>NW_022436970.1:17979942-18018947 GCF_009761245.1 Sapajus apella | reverse complement strand
GTATATGGTGATTTTATACACATATATATATATATATAAAGAAAAAATTATATATGGAAAATGATTATCACCATATATTATATATATATGTATTATCACCATATATATATTATATAATGTATACATATGTATTATATATATTATATATGGTGATAATCATTTTCCATATATATAATTTTTTTTCTTTTTTTTTTCCTGAGATGGAGCCTCACTCTGGTGCCTAGGCTGGAGTGCAGTGGCACAATCTTGGCTGACTGTTACCTCCACCTCCTGGGTTTGGGCAATTCTCCTACCTCAGCTTCCTGAGTAGCTGTGATTACAGACACACGCTGCTGCACCCGGCTAGTTTTTGTATTTTTAGTAGAGATGGGGTCTTACCATGTTGACCAAGCAGTTATCAAACTTTTGACCTCAAATGATCCACCCACCTGGATCTCCTGAAGTGCCGGCATTACAGGTGTGAACCACTGTGCCCAGCCAAACAATATATGTTTAATCACATTTTTGAAGTTTTCAAAAATTTCCATCTTTAGTTGACTACTCATAATTGTTATCTCTAATGTCTTATTTATTTTCTTTCAAGTTTATTTTTAAAGTTTTGCTGTTTTTTAAAAAATTTAAATTATTGTCAGACATTCATGAGAAGACATTCAATATCCATTGTGTTGCTAAAAGAATTTTTATTCTGGCCTGGCGCTGTGGCTCATGCTTGTAATGCCAGCACTTTGGGAGACCGAGGCGGGTGGATCATGAGGTCAGAAGCTGAAGATCAGCCCGGCCAAGATGGTGAAACCCTGTCTCTACTAAAAATACAAAAATTAGCTGGGTGCGATGACATGACAGACGCTTGTAATCCCAGCTACTTGGGAGGCTGAGGCAGGAGAATCACTTGAACTCAGGCAGCAGAGGTTGCAGTGAGCAGAGATTGTGCCACTGCACTCCAGCCTGGGCAACAGAGTGTGAATCTGTCTCAAAAAAAAAAAAAAAAAAAAAAGAACTTTTATTCTTATATATGGTCCGTCGTCACCAAATGTTTATGGAGCATCTACAAAGCGGTACATCTGGTTACCAGGCTTTCTTATACGAGGAAGCAACAAGGCACAGGTAAGTTAACTCAAAGAGATTAGCCCAAGCCCTAGTAAGTGTTGTGAAAAAAAACAATATGAGTCGTGTGGTGGGAAGGATGAGGGCGTGGTGACCTGGTTATGGTGGGTGACATCTGAGGTTAGGAAGAATTTTATAAATGTTTAGAGTGCGCAGAGGCTTTGAGAATATAAATCACTTACTGTGTATGATGGGGTACAAGGAGCTTGGAAATTAACATTATTGGAAAGTGTTTTGGGGTATCTTAAAGTGAAATGTGGCCTGATTTACACTTTTGAATGACCAAGGTCCCCGTGGCTTCTGTGTCCCAGAACTCCATGTAAGATTGCTGTGAGTGAGTTGTGGCCCGGCTCAGTCACAGCAGTGCAGACTTGACCAAGAGTTTGGCGTTGAGATAGAGCCACTCAAGTGATGGTCACTGGCTCAAGAGTATCAGGGAAGAAAGGACCCAAGCATGGTGCTGAGCCTTTAGCCTGAATACCTGAGGGGATGGCCGTGCCCTTTGTCAATGCCAGGAAGGTGTGGGAGGTGAGAATTAAAGGGGAAAACGTGGATAAGAGGAGTAGGGTGATAATCATTTTCCTTAAGCCCATCAGTGATATTCCATTTGGGATAGTAATTACAGTTCCAAATGGAGATGATAAGTAGGAATTTCAATGTTCAGAGTAAGTCTAGATCTCACATGAGAGTCAGAGTGGGGGTGTAAGTCCCCTCGTTAGTGTGGTCTCTGTGTCTGATGAAAATAGCCCAGAGAGAGGACAGAGGAAATAAGGGATCTGTGACAGCCTCAGTGTCTTGGCTGCAGGGGTCTGTAGACACTTGCATAGCGGTCTGATAAGGCAGGGGGGAAATCACCTTAGTTACCTGAGCAGATAAGAATTAGTAATGAATAAAAGCAAGTATGCTAGATTTTGCTGTTCGGTGTGAATCCATGACCTAACTATATAATGCTGATATGTGTCACATTTACATATTCATGTGTTAAGATTTGTTTCTAGCCCTCACCAAACAGAGTAATGGATTCTAGACCATCTTGAATATCAGAAAGTTTTAATTTAAAAAAGTAAGTTTTAGTAAATCTTCCAGGCTGATAAAAATGGAACCCATGAAATAAAGCAAGAAGATGTAAATGTACTCTGCTATGGCTTGGTTCTGTGTTCCCACCCAAATCTCACCTGAATTTTAGTAATCCCCACTTGTCAATGGCTGGACCAGGTGGAGATAATTTAATCATGGGGGTAGTTTCCCCCCATGCTGTTCTCATGATAGTGAGTTCTCATGAGATCTGATGAATTTATAAGGGGTTTTCTCCTTCGCTGCTTGTCACTTCTCTCACCTGCCCACATGTAGGAAGTGCCTGTGTTGCCTTCCACCATGAAGGCACTGTAAGTGTGCTGAGGCCTCCCTAGACATGTGGAACTGTGAACCAATTAAACCTCTTCTCTTTACGAATTACCAATCTTGGGTATTTCTTCACAGCAGCCTGATAACGGATTAATACATACTCGAAGCTGTTTCTTCACCCAGCAGCTTCTCCTGTGGACAGTCCCATTCAAATTAAATATCAGGGAATGATGAAGAATAAAAAAAGAGCAGAAGTAGAAGACCTAGAGGTGTGACTGTGACTGTGTGGGTGTGCTGTGTGTATGAACGTGTTTGAACGTGTGAGAGTGTGTGCGTGGTGTCTCTGTGTGTGTGTGTGGTAAATGAGTGTGTGTGACTCTGTGTGAGACAGCCTGTGGCTGTGCCCACACAGGCCAGCACAGAGCTGGGTAAGCCTGAGACAAAGCTGAAAATTAGAGTTAAAAGAATTTGAGGAAAACAAGAAGCAAGAATGTGTGAAGAGAACAAGATGAGCAGACTGGGGAGAGGAGGTGAAGAGAACCAGACTGGAAGTCCAAAGAACATGTGTTCCAGTGAAAATGAGTCTTTAGGATAATATGATCAAGTATCACTTCTTTTTCCAAGTTTTCATGATATAATATGATGACTTATTTGACTTTGAACAAATTACCAATGATTTATTAATAAATCATGGATAGTTGAAATATCAGTGTCTCAGAAATAAATCTGCCAGGTTTTATTTCAATTTTGTTTTAACGTTTCCTGAATAGTATTTAGTGGATTTCTGGATTTCGAAAAGGAAAAAAAAAAAAAGGAAATAAATAATCTTAATATAATAAACTTAGTGGCTTCAACATTAAAGTAGCTTTTATAAATTAAAAACCTTCAAGTTACAGAATTAAAACAGTGTATATCCACATGAGATAAACATTAAAATCAAAGGTATATCTCTGACTAGGCCTTTCACATAAAAAAATATGTTCTATAGCTCTTTATTAAATAAATCATGTAAAACTTCCTTTGAGTGTTGTTGCTTTCTTTTGTCTTCTCTTACATGATTCAAATATGTAAGAGATTTGTTGTCCCCTGCTAAATAATTTGTTTATTTAAAGAATTAGGAATGTATAGGTTTAGGTGTTGTTGCAGGTGCTTTCATGGTTTATTTTAGCCATCCCCGTGAGGGATTAAAATGCTCTTTCACTGAAGTCTGATGTAAGCTCGCCACCTTGCGGTAACAGCGGGAACAGATGAGGATTTAAAAAACAAGAGTTCTGAAGCAATATAGCAGATGTTACGTAAAAACTACTTTCCTGATTTAAAAATCTGAAAGTGAAAATCGACTTTTTCTGGATGAACGTCTGGTATTTTTTCATGAAAACTTAGGAGTTTTTCGTTAATTATAAAACTGTGTTTTTTGTGTATGTTATTAATGTATATATGTATATATACATATATTTATACATAAAAGTATATATGGAAAATTTCTCCAAAAAAAGGAAATATAATTTCAGTAAATCCTAGATATAATCATTGCCAATATTTTGGCTTTTGCATTTCTGAAAAATTATCCATAAGTTCATTGGTATCTGAGTTTTCATGCATTGAAAAAGGTGTATTCTTATTTTTTACCCAACTTTACATGTTAATAATCTCCCATCTCATTCAATGTTCTCTTAAGAATTAAGAATTCTATCACTATAATGATTGCTGGAAACTGATGAAACACTTCGCAAAGTTATATATTTTTTAAATTTTGTTTTCATTTTACCTATTAAGTGGCAAACAAGATTGGAAATACTTGGATTAAACAAAGTTAAACAGATGTATTTTGCCTCATGACATCTCTGAATCTTTCAGTGGGTACAAGGCCCTGAGAATCACTGAAAGTAACATAACATATTTCTCAGTCTTAAGGGTCTTCTCCTCAGCAAAATATTATACTAAATTTTATGTTTCCAAAGAATTTATTATTAAATATTCGAATAAACGTTAACTTGAGATCATTTATTTTGGAATTTTAAAATTAGAGTTAATGCACCCATAGATAACATCAAAATCAGGATATATCTAACAAATTAACATGAACGTTTTGTTACTAAAATTATAAGATGATATTGTCACTTTTATCCAAGTCTCATTCTATAAAATCATTAACATGTCTGCAAAAACATTTATTTTAGAATGGAACCAAAAGGCCGAGAGCTATTCTGTTCTACATATGGCCTGGCTTGATTTTCCAAGATGGGATCTGAATGTCTGTCTTTACAGCTGGATGTTAGAAAATACCTGTTATGTTGATGGTCTCATTGAACTGTTCCATAATCAAATGTCTTACACAGTTCAACCTTCCTCCTCTTGAGTAGTACAAACACATTCAGATATGCTTTTGCTATTTTATTTAATATGCATAATTTCTGTTTTCTGCTTTTCTTTTAAAATTGGATCATAATTATATTTTACACTAAACATGGTGTAACAAAGGCATATATTCTCATATAAGGCAACTAGGAGGTTTAGGTTTCAGAAAAGTCCTCGATGTGACTTTGAAATATGCATTCTGATGTAGTGTGAACAAGGGATCTGCGAATGACTTTCTTCACTTTACAAACTAAAAATTTAATATCAATTAAGTCACTTTTATATCATCTTAACATTGCAAGTGTTTGTTTCACTTGCTTTTGTTTTGGTAGCTACGGTAGTAATTCAAGAACAGAAAACATTCATGTATCATACACCATATGACAGCATCTGTTAGGGTTTTTAAAGCTTTATCACATTTAATTCTTACAATTTTATGTAATAGTTATAATTATCCCCATTATATAGATATAGACAGAAACTGAAAAAGGTGGTGAATTTGCTCAAGATCACGTAACTCATATTTGAAAATCAGACATATTGACTCCACAGCCTCTGCACAATACTCTCCTAAAACGGATTGCAATTTTATCTTGGAATATTTGCAACCAGGCCGCTGACACTATACTGCATTCCATGCATAGTTAAATTGCTTGGGTAAGATCTTTATCCCCATTATGCAGATGTGGTAACTGAGTAGCTGACAGGTTAATCAGCTCAAGAGCAAAGAGCATGAAAGAGGCAACCGTGGGATTTGGGGACCTGGTGGCCAGGCTGCAAGGGACTTAATCACTGCGATCTACTGATCTACCATCTCTTATAAACCTGCTTTTGCTCACAGAGGAAGCAATCTGCCCTTAAGGATTATCATTCCTGACAGCCCAAATCACAGTTCAGCCCTCTGTCCTGTTGGCAGGACTCTTCAATCCCAGACTCATGTGTCTGGAGAAGTACTCTCCTAGCTTTGTTTAATCTACAGTCTATTGCATAGCCAAAAATGAACGCTTTGCACAAATGCATATGTATTGGTGTATGCGGGAGGAGGAAACAGTGAAGAAAGATTCATTTTGAAGTGTTGTAGTGTCTGCTTTCTATGTGAGTGCTTTAAATCAAGAGCAATCATATGCTTATACATGATATGATTTTGGCTGACTAGAATATTTTACTTCATAAACATAAGTCAGTTTCCATCTTTGGATTGTTAGACCTGGATGATAAAATGGTGATGTCAATAAACCCAATAAAGTGAAATCACATTAGTTGGAGGGTCTCATGTCTAAATGCACTTTCAAATAGTCAGTGACAAAAAGCAATGGCAAATTGTTTCATCTATGGCAAATTGTTTCATCTATGTTCTTCGTGTTTTAACATCAATATGAAGCTCTAGTTGCTATTCTGATAGAAACAAGTATAAAGTTGTGTGTTCACTCTTGTGACCCTGGAAACTGTGTGAGGTACTTGCCATTTGGAGTGTGACTTCTTTGGCTGCCACTTTATAATAAATAAACCTTGAGTTTCCTTTAGATTACTAGAAAATAAGGCAGCTGGTCCATAAGAGAGAATAGCTTTAATGATGAACGTTGAGTCTCATACATAGAATAAGTCTTCTGTAAATGTGCTTTGTCAGAAATAGTAAAAGAAAAAGACCTGGTACTGAGGTTTAGTTTCTGAGAATACATGCTGTCCATAATCACTCCATGCTACACTGGAAGACCGTGGCCTTGAAGGTTAGTTATCCACCAATAAACACAGTTATTAGAGTCTTCCACCCTCTGGAATACTGAGGTATGTGGCCCAGTCAGAGTTAACCTTTTGGTAAGTAACATTAATCAATTTAAAATATCTGTTGAATATTTACTACAAGCCAAGTAAGCCTAAGCCATTATGAGAAGTTAAACATAAACTGTCTTTTTTTTTTTTTTAAACAAAGCATGGTCACAAGCCTAGAACAAATGTATACAAAAAAGATAAACATATACTGTTAAAACTTAAAAATTACACGTGAAGTGGGATTTAAGGAACGGCTAAGTTTTCTGGCAGGTTGGAGTAATATTTTACCACTGTACGAATAATAGAGTTTTGATGTGATTTGGATGGCAGAACTGAGAAGGGGTATCTGGGGCAGGTAGAAGGAGGGAGTGGTGTGTGGACATGGTGGTGCTGGAGATGTCAGGAGTGTGCTGGGAGCAACGGGCTACAGGCGTTGGTGCACTGAGTGCATGTGAGTCTTCGAAAGAGCAATAAAAACGTAGGCTTGATTTGGTCTGCAGGCGGCAGTGCCATTGTAGTTCTTAACCATAAGAGAAATGAGAATTTTAATGTATGATGGCATACATGAGAGAAATATTCAGACAAACAATATAAAGGAAATTCAGAACCGAATATAATGCTAAATTTTGGATGTCTATAAAACAAAATTTATTTTTGTCCAAGGTAGGTAAAATTTTACACATTGCTACTTTTATTTATTTATTTATTTATTTATTTATTTATTTATTTTTTTGAGACAGGGTCTTACTCTGTCACCCATGCTGGAGTGCAGTGGCACAATTTCTGTCTCACTGAAACCTCCACCTCCCAGGTTCAAGTGATTCTCTTGCCTCAGCCTCCCGAGTAGCCGGAATTACAGGTGTGCGCCATCACGCCCAACTAGTTTCTATATTTTTAGTAGAGACAGGTTTCGCCATGTTGGCCAGGATGGTCTGAAACTCCTGGCCTCAGGTGATAAACCTGCCTCAGCGTCCCAAAGTGCTGGGATTACAGGCGTGAGCCACCACACCCGGCGTATACATAGCTTCTTAACCATGTAAGGATTTGCTTGTTTTTATTTTTCATTTCCACAGCAATTCTGTAACTATTAGCAAAAGTAAGGAAGAAAATTCATAGAGAAATACCTAGAATAATACCAAAAAAACCCACAGAAAACACCATAAACAAAAGAGAGGCCTACTCCCAATTAACCAGCACATTTGCATAATTATTTAATGCAAGGAAGCGTGTTAAAATTTGATTTCTTGACATCCCTAGGTTACCTATTGCATTCTTGATAAAATCATTAATATTTAATAACTGATCCTGAACATTGATAGTTTCACAACTACTAAGCAGCAGAAACAAACACAATCACATTTGGATTATTTGGAATTCAAATTTCAGTGCTCTTACCAACATAATATTGCACTTCACTCCCAGAATGCAATGTTATTTTTATTTTGTTTAAATTTTTAAACTATCCGATCCTATTTAATAATAATTGCAATATTTTTTCCTACTCATTATAGAAGGTCAGTAAATATGTATCTTCTTTTTAATGGTATTTCTTACTTGGTGGGTAATTGTACTTTCAAAACTACTACAATTTGTTAGGTAATAAGTATTTTAAGCATTTTTACACAAGCATTTTGCAGCCATTCTAATATAAAATTTGCCAAAATCTCCATTATACGCAGTGTACAAATTTTGACAACATTCACTATCTGCTTAACAGACTTTATCAGTTCTGCAAAAGTCATTATGATCAGCTGCAGAAATTCAAGTTTAGTTGATCACTAAGCAGCAGGTCTCTGCAATAATATATTGGATGATTAAATTTTACATTATGAAAGGTTTATACAGAACAGTACTTAACAAATCAGTAGCACAATAAAATTTTAAGCGTGATACTTTTTTCCAAAATGACTACTACGTGTTTTCTACTCTAATTTTCATTTTTCAAAATTACTGTTACATGCGTTTTACTCTTTAACCAGGAAGGTGAAGTCGAAATTAACAAAGAGGAAACTCTTTTGGGTTGGGGAGGAGGTAGGGATGAAGAACCAGGAATTCACGTTGCTTGAATTAGCTATGTGTTAGCCTTATTTTTCGTTTTCAGAATTTGAGTGTTGTTTTTTTAAAAGGATTTCTCTGGGAGTATTAAAATATAGAAAGTTGCCTTAAGTATATCAAGTTGCAAAGTACTGTTTTGATAGTTTTGATTAGTAAAGAAGCTAACTTTCTAAAACTTACGTGGTATACAGTTTTGAAAGGGAAAAAAACTCATTATAACATGACTGCAGTGGCTAAATAGTACTGATCATTAAAATCTTCATTGACTACTTACTGGAAGTTAATGGGTTTCGTGTGTAGATTTTGCTAGAATGCCTATCCTTAAAAGGATTGTAAACCCATTGTTGAAAGAGAAACACTCAAATTGCATTTTATCTGATATGTGGAGTGAATACAAAGGTAAAAACAAAAGTTAGCTTTAAGAGCACTTTCTGTACGCCGTAATCCACAATGCAATATTACTGTAGAGACTGATCACTTAAACTATTCTGTCACTCTGATAAACAAATGTATTTTTCCTAATATTGAAATCATACCTAACATTTTACATTGCTATATTAAACTCACATTTTTCTCATTATTATTTAGCCATATTTTATACTTTCTTGAAATTCTTACTTTACCTCCCAGTCCCCTCACTGTGCATTGTAATCTGGAGATAATGATCATTGTACATCACATCACTAGAATGTCTGAAATACACAGATAGTAAGCTAATTTTATCACCATATATATCAAATGTGGTAAGCATAACTTTATGTTCAGGATTAATTTTTTGATGATTTTCAATTTCCATGGCATTTTTTTATTAAGTAATGTCACAGGGTTTGCATTAGCATATTTTATTTGTTAGTGTTTGGTTAAGTATGCATTCTTCAAAATTATTTTAATATTTCAATTAAGTGTTTTTGCACAATAAAACTAAATGTATACATCCTTAATTTCTGTATGAAGTATAATTTATGCACATGGTAGATGCTTCAGGTTTGCTAAATAAATATGCCTATTAAAAAATGTGGATAATGCACCTCATTTTAATGATGGAAAATACCCTACAGCATTTTTTTAAACTGAGTCTCTCTAGAGGAATGCCAGCACTTTTAGTAACACAGGAAATAATTACCACTACCACACCATTTTTGAAATCACACGGCAGATCATTTGTCTCAGTTTGTGGCAAATTATCAGTTTAATATTTTTATTTTTAGACCTGTAATGTGAGTGATTTAGTGCTGAACAGTTATAACTTTCTTCCTTTGTCTTGTTCTTGTTTTTAGCTCCTTGTGAAGGCAATACATTCTTCTGCCATAGTAACATGTGTATTAATAATACTTTGGTCTGCAATGGACTCCAAAACTGTGTGTATCCTTGGGATGAAAATCACTGTAAAGGTAATGATGAGTCCCTGAAATTTGAAAACATCTCCTCCCTGTGGATTGAGGTAGAAGTTTATATACATCAGACAGTCTTTAAAATAAGAGTATCTAGTGCATTTTATGAGCTCTGCATATGTCTTATAATCAATTTGGAAGCATTTTTCTTAGCCTTTACTCATGTTGTGTCCAGATGTTTCTTTATTCATGCACTAACCTTAGCACTTGAATTCTCATTAAAGACATCGCCTGATTAGAACCTGCAAAGCTATGAAAAGAAAACGGGAGCTTTCAGGGGCACACACTACTTTCCTATCACGTGTGATATCATCTGTTTTTGGCTACACCTCTCATTCATTCCAGTTGACTTCATTGGACGTTATGTACATACTGTAGAGATAAAATATATTGAAGGAGCATTTGTACTTTCAAATACTTTCAGCTACTTCACTCCACTTGTTTTGCTACAAAAATGCTCTTCTTTCCAGTGAACATAGCTCCCAGTGCCCTTGCCTCCTTCCCTTGTCTGTACATAAAGGCTTGTTTATGTAGACAGGGATCCTTGGCTAGATGATAGATATTGTATGTTTTAGTTAAGATGAAATTGCCATGTAAAGCCTTTTACTGAGATCCAATATTAAACAATTGGCAAAAGAAAATAGGCAAATAACTCTTTCATGCTTGAAGTCCAGTATTATCTACTAAAATGCCTTCTGTGCATAGAAGCAGAGAAACAATACTACAGTATTCTATGCTTCATACAGTCAGTAAGAAAGACAGTTACACTATCAACTATTTTGATGTTGGGATGTTTTTGATTACTTTCGTGTCTACTTCTGAATGGATTAGAAATTACTTTCTGAGTGATCTTATTGCATACCTGTTAATAAGTAGTCACCATTGGCTTTGTCCTCTGTAAATTTGTTTCTATATATGTTAAGAAATGTTTGACATGTGATGGCAATCAACAAATGTGAGTGTATGTGCATTATGAAACTCCATATTTGTTTTTTTTTTCAGAAAGAAAAATGATTCTTCTAACTTTTAATTCATTTTCCTGTGATAAGAGAAAAAAAATTTATTATTGCAGTCATTTCTAATTTATGGAGGTTATATCAACGACAAGCATGCGGTGTAGCCTAAAGTTTGTTCTATGTACCCTTGAAAAGAATACGTATTTGCTATTGTTGGATAGTGTTCTGTAGATGCCTGTTGTGTGTATTAGGTTTACAGCATTGTTCAAACCTTCTGTTTGCCTTTTGATTTTCTGCTATGTTTTATTCGTTATTGAAAATGTGTGTTAAATGCTTCAGCTGTCATAGTTGAATTGTCTACTACTTTCTTCACTTCTGTAAAATTTTTATTTCATGTAATTTCAAGCTTGGTCACTAAACTCATATATGTGTGTAATTGTTATATCTTCCTCAGGACACTTTTATCACTAAAAAACAATCTTGTAGATTTAGTGCATTTTTTTTCTTTAGTTTTATTTTGTCTAACATTAGTATAGCTACTCCTCCTTTCTTATGATTTGCTTTCCATTCTTTTACACGCTTTTACTTTCAGACTATCTGTATGTGCGACTATAAGGTGTTTCTTTTGCAGACAGCTCATATTTGTATCTTTTATTTTATCCAGTCTAAGAATCTCTGCCTTTTCATTGGGTTGTTTTATACATTCACATTTAGTACTGTCTTTGATGTAGTTGGACTTACATATTCCATTATACTTTTTGTTTCTAAATGTCTCATGTATTTTTTTCTGTTTTCTTTCTTTTTCGTTAAGTTAGTATATTCTAGTGCAATATTTTAATTCTTTTACAGTTGTTAATAAATTTGTTTTTACTTATTTTCTTAGTTGCTTTAGGACTTATAACATACAACTTAACTTCTCATAATGTATTTTAGATTTATACTAACTCGATTAAAGTGAGAAACAGAAACATTTTTCCTATATAGTTCTATTCTCTCTTTTTTTCCAATTATATTTGTACATATTACATTTTAAATGTTACAAACCCAACAAAAAATACATTGCAATAATTATTACTTTATACAACTCTCTTTTAAAGTGGTTGGTAAAAGAAAGGACAGCAAGTATATATTAGTGTAATTTTTAAACACAATCCTTCTTATTTACTATTTCTGATTTTTGTAGATTTGCATTACCCTGGTGTCATTTGCATTTGTTTTTGTATATTTGCATTACCCTGGTGTCATTTCCTTACTCAGTAACAGTTTTGTTCCCACCTTGTTTATACCATATTGTCACTACGTATATTGCACTTATGTAAGTTATAGTCCAACCTTACGATTATATACACAGAACATTGCTTTTTTAAAAAGTTAAGTGAAGACTGAAGAAGAAAGATGCCACTCGACTGTCGTTTGCAATTATTTCCATAATCACTGTTATAGACTGTATTGACTTGCCTGTTTAATTTATTAGTTGTTCAGTTTTTTCATATGGATTTGAGTTACTGTCTGAGGTCATTTGTATTCAACATGAACTCTCTTCAGTATTTATTTTAAGGAAGCTCTTTTGTCTTTGAATTGTCTTCATTTTTGTCTCTCTTACAATGTCTATTTCATTTTTGAAGGTAGGTCTGCTGGATAGTAGGTTCTGGGTTGACAGGTTTCTGTTGGTTTTTTTGGTAGTTGTTGTTTGGTTTTGTTTTGCTTTGCTTTGCTTCAGCACGGAATGTGTCATCCTGTTGCTTTCTGGCCTCTACTGAGGATAGCTCAGCTGTTAATCTGATTGGGGCTTCTTTCTATGATGAGGTTTTTTCTCATTTTTTCTCTGTTGCTTTCAAGATTAAAAAAAAAAAAACATTTTTAGAGTCATATGTCTTTGCATGGATATCTTTGCATTTCTCCTGCTTGGAGCTTGTTGAAGTTGGATGTGAGTTTTCTACTTAAGTTTGGGAAGCTTTAGCTCTTCTGGTTTTTCTTGTTGTTGTTCCTGTTACTTTCCATCTCACTTTGTTTCTTATACTCCCATTACATTATGTGAGCGTGCTTGTCGATTTGCCACATTTCTTTTTTTCTGAGGCTCTGTTATAGTTCTGCATTCTTGTCTTAAAATCATTTTCCTATTGCACCATTCTCATTCCTTTATCTTTATAAAGTAAGCTAACACTTTCTGCTTCCAGCTGTAATGCACTGTTGAGGCTCCAGAATATTATCATATTAGTAATTGCACTGTTCAATTCGAGACTTTCCATTTTTGTATGATTTATATTTCTTCATTAATATTTTCTATTTGATGAGCACCTTCTTTAGCTTCTTCACTCATAGTTCCTTAGACATGTTGATTACAGCTGCTTGGAAATCTTTGTCTGCTATCTCTGATATCTGGTTTCCCAAGGGTCCTTTCATTGCCTGTTTTTTTTTTTTTTTTTTTTCCTATTTATACATTTCACATTCCTGTTTCTTTACATGCCTTACAATGATTTGTTGAAAATCACGTGTTAGATTTGTAGCATCTCTGGATACTCATTCTGTAGTTTTCTTGTTTGTTTCTAAATGTAGACTTGGCTGGACCATTTCAGTGATGTTTCTAATGTTGCACCACAGAGGCCACTGCCTTGAGCTTTGCACCATCACCCTTGGGCAGCACGGTTTTATCAGGGCTCTCTGCGTCTCATTTCCTGTCCTCTCTATTTAGCTATCATCCCTGTTGGCATTGCAGCCAGTTGTTAGTCTCCATCAATTGCCGACTGATGGCTCTACTGCTTTCAGCAATGCCCAAGATTATAAATTGTTTTATAGTCTGGTCAATTAAATGTTATTAATTGCAAGGGTAGTCCTTGAATCTAGCCTTTGTGAGTTGTTATAACCCAGGAGGACTCTCCTTAGCTGTTACTCTCCTAACTTGTTCTGTTAAACTTCTAGGTGTTCTAAGATTTGTCTTATTGCTCTTAATGCACTAACTGCCTTTTAATTGCATACCAAAAAATTTCCATAGTTTTTGAAATTATCTTTAGGCTTGAGCTTCTCCACACACCATTTCAAGTTAACTTTATTTAGGGGAAGCTCTAATGTTTTCTGTACTTGTAGCCTGACTCTCTTTCTGGGCACAACTTCACCGCTAGTGTTCTGGGTAGGGGCAGAAATAGAGATGCAGGTCTGTTTATGCACAGAGGAGTTGGGTGTGGTTGCTACCATGTGGTCTTGTCAGCTTGCCACTCCACCAGTTCTTCTGTATCAGTGAACTGGGGTAAGCATGATCCAGTCCTGGCATTCTACACTGGAGACACCTGGTGTTGAGCTCCTGCCCTCCAAGTGGAGACTGAGAGGAGGAACCTTGGGAGCCCCATACATCTCACCCACTCAGACTGGAAAAGAGCATATCCAACATGGATCTGGTTGGGCATTGAGAAATAATGGTACCTTTCCCCTCCTTAGGAGATGCCATAACTCCCTTAACTGAGAGTGGCAGGGAGAGGGTGCCCTACATTGTCCATAGCTCCCTAGGTAGGGCTCCCATCATGGTGAATCAAGAGTGGAGGAAGCAAGTCAAGGCTCAAATGCCACAGACTTTCACTGTTCCTAAGGACATTTAATAGATTGATTTGTATAAATTTATTTCCACTTGATGTACACCATTCGGACAATTTCCTGAGTTTCATTAAACCAGGCTTTAATTGGTTGAGTTTTTAAAATAATTTATTTACCAATTGTGATTATTTCATTTGGGAAAAAGTCCATGCCATCGTTCCAAAAGTGTGTGTCTTCAGATTGAATTGAATTATTCTTTATATCAGAATATTGTTGTTATTTTATAGATTGTGTGTGTGTGTGTGTGTGTGCGTGTGTGCATGTGTGTATTTTAAGCTGAAATGCTGAGCAATGGGTGGAGGGGGCTATTTGTAAGGCTTATCAGTGGATTTTTTGTGAAAAATGAGACCCTGCATTTATTTTTAAATATTTTCTTAAGCTATGACAAGCCTGTAAAAATTCTGTGCTCAGCTTGTTTTAAGTTTTTAATACACATTTTGACTGTAATGTTAATGTTTACTGTGTTGCTTCTTGTTTTGTCCGTTTGTTGTTTTCACTCTCTCCAACCTACAGAGAAGAGGAAAACCAGCCTGCTGGACCAGCTGACCAACACCAGTGGGACTGTCATTGGCGTGACTTCCTGCATCGTGATCATCCTCATTATCATCTCTGTCATTGTACAGATCAAACAGCCTCGTAAAAAATATGTCCAAAGGAAATCAGACTTTGACCAGACAGTTTTCCAGGAGGTATTTGAACCTCCTCATTATGAGTTATGTACTCTCAGAGGGACGGGAGCTACAGCTGACTTTGCAGATGTGGCAGATGACTTTGAAAATTACCATAAACTGCGGAGGTCATCTTCCAAATGCATTCATGACCATCACTGTGGATCACAGCTGTCCAGCACGAAAGGCAGCCGCAGTAACCTCAGCACAAGAGATGCTTCTATCTTGACAGAGATGCCCACACAGCCAGGAAAACCCCTCATCCCACCCATGAACAGAAGAAATATCCTTGTCATGAAACACAACTACTCGCAAGATGCTGCAGATGCCTGTGACATAGATGAAATCGAAGAGGTGCCGACCACCAGTCACAGGCTGTCCAGACACGATAAAACCGTCCAGCGGTCAGTATCAATAGATTTTTTGATGACAGCTATAACCTGAGGACTGAAATGCTTCCAGAATGTTGTCTTCTATTTTGTCTTCATATTTCAGTTTCCCTTTAATTAATGATTTAAACCATAGTTTTCCAATATTTTCCTCTTCTTTTTTCCTTACTGCTATCCATATTCTTCCTAAACCTCATATATGTGCATGGTATGTATATTTGTGTGAACACATATGTACACAGAGACCAAAGATACTTTATTTCTAAACATATACACATTTATTAAATTATAGCTTTTAATTTATAATACAGATTTATATTGCACACTTGCTGCCATGTGATCATTAATGTTTCTCTCATCAATATTTATATATTTTGAGATATTAAATGATATTTGGAAGCAATTGCCTTACCAAGATGGCTTACCCATCTTGATAAACAATTTTAATCCCCAAATAACATATTTTTCAATATAATGTATTTATTTTTGGTAGAAACACAAAAATTCTTTTCTTTCACATGTAACATTATATTTATATTAGGAATTGCATAGTATAGTATGATATACTCATCATTTACACCTAAATGTTGTAAGAAATAGTAGAAACATTTGATTTTTTTTCCTTTTACTATAAATACAATATTTTCTGTGTTGTAATATTAGCCTTAAAATGAGTGAAAGTTTTGAGTAAAAAAATTTAAATTTAGGAAATATTATTTTAAATTCAGAACTCTTATCAACTTGTATTTTGTTTTGCATGTTTACTAGCATTTAGTTTATTTTATAAATTGTGACCTACTTTCTCCCTTCATTACACATCCTTAAGACCTAAAATATTTAGTTGATTTGATATGTTTTGCATGCTGACATGTCTATTTCCACAGTTTTCTGAATTTTAAAAATGCTTTTAAGTAAATATTTGTATACATGTATTTGTTTGTGCAAATAGTACTTTGATGAGTGAAATAGCCGTAACATTCCAGGTTCTGCCTCATTGGGTCTCTAAGCAAACATGAATCTGAATACAACACAACTAGGGTCTAAAAAGACAATTCAAGGTAAGCAAATGCCCTTGGTTCCTTCTCCTACTTTGTCGTATTCTGTTTTGTTGCAACTGTCTTGTAGTTTTTTAGGGAATGTGCTATTTATCCATTATTTCCTGAGATATGTGTTTCATGACATTTCATTATTAGAAATACGATGGGTTCAATGTTTATAGGAGATATGATTCTCAGAATACATACCTTTAAAACAAATGTTAGTATTCTTACCATCACGCATTGTACTGAAATATAATTTAGAAAGATATCAAATTAATAATCTACATTTTACATGTTTTAAGGTAAAGATACTACAATTGATGAACTTTCTCCAAAGAAATACTAGAAGAAACCCAAGGTTTTCAAATTAAGAAAATAGAATAGATATGCAGTCTCAGTATAGCTGAAGTTAATATTTAAAACTGGTAACTACTTTCTTTATGTAATTTGGCAACATTCTACTCAAAATTTATACACTAAATATTGTTGGTACTTACACAATTTATGAACTCTTTTTGCATGAATATGTAGCTCATCTCATCAAAATTAATTGCAGCATGTCATGTCAAATTTTATACTATAAAATTTGAATGCAAAAGGTTTCATTAACACCAGTTGTCCATGTGTACATCGATTTTGTCATCAGATATCACAATGGCTTTACGTTTTGCACTTGATAGTCTATATCTATATTAGCCTAATTTGTCTCCAGTTGAATTTGCTTGACAGCTAATCTCTTCTAAACTCCTCAAGCCTATCAACTATTCTCGAACTAGGTGAATGCATTTCCATGCTCTATATTACCTTAATAAATTGGTGTATTTGTATGCATTTTTCATTGGGAGAAAATGTTTTAACTGTTTTTTATTTTCAGAGAAGAACTATTTATACAAACATGGGGACTGTGAAAAGAAAATTCTATAGTGAATTGTGAAAAGTGGACATATTTCTAAATTCATTCCACTGCCTTTATCCAAACTTAAGAATTACAGACATTTGTTATTCCTTCGGCAAGACATCCCCGCTGCACAATGATATGTTCATTTCGTAATTTGGTTGCTGGCCACCAAGTGCTCCTTAGTTTTTAAATACATTTTGAGATTTACTGGAAACTTGAAGAAGAAATTAGTTCCCGATTAAGACTATCCCAACTTTATTTTTATTGTCAGTTTCACTTTTGTTTCTATGTTGTTTTATGTCTTTGTTATATAATTGTACATTGTGTGATATGTGGAAAAAAAACACAAATTTGGATGAACCTTGTGTTACATGTACATTGTTTTCATTATATAGACTGCTTGAGAATAGTGCGTTCCTGAATGATTTTGAACATGCTACAGTGAAAAGTGACTGTGGACCATGGAATCACCAGCTAGAGGTTATGGACTATACACACCTGTTATTATATTCTGATTAAATGCAGCAAAAAGTAACAAGTAAAATTACTAGATTGCAATAAAAATTTTCATTTTTGGTATTTCCTATATATCCCCGATTTTTCCTTTTTGTTTATATTAAAGAAGGTATTGAGTTTCAGAAATCCTTTTTGAAATCAGGTATTCTACCATTCATACTCTACAGTGAAATGTTTTTGATTAAGCAGTTAGCAATATGACCAAATTGACAGTTTGAGAAAACACCATGCATGTCAGTACTGGATATTTGAGCTGGGAAAATATCCTTTTTGTTAGACACATTGTAAAAAGCATGCATTGTCAAATACTGTTGTTACTCTTCCATTTCTTTATGTCATATGCTTGCTACTTATGCCTTTTTATATAAATATATATAAAATGTATAATAATTTCCTAATTTGAGTTAAGAGAAATATTTTCTTCCATTAGAGTGATAAAAAAACTGACTTACATAAATACACATTTTATATCAACCCTTTCCACCTTTTAGTACAGGATATCCTTCAGTACTGAGGCTTACTTCCCCAAATATTTGGCTTCTAAAAGTTTAGGGGAATATGTTCTTCTTTTAGAATAGGAAAGTCTTTTTTTTTTTTTTTTTTTTTTTACTGCTTTAAAATCACAGGCCCCTTTATGAACTAAATTACACCATTATGACTTGTTCTTCTTCTCAGGCACACAATACATCTGAAAGTTTAGTGATTATGATGTGTTTAACGTAAAGTAAAATCCTAAAATACATTTTATTGCTATGATATACACATCCGGTAATGTTTGATTTAGTGAGCAATTATTTTTAAAAAATATTTAATGCATGATCTTACAAAATGAATTTTAAAAATAAGAATTCTATAGTATATATGCTTACCAACTTTTTCAAAACTACTGAATTCTACAGGTTGAAAGAGTTCTTTCCATCCACTAACAGAGCAATCTGGTCTACTAAAATTTGAACTTTGCAATTCAAGCAAGCTTTGCAAACTAAACAGATGAATTACTGTCATACATCCCTATTAGGAATTCAATGTCATATATGTCACAAAATAATTAAACAGAAAATAAAATAAAACTTCATAATAGAAAAATCAAAGAATTATCCTAGCTATTATAAACACCCTATGTTGAAAAAATGTCAAGTTACACAATCACTTCAATGAATTTGATAAGCTGGGGAATATGGAAAAGATATTGATCATGACAAATAAAGATTATTTTTCATTGTTATGCTACATATTTCATACATATTCCTTGTGATAAAATCTATCCTTTTTATTTGGCTTGACTGGTTTATTTATTACCATGGTTATTTTTTTTTTTTTTGCCCTTTAATTCAAAGTTAATGCACCGAAGATTTTTTAAAAATGATTAATCATATCTTACATTGCTTTCTCTATTTAGAAATCTCCAGAAGACTCCTTTCCCTTTGAATGATAATCTCAAAAGCATGATACACCCTTCAAGACTTTATGTATAACAGCAATAAAAATAGTGAAATAAGTTGGGTGAATGGTTTACTATACATTTGCTCTATATCTGTCCGATATGTTCAACCCCGTCCAGTTTCTCCTAAATATACAGAATGCTGACTACCTGCTTAAAAGATATTTCCACCGGAAATCTACTAATGGAGACTTTTTAAAAAAATCCACCAAATTAAAGTATAATATTAAATATGAATAGCTCACACATATTTAATACATAGCAGCTTCATGGGAAAAATATTTTAAATGAAGAACAGGCCTCCTCAGTGATAACTCTAAAATTATTCAGCAATGTACTAATCATAAAACAAGACTAATCATAAAACAAGATAATGTCAATGACTGGGTAGGGTCTGGAGGTTTCCTCTGCTTCTGGCATTCACTCCGGATGCTGGATCTTGGGAGTACAAGATTCTAACGGAGCTGGGAGATGGTCTCTGGAGGGCCCTGGGGGTGTTTTTTTTATCAGCCAGAATTGAGATATGTCAATATACTAAAAACTATTTAGTAGCTGTGTCAGACCTTATCACCTGAATGCAACCTTTGGCCTAAATTCTAAAGGTGGTGACACACATAGATGAGGAATGAGATGTTTCAAGACTTTGATGTCATGTTGTTTTAATAAATGATGATATTTTTTGATAAAGTGAATTCAAATTATCAACCCAAGTGCTTTACTGATTCAATAAGCTGACTTCAGATAATGTATTAAGTTAGCCTGCTTTGTTAATTTGATAAAGCTATTCTTTTTCATTTTATTTTTTCAAGTTTTAATTCACTTTTCCAAATCATGGTGGCATATACTAACATGTCATGCTTCTGAAGCCCCATATTAAGCTTTGTAACTCTGTTCAAATGTATTGTGGTTGCCTAATTTCAGGGTTCTAGTTTGGAAATCTGATTTCTTTTGTACCTATTTTTTTATATATACCAATTTTAAACATTATCTTGCAAAATACATATAGGTGGAATTTGATTTTCCATAATTAAATCGAATTTGATTTTGTAACTAAAATGTGACTATCCACATAATTGGAGATCAGCATCTTTGGGCTTTTAATGGAGAACAAATCACATTGTGTTGATGCTGGCTTTTCTGTTTCACATTACTTCTGCTCTAGAATTATTTTCGTGAGTGTAATGACTCCATAAGTAATGATCCTCAGTGTTTAGTAACTTAGGTCATTGGCATTACTTTGATATTCACATAGCTTCTGTATCATTTTTTTTCTATATTTTTCCCTTAGGAATTTAGTTTGGGTCTTCCTCAAATTTTACACCTTTTTAAAAAAAATTCCATGAATGGGTTTTTCCCAAACTCAGAATATCATAATAAATTACAAAATATGACCCTGGTTCCTATTACCTTTATTAAAATGATAGCAATTAATTTTCTGTTGTTTTGTCAGTGAAATAATAGCATTATGAAGTTTGTATATCTCTGTGATGTAAATGAGTCATGTCAGATTCCCTCTCTGAAGGGAAGTAAATAAACATTTTTAAAATTCTCTGAATTCTAAATAAATATGTGCTGAAAAGTGAGTTAGGGATTTGTCTAATTGCACTGAGGAGAGTTCGCTTCTGTGCCATTTTTCTCTGTGCACTTTTTTCTCCATGGGTTCATTTCTTTCTGTCACAGTCTACCACAAAGGATCCAGGCAAGAAATTGTAATATTGCCCATGCCCATCTTAAAGGTTTAAAAAGTAGCAAAATAAAAATATATTGTTAAAATAGCCAGAGATGTTTTTATACAAAATCCCATTAAATAAATCTGAGGACCTTTGTTAATTTGGAATTATCATGATTCACTTTATTAATAAACTTGTTTTCATTTGATTAAAACAAATTTCTCTGACTGAATTATAATATCAAAACAAATTAAACAGGGTAATAAAAATAACAACCATAGGTGACTGATGTCCAACACTCATAAAAACTCATCAATTTCTTGTAGCCTCTGGTTCTGTACTTTCTTGTGTATTATTACAGAGGTAAAAGCTCTCTTAACATGCCTCTAGTTCCTCCGAGGTAGGAAAAATAAACTCAGCCTGCTTTAGACTTGTGTATTTGCTTGAGTTGGTTTCCAGAAGCAGTATGTTCTTTTTCCTGAAACAGTATGATCATATTATTAAACTTCTCCTTTCTATTCGTAACTACCGTGCAGTCAACATGTTCTTTTTTGTTTCCAACTTCTCCCATCCTTCCAACCTCTGAGGCATGCTATTTTACAGTGGTTTGTTCTTTGAAAAATTGTTTTTGTGCCCTCTCTTAGTAGTCACAGATACTGACACAAAACTTAAAAATGACCAGAAAACATAATGTATAAATTATTTAAAATAAAACATTCTTTTTATATCACATTATCAAATTTGTACTTTTTATTCACTTTCCCATTGAGTGTGATATCAATATAGCTAGGCTTTGTTGAACCGGCACAGTCTGTCTGCCAAGCTTCTTCCTAAGTACTTTGAGGGTAAAATGAAGGAAGAGTCTAGGAACGAACACAATTATAGAGCCTTGTAGAAGGCAGACTGCTTACAGGAGCTGTATAAGGAAAATTAAGCCCAACATTATGTGCTACGTTGCCCATCTTGAAAAACCTATTACACATCCCTGGTTACCTCCTCCATCATCACCCATGGAAGATAAAAAAAATTCAAATGCTAAGATAATACAATAGACATGATGTTTTATAATCAAGAACTTTGTAGCAGATATATGAGAATATAGGTATCTTTTTAAGAAGATAAAGAGAGGCTTTGTGAATTGAGACAATTGTCAAATAGTAGCACAGGGAGAAATTTCCACCTAGACTAATTAAAGCAGATACAGTCTTGGAAGATCATTTACTTAAATTGGTTGGAGCATAGACAGAAAGAGTAATACTAAGTGTAGTTAAAAGATTAAGTTTGAGTTTACTTCATGATTTCTGAGTGCATGGAATGCCATCCAAAGGAATTTATAGCTTATTGAAAGGAGAATATTTTAATATTTTAGCAGAGAGGGGCTTAAGATTTCTACTTTCAGTAGATGCCTCTGACAGGCATATTTGCTAAATTGAATGGGAGTGAAATACAGTAAAATCAAAACAGTGTCGAAACAAGACATGGAAAAGAATAACTGGCAGATTGTTAGCTATCCTGGAGTATTTGGCTGGATTTTTATTTCTACTATACTTTATTGTTTCAAGGTTAAAGTTAACTAGTGAACATACTGAGTGACACATGCTAAACACCATTTTAAGTGTTTGTTTTACATGTAATTTTTTTCCTTGGTTACCTTAGCAATTCTATGACTAATTAATAATAATGGTATTTGTTATTTATTGTACAGACGAGGAAACCAAAGAGAGTTTTAGTAACTTTTTTTAATATTACACAATAAACAATGATGAATCAAGCTTTGAAACCAACCTGACTAACCACAGAATCGACCGACACTCTTCACCAGTGTGCAGTATAACCATGTTAATATTCAACATAGCATGTACTGCTGAAAGAAGTTGATACTTATTCATATTAACCCCATAGTTTTGTGTTTCCTCGTGTAAAAATATGTATTATAGCACCTTCTCTCCACCTTATAGCGTGTGAGGATCAAATGACCATGCATTGGAAGATATTTTCTATATCCTATAATGCATTATAAAAATAAATCATTTTTCCTAAATCATGTGTAAACTTCATTTTATGATCGACGTGAAACGAAAGTATCTTCTATAAAGAGCAGCAATGTAGAGTAACCTCTCTCTGAACATGTCCGCAGTATATGACTTTCTGAACCCACTGACTCTCTATCTGGATGATACTTCTCCAATGATATTTTGTTCCATCATTGCATTGAAATGCTGTTCATCAATGATGAACAACATTGAATGCCAAAGCTCTGGTAGACAGCATTGAATGCCAAAGCTTCGGAGCAACCCACAAAGCACTTAACATGAAGTAGACACGGAAATAGCAACACTGGAAAGCAAATCCTGTGTGTCAGTCACAGATAATTATTTGGTATAAATTCACGTAATAGCATCCTGGTGGATAAGCAAGCAAGCAGACAGTTGTGTCAGTAAACACAGTTTCATAAGCAAGATTACATCATAAAAAAGTGACATACTGCAGTGAAAATCAAATTTTACTTTTATTTTATACTATTTGTGTTCTCCTTAAAAATCTGCTGGAAGCCTCTGCATTTCACTTCCTTTTTTTGTTTCTTTCTTGAGACAGTCTCGCTCTGTCAGCCAGATGGGAGTGTAGTGGTGTAATCTCAGCTCACTGCAACCTCTGCCTCCTAAGTTCAAGCAATTCTCATGCCTCAGCCTCTCTGGTAGCTGGGTTACAAGTGTACACCACCACCCCTGGCTAATTTTTGTTTTTTTGGTAAAGATGGGGTTTTGCCATGTTGCCCAGGCTGGTCTCCTCAAGTGATCCACCCACCTCAGCCTCCCAAAATGTCAGGATTATAGGTGTAAGCCATGGTGTCTAGGCCTTACCTTCTTTATTTGTAAAATACAGAAGGCTACGCCTAGTGAAAAAGGTTTCTGTTAGCATTAGAACTGGGCCGGACGTCGTGATTCACACCTGTAATCCCAACACTTTGGGAGGCCAAGGCAGGTGGATCACCGGAGGTCAGGGGTTCGAGACTAGCCTGGCCAACATGGTGAAACCCCATCTCTAATAAGAATACTCACAAGAAAAATTAGCCGGGCATGGTGGTGGGTGCCTGTAATCCCAGCTACTCCGGAGGCTGAGGCAGGAGAATTGCTGGAATCTGGAAGGTGTAGGTTGCAATGAACAGAGATCACACCACTACACTCCAGCCTGGACCACAGAGTGAGACTCCATCTCAAAAAAAAAAAAAGATTGAAACAGAACTGATGTGCATACACAAGCAATATGAGATCAGTGGGACCACAGTGGAGGCCAGGGAACCTACACTGGTGGTGTGGCAGTTTGCACTCCAGAGCAGGAAAAAAGTCTCTTATGTGTTAGAGTTTTGTGTTCCTGCAGCTCAGGCATTCCTAGCAAAAATGATTGTCCTGTCTCAGTGATCCCAATAGCACTAGATAGTTCAGGAATAGACTTCACCTTTCATAGACACAAATGATTGAATATCAGTTTCTGAGGGATTATTGAGACAGGACCAAATGGGAAAACAAAAAATGTAGGGGCTAGTAAGGTGGGAATGAACCAGAGTGAGACACTGCCTAGTAGCTTTTAGTGTACCACCGTACAGCGTAAGAGAGAGAAGAATCAGGGGAAGAAGCACCAACACAGATATGCTATCAGGAATGTGTAATTGAGAATTGCTAATTTCCAGAATATGTGCTCAGAGACCAGCATCAGAACTGACCAAGCTAGGTAGTCTTCAAAATAATGAGGTGCATTGTACATAACTGGTAATAAATATGAGTTGTTAAGTGAGTGGAAAAATTACAGTCATTAAATTTCTTTATTCATCACAGAAGCTCATTCCTGACACCAAGGCTATTGTCCATGTACGAACTATTGTCATTCCCGAGAAGACCAATTCTGCTGTATCATGAGAACACATGGACATATAGAGGGGACTCACACACCACTGGGGCCTCTCTGATGAGGGAGGGTGGGAGGAGGGAGAGGATCAGGAAAAATGACGAATGGGTACTAGGCTTAGTACTTGGGCGATGAAATAATCTGTAAAACAAACACCCAAGACAACAAACTTTCACATATACCCTGAACTTAAAAGTTTTTTTTTTTTTTTAAGACATAGTGGCCATAATTGTAATAATTTCAGTTACCTTTTCTCTTCTGTCTACACTCACTCAATATTTTTATAAACAAATGTTTATTTTTGTTTATGTGAATTGCCATAAGTGGGGAAAATTATGATATTTTTCTGGAGATAATTTAGCCAAAGATTAGATACAAAGTTGTAAAAAAAAAAGTTTTGAAATTGCCAAGAAAGTTTTGTAATTTTAGTTGGTATTCACATTTACAATAATTTCTTTTCCACCTTCTTCCATAAGTGAATGGATTTGAAGACCTCAAAGACACATATTTTCAGTCAGTCTTACGAATCTATATTTAGAAAACTGAATCTGAAAAGCACAATATTAAATCACTATTAACTTAGAAAAACAGAGAAGGGACCCATTTAAAATATGAAGTGTGTTACTCATGTCATTTTATATTAAAATATAAGCCACAAAATATGTACTTCCTAAAATATAATTATGTCAATTATTTTCTTGTTACTTTCTTTATAAATATTTTTAGACATATGACAGTAACATTTTTAGCCCTCAAAGTGAATGTAGTTTTATTGTTCATCAATTGGAAAAATGTTGTTTTTCTAAATATATGTAATCATAAATATTACAAATCAAATTTATAATATTATTTGAATAACAAAGGATGTACAAGATGTATGTTTTATTAATTTATACACAGAAAAGATGCGTTACCACTTGAGTTTCCTTTCTCTTAGGATTCTTACTCTAAGCAATTAACAATTACAGAGTTACATTTCCTTCAAATATCTACAATTTGGGGAGTTCAGCTAGAATGCTATTCACAAATTCCATATTAACATGATAATATAATTATTATTTATATTTATATTGTGGCCATATTCTTTTTTAGCCAATAGATTGTTCAAATCGTAGAGACATGCTCATTATAACGTAAAAGTCTCTGGGAATCCACCTAATCAGCTTTTTTAGCCATTTGCACAATGATGGGTGGTAGGCAAACTCCAGAATCCCAACAAATTTTAACAGAAAATTGAAAATTGCAATTTTAAAACATCTTTTGCATTCTCACTCAAAATGAGAATGATAATCTATTTATATACATTATATTCTCTATCAGCCTGATAATCTGGCTTTAAGCAATTTTAAATTTATTTATTTATTCATCATTTTTTTGTTACTGGCTATTTGTTTTTTATTAAAAATCATTGAACAATATTTTGAAGAGCTATACCCCAAAATACTATGAATTTATTTAATCTCTAGTACTCTGTATTCTGTTACCTCCATGAGTCTTTTTTTATAAATATGACTGAAAACAGCATTTATATAACTGGGAGAGGGTAGAGGAAGTTCAGGATGTTCCAAATTATTAACTAAAATTGAAATTATATTTAACAATATAATTGTTTTTCTAGCTCTAAAATCCAGCTATAAAGACAAAACACATCTTGGGACCATCAAAATTGTTCTTATATCATCATAACAAAGTAAGAAATTTGAATTTGTGCTAAACATAGTAGACAGACATACATAGAGTTCAGGAAACCACATGATACAATCATCAGCTACTGGAAGATTAAAAAGATATTAATCGAAGTAGAATAAAAATTAAACCAATAAATATATAAATTGCTTATTGGTTAAAAACATGTTGTTAAGAAACAAAACTCATCATTGCTTATCTGTATTCCCAACCAGATTTTGGATTCCAGTGAACTACTTAGTGATGTGCTTTGCCACATTTAGGTTACAATTATGTTCAGACTGAAGATAAGAAAACCTCTCTCTCTCTCTCTCTCTCTGTCTCTCTCCTTCCCCCACTTCCTTTCCTCTGTTATTCTCTTCTTGTTCCCTTTCATTTATTTTTAGTCCTGTGGGGTTTTTGTTTTTTGCTTTAATTTGCACGGCTATGCCAATTCTTTTTTCATATTAAGAAATAGTCATGATTTTATCATATTCCTGACTGTAAGCACTGATCCGCAGCAGTGGCATTTTTGCTGGGCTAATTTTTAACTACTTTGAGTTCTGAGGAGTAAAGAGTACCCTTGCCATCTTCTCCAAGTAAAGTATGGCATTGACTTTGTTGCTGTTTTAACTATAGAATAATTAGCATTATACTCAATGAATGTATGTCCTTTTGAGTGTGTATTCTGTGCCTGGTAAATGACACAGAATATGACATTTGCAGACTTACAAAAATTCTAGTAATGTGTGGAGGAGGCAAATAAAGGGAAAATCATTTTTTCTGAATTTATTATGTGAGCACAGACCATCATAGCTCCTCACACAGAATTTTCAGCAAAATGGTTGATGACTAATCAATACATATCATGGTCACTGCTATCTATTTATTTATTTATTTATGTTTTTATTTTCGAGACAGAGTCTCACTCTGTCATCCAGGCTGGGGTGCAATGGTGCGATCTCGGCTCACTGCAACCTCTGCCTCCCAGGGATTTAAGCAACTCTCCTGCTCAGCCTCTCAAGTCTCTGGGATTACAGGCATGCACCAACATGCCCAGCTATTTTTTGTGTGTCTTTAGTAGAGATGGGGTTTCACCATGTTGCCAGGCTGGTCTCAAACTCCTGACCTCAAGTGATCCACTAGCCTTGGCCTCCCAAAGCGCTGAGATTACAGGCATGAGCCATCACTTCCGGCCACTGGTATTTATTAATAGATGCTTGAACCCACTTGCAAGTAAGTATTCAAGGTAAGAGCAAAGATATCTTAATGCATACTTTCAAATATTCTCAGGTAAGACCTTTTCAACTGTGATAATTTGGGGCTAAAATGTTTTGATTGTCCGAAATGAATTTCTAGGATATGTGGGTAAATTAAATTATGTCTCTCTCATTTTACTATTGGAAGAAAATAAGGTTTTCTTATTTTCAGGAATTTCCAATGCCTGCCCCCATGATGAAAAGAAAATCTCCCAATATATGCACCTACTTAGATGACATTCAGAAAGCAACGAAATAAATCAGCTTAAAAAAAATACAGAGCAACATTTTATCAGCATTTTTCTGTTGCACAAGATGTTTATAGCTTGTAAAATTCTAAGTATGTGCTTCTTTCTATTGTCAATGAACACATAGATAAATGGAAAACATGAATTTTCATTAAATTTAACAAAAATGATTATTATCTTCAGAATTTTAATGTAATTATTTTAATTAAATGTGGCACATTTTAGCTAATAAGTTATAAAATATAGAACATGATGCCCCTAGTATAGAGTAAAACTATAGGACATTGAGACATTTTAATGTCATTGAAATATAAAATTGTGAAAGTGATAATTCTCAGTTCTCAGGGTTGTTAAAATTTCCAAGATTTCTCCTTAAAAGGTTAATGAATAGTTATGATTAATATTTATATATTAATTATAGTATTATGAGTAATGTTATTTGATTGATATATCTCACTTATACCAAGAGTTGATCAAAGCTCCTTTCAATTTTGAAGTTTATTATATCTACTGCAACTTTTATACAAAACAGATGTTCCACTTCCACAAATATATCTCAGCAGGGTTATTATTTGAAAGCCTGAAGAGAAAATATGAAATACATGGATAAATAAATAAATGAAAAAAATGAATTTATTTAATCATGGAAACCCACTTGTTGAAATTATACAGAAAATCTTGCATAGTAAAAGATTTTTACTGAATTTTGAAACTTAGTTTTCATCTAATACAATACTTTTAAAAATATTAGCCAAATTACTTTATATCCAAAGTAGTGACATGATATCTCATGTGTTGTGAAGTTCATATTACTAGTCCATCAAAATGGATACTAAATAAAAATCATATTTGGCTTTCAAAATGTGATATTTTCTTGTTATTTCTTCTACCAAAATTGTCCCATCTTTTCTTAGTCTATTTGCTTATTGGATTCTGCATTGGTATTCCTTGAATTGTATACTAGACTGTGTTTTCATCTGCATCCCTGATATGAAACCCTCTTGATCATGGTGGGTTATCTTTTTGGTATGTTATTGGATTCAGTTAGATAGTACAGCATTTTGTTAAGGATGTGTACATCTGTGTTCATCAAGGATATTGATCTGTAGTTTCCTTTTTTTGTTATGTCCTTCCCTGGTTTTGGTATTATGGTGATACTGGCTTCATAGAGTGATTTAGGGAGGATTTTCTTTTTCTCTATCTTTTGGAATAGTGTTGATAGAATTGGTACCAATTCTTCAAATGGCTGATAGATTTCAGCTGTGAATCTGCCTGGTCCTGTACTTTTTTATGTCAGCAATTTTTTATTACCATTTCAATCTTGCTACTTGTTACTGGTCTTTTCAGATATTCTATGTCTTCCTGGTGTAATCTTGGAGGGTTGTGTATTTCTAGGAATTTATCCATCTTCTCTAAGTTTTCTAGTTTCTCCACATAAAGATGTTCATAGTAGCCTTGAATGATCTTTTATATTTCTGAGGCGTAAGTCGTAATATCTCCCATTTTGTTTGTAATTGAGCTTATGTGGATCTTCTCTCTTCTTTTCTTGGTAATTTTGCTAACAGTCTATCAATTTTATTTATCTTTTCAATTAACCAGCTTTTTGTTTCAAGTATCTTTTGTATTTTTTTGTTTCTTTGTTTCAATATCATTTAGTTCTGCTCTGATCTTCATTATTTCTTTTCTCCTGCTGGATTTGGATTATTCATGTTTCTCCTATTCCATGAGGTGTGCTCTTAGATTGTCTATATGTGCTCTTGTAGACTTTTTTGATGTAGGCATTTGATGCCATAAACATTCCTCCTAGCCCCACTTTTACTGTATCCCAGAGATTTTGATGGATTGTGCCACTATTACTTGGTTCAAACAATTTTTAAATTTCTGTTTTGATTTCATTGTTGACTCAGCAATCACTCAGGAGCAGGCTATTTAACTTCCATGTATTTGCACGGTTTTGAAGATTCCTTTTGGAGTTGATTTCTAATTTTATTCCACTGTGGTCTGAGAGTACTTGATATAATTTTGATTTTCTTATATTTACTGATACTCGTTTTGTGACATATCATATGGGCTATCTTGGAGAATGTTCAATGTGCTGTTGAATAGGATGTAGATTTTTATAGCTGTTAGGTAGAATATTCTGTAAATATCTTTTAAGTTCATTTGTTGTAGAGTATAGTTTAAGTCCATTGTTTGTTCTTTGACTTTCTGTCTTGATGACCTGTATAGTGATGCCAGTGGAGTATTAAAGTCCCCCACTATTATAGTGTTGCCATTTAATGTATTTCTTAGGTCTAGTGGTAATTGTTCTATACATTTGGGAGCTCCAATGTTAGGTGCATATGTATTTAGAATTGTGATATTTTCCTGTTGGACTAGTCCTTTTATCATTATATAATGTCCCTCTTTGTCTTTTTAAACTGCTATTGCTTTAAAATTTGTTTTATCTGATATAGCTACTCCTGCTCATGTTTGGTATACATTTGCATGGAATATCTTTTTCCACCCTTCTTTACCTAATTTCATGTGAGTCCTATAAGGTGAGTCTCCTGAAGGCAGCAGATAGTTAGTTGATGAATTCTTATTCATTCTGCCATTCTGTATCTTTTAAGCAGAACATTTAGGCCATTTACATTCGATGTTAGTATTGAGATGTGAGGTACTATTCCATTCATTATGCTATTTGTTGCCTGAATAGCTTGTTGTTGTTGTTTTTTCATTGCATTATTTTTATACATGTCCTAAGAGATGTAAGTTTCAGAAAGGTTCTATTTTAGTGTATTTCACAGATTTGTTTGCAGAGCTCCTTTTAGCAGCTCTTGTAGTGAGTGCTGGCTTGGTAGTGGCAAATTCTCTCAGCATTTGTTTGTCAGAAAAGACTGTATTTTTTCCTTCATTTATGAAGCTTAGTTTCACTGCATATGAAATCCTTGGATGAGAATTGTTTTGTTTAAGGAGGCTAAAAATAGGACCACCAAAATAAATCACAGACAAATGGAAACACATCTCATGCTCATGGATAGGTGGCATCAATATCGTGAAAACAACCATACTGCCAAAAGCAATCTATGAATTTGATGCAGTTCCCATCGAATTACTACCATCATTCTTCCGGAACTAGTAAAAGTAATCCTAAAATTCATATGGAACCAAAACAGAGCACACATAGCCAAAGTGAGACTAAGTGAAAAGAACAAATCTGGAAGCATCACACTACCCAACTTCAAACTATACTGTAAGGCCATAGTGACCAAAACAGCATGGTACTGGTATAAAAATACACACATACACAAGTGGAACAGAGGAGAAAACCTAGAAATAAACCTAAATATTTAGAACAAACTGATCTTTGACAAAAAGAAACAAAAACATAAAGTGGGGAAAAGACACCCTATTCAACAAATGGTGCTGGGATCATTAGCAAGCCAGATGTAGAAGAATGAAGCTGGATTCTTATCTCTCACCTTATGCAAAAATCAACTCAAGCTGGACCAGACTTAAATCTAAGAACTGAAACTATAAAGATTCTAGAAGATAACATCAGAAAACACCTTCTAGACATTGGCTTAGGCAAATACTTCATGACCAAGAACCCAAAAGTAAATGCAACAAAAACAAAGATAAATAGATGGGATTTAATTAAACTAAAAAGCTCTGCACTTCAACAGAAATAATCATCAAAGTTAACAGACAACCCACATAATGGGAAAAAAATCATCACAATCTATACATCTGACAAAGGACTAATATCTAGAATCTACAAAGGACTCAAATCAGCAAGAAAAAAAATCCCATCAAAAAGTCTGCTAATACACGAATAAACAATTTTCAAAAGAAGATATGCAAATGGCCAAAGAGCATATGAAAAAATGCTCAACATCACTAATTACCAGGGAAATGCAAATGAAAACCAGAATGGGATACCACCCCACTTCCGCAAGAATGGCCATAAAAAAAAAAAGAAATGTTGGCAGGGATGCTGTGACAGGGAACACTTTTACACTATTGGTGGGTATGTAAACTAGTATAATCATTATGCAAAACAATGTGGAGATTCCTTGAAGACCTAAAAGTAGATATACCATTTGATCCGTCAATCCCACTACTAGGTATTCACCCAGAGGTGAAAAGAAATAATTTCACAAAAAAGATATTTGCACATGCCTGTTTATGGCAGTAAAATTTGCAGCTGTAAAAATCTGGAAGCAGCCCAAATGCCCATCAATCAACAATTGGACAAAGAAAATGTGACATATATATACACACACATACACACATATATATATGTGTGGTGTGGTGTGTGTGTGTGTGTGTGTGTGTGTGTGTGTAATGTTATACTGCTTAGTCATAAAAAGGAACAAAAGAATGGTATTCACAGCAACCTGGATGGAATGGGAAACTATTGTTCTAAGTGAAGTCACTCAGGAATGGAAAACCAAACGTTGTGTATTTTCACTCATATGTGGAAGCTGAATACATATGAACCAAAGACATAAGAATGACACATTGGACTTTGGGGACTCAAGGGAAAAGGTTGGAGGTAGTGAGGGATAAAAGACTACACACTGCGTACAGTATACACTGCTTGGGTGACATGCACCAAAAGCTCAGAAATCACCACCAAAGAACTTATTTATGCAGCCAAATGTCATCTGTTCCCCAAAAGCCTTTTGACATAAACATTTTACATTTTAAATAAATAAATAAATAGTTTTTTTTTAAAGAAAAGATAAAAAGAAAATACACCTGTGCAATGAAACTTGCATCACAAATATTAGTAGTTTAAGAAGCACTAATCTGAATCTTCCCATAATTTCCATCACTTATGCATATGTATATATAAAATATATGATAATAATACATAGCACAGGAAAAAATTTATTCCAGCATTAGTCAAGTTTTCATATTTTTCCAGAGTGGTGCAGTGTTAGCTCTAAGAAGACTATGGTCAGACAGTGATGCATATTGTAAATACAAGAGTGTTATTTTTTAAAAACAGAGGTGTAACTAAAAATCCAATGGAGGAATTCAAATTTATATTTAAAACAATTCAAATAACACACATGAAGAAAGGAAAGAAGTACAGACTCAATGAAAAGAATTGGAACAAATAGAACAAATCAATACAGTAGACCTAAAAGCAAACAAGAATCACATTAAGTTTAAATGAACTAAACTCTTATCAAAAGGTGTGTATTAGCAAATTAAATTAAAAAGAAAAAAAACAAGATCAAACTTTTTGTGCCCTATGACTCAGGTTGATAAGATGGAAAAAGACGTACCTTGTGCAGGTAAACTCAAGGAGTTGGCATGGCTATGTGAACATTATACGAAGCAGACTGAAGATTATGGTGTATTAGTGGAAAGAATGAGGATGATTTTCAAAATGAGTAAAGTGTATACATTTTAAAATTCATAAAGAAAAATAACAGAATGAAAGGGAGAAGTAGACAAATTCTTAATCATGGTAGATTTCAAAGAATCTTAACACTTGACAAACCAACGAAACAAAAAACATCAGTGAGAAGAATATGCAGTATTGATCAATGCTACAGAGTGACTTGACCCAACTGACACCATCAGAGCAGTATGCACAGCAGATTCACACTCTTCTCAAGTGCACAAGAATTGTTCACCAAGGTATTGTCTAAGTTGTTCCATAAACAATTCCTAAACAAATTTTAAAAGATCGAAATTTTACAATGTATTTTCTGATCATTTTTGCATTTAAGTTGAAATCAATAACAGAAATAGATCTAAACAATCCCCAAATATTTGAAAAATTAACAATGATATTTCTAAACAACAAAAAGGATGAATCAAATAAGAAATTTAAAAAGATATTAGGAATTACTCAAATTGAATTAGTTCAAAACTGAATGAAACCTCAAGAAAAAACAGAGGGAAATTTATACCTTAGAAGGAAAGGTGTGGCTTTAAATGCTTATATTAGTAACAAACAAAAGTTTAAAATCATCTGAATTTTCATCTCAAGCTAAAAAGAAAGATGAGCTAAGTGAAATTATAAAATCATATCACGATTCAAGGGATAGTAGAGAAAAATCAACAAACCCAAAGTAGCTTATTTTAAATTTTAATAAAATAGATAAGTCCCTAGTAAGACTGAGGAAGATAAAAAGAAAGTATCAGTAACTGTTAGAAACACATGAAGGCAAGTCACTAATAATGCTAAAGACTTGCTTTTCAGCTTTAACTCTGTTTTTTTTCCCCCAGATATTGTTGTATGACTTACAATACACATTATTATCTTACAAGTGTCTTCTTGTAAGTTAAGTAAATAAGTAATTAAAGTAAGATAATGAACACATGTATGATGATAAATTTAGGTAGAATGAACACATTTCTTGGAATACACAAGTTTGCATAACTACACAAGAAGAAATATAAAATCTAAATAGCTTTTTAATCTATTAAAAGTTGAATTAATAATAAAAACTTTGCCATGTTAAAAGCTTCAGGCACCAGTAGTTTCACTGAAATATTTAAATAGTTTAATGAATAAATAAAACCAAATAAAACCATGTTTCAAAAGTAGAGTTGGTGATTGCATTCCTGAGCTCCTTTTATAAGGCAAGAATTCTAGATCAGTTGTCAGGAGCTGGTGACCTCAAAAAACATGAGTGAATTTGGGAGGAGTGTTGACAGTATTTACTATTTTGATTGCAGTGGCGTTTATGTGATTATATATATATGTCAAACCTCACCGCATTGTACACCAAAATGGATTTTACTATTTGTAAATTATATTTTAATAAAAAACCTAAGTTATAAATATAGATGTTTTATACCTTCTGTACAAATTTAATTAGCAGGTTGTGCTTCCTAAACAAAATCATCACACTCCAAATACAAAAATTGATAAGTTTTAAAGCACAACAACTTAGAGTAACATTTAGAGTGAATCACTTGAAGTACATATCATTTCAATATTATTTATGAACCATAGATTTTTCAGCTCCTTATACAGGATAACTTTATGAATGAAAGTGTCATTTAAACATTTTTGCTTTTTACAAGGCAGATATTCTAAGTAGATTTATTGCTTAGGCATGTCCTATGAGAACATTTTAATACAATGTGTTTGCCCTCCTTTCCGTAAGGATAATGTTCCTGTATTAAGAAAATAATTGACATGTATTAATTGATAATAATAAAAGCACTTTTTGGCTGGGTGTGGTGGCTCACACCTGTAATCTCAGCACTTTAGGAGGCCGAGGCTAGCAGATCACCTGAGGTCAGGAGTTGGAGACCAGCCTGGCCAACATGGCGAAACTTTGTCTCTACTAAAAATACAAAAAGTAGCTAGGCATGTTGGCGGTCACCTGTAATCCTAGCTAATCCAGGAGGTGGAGGTTGCAGTGAGCCAGGATCATGCCACTGCACTCCAGCCTAAGTGACAAAGAGAGATGTCATCTCAAAAAATAAAAAATAAAAAAAAGACACAAACTCTAAAAAAATAAATAAAACAATAAAAACACTTTTTCAAACGTTAGTATACTTAGAAGAAAATGCTGTCTCTTTCTACTTTTTTTCTGTAACCAAGCTTTTTCTCTCAGCTACATTGAGATTTTTACCAAGCACATGGAAAGTTTCTGATCAGAGGCTTTTTAGTTGCTTGTCTATATGTATTATATTTTTAAGGATCCTGTCAGGTAGGCAGATATTATACTTCATTTTCAAATGTACTGTTTGCTTTGAATGACAGTGACTGAGACTTACAAACTATTTCCTGTGCCAGCTGACTGACCACTGTCAGAGCTTCGAGCAGAGGTAGCAGAGCCAGATTGAAAGGCAGATGAGAACATAAAGGACTTGCGTATTTGCTTCCTGTTCCTGTCACTGTGCTCCAAGAAAGGATATTTCCAGGCAGGGGTACCCTCTAGCATCTTCCGGACATTTCTATTCCAACCTTCCCGGGGACCCTTGGAGGCCTCAGCACCAGCAGAGAGTGCGCCTCCTAGGAGCTCTGTACCCTAAGCCTATGTCACCTCCTCCAAGCTTCTAGATTCTGAAAACCCCAAATTTTTTTATTGTTTCCTCAACCCGGGGTGAGAGAGTTTTCTGGAGTTTATCTTTGTGTTTTCTCTGCATTCCCTTTTTGTTTTTTCAGCCCTCCAACCTGTGTAATGGATTCATTTGTCAAAATCCCCCTGTTGACATAGCCAGGATGTTTCCTGCTTTGCTGACTGGAGGATTCGCATGGATTTTAATTGGACTGCTTTCTTTTTACGGACATTTAAAAATTCTTCCTTGAGATAACTTTGCTTAATTTATGACAACTTTGCCTACTTAAATTTCTCACTAGAAAGAACATTTGGCAAAGTTATTTCTTGAATATTAGTTCTATGCCATGAGATACTAAATTTTCTCTGGCTGTAATACACAAGAGAGCAGATATTTTCTTTTCGTGGAGTGAGCAGTCCTCAATTCTCATAGTGATTTTATAGGAGCATATAATTTATATTGAAATAATATTGGAATGAAACGAACATTTATGTAATTGACATTCCTTACCTAGGCAGCTCTAGGCAACTTCTTAATTCACATATGTGGACCATAATCAATCATTGTGTGCCTCTAAATTTTACTTTATTCTGCATGAATAAAGTGCCTTTCAAAATGGTTGTCCAGTATGGACTTACTGATGTCTTCAAAGAGAGCCTAGAAAATCTTCTGGTCTATTAGAAGTTTCAGAGCATCTCCTAAGAGGGTTAATACTTAAATTCTAACTAATCAGCCACAGAGCTTGGAAAGTTAAAAATATATAACCTCAATTTTCCACAGGGAATGACTTTAAATTTAATCACTGGGTGATAAGGATTTTAATCTATTTAAAGTGATCAACAAACTTTTATCTTAAGAGAAGAGAGAGACAACCAGATGTGTCTGACAAGAGAGTTGAGTAATTTTGGCTCAGTCTGTATTCCGCTTAAATTGTGATTTCCTACAGTGTGTGATTTTACAGGGGGAAAGATTCCTTTTTCTAGCTTAATTAGAAGAAACTACAGCTTGCTATAATTACGCTTATTTCATACAAAAATATTGCTGACACTTCTGAAACGTATATTGTTACAGAAAACGAACATGTACGTATTCCAGTTTTCCTTGTAAATCACATGTAATAAATTCTGAAGGTGCAAGAAGCATGAATTTGATCTCAAAAGATAGATAACCAGTGAAATGATCAGTCTTGCACTGAAGGGTTAACTGTAAGTAACCATTACTGAATGTTCAGTTTGCATGAGAGACAGCTTTAAGTACTTTACAGGTATTTATGTAGTTATTATCAGATTTATTTTACAAATGATGACATGAAGCCCAAGTAAATTAAACGATCAACCTAAGATTAAGTCTCTAGTAAACGGCAAGGCCTATATTTGAACCTAGGAAGTATGGATACAGAATCTATAGTCTTAACCATGCGTCGTAATGCTTCTCATTGATTATCCACTCATTAATTTAATTAGGTGGGAAGAAGCTAACCGCTGACTTGCAACCTAACTTTCGTGCCCCCGCAAGCCTAAAGAGAGAGGAGAGACCATGACCTGAAATCCAGCATTTCTATCCCAGCAAGCAAAGAGAGAGAGAAGAGGTCAGGAACAAAAGAAGGAGCACACTCATCTCTCCTAAATACATGCTATTGGGGAATACTGGTAATAGTCACTGGAGAAAAGTAATGGAGAACCTTTATCTCCGTGATCTACCTGGTCTGTGTGGGTTACTCATGGTAAATGAATTTTTAATTCATGGATTTGCATACAAGATCTGCTAAAAAATGGGAGAATCAATATGTGATTATCTGAGTAAAAATAATATTTCATAATTGAAATACTACCTCTGGTATAAGTTACACCCTGCATGTACCACTTAGAGAGCTCCCATGCTAAATCAGCATCAGAGCCGTACTAAGGTAGCAGTGAAGGACTTGGAAAGTTGTGTTTGTGATATTACACTTCCACATGCTTCACCTGCATCTCACAACCACCTGTGTCCTTTGAATTATTGGTAAATTTTTGTGCCATGTAAGATATGATTCTTATAAGTCTGATTACAGAGTTTGAGTAATTGTTTTATTAAGGAGTCTCCCATACTGAAGCTCTTGAAATTCCAGGAAGTTCAATGCTGAAGTTGTATGATCTCTTGGTTTCTCTTGATGGTTAATTTGGGCATTGTTATTTTATCCAGCAAACACATCACAAGCACCAGCTACTCATTCAATAAATATTCATTGCATGCATACGATGCGCATAGAGCTGTTTTAGTCCCAAACCAGAAAAAACAATTTGCTCTTTTGTGTCAAGGAATCTAGTTAAAGGAAACAAGAATCAACAACAATTACAACAATAAGAACAAAAATAGTAACAATAAAAATGTCATGTTGTGATTGTGCCTAGATAGATAAATAAATAAATAAATAGATAAATAAATAAGGCGTATGAAAGGAATAGGGAGTGTGGAGGTATGAAATTGGATTTTTATGTGGAAGAGACATGAGCAGCCTCTCTGATGGTGTGATGTTTGACAAACATAATAAAAAAGTATCAAGAGATCGAGACCATCCTGGTCAACATGGTGAAACCCCGTCTCTACTAAAAATACAAAAAATTAGCTGGGCATGGTGGCGCGTGCCTGTAATCCCAGCTACTCAGGAGGCTGAGGCAGGAGAATTGCCTGAACCCAGGAGGCGGAGGTTGCGGTGAGCCGAGATCGTGCCATTGCACTCC
>NW_022436970.1:17942146-17979842 GCF_009761245.1 Sapajus apella | reverse complement strand
CCGTCTCAAAAAAAAAAAAAAAAAAAAAAAAAAAAGTAATACAGTGAGTTATGTCACTATCTGAGGGGAGCGATTGCCTGCCATAGGGGGCATGCTCCATGTGCCTGCGAAGAGAACGATGTGATAGCAGCAGAGCAATAGAATGTCCATGGTAGGAGATAAAGGGAGAAGCAGATGGTGATAAGATCAGATAGCGACAGTCAAGCATGGCTTAAAAAATAGATTTCATTCTAACTGAAATGGGTAGGCACTGGAGGGGTTCAACAGAGCAGTGGTTTGATACAGCTGTGATTTAGCTTCTTTCCTCTGTCTCCCTTGGGGAGAATAATACAAGAAGTAGTAAGAGTGAAGTCAGCGAGAACAATTAGAAAGCTAATGCAGTGAGAAATGATAGAGGTGTGATGTATGCGTCAGGATGCAGTCAGAAAAATTAAAGCTGCCATAAATATGTAAGGTATTAAAGCCATGCATAGAAACGAAGGACTTAAATGAGCTTTGAGAAATCTGGAGAAGCAAAGGTAGTAAGACGTTGCCAAAGATCTCAGCCTGAAGTGCTAAAGTAAGTGATATGGTTTGGCTGTGTCTGCACTCAACTCTTACCTTGAATTGTAGCTCCCATAATTCCCACATGTCTCAGGAGGGACCCATAGAAGGTAACTGGATAATGGGGTTGATTTTTTCTGTGCTGTTCTTGTGATGGGAATAAGTGTCATGGGATCTCATGGTTTTATAAAGGGCAGTTCCCCTGCACACATTTCTCTTGCTTGCTCCCATGTAAGATGTACCTTTGTTCCTCCTTTACCTTCTGCCATGATTGTGAGGCCTCCCCACCAATGTGGAACTGTGAGTCTGTTAAACCTCTTTTTCCTATAGAGTACCCAGTCTCAGGTATTTCTTCACAGCAGTATGATAATGGACTAATACAGCAAGTCTGATGCCTGAAAGATTCTGCAATGTTCAAGATTCCCTGGAAAACTCCAAAAACTTATGTGAGTCTACAGAAGTACAGTAGAGAAGGTGGTTTTGAAAAATATGCTTGCACGCACGTGCATATCACATGTCTGTACATGTGGCTCAAGCTTCTGGCTCTCTGTGCCTTTGGAAAATACCACCCTCTCTAACTCTGCCTCCTTCAAGTCATGACGGCTTCTCACTGACAAATTCTATCATTAATTTATGCTTTCTATCTTTCCTTAAATGGTATTTATTATCTCTTTGATTATTACCTTTAAAAAATGGTATTTATTATCTATCTTCTAGTTTTGTTTTCAATGTAAAATTTTTATGTCATTAATGATTCAGTGACTTGGTAGTGAGGAAAGAGAAATATGTGGTCTTATTCTGTCATCTGGAAGTAGAAATCTAATCCAAGGTAATTAAAATAACCAACAAAATCATTTATTTTGGCATATATCTTTTCTACTTGAGTACCAGCTCATTAGGAAAAAAAATATAGATCCTTTTCATTTTTGTATCTCCAGAACATAGCATCGTTCCTGGGATATATGGGATGCACAGTAAATACTTTTTGGATGAATGAAAAACTATTTTCATAATAAGGGGACTCATGGGGCAAATTGAGCACTAAAGTGCTAAAAAAATCAAAATGAGTGAGTAATGTATATAAAAATGATCTAAACTGAGAGCAACTATCCACACAAAATGATCAGAGTTTGAGACAGAGAAGGAAGTACTGGACAGAAGGGCTGGTGTGACGAGTATAAAAACATATAAGAAATGGGAATTAAAACAACAAAAAAACACTGTATACATGGCACAGCCAGGCTTAACACAGCTCAAGGCATTTCTAACATATCATTTCCTGCTTTCTATTTTTTTTTTAAGGAAACAGGGAAATCTTTCAACTATTCATGATGGAGTTAAAGGAAAAAAAGATTAGAGATTTATATTCTCCTCAAAATTTTTCGAGTAAAATTGAATTGATATGCTTATTTATTTCAGATGTCATTACATTTCTTAGTGCAATACTTTGTCAAATCATAGCTTGATGGCTCAATCTTTTTGACAAGTTCTGAAAAAATTAATCTAAAGACTATCCAAGAAAATATTTTGAAAGCTTATTAAAAACCAACAATGCAAACACAACAAATCCCTCTTAGAATCCAACTTGCTGCCATTGCTTTTTATAGACCATTCTTACTGTGTCTGACTGTCAAGCAGGTAGCATTGCAGCAGAGGCTGGAGCTCTGAAGCAGCTCAGCCACAGCAAATGCAAACAGGTCATGCATCTGTTAGGATGGCCAGGTTTTCAGCAATAGACACCTGTTTTCTAACGTCTGGGAGTAAGCATGCATGCTGAAAATGACAAGTTGCTGCAAAGTAAGATAAGTTTAACTGCGAAGAAGATCCTTGGGCACATATTGGTTTGCTAAATTATATCTTGACTATAACTTTAGAGGAAGATATCATTGCATACTCAATTTTACAAGTAAACTGAGTGTTAAAGAAGTCTGCTTCTTCATTCAGTTCACAGAGTCAACTGGGGATGCAGACGTTGGGTTTCCTAGTGACAAACTCATTTTCCAACAAAATGATGACTTCACTTACTGAGCACCTGAAATGTGCTTGTGTTTGTTATACATTACCTAAATCAATCAACCACATTATAAAGTGGACAAAAATAGTCCATGATTTTTCCAAGGGAATTGAAGCTCAGTGACATTATATGACTAATTGTAAAATGGATCTTGATAAGTGTGAATTCTCCAGAACAGAATCAATAGGAGGTAGATAAAAGAGGACTTATTAGGGAAATTCACTTACACAGTGATCACTGAGAAATCCCACAATAGGCCATCCCCAAACTGGAGAAACAGGGAAGCCAGTGGCACGGCTCCGTCCAGGTCCAAAGGCCTGAGAACCAAGGGACCAGATGGTGCAAATGTTAATCTCAGTCTGGCGGCCTAAGAAATTGAGGTGCTGCTAATACAAATTCCAGAGTCCAAAGAGGCCAGAGAACCTTGGGTTCTGACGTCCAATGGCATGAGAAGACAAGTCCCAGCTCCAGAAGAAAGAGAGAATTTACCTCTCCTCTACCCTTTTGTCCACTCCAGGATTGGATGGCAAACATCTACATGGGATGAGGGGGGATCGTCCCTACTCAGCCCACAGATCCAAATGCCAGTCTCTTCTGGACAGCTCCTCAAAGACACCCAGAAATAATGCTTTACCACCTACCTGGGTATTCCATAGTCCAGTCAAGTTGACAGCTAAAATTAACCAGCACGGGATATAAAATCATTTAAATGGACAAATAAATCTGTAATACCCATGTGTCCTCGTCTCTATGAAAATGATTTTTCTTGTTAGCACTGCATTATTTATTGGGCTTCTCTTTATTAGAATTGTGTTACAGTGTCTGCTTTTTCAAAAGCACTTCCAACACTCTCTACGAGGAGTGGAAACTCCTTTCCACAGTTTGCCTTCCCTCTCTGGCTATAAGCAAGAGCTTGTCAATGAAAAGAACTCACATGGGATTTGCAAGGAGAGATGGGATGGAAGTCATCTTTCTCAGAAAGCCATGGTAAGAAGGTGCAGCAGCTTCCTATACATGTCTACAAAATTCTATTTCTGTTTCTGTTTTTGTTTTTGTTTTTTTTCTTTTTTTTTTTTTTAAGACAGAGCCTCACTCTGTCACCCAGGCTGGAATGCGGCGGCGTGATCTCTGCTCACTGCAACCTTTGCCTCCCATATTCAAGCTCTTCTGCCTCAGCTTCCTGAGTAGCTGGAATTATAGGCACCCACCACCACATCCAGCTGATTTTTTTTTTTTTAGTAGAGGCAGGGTTTTGCCACGTCACCAAGCTGTTCTCTAACTGCTGACCTCAAGTGATCCTCCCAAAGTGCTGGGATTACAAGCTTGAGCCACTGCACCCTGCCCCAAACTTCTGGTTTTTAATGGCAGTAACCAGAAGTGGAGGCTGCAGCCTCTCAGAGAGCTCTGGCTTTGCTCCAGCCCCAGTACCTACTGACCATTTCTCCTCTCCTTCAGCTGTACCTTCCAGACCTTTAGTGCCCCATCTCCTCCCATATCTACAGAAGCCCTAATTCCTACATAAATTTCTTATCCTTATAATGCTGAGAAAATTCTGTTTTCCTCACTAAACCAAGACTAACAAAGGTAGTAGATTTGTCCTGTGGCCTAATCCAAACTCTGATATTATCAATATAGGTATAATCAATACAGGTATAGTGATTCTTTTAGAAAAGAAAGAGAATGGTCATTGGGTAGAACATTCTCTCTCTCTCTCTCTCTCTCTCTCTCTCTCTATATATATATATATATATATATATATATATATATATATAATGTATATTTATTACATAGCAGTAAGTAAACTTAATTCCACCCAGTTGATTGTTGATAAAAATGCAGTAAAAGGCATCAGAGAAATAATTAACATGTACAAAGAAGCTGTGGAAAAAATAAGGTGAATGCTCCAACCAAATTACTTTTACTGGTCAAGTAGTGTTTTGGGGAGACATAAGTACCTGCACTGGCTTTGATATGAGGTGGATTATACAATCTTATACAAAGGATTTTTACATTATAAAAAATAAATAGCAACAATGTTTTTAATCAATAGCTAGGAATGAGTCTAAGGATTTAAATACATTGATGATATTAACTACATTTTTAACTATATTTTGAAAAATTTGTACTCTAAAGTATGTATTTTACTGTTTATTAACATGGATACTATTTATTGAATACATAAAACATTTGAGCCTCCTGAGTTTATAAGAAATTATACTTTTTGCAATAGGCATTTTGGTGCAAATATATAAAAATAACACATTCAGGTAAGCACACATTTAAAAAGCCTGTATTTTTTTAATCATAAATTGTGAAAATAAAGTTTTACCAGGTATTAAGTGACAGCATATAAAACTATATATGTGGCAAAAATACAGGTTCTGTGTGCAGACTATACAACCTAAACATATGAAATAAAAGAATGTCACCAATGCTATTATAAAGATGAATGCAAAGGAAGTCCTTTGAAAATGAAACTTGCTATTAAATGCTTTACTCGATTACCATTATAAAATTCAGTCCCATTTATTAGAGTTCAATAAATAAAGATTAACAGCCTTCTATGTATTATACATGTTTCTTATTCTTAGTCTATTAATATCTCTGGCAAATAAAAGAATATTTATGCCTAATACTGCTAGGAATATATTGTTGAATGGAATTACTTACCAATGTGTACACAAATATATTATTGGGTTCATGATAATCTGATAAAATAACAGTTATATACAACTCTGTGAATGAAACAGTTGAAAATAATGTTTCTTTACGCATGAGTAAATAGTGATTCGTGAAATTAAAATAAAATTCATTGAGTTTAATGTTTTTCATAATAGGATGAAAAATAGGTCTATAATATGGTAAATGTTTAGTGAACCTTTCCTGAACAGTGTCATACAGAACATATCTGGATCCCATTCCCAATTAAGAACTTCACTTATAGTGACAAGAAAGCCACTTCTTTCTGCCTCTACTTTTGGAAATGCAGAATCTGTTGCAATGATAACAATGATTGATGATAAATATCACAAATATCCAAGGGAAAATCTACCCGGTGGTGTTTCCTTTTAGATGTGTATGACATGATCAGGCCACGTTTTAATCTATAAAACTAAATAATAAAACAATTGCCTCTGGGAAAAAACTTGTTAGTGTATTCTTGGGAGTCTTCTGTCATGGTTAATTTTACAGCTTCTGTAAGATCCAGTTTTTCTGCTGATCCTTGTTGCTTAACTTTCATTTGGTGAAAACATTATCTGTCACTGATCTTCAGCCAACTCTTATTCAAACGAACAGTACCTACATGACTAGTACATGTGACCTTTGAACAGCATGAATTTAAACTACACAAACCCGCTCATAAGCGAATTTTTTTCAGCCAAACTCAGATTTAAATACAGCATTTGCAGGATTGGAAACCAGGATATACGGAGTGCCAACTTCTCATATAAGTGGGTTCAGATGGAATGACTGAATGTGAGTGGATTTTGCTATATGTGGAGGTCCTGGAACCAATCTCCCACTTAACCCAAGAAATGACTGCATGCCTATTGGGTGATGCCCACTCCCCTGGCTCCCAATCCACCCCCCCACCGGGGTAACCACTATTTCTATGTACCAATAAATAGTATAAAACCAATCATCCCTCTATATACAAACTCCATATAAGGAAGGCACCATGTATCCTATGTCTTAATAACCACTCCTTGTATGGTGTCTAAAACAGGTCCAGGTACATAGCCAGACTAGTAATATAAATGTTTGATGATTAAATGTATGAATGCTATAGATAAAAGATTTTGAGAAATCGTAATTTATATTTAGATTTTTAATATCAAGGAGTCAATAGGCATTTTGAATATTCTAAAGTGACATCAGTGACTATTAACTTTAGCCTTGTGGTTTCAGGCACCGAGACTAATAGCTTGCAACACTAAGATAGGACCCATGAACTCAATTCCTTGTGCATACAAGCACTGATATCTCAGTGTCCTTACGTATCAGGGGCTGCAGTTCCAAGCCTGTGGTTCTCCCTCCACATTCCTCAACTGAATCAAGTTAGAAAGGGAAGGCTTTATTTATTTATTTATTTACTTATATTCTCTATCTCTCTGCTGCCCAGGCTGAAGTGCAGTGGTGCAATCTCTGCTCACTACAACCTCTGCCTCTCTGGTTCAAGCGATTCTCTTGCCTCGGCCTCCTCATGTTCCGCAACCTTCAAAAGTTTCCAAGTGCTTCTTGTAGCTTCAGTCAGTTTGGACAATCATCAATTAACTGTCAACAAAATAAACTTCCCTTTCTTCTAAGTATCTCTGACATTTTTCAGGCCCTACCTTTCTGTATCGTTGCAATTTCCATCTGTCCAGTTACTGATACCTGTGTTTTCTAATCTGACATTTTAGATGAAGTAAATAATTATACATTAAGAGAATAACCTTTCTCCACCCCAGTATTATGTCACAATTTTATTAAATATTCCAGTCATGATTTCCTGTATTTTTCCTCAAAAATGACTCTTTATTAATAATTAACATGCATTATGTTTGAGTAGATTTTCCTTAAAATTAACCCAACTGAATTGCATTAATGTGAGGGAGGGATTGGTCAGGTCTATTTATTTTTCTGTTGTAAGTATTCCAAGAATGAGATGAATGTGATGAGGTTTTTACCTCTTTTGGGACCTGGACATTGAAGCAATAGCTGTCAGCAAGAATAGCAAAGTGAATTTAAATTCAAAGTACTTCTCTAAATTACTAACTTGTTAACTAATGCCAGTACTAGTTATAATAGTATTCCTTTATTTAAAAGTGGTTAGGATCTGCAAGGTAATAATAAAAATATGTGATTTTCCAAAAATCACAAAAGATACATGATAAAGAGAATAAGCAAAACTTTAATATGAAAATCAACCTAAATAGTAATTTTCTTTCAATTATCTGGGTTATTAGCATGATTAATTTTAGTTTTTTTGTGGGAGTTTATTCAAGGAACAGATGGAACAGGGATAGATTCAAAGCATGCTTTGAATTTATTTTAGAAAGTAAGAGAGTGATTATTCTTTTAATTAATTTACCTTACTAAAATAAACATAGTGGACTCTTTCATTCATTTTCAATAATTGTGTATTTCTACTCCATCACTGCTACCCACTGTTCGCTCTCCAATCCCATGCTCTAGGCACCCCTTGCTGCCTACCTCATCAGGGTTACCACATTTATTGTTGCAAATATTCTCTACATACAATTACGTTTATAAGGCATTTTTATACAGGGTACTTTTCATCCCTTATTAGGAACAAGTATTTAATTGTTTACATACATTTATAGGTAATTAAGGTGATTTAATTGCTAAAAATTGAAATCTGTCAGCGAGTGATTCTAATTACCATCAAGGTCTTACTGAGGATCAAGTCTGGATGTAAGCCAACTTGTACACATTACCTTTCATTTTAGGCTGTTGCTGAGACATCACTGCCTTCTCTGTCTCTTTCGGAATGACTGAAAGTGAAGGTGAACACATTTTTTGCTTCCTAATGAGAAGAAAACATAACAAACGATCTACATAGCATAATGTGGGCATTTTTTAAAGACTGTATTGAAGAATGTATATTCAAGCTCTTACCGAATGGAGAAGAGTGTGCACTGACAGTAATCTGAGGGTCATCCATTCCGAACTGCTGGTTTTATAAATCAAACAGTGAAGGCCAGAAAAGTTAAACTCCTTCCCCATAGTCTTAAAATAGATCACAAAATACAGTTTCATTCTCCTAATTGCTAGACTCGTGCTGCTTGCATAATTCCCCAAATAGTCAAGTCAACTGCATCAGAAAAAAACAATATAGATTACAGTGTATCTGCAAAGTCAGCTTCAGTTTCAAGACAATATTCTTCAAGGCTCTCAAAATATTGCCTCTTTATTGAAAAGAAAATACTAGGTCTCTTTAGTCACAATGTTACAGAATGTAATGAGTTTTTGAAATACGCTGGAGGTGTAGAGCCTTGGAAAGCCCAGAGGAAAGTTAAGGTCACTTCAGTGTTTGAATCAAATGGTTGACACAAAGCGCTAGGTGTTGACATTATCACAATCAATGAAACACATCGTTTTGGCTTGTGGAGATTCTGGAATCCTTCATGAAACCAGATGGATTCTAATTATTGTGGTGGCTGTATGCAAGCCTTCTTCCGGTTCTTCCTAACTGGAAGCCTGAGATCCATTTGGGATTTCCTTAAGGAGTTTCATCCAGAAAGCTACCCTGTACGTTAACTCTATGGTAGGACTAGCACGAGCATTTAGAGGGTTGTTAAAGTTTAGGAGGGTTATCTGCACCTTTGGGCTCAGAAGATCACAGGAAGGGCTTCATAGTATTGCACCCAATATATACTCCTGCTCACAGAGCAGATATGTTTAATTTTGTTTGGTTTTGGACCCCTTGAGATGGTGATTTTCTCATCAATTTTCCGGGCAACAAATAGGGTCAAACCCTCCCCTGCATCTTCTCTTCACTCTTCATTTTTCTTCCTGTTCTTACATAACTGCTCTTCGCAGCTGCAAAACAGATGTTTCTCTGTCTCCTGAGGGATATTTTGACTATTTTTTTTTTTAAATAAAAGCCATTGCAATAACACAAAGTCTGGCTTTCTACCTCAACTGTATATTAAGGTGTTTTTTTTTTTTTTTTGCTTATTTTACTTTTAAAATTTTATTATTGTTTTGCTAAGAGGAATATCAGTTACTAAGACATAAACATTAATTTTAAGTGAAGGAACAATTTATGTATACATATTAATGTGTAATTATTTGTATGAAGCATCTTGCTAAGTGGGCCTTAGTAATTACATTTTTACTTCAAAGGGCTGCTGCATTCTTTATGTATAATTGCTTTTAAAATATCAACAGAACCTCAGAAGATTTTGAAGAGTCAGTGAAGTGTTGCATAGTGGGTAAATCAGACAGCCTGGAAGGCCATTTGCTTGTTATACAATCACTTTATAGCTCTGAATCTCATGATTTTTCATCTCCTGAACAACTGAAATAACACTGCAGCTTTAAAGATTAATGAGACTGTAAGTTACCTGAGATCACAAAGAAAGGCTGGAAAATTGTAAATTTATGCTTGATGATGATTTTCTATTGCAAAACTTGGCATGTCTTAGTTTATAAATTTATAGGCTTTATAGTTTCTTTCTTTCCTCTTTCTCTCTTTTTCTTTCTTTCTTTCTTTCTTTCTTGCTTTCTCTCTCTCTCTCTCTCTTTCTTCCTTTCTTTCTTTCTTTTCTTTCTCTATTTCTCTCTTTCTTTCTTTTTTTTCCCTGAGATAGAGTCTTACTCTGTTGCCCAGGCTGTGCAGTGGCATGATCTCCACACACTGCAACCTCCGCCTCACAGGTTCAAGTGATTCTCCTGCCTCCGAGTAGCTGGGATTACAGATGTGCACCACCATGCCCAGTTTATTTTTGTAGTTTTAGTAGAGAGGGGGTTTCACCATGTTGGCCACATTGGTCTTGAACTCCTGACCTCAGGTGATCCACTCGCCTCAGCCTCCCAAAATGCTGGGATTACAGACCACACCAGGCCCTAATGAGTATTAATTCAGGAAGTGTGTTTGTTATCCCAGGTAGTGGTAATTACACTATTAACTAGCATGTTACTACATTACGATGATGGCTAGAACATAACAGAAATGGCACCAATTACTCTTAAACAAATACCCCCAAAAGTGTTTTTATATGACAAACTCATCACTATCACCAGCACCCCATCTGTATTGTGGCTTCATGATGACTCACTTTAAAGCTCTCCTTTCTTTCTTCTAGAGAAATCAGCTGTGAGAGAAAGCAAATGCAAAGAGGTGGCTAGTGAGTTTAGAATACAGCTGATATCATTAATCTAAATTAGCACTCACCAATCCGCAGTCACCAAGCAGAATAAAACCAGGAGGGCTTCTCATCTAAACTTGAGAACATATACAAGCTTGGGGTATGAATACCTATTACTTGATCCCTCTCGAAGGGTTGAGCTTTTGCAGTTTGGTGTTAGTGTCAACATTCTATTTATTATTCTTAATAGAGTAATGTATTTGTTTTATTTTGTTTAGTTTTTAGAAAGAAAAGACAACTAAGTTAATAGATAAAAGTTGATAAACTTTGCTCACACTTGTTAATTTGTACAAGAAAGAAAACTTGAATTTCATCTTGAAATTTTTACATGTTTCTTTGATAAGGTACGTTAATTTTTTCCCTTTTTCAACATTATTTTGGCATGTGTTATGCAGTTTATCTATATTTGAGGGGTGCATGTTGCTTTAGGAAACAATTTTAGATTTAGGGTGTTCTTAATATAAACAACATATATCTCCATTATCATATCAGTATTCTCCTCACCATTCAGAATGTGTCTTTCTCATTCCAGTAACACATGCTGAAATGAAATATAGTGAAAAAAATAGCTTGAAATAGGAAAGCCACTTAACTATTTTATAACTTATTTCTTCAAAGGAATAGTTTATGTTGAAATATTATGTGGAAACATATTTCAGCATTGTAGAGATTATTGCCAACCTTTTATAGAAGAAGGAATTCCTTATGAAAGTTTTACTAAAAATGCTTTTATAGTGTATAAAATCTATGTTGTATGAAACCATAAATTAAAACACCGAAATATTTTATTGATCTCTTTAAAGAATTAAGTATAAGACATTCAGTCATACATCTTAAAAACAGCTATATTTTAAAGAGGGTTGAAATTGAACCTAATGCATTTTATTACTTAAATCTGCAATGTAGTGAAATTAATTTTTTTCTAAATAGAAACTATTTATTTGGTGCCTATTATATGCAGAGAGTTATAGGCACAATTTAACACCCACAGCAACCCTATGAAATATTATTTTTTGCCCATTTTAAAGATAAGAGTTCTGAGGATTAGAATGATTGCTAAAGTTTGTCAAAGGTTATTCAGCTGTGATTAGACCTCTATCTGTTGAACTCCAAAGCTCATATTTTAACAACATTGATGCTCCCCTGAAATAGCCTGATGATAGTTATTTTTTAATAAAATATTTTTTTTCTGTGCTTCTGACTAATACTATTATTTATGGTTTTCAAAATGGCTTCTGAAATTTATAGGATAAGAACATGACATTTTAAAGTACTTCTCCTTGATTCAAATAATGAAATCCTAATAGACACATGTCGATGAAAAGAGTCAAATCCTGTAAAATGCTTGAAGAGATTTACTCTGAGCCAGATATAAGTGACCATGGCCTGTGACACAGCCACCAGCAGGTCCTGGAAATATGAGCCTGAGGTGGTTGGGGTCAGCTTGGTTTTATACACTTCAGGGACCCGTGAGACATCAATCAAATACATTTAAGAAATACACTAGTTTGGTCGAGAAAGGTGGGACAACTCAAAGTGGGGGCTTCCAGGCTACAGCTAAATGTAAACATTTTAGGTTTGACAAAATTTGTTGAGTTCATCTAGAGACCTGGAATCCCCGGAAAGAAAACGTCTGGGTTAAGATAAGAGGTTGTGGAGATAGATCAAAGTTTTTTTTTTTTTTTTTTTTTTTTTTCCCCATTTATTTATTTTATTGCATTTTAGGTTTTGGGGTACATGTGAAGAACATGCAAAATTGTTGCATAGGTACACACGTGGCAGTGTGATTTGCTGCCTTCCTCCCCATCACCTACATCTGGCATTTCTCCTCTTGCTATCTCTTCCCATCTCCCCAACCCCCACCGTCCCTCCCCTATTTCCCCCCAACTGACCCCAGTGTGTAGTGCTCCCCTCCCTGTGTCCATGTGTTCTCATTGTTCAACACCCGCCTATGAGTGAGAACATGTGGTGTTTGATCTTCTGCTCTTCTGTCAGTTTGCTGAGAATGATGGTTTCCAGGTTCATCCATGTCCCTACAAAGGACCCAAACTCATCATTTTTGATGGCTGCATAATATTCCATGGTGTATATGTGCCACATTTTCCCTATCCAGTCTATCGTCGATGGGCATTTGGGTTGGTTCCAGGTATTTGCTATTGTAAACAGTGTTGCAGTGAACATTCGTGTGCAAGTGTCCTTATAGTAGAACGATTTGTAATCCTTTGGATATATACCCAGTAATGGGATTGTTGGGTCAAATGGAATTTCTATTTCTAGGTCCTTGAGGACAAAGTTTTATCATGCAGATGAAACATCCAGGCAGCAGCTTTCAGAGAGAATAGGTTGTAAAATGTTTCTTACCAACCTTAAAGTCTGTGTTGAGGTAAATTCCGGACGGCCACGATGAGACATGACCCACCCCCACTTCCCATCATGGCCTGAACCAGGCTTTCAGGTTACGTTTTTAAAGAGCCTTGGCTGAAGAGGGGATCCATTCAGATGGTTTGGTGGAACTTAGAAATTTTATTTTTGGTTTACATGAGGCTCTGGACTTTCTGCCTTAAATCCATGCATATCCATCTGGTTAAACAGAAAATCCAATGATATGGAGTCTGTGATTTTAACTTTTCTCCTCTGACATGTAAACCCTTAAGTGCCACTGTGCATGTGAGGCGTGGTTTTTATGTCTATTGCAACTGGTGATTTGGGATTTTTCAGTCTAATAACTTATCATAACCCTAGTTAGCCTAAAATTTAAGCGAGGCTTGAAAACAACTTCTTCAGGAGGCTTTCACTTTATTACTGGCTCAAAATCTCTGTCTGGAGATGGAAATTGTAATACTTAGATATACCACAGTGTAATACTTAGGGATACCATGTTGTAAATGATCGATTATAAAGAGTTAGGTTGGCCAGGCATGGTGGCTCATGCCTGTAATCTAGCAATTTGGGAGGCCCAGACCAGCCTGACCAACATGGTGAAACTCCGTCTCTACTAAAAACAAAAACACAAACAAAACAAAACAAAATTAGCCAGGCATGGTGGCGCATGCCTATAATCCCAGCTACTTGAGAGCCTAGGCAGGACAATTGCTTGAAACCAGGAGGCAGAGGTTGCAGTGAGCTGAGACCACACCGTTGCACTCCAGCCTGGGCAACAAGAGCGAAACTCGATCTAAAAAAGAAGGAAAACGGAAAAGAAAAAAGTTAGAACATGGCACCTAGAAAAGTACTTTAAAATGACATATTCTTATCCTATAAGTTTCAGAAACCTTTTTGAAAAACATAAAGAATAGTATTAGTCAGAAGCACAGAAAAAAGTCTTTTATTAAAAAAAAAACTATCAACTTTCAGCATATTTCAGGGGAATATCAATGCTGTTACAAATACGAGCTTTAGAGTTTAACAGATATGGGTTGAATCACAGTTGAATAACCTTTGGCAAACATTGGCAATCGTTCTAATACTAAGAACCCTTAGTTGAATTACTCACAAAAAAAATTAAGACTCATTCCTTTGTGTCCTTGATTAGATTTTAAAAGAAAAGATGTACTAAACTTTTGGGAAAGTGTAATTTTTTCCTGAGACATCAATTTATTATGACCACTCTAGTTTCTGAGAACTCTAATTCTGCCAGGACAGCTCTCACAACTGAGCCCTTCTTTCTAAATAATTAAATCAAGAGTCTGTACCTTGCTTTATGCAATGCCATGCCCCTGAGATATTCAGTATCTATCAAATAGTATTTTAAAGGTACTCAGGGAAATCACTGTTTGCAAGAACCAAATGATGAGTTTTCCTTTAATGCAACTCACTGCTCTCTCTCTTTAATTTATGTCTTCACTTAAATTAAAATTTTGTTAAATCTTGAGTTTCCCCTTGGAATAACTCAAAAGAGTCTCATATTATTTTGGAGGCTGGTTGTTTCCAGCCCCTAAATATATTCAATACAATGCTACTGTATTGAAAAACTATGCTAGTATATAAATATACTACCTAGTATATAAATATATTTATTAAAATGAATGGTGAAAAATCACTTTAATGACAAAATTATTCTCAAATAAGGCACTTGAGGGAGATATTACCCTGGTGCTCCTATGTCAATGTTCAGTGTTGCCAGTGAAGCGAGGCCCAGGAAAGCTTCATGAGGCTGTGTTTGAGCCGGCACTTAGGGAGCCGGAGGCTTTGTGGAGGTGAAGAGAGAAGGAAATGGTGGTCGGATCAGGGCATGTGTAGAAAGGTGATAAGGTGAGGGCTATATTCGAGCCACTGTACCTGGAACATGCCGTGCATGGGCCAGACTGTAAGGGTCTCCACAGCCATGGCAGGGGATTTAGGCTTTATGTGTAGGCATTTGGAAGGGAGAAAGCATGATGCCAGATAAGTAGTAGGATCAGGAGATCAGAGAATCCAGGATATGGTTTAAGAGGATTCTTCTGCAAAATATATGCATTATTGCTTTGAACTGGAAGAGCATGGATGTGTGGGAAACAATTAGAAAGTGCCATGAGAATAACACCAGCTCTATATTTTCATGCTTAATTGCTTATGTATTTTCACGTTATGAAGTTAAATTCTTATAGCATCTTACCACTGAGAAAACAGAGGGCCAGAAGTTTTAAAATGCTTCTAAGTGGCCACAGGGATAATAAGCAACTGTGCTGGGATTAGAATATAGGCCTGAGAATCAGAGCACTGAATTCTACTCAGTAGGTTGATTTTTTGCTGGATTATTGTTGTTAACGTGAGAGGGCCCTAGACCCTGCTGAGGATTTCTATTTCATTTAATGGCAGAATATAGAAACAAAGTTGTAAAGAACTCACTGAAGCTAAAGAGAGACAATTCTGAACTACCCTAATTGGTAAGAACTGAACTGTCCATTAAACAATCCAACATTTTGTTGAGCTTGTCCGGTTTGAGCTTCACCTGCTTATGTGTATATGAACATATACATGTGTAGATACTACTAATCCTGTAATGCAGTCACAAACTAGTGCACTCCAGCTCACCCTTCCTCAAGCCTGTCATACTGACTGCCCATTTTGTAGTAATGAAATAGGTATGTGTAACATAGTGGAGATTCACCCTTTGCAAAATTTTTCACACATTTATTTTCCATTGCTTTATTTCTTAGTTCAAAAATGTTTTTCACCAGTGTAATTTACTGTTGTTGGTATAAAAAGCAAATGAAGTCAAGGAACCACTTTTTCTCAATATCATACTTACTGAATCAGATTGCTAAGGCTGCTGGCACAGCATACCACAAACTAGGCAGCTTAAACCATAGCAATCAATTGTTTCCGAATTCTGGACAACATGAGTCCACGATCCAGGTGTCGGTAGGGTGAGTTTCTTCTGAGGGTTGTGAGGGAAGAATCTCCCCTTTAAATAAGGACAACAGTCATAATGGATTAAGGCCCACCCTAACAATTTTGTCTTAACTGCATTATATCCATAAAGACCCTATTTCAAATACAGGCACATTCTGCAATATTGAAAGTTATAAATTCAACACCAGTTTCTGGGGACACAATTTAACCCATATCACATTTGGGAATGTGTCCATTCTCACACTGCTAAAAGAGATAGCTGAGACCCGGTGACTTATGGAGAAAAGAGGTTTAATTGACTTATACTTCCATAGGCTGTGTAGGAAGCATGGCTGGGGAGGCCTCAGGAAACTTACAATCATGGCCAAAGGTGAAGGGGCAGCAGGCACAGTGTTCACAAAGCAGCAGGAGAGATAGTGAAGGGGGAAGTGCTACACACTTTTAAACAACCAGACCTCATGAGAACTCACTATCACTAGAACAGCAAGGGGAAGATCTGTCTCCAAGATCCAATCACCTCCCACCAGGTCCCTCCCCCAAAGCTGGGAATTATAGTTTGACTTGAGATTTTGGTGGGGACACAGAGCAAACCATATCACCACCTATTTGCAAGTATTAAAATATCAAATATATATTGATATCATAATGCTTTATGTTAAATATTGGGAATAATTTTAATTGCACAGGTTAAATTTCTTTTGGCATGTATATTCAGCCTGCCTTGGAATTTCTTACCCCTGATCTCTGTCCTATTGAAAGCTCAGCTCAAATATTTCCTTTGCAGAGATAGCTCTGTTAACCATGGTTCCCAGACTCCATCTAGAGACTTCGTTTTTCATCAGCTTTTTTTACTGTCTGGAATTGGCTTGTTTGTTGATGTGTTTTGTTTCTCTCACTCCAGTAGAATATGAGCTTCTTCTCAGTAGGGACGTTGCCTGTCCTGTTCCTTGCTCTATCTCCAGTAGAGTGGACAGCACCTGGTATACAGTAGTCTCTCAAAAAAGTAATTGTTGAGTGAATGAACAGATACATCACATCCAACATACTAAGCTTTACTCTGGATATGGACAGAGCACATTAAGAGGACATCATGAGGTTCTTGCTGTGTGCCACTGGAAGACCTGCATGGATAACATGGGGCTCACAGATCTGCATGGAGCCTGCATTGTTTTTGTCCTTACTCTGTGCCATTGCTCTATTCTATCAGATACTTTCTATGCAGTATGTCATTATTTCACATCCATAACTCTATAAAAGTAAATTATACCCTGATTTTGCAGATATAGGAATCAGTCATGAAAAAAGAAGCACATCTAATCAATCTTCTCATTTTAAGGACTAAGAACCTAAGACTGTAAGTGGAGAAATAACTTGCTAACAAACTACTGACCAAAGTAAGTCTATGACTTACATCTCATGAGATTCACAGTATGTGCAGAACAAAAAAGGAAGCCAAAATGTTTGTTTAGATTTTAGTGCCTACCTACTTCCTTATTCAATCCTTTTCTTCTTGTCAAGCCTGTTGAAAAGCAAAGTCCCCATGCACATTTTGTCTCCAGCATAACAATACATTTTTTCCCATGGACACAGAGACTCTGCAGGTCTGTATGGTCCGGTAAACTAGTGCTCATCTCTTCATGGGCAGATTGACAGCTTCCATGTCTCAGCATGTTCCTGAACCAATCACAACCCTGGCTTGGGTGTCAACTCAAGAAAGTAGTGTCCTAGATATTACATTTTAAAAAATATCTGAGTCCTGTTTGACAGTAGCAATTTGAGGGGAGGGATAAATAGTCAGATCAGAAATAGAAGCAGATTCTATTATCAGCTCTGCTACTGACTTACCATGACCTTGAGTAAATCACTTAATTTTGTGATTTCCCCAAGGGCAAAATATGCAGTTTATATTTCAAATTGAAAGTATCTGCCTAAAGGTATTAATATATTCTTTGGTTTTCCAATAACTACTTTCCAATAAATGAACTGCCTAAGGTAACAGCTTAAATAATAGTCTCTTTTTTTCTCTCTCATTTTATATTCATGATATGCTAATTATTGCAGTATTAATTATATGCTAATTATCTTATCTGTTGCACTGACTTCTGTCACATAGCTCAAAATCATTCTCCCCTTGCCCCATATTCTCATCTGAATTCAGGTAAGCTTCGCCTGCACACTGTAGACATAGGTGAGGAAAGCAGACTGGCCTTTCTCCTGCTGGGACATGGCACTTTTCCCGTCTACGTGGAGCAGCTGGCTGGTGAGAATCACACGTTTTATTGATTGATCTCACATGTAATTTGAAGTTTGTTTATACCTGTCAGTGAGCAGTTTTATAACATCTTCCTTACATTTTACATCAATAGCATTAATTAGAGCTCATGGTGTTCATTTACCATTAGGAATAACCGATGGCATGTTATTGTATCTTTTTTTATATAACAATTTCTAGCTGAGTTATAAGGTACCCATCACACTTACGAACAAATGACAGAAGTTTGTTTGTATAAGGATACAACCTCATAATTGTTCCCTCAAATATTACATGCCAAAAAGACACCTTCTATAAATCCTTCTCAACATGTTAACTCGGGGCTTTAAAATGTTTTGCCAGATGTTTAGAAAGTACATCAACAGCATTTCTTTCTTATTGGAAGTTAAATTGTCCTTATTGTAATCAGAGATATGCATTTAAATCTCTGTTGTTTCTCTAAAGAATAAAACCTTTTATAAAAGGAAGCCATTTCTGATGCGACATAGAGGTAAGTACGTATTGGGTTATGGCTTACTTACTTACGCTGCGAAACAGAGACTTATCTGTTAAAGGACTTCTCTAAAGTGATTTCTGGTGACTTTCCGTTTAAAGTCTTCTTTGTGCAAATAATAATTTAAAAAAATGTAAACCACAACACACCTAGTACCCAATGTCAATTTTTATTACAAATTACTGGAACAAATAATTTAAAATATTGGATAGTCACATTATTTGAGGTTGGTGCAAAAATAATTGCCATGTTGCCATTACTTTCAATGGCAAAAACCTCAATGACAATTGCACCAAAGTAATAATTGTAAGAAACTGATATTCTGTGATACAAATATTGATCCAGCCTTAATTTATTGTTATAAATAATCTGCTAGGAGTCATTCTGTAAATTCCTATATATCTATTTGGTTCAATGAAGTTTTACTTGGTTCAAGTTTTGTTTGTTTCCTTTGAGACGTTTTCAAGGGATTATTGAGAAGTATGTTGTTTAGTTTCTAAGTGTTTTGAGATTTTCCCATTATCTTTCTGCTACTGATTTCTAGTTTGAGTCCACTGTGATCAAGAAACATATTCTTTATAATTTCAATCGTTTTGAATTTATTGAGGTTTGTTTCATGACCTAGAATATGGACTAACTAGGTAAGTCTTTCATGAGCACTTAATAATTCATATTTGGCTCTTGTTTGAGGTGTTCTATGATTTTTTATTAGAATCTGTTGGTTGATAATGTTGTTGAGTTCCTCTATGTCCTTGGTGATTTTCTGTCTGGTTGTTTGACTACTTTTTGAGGAAGAGATATTGAAGTCTCCAACTGTTATAATGAATTGATCTATTTCTCCTTCCATTTCTATCACCTTTTGTTTCACATATTTCGCAGATCTATAGCATGGCACTTACACATTTAGGATTGCTGTGATTGCTTCTTGGTGGATCATTACATGTTGCCTATTTTTGTGCCTGGTAATTTTACTAGCTTTAGAGTCTATTCTAATTTTAATGAGCTGCTTCTGCTTTCTTTTGATTAATATTTGCATGCTAGATATTTTCTATCCTTTTATTTTCAACTTATTCATTATATTTGAAGTGAGTTTCTTTTATAAGTGGCTTATAGTTGGGTTGAGTTTTATTTTATTTTTTATTTATTTTTGTCCATCCTATAGATCTCTGAGATTTTATTGATATCTTTAGACCCTTTAACTAAAATGTAGTAATTGATATTAGGGCTTAAGTTTGCTATTTTTTTGTTTATTGTTTTTGTTTTCTTTTCTGTTCTTCATTTCTTTGCCTCCATGTAGATTACTTGAAGTTTTGCTTTAGATTAATTTTATTTATCTATAAAGTTTTGAGTGGATCATAGAGATTCCTGGAATCCGTGGAGCTCCCAATTTTCTATCTAGTGGTTCTTTTATGTGGTCTCATTTAGTGATTACTTTAGGATTATATAGACTTCACATGACAGTTTACTGGTGTCAACATTTTACCAGCTTCAGTGAAATGTAGATATTTTATCTACTTTTATGTAAAGTTATCCTTTTCTGTTTATAATATGATTGTCTTAAATTTTTCCTTTACCTGCATTGAATCCCACAGTAGTGTTATATATTTTCTTCTACCATCAAGCATAGCTTATAAAACTTAAAAGGAGAAGAAAAAACTGTTGGCCAGGCACAGTGGCTCACGCTTGTAATCCCAGCACTTTGGGAGGCTGAGGCAGGTGGATCATGAGGTCAGAAGTTGGAGACCAGCATGGCCAATGTGGTAAAACCACTTCTCTACTAAAAATACAAAAATAAGCTGGGTGTGGTGGTGGGTGCCTGTAATCCGAGCTACTCAGGAGACTGAGGCAGGAGAATCATTTGAACCTGGGAGGCTGAGATTGCAGAGAGCCGAGATCTTGCCATTGCACCCAAGCCTGGGTCACAGGGTGAGATACTGTATCAAAAAAAAATTTTTTTTTCCTCCATCATAGAATACCTTGATTCTCCCTTCATTACTGAAAGATCTTTTTGCTGAACATAGAATTGGGGGTTGAGAGTCCTTTTTTTAGCACTTAAAAACAAAAACTAAAACTTTATGACACTTCCTCTGGCTTCATGACTTTTCATAAGAAATCCCCTGTCATTAGAACCGTTATTTTCCTAAAAGGTAAGTTATTGTTCCCTGCTTTCATTTTTATTCTCCATCCAAAGTTTTCCTAACTTTGACTATGAGATATCACAGATTTCCTTGAGTTTATACAGTTTTTAGTTTACACAGCTTTTTGAATCTGTAGATTTATGTCTTTTTTTTTTTTTGCCAAATTTGGTTTCTATTTAGCCATTAATTTTCCAACTCTGTTTTCAATCCTGCTTTCTTTCTTCTCTCTATTTAGGATGGAGATAGTACATATTTTACATCTTGTGTTATAATCACACAAGCCCCTGTTGCTCTATGCAATTATTTGTAGCCAACTTCTCTCTTTTTTACTGCTGTGTAATATTTATTCTTCTATCTTCAAGTTTACTGATTCTTTTGATTCTCCATTCTATTATTGAGACCATTCATTGAGTTTTGTTCTCGTTTGATTTTACAGTTCTAAATTTGGTTCTCCAATTCCCAGTTGGTTCTCTTTTGTATATTTTATTTCTTTCGTGAGAAAGAACCAAAACAAACAAATACCTTTTTTATTTGTTTCAAGTGTGCTCACAATGTCGAATCATTTTATTGTGGCTACTTTAAGCTCCTCATCAGACAATTCTAGTATCTGTATCATCTTGGTGTTTGCAGCCTGTTGGTTCTCTTTTTCTTAAATGGGAAAAATTGTGTTTTTCCTCCTTCTTGGCATTACAAGTGACTTTCAACTGAAACCAGGACATAATATGACACCCTGGCTTGTACATTAGTTTTCTGATTCAGCAGGCTGCCTCTCACACTTGTCGGACAGGAGGAGGAGGCAGCACCTTAATGTTGTTGGGCGGAATTGGAGGTCCAGATTCTCCACTCAGTCTTTGTTGACGGGACAGGAGGGGATACGGGGTGAGAAATCGGCTCCTCAGTTTGCCTCTACTAACACTGCCCTGGCATGGAGGAGAAGCGGGGCTTGTTACTGCTCCCCAGTTGACCTCTACTGACAGTGAGGGAGGAGGGTTGACGACTGCAGGCAGTTGGCTGGTGAATGTCTTGAATCTGTCCTGGCCCCCTCTCCAGCAGGGATGTCCCATTACTGCTGAGTGGAGATAAGTCCAGGCTCCCCACTAGGTGGGCATTGGCACTGCAGTGTGGGGGTGCCTTGTTACTACTCAGCCATGATGATACCTTCCTTGCTACAGTCTGGCAAAGGTGGAAATCTAAAATCCTACTGCCTTTGATGGCGGTGGTGGGGATAAGGCCTTGGTTGCTCCTGTGCTATTTGCTGAAGTAGAGAACTTCTTGCCTAAAATGTTATGTTTTCTTATGATGGACATTTTCCGACGCTTTGGACAGAGAAAGCGGGCTTTTGTGGGGACTTATTTTGACTGTGTCCATTGATGTTTCCAGGTTGCTGGCAGAATTGTTCCGTTTCAAGTCTGGAATATATAAAACCAAAGAAAACCCAGGAAGTCACCATTTACTCCTTCCTTAGGTCTCATGTTCACTATCTGGTCTTTTCCTTCTGTCCACATTTCAGAGTCTTCATATGTTTGCTTTGTATATAATGTTCAGAGTTTTGTTAGTGCTTAACAGAAGGAAAGAGAAAAAGTACTTCTACTTCATGTTAACCATAAGCGGAAGTCTCCTACATGGCTTTTAAAATATATTTAAGGCATAGTATTCTCATTAATTTATTAGAATTAATAAGACCACAATGTCCTGTTTATTGACCAATTGAAACAAATCGTAAAGTCATTCTTCTTCTCAAGTCAATAGTAGAGATGGAGTATTAAGGCTCTTCAGAGCCTGGCATTGTATTGTTGCTAAGTAATAGGTTTGCAAATAATAACAGGAATTTACAAGGATAATATCATAAAGAAATTGACAACAGATTGCACGTAGAATAATGACTCATGTGGCCTGTACAAATTCCCCCACTCTAATATTTCATGAAGATGTACATGGCTGAAGTAGAAATTGAGAAGGTGTGAACAGAAGATAATATAATGTTGACCAAGACATTATTATTATTACTATGAGTTATTCTCACCTCTCTCTGAAATTGTTGACTATAACTTAAATGTCAGCACCAAACAAAATGTTATCTACCTATGATCCATTCAATATTTACAATTAAATTTAACAATTTAATACATGTTATTTCATACTTTAAAGCAGATTTGCACAATTTGTTTAGCATAACAATTTTATGCCATTTCCTTTACTGAAGACAATTGAACATAACTTGGAACCATCAACATTGAAAAAAGAATCTGGGTTGGTTTGGATGTTTGTTCCCTCCAAGTTTCATGTTGAAATGTCATCTCCAGAGTTAGAGGTGTGGTCTGGTCAGAGGTATTTGAGTTGGGAGGTGAATCCCTCATGAATGGCTTAGTGCCTTCCTCTTGTTAATGAGTGAGTTCTCGCTCTGAGTTCATTTGAGTCCGATTGTTTAAAAGTGCACGGCACCTCCCCTGCCCTTGCTCTCTCTTGCCGTGTGAAGCACCTGCTCTTGCTTCTCCTTCCGCCATGATTATAAGCTTCACCAGAACCCAAACAGCTGCAGGGGCCACACTTGTACATCTCTCAAAACTATAAGCCAACAATCCTTTTTTCTTTGCAACTTACCCAGCCTCGGGTATTTCTTTATCATGTTGCAAGGACAGATTAATATAGGACCCTCAATATTATTATATACTAAGGGGATGTTTGTTTCATAAATAGTAATTGCATATTTGGGTTTTATATATTAACATTCAATATCCATTATCTAGAAGTATTTGCTTACTGGTTCTTGTTCCTTTTCATTACTGTGTATAAAGGCATTTCAGTGAGCAGAATTGGCAGTTAAGGAAGCCTTTCAAGAAATGTTACCTTATTGATCTAACTTGAAAAGACATATGGTAACTCAAACTACAATATTTTATGTTTAAGAATTGAAATAAACTTATGGGGCTTAAACTATGTCTGTGAAATGAAACATGACCTTTTCTATTTTTATATTGACTTATTTTACTTATATTAACATAATGTTACTTATATCGGTTCATAAATGTAGCAGTTGATAAAGGTTTGTTAAATTAGAAGTAAACTATTTTAAGTGATTCTCATACAGATTATTTGATTTTGAACCCATATAGGTGTGATGAATACTAATGCTAGAAATGACTCATATATGGCCACCAGTTATACATTTGGGTTTATGAGCAGACAGTTTCTGTAGTGGAAATAGTTTGACTTTGGAGTGATACAGACTCAGTTTTGAATATTGAGTCCTAGATGTTTGATTTTAGTTCTGTCACTTGACTGATATCAAATATGTTGCGTACTTTATAAAATGGCGGAAAGGTGGGTTATGAATTTTGCAGGCTTGGGTGATTACGAATAACCTTTCTTTGAGAAAGAATACCTCAAAGCATTTTAAAAAGTAGTCTCACTCAACATCCAGTGAAAACAAATGTAAAAAGAAAAAAAAAAAAAAAAAAAAAAAAAAAACACAACAACCCAGCACCTAACAGTCTCCTACCTGGTCTCCAGGCACACCTGAGAGAAGGCTCACTGCTGCAGTCCTGCAGCGGCTTCTGGGGGCCTTCTACCCAGTGTAGCATTTAAAGTGCATTTAAAAAACTAAATAGAGAAATGACTTACAGAAATCATACAAGTGTTGTTTATCTAAATAATACAAAATAAAACGGCAGCTAGCATAAACAGCTGATAGTTGAGCAGTTTCCAGAAAATAACTTTTAGGTCTTGCTCCCTAGCAACATCCAAAGCGAAACTAAGGTCTAACAGTCTGAAGCTTGATGCAGGAGTGGACATGACGGTTTGCATGCATTTCCAGAGCCCTGATGGATTTATCCTCTTCCTTTTAAATGAAGTGGAAATAGAGACTGCAAGTAATCTGAGCACGTGGAACATCACTTTCCTAAGTTGTTGCTCAGCAACAATAACAGAAAGCTCCTCCAGTGATTTTGTTAGAATCAGTCTGCAATTTTATTTAAAGTCATGTGTTAACAGCAGAAAATATTTCTCTGACGATGACATGACTTGAAGTGGGTTTTATATAAACACACAAAGTTGAGACAGTGAAATGTATCACGAAACATCAACAGCAAATTCAAAAAATGATTTCCTAATGGAGTTTCTGGATTCTTAAGGAAGTATTGGAGCGCCATCTCCTGGGGACAATCCAGAACATGTTTTGAATTTTTAGTTTCAGGGCAAGAACACAACTGTATTTTCATTGCTCTAATATTTTTAATCACATACCTTAGAGATGATTACATTTTCACAGTTACAAAGATTTGTTAATAAAAATGTGTAAACACCATATGGCCAATTGTTAGGAGAAGGCTAAGTGCAATTTAAAAACTGAATACAGAAACGGCTTATAGAAATCATACAAGTGTTGCTTATCTAAATAACACAAAATAAAAGTGCCGCTAGCATTAACAGCTGATAGTTGAGTAGTTTCTATAAAATAGCTTTGAGATCTTGCTCCACCACTAACGGGAACAGCTGTGGTTGGATAATTCCAGGTGATATTTGAGAACCACATAAAATTTACTGTAAGCTCAGCTGTAGCATACAACTAAGTCTTACTCTATATAAATAAATGCAACAAGTCCTACTTTATGTAAATAAACTTGGAACAATTATTCATGTAGCTGAGCCTGAACATGTGCTGAGGACATTGTATCAGTCTTACAGGTATACAAGACGGGGGGTTATTACAACACATTCAGGGATGCAGGTGTTCCCTTTGTTGTTTGCTGTCAGTCCCCTCACTGACAAACCTGATTCACATGTACTCTGAATAGTAATATACAGAACTAGAAAAAATGTCATTTGGACCAACGTGGGACATGCTAACTGATCCTATTTTGTGGATTTTTTTTTTTTTTTTTTTTGAGACAGAATTTCACTCTTGTTCCCCAGGCTGGAGTGCAATGGCATGATCTCAGCTCACTGCAACCTCCACCTTCCGACGTTCAAGCAATTCTCCTCCTGCCTCATCCTCCCAAATAGCTGGGATTACAAGCAGGCACCCCTGTGCCTGGCTAATTTTGAATTTTTAGTAGAGATTGAGAAGTGGTTTCACCATGTTGGCCAGGCTGGTCTCGAACTCCTGACCTCAGGTGATCCACCCACCTAGGCCTCCCAAAGTGCTGGGATTACAGGTATGAGTCACCACATCCAGCTTATTTTCCAGATTTTTAAAATGAAAATTACATAAATACCGAGTGTAGGTGATATTCTTGGGATATAAAGCATGTGATTTCCTTACACTCATTGGCCTTACTAAAATACTTTAACTATTTTAATAGACATTTTTATTTAGGTAATTGTAAAGTTAAATGTAATTGTAAGAAATAACACAGGCAGATCTCTATCACATTTTGCTTGGCTTCCCTAATGGTAACATTTTACAAAACTGTGTATAATATCACAATCAGGACACTGACATTTATATAATTCACTAATCATATTCAAAGTTTTCCAGTGACAGTATATGTGTTCTCATTTACACTGTAAATTAAGTCCCAAACAATTTTATTATCTATGCAGTTTCATGTACTCATCATTTTGATCAGCTTTTCAGACCAAATGGAACCATCATAGAGAACACATAGATTGATTTGCCATTTTCAAATATCCGTGAAGCATCAACTTTTTATTCACCTTGACAAACAGTATGTATGTATGTATGTATTTTTTTTTTTTTTTTGAGGTGGAGTCTGGCTCTGTTGCTTAGGCTGGAGTGCAGTGGAAAGATCTTGGCTCACTGCAACCTCCACCTTCAGGGTTCAAGGAATTTTCCTGCCTCAGTCTCGCAAGTAGCTGGAATTACAGGTGCCTGCCACCATACCAGGCTGTTTATTTTTTATTTTTAGTAAAGACTGAGTTTCACCTTGTTGTCCAGGCTAGTCTCAAACTCCTGACCTCAGATGATCCACCCACCTTGGACTACCAAAGTGCTGAGATTACAGGCGTGAGCCATTGAGCCCGGCCTACAAACAGTATGTTTGAAATATGACCGTGATTAAGATTTAAAAGAAAAAAGAATGATAAAGGAGGCCATAGGCATTGAAATACCATGTAGAATTTAATTAATTTAAATAAAATTGATTGCCGTCTCAGAAATTTACTAGAATGCTTGATGATTAAATGATATGAGTGTTAAGTTCAAAATGTGAAGGATCTGAGATGTTACTCTACTTAAAATCAAAAAATTAGACTGGGATGGATGATAGATAGGTAGATATACATTTAAAAATTTGAGACCTTTATATCAGGGAACACATTTTTTATTTTCTCACCGAGAATCTTGGGTCAGTTTCCAGGGCCCGATTGTCTGTGGGACAATGAGCGCTAGATATCACCTGTATGTGCAATGGGACTCATGTTACAGGAGAGAAACCCTGACATTATGACTCCAGGAGCTTTTCTAGGACGGCTGGCACATCTGCCCCTTCTCGCCTCCAGAGACACAGAAGCAAGAGGTAAAGCAGGAGAGAGGCCTCGCTCTGAAGCGTAAATCAATCCCTTCTGGGGAGAGAAAAAGATCTCTATTTTTCCTGTATCATCCTAGTACATAAACAAATGGCTTCGGGGGAAGACTTTAAATCTATTCAGACAAATGCACTATCTTTGGCTTACAAGATATGTTTTCTACTCTACCATTCTTTTCCTGAGGCTTTTAGTAATCTTTGCTCAGTAAGTCCCAACTTTGCAGAAATGTGAAACTATTTATTGAACATGTTTCCCACAGAGAGGGCGCTCATACCTCTGGGTGGGATAAGTAGCTCACACCACGCCAGTGCCACCTGTGAGAATTAGGAAAGCCGTACAAGCAAAGAGGATTTAAAGGCCTAACATTCCAGAAGCCAGAGGAGCCTGCATAGGGCTGCTGTAGAGAAATAAGCTGAGCTTTCAGTGTTTGCAGAGGGATTCAGTGGCACAACTGGACACTTGATAGACTTCAGTCATACAGCTGGTGTTTTTCTTGAAAACTCTGACATATTTTCAATTGTCGATGTGAATCGTGAGGCTAAAGATGTAAGTCAAAATATCAGAGAAGCAGACTAAAAAATCTCTTCAACAAACCATGCTGGGAAAATTGATTATCTCCATATTTAAAAAATTAGCTTTAACCCTTAACACATGCTGTTTCAGGACTTTTTCTTAGTTCAGCTAAAGACGGGGTCCTGGTCATAGGGTCCTGAAAATTTAGGCTTGCAGACAATTTGAAAGGTGAGGAATGCAGGTTTTCTTGGGCAAAAAGGCAGAAAAGGAGAAACAGGGACCCTCTGCAAAGCCAGAGTCCCTGCTGCTGTGCTTCCTGCCTCCCAGTTTGAATCCCAGATTACACGGGAAGAGGAGGGGCCAGGTCCTCTCCACTGCAAAAGGCACAAACTTCCAGAAGCCCCACCCCAATATGCAGGTGGCGGAGTTTTCCCAAGGACCCCCTCCCACCTGGCTGTCTCATTCCCACCTCTAAAGAAGTCCAACTAACTGCAGTTAGAATAAGGATAAAGACAGGTCCGATCTTTTTTTTTGAGACAGGGTCTTCCTCTCTTGCCCAGGCTGGAGTGCAGTAGAGTGATCTCGGCTCACTGCAATCTCTGCCTCCCATATTCAAGCAATTCTCCTTCCTCAGCCTCCAGAGTAGCTGGGGTTACAGGCATAAACCACCATGCCTGTATAATTTTTGTATTTTTAGTAGAGACAGAGTTTTGCCATATTGACCAGGACAGTCTCAAACTCCTGACCTCAAGTGATCTGTGGCCTTGGGTTCCCAAAGTGCTGGGATTACAGGTGTGAGCCACCTAGCAGGCCTGAAGACCGATCCTAACTGCTTTCTACGGACAGGGGGTGCTGTTTTGGGGAAAGGGCAATGGGAGCTTTCTCTGAGGCCTAAGGGTTGCCGGCAGAAGTGGCCATCATCAGAGGCTCTGGCTGCATGACTGGAGTTTGGTGGCCTGCAGGCAAGAACAGACAAACAGGCTTATCAGAAAACGTGTATCAAAACGAAACAAGGGCAGGGGTAAGCAAAGCTCAAAAATCCCAAGGCCTTTTACCAGTCTGTACAGTGAGAGGGAGGCTAAAAGCCCCACTTAAATAAACTTTACCCTTTTGACAACATGTTGGGTTTTTGGGTTCCCTTCCCCTGAGCTCAATCGTAAGTCAACCAGTTTAAGGTTTGGGAAATTAACTTTTCCTAGTTTGGATCATGCATCTGAGGGGAGCGTCCCATGATACAGGATGAGTTACCTATCAGTGAAGAGAGTACAGAGGAGGATAAAGGAAAAAATAAGGCATTTTATTTTTTTCAAAAAAATACTAGTGTTTCAGGATGCATTTGAAATGGGTACAGATTGAATATGAAAGGCTACCCATCTAGAAAGGGGAGAGCAGGTGTCCCCGGTTCCCTTCTCTTCCTAGCAGATATCTGGGGTATGTGAGAGACAGAGGGAGACAAGTCCTTCCCTCTTCCCTCCTTTTATCCCTGAGTCCTGGTGACCTTGGCAGGTGCCACCATGGGTGTTAAAACAGTTTGCACTCATGAAGCAAGGAGAGCCTTGAGAGAAGAAATTACTCACTCTCACCTATGTCTCGTTCCCACTTACTCTCAGTAGTCTTGGATTCCCTAGACCTCATTTATACCGTGGATACTAGTGTGGTCTTTACCCATGAAATGAGAAGCTGGGTTTAATTGGCAGGAATCAGCCACGCTCACCTGCACTGTGCCTTTTAACTTCTGTTAGCATCTGCCTCTGGATCCCCCAGATCCATTTTTTTCCCCCCTAGGGTTTGACCTAAAGCTTAGAGTTGAGTTTGGGACAGAAGTGTGTCTCGGGAAGGTTGCATGGACTCGTTATCGTAAGTCAAATGCTAAGGTAAAACTGTGGAACTCAGTTCTCCTCCAACAAGGAGAGAAAAGGATGCCTTGTGATACATCCAGATAACTGGTGGCTATACTTATGCTTGCTAGGATTTGGGTGCATGATGCTTGGTTTTGGTTAGGTCTCTTAGTCTTACTTTCCCGAAAGGAAACCACTAAGTGATGGATATACCATTTGGTCATCACCTGGAAAGAGTTGCAGAATAATCATTCAGAACTAGAATACACATCCAGAATTTTACGTTATCCATCCTTCTTGTTCTTTCTGAGCTGCAGCTGGAGATTGCTGGTAGGTTCAGGGGAACAAGCAGAGTTAGTCTAAAATGTAGGCAAAAACTTAAAAACAGCTAATGAGTTTAGAATTTAATGTCAAATGTATGATAAGTTTTGGAACATAATTCCTCTCTCTCCCATCCTAATTTTTGTTAAAAAAAAAATCCCCATAGGACTAAATGGTTTGCAAAATAGACTTTAGTTGTATACTTGGCCTGCTTACTTGCATAAAGTGCAGCCAGAATAATTATTTCTACATAGGCCTTTTGGATTGGCTTTGATGGAACTCTATTCCCCAAGTAATCTCAGATAAGAACTTTTAAAGCTGAGCCCAGCCATGGGTTTGTATCCTCAAATATCTGTAAGTTGGGTGATCCTCCACTCTTAGGGTCCCAAGAGAAACTTGGAGATCCTGGACCTGTTAGAAAGTCACATTATTTATTGACTGTAAGTTGGAAACCCTGTGCAGGGACCACATAGACAAGAGTATGAGACCAGGTTCCCCACTGGACTTTTATTGGCTCTTAAAATCGAGACTGACTCCTTAAAGGGAAGCATGCCTTTCCAGTCAAAGCTTTGGTAAAATAACCACTTTTTCCAATTGTGTCCTCTTTCAAAAGAAAAGTGGATTCTTACCGCACTTATGCAAACAACTATATTGCCATAAGTTAAGAATACTCACAGAGAGTTTCTAAATTCTGGAGGAACCAGGCAGAGAGAAACATGCTCAAAAATTTTGTTCATAGGTGCATCCTGTACTCAATTAAAAGGCTGTAAATAGTTCAAAATAAGTTTTCTGGATTCCGCAAAACAAAACAAGGAATAGAAAAATTTGGAGCAAAAGTTTAAATGGTTGCTTCAGCTTCTGAGTTCAGTCCATTTAGTTAACTCTTGTTTTGCTTGACATTTGTGTTCATTTTAACCCTTCATGAGTCGGGCACATTTTTCTTTATTCCAATATTACAATCTCCAAAGCTATCAGAAATCTGTATTTGAGAGCACCTAAGTTCTATAGCTTATTATAAGCCATCTCTTGAAAAGGATTAAAACAACAAAACAATTGTTTGTGAATAGCAAAGTGTCCAGAGTAGTTATGGTTAGGAACACGATTGACAGAGAAGTTTGTTTATCTCTGTGGTTTACAATAACTTAACACCTTTAATTATGATTGATAGCATATACTTACACACTAGAATTTTATAAATCCCATCTAATTTTGGAACATACATAGCATGATTCACAAAAATATAACCTAGATAGCATTTTGGCAATCCCATGTACCTAAACACGTCAAATAATCTTGTTTACTTTTCTTTTCTGGACACTCTAGGGGCCCTCTGAAGTACCCAAAAAGCCAGGTGTCAGGAAAAACAATTTTGGAACTGAAATTTGATTTTGCGAAGCGTGATAAACATGTATGAAGTTAAAAGTACTTGATATTATGAAATACAATTTGATTACCATAAATTATTTATTTTGCCAAAATGATGACTCAGAAATTTTAAAGAAGCAACAACCTTTTATAACCCCCTATAAATTTTGCCAAAGAGCAGTTTAGCGCCTTACAAATACTTTGCTGGGCTTTTTATTTAATGCTCAATTTACAGAAAATCCATATAAGAACTTTTCTTTTTAAACTTAGTCAATGTTCAGACACAGAATTTCTTTTGCAAGATTAATTTCCACAACCCTTCCACCACTTGTTTGAACACTTCTTTAACCCTAGGCAAAATTGACATTTCCATGCCTTCTTATAACCTTTCACTAAAAAACACATTTTATAGTTCTTATACACCTGGCATGTAAATCTAATTCCAGTAGTCTCAATTACATAGTATAATGGTAACTATTAGCAATTGTTAACTGTAATGCAAAACCTGATAAGTTTTTTTAAAATTTTTAATTATTTTTTATTTTTTTGAGATAGAGTTTTGCTCTTGTTGACCAGGCTGGAGTGCAAAGGCGTGTTCTTGGCTCACTGCAACCTCTGCCTCCAAGATTCAAACAATTCTCCTGCCTCAGCCTCCCAAGTAGCTGGGATTACAGGTGCAGACCACTGTGCCAGTCTAATTTTGTATTTTTAGTAGAGACACAGTTTCATCATCAGGCTGGTCTTGAATTCCTGACCTCAGATTATCCACCCATCTTGGCCTTGCAAAGTTCTGGGATTGCAGGTGTGAGTCACTGCACCTTGCCAGTAGGTTGTTTTAATTGTATGCTTGGTGCAGCTAAGGTTTGATTTTTCTTAGCATAATCAAGGGTGTGGTTAGTTCCATATGTCTCCAGGCCTTACCAGTTGTGAAGCTACCAAGTCAAATAGTTCTTAAAACCCCAAAAGTGGTTTGTAACCTTAAAACACGTAGCACATTTTGCATCTGACCTGCATAATTTAGTTCCCCTATTTACATTTTAATAACATTTGCTTTTTACCAATAATCTTTAAGGCTCTTTTTATTTCTCAAAGATTAAAGTCATGTGAACTAAAACATACCACAGCTTTTATCTTCCCTTTAAAAAATATGTGATCCAAGTGATTTTCATTCTTTAGGCCAGATTAATTAGCGCTCTTTTCACAGACATCACACACACACACACACACACACACACACACGCACGCACACACCCACCCCTACACAGATAGGCAGGAGAAAGCCCAGTCCCCACAAGATCCTTTCTCACAACCAAAACTTTAAGGAGAATATAAACAATGATAATTGGGGTGGGGTGGTGGGGGCTGGTCTAGTAAAATACCTTCTAAAAGGCAAACAAAAACAAAACAGAAACAAAAACAAAAAACTTACTTAAAAGTTACCTTCTGACAGAGTAGAGAAAATAAAAAGGTTTTAAAATGTCTGGAGAAGAACCTCTTATTCCTATGCAAGTGGTTCCTCCACCAGGGAGACAAGTTTAATTGCTGTGAGTTGGAGCAGGCCTCCCTGGCCCAGGGAGGGGTAGCCTCCATGGGCACGTGGCAGAAAATGCCAGCCAGCTGCTCAGGGTGCCATGGGCCATGCATCGCAGCCCCAGAAGGGAGGGAAGGGTGCTTGGGAGCCACTGCTCGCAAGTCCATCCAAAGAAAGGAAGGAAAAGGCACCTCCCCACACCCGGGAGCAATGGGGGTGGAGGCATGATTTCCCCTACCCTCAGAAATCTGAGGATGAAAAGGCTTAGAAGGGACTGTGAGAGGTTTGAGGCCCCGTTTTGCTCACAGCTTCTTGAGCCCTCATGTTATGTGCTGAAAATGTTGCAGGACCTTTCCTTAGTTCAGCTAAAGATGAGGTCCTTGTTACACAGCCACGGAAATTTAGGATTGCAGACAATTTGAAGGGTGAATAAGGCAGGATTTTATTGGGTGAAATGGAAGAAAGGGGGAAACAGAGACCCTCCACAAAGCCAGATTCACACCGCTGGTGTGCTTCCTGCCTCACAGTTGGAGTCACAGGTTCCATGCAGGACGAGGAGGGGCCAGGCTCTGCCCTACTGCAGAGGGTGTGAACTCCTGAGGCTCCAGCCCAGTGCATACTCCTCCTAGTGCACAGGCCGGTTGGAATTTTGCCAGGGAGCCCTTTCCGCCTCACTGTCTCAATGCCACATGCAAAATTAAGTCAAAAGGAATCAGAATCTTACATGTAAAACTTAATACCATAACACTTCTGAAAAAGACAGTTTATAGAAAGGTTTTATGATCTTAAACCACAAAAAAGAATCATTAAAAAAAGACTAATTAGAGTTAGTCAAAAGTTAAACATTCTAGTTTTTCTTTAAGACAGCTTTATGAGACTGGAAACACATTCCACAGGCCTGAAAAAAATATAGAACAAATACCTAGGAAGAACTTACGTGTAGTAGTTGTAAAGAACTATTACAACTCAATAATAATGCCTATTGATTCAATTTGTTGAATATATTAAAACATGATAGATATGGATTATAAATAAATACATGAAAATCAAGATGAAAATCATTAGTCCTTAGGGAAATTCAAATGAAAACCACAGTGAGTTACCATTACATTCCTACTAGAATGGCTTTTAATAAAATAATACAATACAAAGTATTGAGATGTCAGTAGAATTGCTGAAACTCTCATATATTGTTAGTGATAATGCAAAATAGAATACCACTTCAGTAAAGAGTTTGGAAGTTTCTCATAAAGCTAGATATACACTTACCACCTGTATCAGTTGTCATGCTACTAGATATTTATTTACACAAGGAAAACAAAAACATTTGGGTATAAAACAGGCAAGTTGCAAGTAACCTCTGTGTGAGGCAGCAGTATGCTGACACTTCAATAATATCCAATGAAGCCTTAAACTAAACAAATAGAAGACTAGACTCAGGGAGGAGAGTGACACCAACATTGGTATTGTCCATTCCAGTCATGTCACATCTGGAGCAGTTCACCCCATATTATAAGATAGACATGCTGAGGCATATCCAAAATGGGAGTGACAGGACACAGCTAAATCCTATGCCATACAGAGAATGCAGAATACCGGGTGTTTAGCCTAAAGGACAGAAGACATTGGGATATAGAATGGCTACCACATATGTGGAGTCTGCTTATTTTGTATGTGAATAAGAATAGAAATTATGGAATATATGGGATAAATAATTCAAGTTTAAAATAAAGTATTTTCTGAAAAAGTTACCCAGAAAGAAGGGGTTTTTCCCACTCATGAGATACCATTAATTCAATAAATGTTTCTTACATGTTCACTATTACATAAAAATTATCATTAATTAAAGTATCACGTCACTTTCCAATAAGCCCAATTCAGGCTGTTTTGGGGGTCAGTTTTCAGACAGGTTTCTGTGTGATCAGTAGAACACAAGTAAATAAAAACAAACATGCATTGAGCTGGAGCGTTTGCTCTCTGCAGGTGCTTTCTAAATGCTCTGCATGTACTTACTCAGTTAATCCACATGCCTCTGGCACCAATGTTTTCCTGCTTCCTTCTGCTTCTATTTTTCCAACACCCTCCCAGTCTCTCTTTACCTGCTTTAAAAGCAATGATGTTAACTTCAGAAATCCTGAATGTAACCATGTGCATTACTCCAGGATGTAAACGCCTTTGTGCCTTAAACAAAGCAACATTTAAAAATATTGGACTAGATATTGAGGAAGTGAGTAGCTTAATGACTAAGCAACAAACTATTTTACAGCTCAAATGGGTTCTAATTATATGGTTTCAAAATATTGAGTGAGGCCTGGTAAGTAATATTTTATTCAGGAGATTTAAGATCATGGTTCTCAGGTTATTAGAAAATGAATGCATGTGAAAGTTTTTCAAAGTAAATGGTTAAAACCGACTCAAAAGATAATTGAAAGACAAATGCATATGTAGACAGAAATGCTGAGATTAATTGCTAAGTGATGCCAAATTTGTCAATATTCACAGAGCATAAACTGTAATATTCGGAATATTTCTTCCATGAAGTAGAAATCAATCTTCACCTGATGCAATTTATTTGCATCTCTATAGACAAAAATAACTTGTATTTATAATCAACTTTTTTTCAACTTCAAGAGTTATAAAATTCAAAGTCAATGAAGTACAAACATCCTATAGAAGTAGATAATTCTAAAGGGTCTGCTAATTAACCAGAATTCCATTAAAAAATACCTAGTAGCAATTGTCCCATTAAAGTTTTCTTTACTGGCAGTATTTCCCACTCTTGTGCTTGTCAAAAGCCCCAGAAATTGGACTTTTTATCACAAACCAAAATATGTTGGGTTTATTAGGTTTGATCTAATCGCTAATTGCTGTATAAGAAATTATCCAAATCCTTGTAGCTTCAAAAAATACACATTTATTTTGTTACAGTTTCTCTGGCTCAGGGGTTTCTGTGGCTCAGGGGTTTCTGTGCCTCAGGACCCTGGGCTGGGACTCTGCAGTATCATGATTTTGGCCAGGGCTGAAGTCATGTCTGAAGGCTCTGAATGGGGAAGAATCTGATTTTATGCTAGGGTATTTGTAGTAGTTACAATTCAGTACTTCAAGGCTTGTTGGACAGAAGACTTCTACCTACCTGTTGGCTAAAGTTTACCTACATTTCCTTGCCATGCTAAAGTGTCTGCTAAGTAAAATTAGAATTCCTTCTTTCCTCTCCAACATGCACCTTCCTTCAGCAAAGCGCACATTTAAGATAGCCAAAGAGAGAGGATCTGGCCAGCAACACAGATGTTGCTAACTCTGCAACCTAGTCATCGGAATGACAGCTCGTGAGCTTTTTCACATCCTGTGTTTAGGAGCAATTGAGAAGTTAGCCTACACAAGGGTGTGAACACCAGGAGGTAGGGATCCTTAGGGTTCATCTTACCATCTATTCACCAGAAGGTTAGATTTATACAGGGGCAGCAAGAGTGTCAATTTTGTGAAACTCTTTGAATTTGCTTTGCAAATAAAGAGCCATGCAATACTGAGTGTCTAAAGTCACAGAATTAATTTCAGTGTGGCTATTTTCACAAGGAATCTCATAGTGGACTTTTAAAAACCTCTGTAACTTGCTATCCTCAGGGGGAATAATTAAAGCCAAGCCTCTGTCAATTATATGTAAACTACAATTCCTATAAATTTGAGTAAATTCCTCTTTCCTCATGGCACCTCCAACTTTTCTAAGTTAACTTCTTAGCCTGAAAGCAAGGACCAGGCCAGTATCCTGGGAGAATTTTCCAGCAGTAGATTTATATATAAAATAGAATGTCATAAATGATTTAATGAGAATCATTTCCAAATATGACATTCTGAGTAAGGTTTTTGTTGTACAATTGATTTGTTCCAATTATGTCTAGATGTGAAGGAGAACAGATCTTATGGAATGTAAGTGAGTAATGATATATCACTATCAAAAATATGGAAACTCAGTACGAGATTTTATATGAAATAGCCAGAATAGGTAAATCCATAGTTACTGTTAGTATAAAATATTTGTGAGAAAAACAATTCATTTTAGTTGGACACAAATTGCATTTGCATATGCTTAAACCTTATATTGTAGTAATATTTTTTCTTTGACCAGTAAATAGTATTAGATTGGCAAATTCAGATTACTCTCTACCTGAGAAAATAAATCCAAGTGAAACACAACGTAGGCTTGTACTATCTAGGGCACTGATGAGCTAGAAAAACATATAGCTGACTTTTAAAATCATAAAATTATTAAAACAATCTAATTTGTCAAGCTAATTTTGTGAACTTGAATTTTTAAAGTGTGTCTGAGCTAGCAAATTCTTACATGTTTAATTTCCTCTTTTCTGAGATTTTGGGAATATTAAATTGATATAAGCATTTATTTATCACTTCAAATACATTAGATCAGAGCCCCTTTAACTTAAGAGAGTTAAAATAAAATTTATTAATACTATATAGAGACAGGAAAACATATTAACTTCACACAGTTTCTCACATATAGGCACATAGAAACATAGAGAGTATACAGCTTTACTTCCAGAATTTCAACTAAGGATCAAAAATAAACAAAGAAAGAAAAATGCCAACAAAATTTACCAGTGCTGATGTCAAAGAGATGTCTTTTCACTGACTCAAAATTGTTATTGACTTGAGCTCAAAATAACAGATACACAAACAACAACAACAACAAAAAAATACTAAGAAAGCAGATTCTCTGCTCTCTCTTACTCAAGAGAATGGATTTCATTCATTCATTTTCAGATATCTCAAAGGGTCAGAGAATAAAACCAAATTCCCAGTTATCGTTGCTACAAAAACAAACAAATAAATACAAAAACAAATTCTTGTTCTTGTACAAACCAGAAAGAAGGACACAAAGACGGAGGAATGAGTGAACTTGTGAATCTAACAGAGACATGGACCCTATGTCCATGCATCCTCCAGAGAGTATATTTT
>NW_022436970.1:17876289-17941746 GCF_009761245.1 Sapajus apella | reverse complement strand
ACAATGACCTTTCAACGTTTTATAAAGTAAAACAAATAAATATTTTATCAGGCACAATCTACATAGGAGAGAGGAAATGTTCGAAGTACAAAGTAAGATTTTTCCAAATTTTATGGCTTACAGATACTTCTGTGGCAGAAATCTGATCCAAAGAGGCAGAGCAAATGGTGCCAAAAGCACATAAGAATGGGTGTCACAAACCTGGCTACTATGATGGTTTAAGATTGTGACCAGTTACCACCCGTCTCTTGATTTTCTCATTTGTGTAATCATGATTAGATTGGATCTCTATGATATCTTCAGGTTCCACCGTTCAGTAAAATAAGGGGCATACGCTTTTAAACTGTTTTTTCACAATTGTATAGCATATAAAAACGATGGGGACAATGACAATGTGTAGTGTGTAGGACTGGAGAAGTCCTAGAAACTTGTAGCCAATCAAGAGACATAAACTCGACAGAAAAAGCAACAGCAGAAATAATATAGAGGAAATAGGAAAGGTTTTGAAGACATGATAACATTTTTTCATTTAAAGAAAAGATAATTGAAACCAGGTAAGATAGGGCAAGGATTAGGCAAATTTTCCAAAATGGATTTCATAACTATAAACAAAGGTAAACAACATAAAACCAAAAACAAGATAAAATATTTTAAAATAGTTACGAATAAGATAGTAGTACCTGGGAAGTGATTTATTTTTCCTTTGTTCTGGTGGGATATTTTAGAGCTAAGATAGTAGATATGGAATAATATTTAAATATTGTTGTCTAAAAAGATCCAAATCTATGTACACAAACACAGATGCAGTGGTCTATCTGTTCTTGTACTTTTTGTCTGAAGTTAAGTCAGATGTCTTCCCTTGGGCCAGAACAGGGTATCACCAATTAATGACCATGGGCAGCCTCCAATGAAAAGATACGGTTTCTCAGGGGACTGAGAGGCAATTATACCTGTACTGTAACTTCAAATTCCTCTCTGCAGTGTAATCTCCTACAATTTCACATTAGATAGGATATACTAATGACTTAATTTAGATTTAATACATTTACAAGTCATTTTCTGCCTAGCCTTAAACACATTTGTGAAGCCATTCCAATTAATCCAGTGTTGCATTTGACCCTAAAGGAAGCTTTCTTCTTTTCTGTCAATACCTTCTCTTCTTCTATATGAAAAGGAAAGGGTTATTTTGAAGATCAAGAACTTTCAAGGGTGGGAACAATCTTACTGGTATCTAGGGAGAATTGTTCAATATTTTTGCAGAAACTGGGTCACTGCTGTCCTCTTTAGTGGATGTCAAAGAAAGTAATAAGCTAAAATGTTTGACATTACTCTGTCTGATTGAAGGGGACACAGCCAGTTGATGGCTGAAGGTTCTCTGTCCCCTCCAGCTTCATGATTCTGTAAAATTGTTAATCAAAGAGTGGGTGTTCTGTGTGAACCTGAGAGTGATGGACCCTCATGTTTGTGTGTGTGTGAATGTCTGTAGGAGTGTGTAGATATTTGTGTGTGTGCTTGTTTGTATGTTGCTTTCTCCCTTTTGCAAAAGAATTATGTGAGACTTTTGTAATTTTGTCTCGTAAGAGTGCTATTGCATTTGTCAACCAAGAACCAGGCAATAATTGCCTGGCATGGTGGCTCACGCCTATAATCCTAGCACTTTGGGAGGCTGAAGCGCATGCATGACTTGAGGTCTGGAGTTTGAGACCAGCCTGACCAACATGGTGAAACCCCGTCTCTACTAAAAATACAAAAATTAGCTGGGTGTGGTGGTGCCTGCCTGTAATCCCAGCTACTCAGGAGGCTGAGATAGGAGAATTGCTTGAACCTGGTTGAACTCAGAAGGTAGAGATTCCAGTGAGCCAAGATCACACCACTGCACTCAAGGCAGGCTCCTGTCCCCTTCCCTTTAAGATAACTTGCCATGCAAATTCTCCCACTATTTGTCCAGGCTCTTCATAAAAGCGTAGAAGATAGAAATGGATTCAGTTCTGGGTTTCTCTGTTTTGTTGCATTGTCCTATGTGTCTATTTTTATACACAAATCATGCTGTTTTGGTAACCCTAACCTTGTAATATAATTTCAAGTCAGGTAGTGTGATGCCTCCAGATTTGTTATTTTTACTCAAGATTGCTTTGGCTTTTCTGGCTCTTTTTGGTTTTATACAAATTTTAGAGGTTTTTTTCCTATTTCTGCAAAAGATGATATTGATAATTTGATGGAGACTGCGTGGACTCTGTACATTGCTTTCAGCAGTATGGTCATTTTAATTATATTACCTCTTTCGATTTATGAGCATGAGATATGTTTCTATTTGTTTGTGTCCTCTCCTATTTCTTTCATCAGTGTTTTGGAGTTTTTCTTGTAGAGATCTTTCATTTCCACTATGGAAAACCCATATGGAATTTTTTCAGAAAACTACAAATAGAACTATCATAAAATCCAGAAATCACACTACCAGGTATTTATACAAATGAAAAGATATAAATATATCAAAAGGATATCTGCACTCACATGTTTATTTCAACACTACTCACAATAGAAAAATATGAAATAAACATAAGTGTCCATCAATGGACGATGGTCTACATACACAATTAAGTACTATTTGGCCATAAAAATAAATAAAATTAGGTCATTTGCAGCAACACAGGTGGAACTGGAGGTCATTATGTTAAGTGAAATAACTCAGGCACAGAAAGACAAGCATGTGTCTCCTCACTCATGTGTGAGAGTAAAAAATATTAACCTCGTGGAGATAGCGAATAGAATGATAGATACCAGAAGCTGGGAAGGATGTGAAGATGGGGGAATGAAGACAGGTTGGTTAATGGGTACAAACATATGGTTAGGCAGATGAAGTACATTAAATTGTTCAACAGCAAAGTTGGGTCATTCCACTTAGCAACCATATGTTGCATATTTCAAAGGAGTTAGAAGAGAGGACTTGAAATGTTACCAACAACACTCAGAAATAATAAATACTCAAGGTGATAGACACTAGAAATACCATGACTTGATTATTTTCATTTTATGCATGTAACACATTCTCACATGTAACCCATAAATATGTAAAATATTATTCATCAATAAAATAAAAAAAAATTAAAGGTAAATATAAGCAAAAATCCTTAGTTTTCACAACACTTCAACAACCCATTGTCTTCATTTCCTTAAATGAATCAAATTAAAAATTTTTATGCATTAAAGAACATTATTAAGGAAGAGAAAATAATCTACAAAATTGAGAAAAACTTTTGCAAATCATACAGCTAATAAAAGTCTAGTATCCAAAATATATAAAGAATTATTGCAAGTCAAAAACAAAAAAACAAGCAACATAATTTTTTAAATGGAAAATTATTTGAATAGACATTCTTCAAGAAAAATGAATAAATGGTTAACAAGCATAGGAAAAGATTCTTAGCCATTAGATTAGTGCAAATCAAAATAACAATCACTTCACATCCAATGGGATAGTTATATGTTTTTTTTAAAAAAGTAAAAATAGTGTTGGCAAGAATGTAGATAAATTAGAAATTTTGTTCACCACTGCTGGGAATATAAATTGATTCATCAGCTTCAGAATACATTCTTGCACTTTCTCAAGAAGCAATTTAGAGAGTTACCATATGACTCAGGAATTCTGCTCCTAGCTATATGACTAAATTAATTGAAATCAGTTATTCAATTAAAAAGTACACAAATATTTATGGTAGCACTATTTAGTAGTCAAAAGGTAGAAAAAACACACATGTTCATCAATGGTCAAAAGGATAAACAACATGTGATTTACAGAGACAGTGGAATAATATTCAGCTATGAAAAGGAATGAAATATTGATATATGTTACAGCATGAAGGCACTTCAAAAACATCATGTTATATGAGAGAAGTGGGACACAAAAGACTACATATGGTATGATTCCATTTATATGAAATATCCAGAATAGGTAAATCCATAGAGACAGAAAGCAGATTGATGCTTGCCAGTAGATAGAGGAAGGGGAGGAAGAGGTAGTGACTGCTTGTTAGGTATTTTTCTTGGGTGTTAAAAATGTTTTGAAGCTTAGTAAAAGTGCGGTTGTATAACACTGTGAATGTACCAAATGCCACCAAATTTTGTCCTTTAAGTTTTTTTTTTTTTTTTTTTTGTTTTTTTAAGACAGGTTCTTGCTCTGTCGCCCAGGCTGGAGTACATGGCCTGATCTCGGCTCACTGCAGCCTCCATCTCCTAGGTTCAAGCGATTCTCCTGCCTCAGCCTCCCAAATGGCTGGGACTACAGGTGCATGTCACCATGCCTGGCTAATTTTTTGTATTTTTAGTAGAGACAGGGTTTCACCATGTTAGCCAGGATGATCTCAATCTCCTGACCTTGTGATCTGCCCGCCTCGGCCTCCCAAAGTGCTGAGATTACAGATGTGAGCCACTGTGCCTGGATTAAAATGGTTAATTTATGTTATGTGAGTTTCACCTCAATTTAAAAAAGATAAATAATTTTTCTGCTGTTCGCTGGCATTTAAGCATATACCCTACACTTTGCTTCCATCACTTAGTCACCACGACCAGGTGAGATGTCAAAGAGGACTGGTGAGGAAAGCCCAGGCCCTGGAGAATGCAGCTGAGCTGTGAATCACCAGCAATGAACATCCCTGCCTCTGGATTTCTGTTTTCAGTCAACAGACACCTGCCAGTTAGGCCATCCACCCTCACATCCACCATGCTACTCTTGCTTTTCTGTTTTCTAGTGATTTCTCCCAGTTACTGGGAAAATGAAAATAAACAAGCCAACTCCCTCTTTCCTCTAAGATGGGTCCCGTCTTTTCTTCATACTGAGCTCACTGCTGTCCTTCAGCTGTCTTTAGGAACAAGGGTTTTGAGTCTTTCCCTTCCTCCAAACATGGTGTCTGTCTAGGTCAATGGTTCTTAAGCTTTAGCACATATCAGGTTTACTTCAAAGGCTCTTTAAAGCACAGGCTTATGGGTCTCAACCCGAGTTTCTGATTCAGAAGGATGCAGGGCAGGCGAGCCCTCATTGAGGCTTAGCCGGGGAAGTTTCTCAGCTTCGCCCAGGAAAGAATTCAAGGATGAGGCAGTGGTGTTAGACAGTGGCTTTAACTGAGGCGGAGCGCACAGCCGCAGAAGTACTGTTTCTAGTGAAGCAGGGCTGCCTGTAGGCAGTATGCCCAGAGAGGTAGCCCCCCGTCAGTTCTGCCCTCATACTCATGCCACTTTTAATTACTTGCAAATTGGGGGCTGATGATTCAGAAATTTCTAGAAAAGGAGTGGTGACTTCCAGGTGTTGCCATGGCGGTGGTAAACTGACACGGCACTGGTGGGTGTTTCTCATGGAGAGTGCTTTTGCTGCCTCTTCCCTGTTTCAGCCAGTCTTCAGCCTGGTCCAGAGCTGAGTTCCACCTCCCACTTCAAGCAGATCTAGGTGGTGGGGCTCAGTAATTTGCAGTCCTAACAAATGTTCACATGTTGCTGATGTTGCTGGTCTGGGAACCACATTTTTAAGCCACTGGTTTAGGTCCCTATAAAAACATCTCTCCCCATATGCACTACTCAAGGTAACATTAGAATAGTGCTAAACAGGGCTGGGTTATCACCTCCCTCGGCCATGTCATGAAATGTGGAACTCTCTGTCAACGAACTCTGAAACCTATGTTCTCTCCCTGTTCTGTGGAATGGTAAACCACCCTTGTGGAGGATTGTATGCCAGGCACTGTAATAAAGCACTTTATCCGAGTTCTCATTTAATCCTCACGACCATCTTTGGAATGGACAAATATGTCTTTCTGGAGAGGCTGAGTTTCAGAGGAGGAAAGACGGTCCAAAGTCACACATCAGGTAAATAAGTGAGGAACTCAGCATTTGAGCTTAAGATATAAAACCCTACAATTAAGACATGTCTGTTAATCAGCTGCCATTTTGGATGGGAGACAAGTTTACCTAATATTGCCACCTCCGGTTTTTTTTCTGTTTCTTGTCCACAGTGTCCTCCACACTGACTTTTGTCAAATGTCCCAGGCCTCCCAAATCTCCTTAATACATTATGATGTAATTCTGCCATTTTAATAGTTGCTTTTCTTTGCTTTTAAATTGTTTCTTCTGTTTCTTGTTCCGGTATTATTTCTCCCTTCCAGCGTTTCTGTGGTTCCTTGAATATTTTTAGAATTCCATCATGATTTACCTATAGTGTCTTTGAGTATATTGCTTCACATAGTTTTCTTAGTTGTTTTAAGTAACACGGCATACGTCTGTAAGTTATCACAGTCTACTAGTATTTATATTTTACTGGCTCAGGTGAGGTTTAGAAATCTTATCCCCACTTGGGTACCTTTATCCTCTCCACTTTTAAATATAATTGTTTTAAATATTTTCTCTATATACATTGAGAACCTCATCCGATGATGTAATAATTTTTCTTTCAACCATTGAATATGATTTAAGAAATGAATGAGAACATTCCTTCTCTGTTTGTATTCATTCTAATACCTATTTTTTTTTTTTTTTTTTTTTGGCAAGATGTTACTCTGTCACCCAGGATGAAATGCAGTAGCATGATTATGTCTGACTGCAACCTAGACCATCCTGGCTCAAGTGGTCTTCCCACCTTAGCCTCCTGAGTTGCTGGGACCACAGGCATGTACCACTACACCTGTGTTTTATTTGTAGAGGCAAGGTCTCCCTGTGTGACCCAGGCTGGTCTCAAACGCCTGGACTCAAGTAATCCTCCTACCTTGGCTACCCAAAGTGCTAGGATTCAGGCATGAGCCACCATGCCTGGCCCTCATTCCAATATAGACATTTTTTCTTCTGAAGTTTTAGGCATCTTTACTGCCAGTTCCTGTAGGTTTAATAAACTTCCTTTAGCCTTCTTTAACATAGGTCTGCTAGTGACACATTTATTTAATTTTTTTAAATCTGAGAATGTCTTTTTTCCATTTCAGTCTTGTAGGATATATTTTTTTCAGGTATAGAATTAGTGCTTCATAGTTCTTTTCTTACAAAAATTCACAAGTGTGCCGTTTCCTCCTGGCCTCCCTGGTTTTACATGAGAAATTCACTGCCACTGAAATTGGTGATTCCCTGTGTGTGATACATTGATTCCTTCAGGATGTTTTCAAGGCTATTTATTTATTTAGTTTTCAGAAATGAATTATGATATGTCTTGTTGAAGATTTGAGTTTTTCTAGTTGGTATTCTTGCACTTATAAGTTTGTTTATTTGACTAAATTTGAAACATTTTCTGCCATTATTTCTTCAAATACTTTTTCTGTCTCTCTCTCTTTCTGGGTTTTTGATGAAACGAATATTAACTTGTGTGTTTTTGTCCCACCTGCCTCTGGAATTGTTCATCTGCTTTTCAGCCTATTTCATCTTTGTTCAGATTGGGTAAGTTATCTTGATCTCTCATTAAGTTCATTGATTCTATCCTCTGTCTGCACTTTGCTGTTGAGCTCATTCTGTGAGATTTTTATAGCGGTTATATTTTTGAGTTCTGTAATTTCCATTTGGTTCTGTTTTATGATTTGTTTCTTTGCAAAGATTTTTTTATTTTTTAAAATTGTTTCAATGGAATTTGTAATCATTTGTTTGAAGCACCATTATGATGAATGTTTTAAAATCTTTGCTGAATAATTCTAATATCTGCATTATCTTGATGCTGATATCTGTTGATTGTCAATTTTCACTCCAGTTGTGATGTTCATGGTTCTTAGTATAATGAATGAATTTCAAATATATCCTGGAAATTTTGGATAGTATATTTTATCAGACTCTGGATTCTACTTAATTTTCTTTCTTAACAAGCTCCCTGCCTGTTGAGGTGTGGGTAGAGGCCCAGGTGTGTGTTTTTGCCGTTTCTCACTGGGCTCTAAAAGCACCACCCCAGCATATGTGTGGCACTGACTCAGGCTGCCTCCATCATGGAGGAAGTGGACTTTCAGCTTGGCCCATGGCCCCACTGACACTTTTCCTTTGAAAGCGGTGTACTGACTAACACAACCTCCTTACTTCTGAGTGAAACTGCCCACAAGCTCAGCCCCGCATGAGACGCCCTGACACTAGGGAAGGAGTGGGGGAAAAGCAAAGTGCCAACCAGTCCTACCCCATCACCTCATTCTACCTCGTTGGTGCTGGTTGAATGGGGGCTCAGCTCCCCATCATTCCTCCTAATGCTTGTGGGGGATGCAACCATGGGATTCTGATGATTCCTCCTTCACACTGGCTTGTCCTGTCATCCCTGGGTGGAAGTGGAGGCTGAGCTCAAAGTTGGACCCTGATGACACTATCTTATTGTGGGAATCTGAGCACCGCCTGCTTCCATGATCTGCTATTGAGCATTAGCTGGCCACTTAGCCACATGCATCACTCAGCGAAGCACTTAACATGCTGGCCCCTACTTCCGTGGGGTAGAATGGTGGTATGGGAGTCCAGCCTCCTCCTCACCCAGCTGAAACGTCAAGGGCAGAGGTTATGTTTTTTCTGTTGGTGTTTGGCTGAAGTAGGGAGGTATTGCTAATATAAATTTTTCTGTTTGTAGGTTGCCCTATTCCTTGTCCTTTAGGCAGAAGATCACACTTTTCTAGGAGTGGTATATGTTTGCCTCTGCTTGTCCTTTTGTGTTTAAGGCTTCTGTCGCGTTCTGCCTGGGATACATGGGAGGTGTTAAGGAAATCCAGAGAACTCACTTCATGCCATTCCTTACATCCTCAGGCACCTCAGTAATTCTTTTCTTTTTTTATAGTCTCCTGTGATTGTTGTATTTCATTCAGGGATTTTTAGTTGTAAGAAGGAGAAATTGGGAGGAAAGGAATTATTCTTTTCTTTTTCTTTTTTGACAGAGTCTCACTCTGTAGCTTGGGCTGGAGGGCAGTGGCATGACTTTGGCTCATTGCAACCTCCGTCTCCTAGGTTGAAGTGATTCTCCTGACTCAGCCTCCTGAGTAACCGGGATTGCAGGCACCCACCACCACACCTGGCTGCTTTTTGTATTTTTATTAGAGATGGGGTTTTGCCATGTTGGCCAGGCTGTTCCTGAATCCCCGAGCTCAGGTGATCCGCCCACCTCAGCCTCTCAAAGTGCTAGAATTACAGGGGCGAGCCACTGTGCCTGGCCGGGATTATTCTAATCTTGCTGAAATGTTTCAATATACTTTTGAAATAAAAGTGTGGTACAATCTTGCAAATTAAGTGCAAGTTTCAATAAGAAAAGTTTAGAATCAACAAGAGAGTAAATAATTTAATAAAAATGAATTTATGAAATAGCATGGGCTATTGCAAACAATTCATCAAGCATTATGAATATATTTGCTTTGAAAGCAATGATGAGATCGCTTCAAAAGCTGACAAGCCCCATATCTGTGCTTTGTTGTTTTTGTTCATTTACTCGAAATCTTGTCTTTGAGCCAAATCTTTAACTATATCTCCTTTTGAGGCTGAGCAGCTGTCAAACTGAGAAGATACAATAGTGTCTGTTAATGGATAAAGAAAAACAAAAACAAAACACAGACATACACACACACACACACACACACGAAGATTGAAGGCTTTCAGTGTAGTAAGAGCTCTCTTCTCTTGAGAGAGTTCCTAATGACTTCTGGGAAGCTAAAAAGAATCACAAAATTGTCTGTTTGGGAATCTCCAAGGTTTACTGGACGATATGTCGCTGCTGAAAGAGAAGACTTCTGGCATGTTTCAGAACTACCAGCACACGTATTGCTCGGGGATCCTTAGTCACTGCCTTGGTTTACCACGTTGGATGACAACACTGAAATTAAATTAATTCAGAAACAGGAGAGTACAGTTCTCATATACTGAAAGGCAGATATTACCTTAAGTTTTGTTGGAATAGGAAAAAAATAGACTATAAAAGTCAGAGGTCCAACACAGTGGCAGCTCCTTTCCCAAATTTGATGGGACATGACTGATGTAGGAATTGTCCTTGGTGGAAGTCAACCACTAGGGAGCAATCTGCAGAAAAACATTTCCCAGACAGCGTCCACAAACACCACCTTGCTAGGGTGCTTCAAGTAAATTTAGGAATTGAACTATTGGCTGTGTGAGTCCTGAATATATAGTACAAATGCGAAGGGGTGTGCATAGGTGAATGGAACCCTACCCAATCCATAACTTTACCTGGAATACCACATTTCTATGAATAGGTGGAATGTTCTGTGTATGTGTGTGTGTGGGTTTGTGTAAGATACATATAATTCCCTCTATATTGAATAGATATTTATTGCATATTGCATATGTGCAACTAGCTTTGTTAGTAGAGAAGAAGAATAACACTGTGTTACACATGACCCTTGCTCTAAAATCATTTTCAATTTGGGGGTATGTGCATGGATAAGGGATGGAACATATACAAGGCACAGAAAAAGTTATCCATAGGGTCAAAATGATCGTATCAGTGGTACCACGGGCTTCATGTAGTGTTTGGACCACATGATTATTATAGGCAGAGCTCTAAAGATGCCACCCTCACAACACCCCTGTCTTCTGTTATTCAATCCAACATGAAGCCAGGTACCGCCATGAAGGGACTTTGCAGATGCAATTAAGTTACCAATTATCTGATTTTAAGATAAAGTACTTATACCTGTGGGTTGGCCCAATGTAATCACGTGAGCCCTCAAAACCAGGAAACAGTCACACGCAGCGGGAAGGGGAGGTGGGAGAGAGAGGAAGGCCAAAGAAACCTGCACCATAAAAAGAACCCAGTCCCCCACTGCTAGCTTGGTAGAAGGCCATGAATGAGGAATTTGGGAAGTGTCTCCAAATTAAGAATGGTGGCCAGCCAGCACTCAGGGAAGAATTAAGAACCTCAATCTCGCAACCAGAATTTGCAGTGGAACCAAATTCTGCCAACAAATGGAATGAGACGCAAAAACATGCACCCTCAACACCTCGAGAAAGGAACATCACGCTCTTAACACCTTCATCTTGGCCCTTTGAATCTCTAAACAGAGAACTTGCTGAGCCAGTTTGCACCCGAGCTTCTGCCCTATAGAACTCTGAAAAAAAGAAGTTTATTTTAAATTGTTAAATTTGTGGTAATTTGCTACGACAACAATAGACATGAATACAACAGCCTGCCCAGCATTGTTTTTGAGAATTACAAACCATTTTCTATTAATAATTCCTTGTTCCTCCTGCCTCTCCTTGAGCTGAGCAGGTAGGAAGTAGCTCTATTGAAAATAGACACTTGCAATTTCATGTCTGATTTTGAGGTCTTTGACAGAGAAAACACATACTTCTCTCTATTTACAGAATCTTGATTCATGCTGAGTATTTTTCTCGATCAGTGGTAATACATATTTCTCCTGATTCATTTTTGGTATAAAACTACCAGTCATTTGAGATGCCTTTTGCGTCCTAAAATGAATTTCACAAATGTTGCAGAGGCTATTTTTGTCTGACTGTCTGACGTGGTCATTGATAATCTTTAAGAATACCTACATGATGAGTCTTGTGGGAGAAAACTCCTGACTGTGGAAAGGAGCTGAAATAGCAGCAGCCTCTTTTCCTGGCCCCTCTTCTTTGCTGATTGGTAGAAATGGAGGCAGATCCTCTCTCTGGCTGCATTGCACAGTGTGTGGCAGATGGGAGGTGTGTTGCTCACATCTGCTACAAGACTGCACCTCAGCAACAGGTGTGTCTTGGTGGGGAGCCTCCAGCTGCAGCTGCCCCCAGGTTGCCCAAGCCTCCCAGGAGAGGGCGGTGTTACCTTGGGCAGTTCCAGCCAATGACTGAGCACAGTGGAACACGAGAGTCTGGTTATTTGTGCATAACAGGGGATTCTCTATGAGCAATCTTTGGACTGCAGCTTCTGAGCAGTCTTTGGACTGCAGCTTCTCATGGGGCTGGTCAAGGCTTTTCCCGAGTTTCACCACAGTCTGAGGCTCTTCCTACCCAACTCTCTCTTTACACCCTCTCCTTTCTCTAGTGGTCACACCAACACTTAGTGCCCGAAGGCTTTCCCTGCCTAGTTCTGCTCCCATCCCCTTTGCTTTTCACAGACCTTGCTGCCAATAGACCTCTTGCGCATCTATGTCTGTTGTGCATTTGCTTTCTGCGGACCAAGCTGGCACATGAAGTTTCCAGGGCACTGTCGCTGCCACCTGCCGTTTTCAGTGCTGGCGGTGTTTGTGATGTGGTCAGGATTTCTTGACAGCAAGAAACAGCTGTACCCTAACAGATTGACCTGTGGTTTGAATGTGTACATCATAGCCTCTTATTTATGAGTGGGTGACTTTTCTCTTACCCTTTTAACAATTTCATTTTTTCGATGGAAATCAATTACCATCTATGTCTGTTACTTAGCATTAAGAATACTAGGCCAGGCGCGGTGTCTCACGCCTGTAATCCCAGCACTTTGGGAGGCCGAGGCGGGTGGATCACGAAGTCAACAGATCGAGACCATCCTGGTCAACATGGTGAAACCCCGTCTCTACTAAAACTACAAAAAATTAGCTGGGTATGGTGGCGCGTGCCTGTAATCCCAGCTACTCAGGAGGCTGAGGCAGGAGAATTGCCTGAACCCAGGAGGCGGAAGTTGCGGTGAGCCGAGATCGCGCCATTGCACTCCAGCCTGGGTAACAAGAGCGAAACTCTGTCTCAAAAAAAAAAAAAAAGAATTAAGAATACTAGCAAAGAAACCACACTGAACACACTTGCCAAACTTAGTCAATAATTTTCAGTCATTTGTAAATGATAGTGTAATGGGTATAAACCTATTTTTAAATTTACCATATATGAGAGACATAAAAAATAACTGCTGTGATGTTAAAGGAAGGCCCTACGGGATCAGAGTGGCCACTAGAAATGAAATTAGTATGTCCAGGAGATGTCTGCGCCCCCATGTGATATAGAATTAACTTGTGTCCATCAACAAATATATGTATTTGTGTATGTATACATACACACACACATAATGAAATATTATTTAGCCTTAAAAAGAAGCAATTTTTGCCATTTGCAACAATGTGGTTGAACTTAGAGAACATTATGCTAAGTGAATTAAGCCAGAGGCAGAAAGACAAATATTGCATGGTCTCATTTGTATGTGGAATCTGAAATAGTCAAACTCATAGAAACAGAAAGTAAAAGGGTGGTTACCAGAAGCTGGGGTAGGATGGGGGAAAATGGGGAGATATTGTTTGAAGGATACTAAGGTTTAGTAATGCAGGATAAGTCAATTCTGCAGATCTAATGTACAGCATTGTAACTAAAGTTAACACTACTGTCTAGAATTCCTGAAATTTGCCAAGCAGGTAGATTTTTTTTTAGAAGGTAGATCTTAAGTGCCCTCACCTCACACACACACATACACACATGATAACTATGTGAGGTCATGGATCTATTGATTAGCTTAGTGATTGTTTCACAACACATACCAACTCATCAAGTTGTACACCTTAAATAAATAAAAATTTTATTTGCCAATTATATCTCAATAAAGCTGAAAAATAGAAAAAGAGCCTTAAAGAATTAAAAATGAAACACAGAAGGTGAGCTTCTGGAACATTAGTGGAGAATTAAGGGTCTCTTGATGTTGCAATAAAGCATCCAGGTAGGAAGGAGTGCGTAGAGAGTGATTTTGAGGGAGACAAAGTGGCTCTCAGAGCCTTGATGCAGAGCCGGTTTCATGACTGCAGCCCCAGGTTGGGGAAGGAAGCAGAGGCCAGACAACCACGGCGACAATGGCACATCTCCAGGAGGGAGAACCCTGGATTCCTGCTACTCTGTTGTGGGAGTCACCGAACATCATCAATGTTTGAATCTGTAAGAAAGGTGACATTTCCGTATCTTAAACTGAAGTGGACATTCCACTGTACAATCCTATATGTACAGACATATATAGCTGACATGACAATGTCTTCAAATAATATTAAAAAGTCCATATAAACTGCCTTACAAAAAATTTCTCACGATGCTTTCACAGCTCTATTTTGATGGTGGTGTTTTAGTTCTGACCTTCTGCTACTTGGAGAAACTTCCAAAGGGATGTGACACTAATTATAAAAATTCACAATTGCTTAAATGTGTTGTATCACTGCCTCTTTGTCTCCCTGCAAATGCACTGTGTATTGTGTACCCCAGAACGTCAGTCACTGGTGTAATTCTGCACACTGAACCTTCCACAAGCTCCCTTTCCTGTGTGTGCCCGTGTTCTTTCAAGGTAATAGCCATGACATTCTCAATATTGTCAATCAACATGCATCACGGGCAAACTGAGAAGAATGAGGCTGCATGGGACCTGGGGTTTGGTTAAAACTTGCCCTGGTGCCCTTCATACTGTAGCATGCGAAGTGTGTATTTTTTATGCCCTTTCTCTCTGCAAGTGCTTGGGGGGACTTACGTAATCTTCTGCTTGACTGGGTAGGAACCGGCAAAGCAGGACTCCTTGTCTCACCATGTCAGCCTCTTCTGTTCAAAATTCCGAGATGGCCACTGACATATTCCTGCTTTTGTTTCAAGATTTGCCCAAGGTAAAAAAGATTTAGCTGACTTCTTCCACCAAAAACATGTATCTATCAAATTTATTAGACATTCAGGCCATTATCATTTTTAATAAAATTTGTATAAAAATAAATTGCTTATGACATGCTCAGATAAATTTCAGTTGTGGAAACAAAAATGTATTCTTGACTCTTTCTTCAAAAGAACTTCCTAAAAACCTAGAAACTGACTAAAATCCTTTGAAAGCTGTGTGGCGGTAATGTCTTCAAGATGCCACCAGAGGGGGCTAATGAATTTCACATGGACCATTATGCCTCAGAAAAGTTTAAGGAAAGTTCATAAACACGGAGGTTATAAAATCTGATTGCTGGATCTAATCCAGTGAACTCACATTTTAAAATGGTGTATTGATTTTTATTAAAATGTGATTAAAGCCATATTATTTTTGCCAAAGCCTGCCCCTTCGCTTTCTCTGCTTCTAGAAGCAAGAGTGTAGAGTAAGGATGGTACAGGTTGAAGGGAAAACACCCAGACATTTCAACATGTGTACAGCCATAAAAAAGGGTGAGTTCATGTCCTTTGCAGGGACAGGGATGAAGCTGGAAGTCATCACTCTCAGCAAACTGACACAGAACAGAAAACCAAATGCCGCTTGTTCTTACTCATAAGTGGAGGTTGAACAATGAGAACACATGGACACAGGGAAGGGAGCATCACACACCGGGGCCTGTCAGGGAATGGGGAACTAGGGGAGGGATAGCATTAGGAGAAATACCTAATGTAGATGACGGGGTGATGGATGCAGCAAACCACCATGGCATGTGTCTACCTGTGTAACAAACCTGCACGTTCTGCACACGTACCCCAGAACTTAAAGTATAATAATTAGAAAGAAGAAGTGCTTTCTGCTTCCATAGTCCACGCACACTCGCCTCAAGTTATTGATCAGAAATAAAATGCAACATCAATTGCAAAACATAGCCTGACATCCTGTTTTCAAATCAGATTAAAAATTCATGCTTAGCTTCTAGTTTGTTGATGCATTAACTTCTTGTTATTAGGAAGAATTCTATTAGCAATTGACTTGCCTTTTTAAGTGTAGGTGATTGAAAGGAGAACATGGTGGAGAGATTCTGAACTGTTTGTTTTATGTTCTTCTTTATGGGATCCTACATTTATGGCTTGGCATATGAGGGACACCCAGGTGTGTGTATTTGTGTGTGTGTGAGAGGGGACACCTAGTTCCCTAGCTTTAGGGCCTCTGTAGCATGATCTCTGGAATGTGAGCTTATTTTAGGCTTCTTAGAAGAGCTTAAAGCAATAATTATTTAAAAAATTAATTGGAGTTAATAGAGATGTTCTCATAATGGATGATCATTCCACCTAAATTGCCTCTTTTGTTTATTTTGTTTCTTAGTCATAGTGTTAACAGCCTATGGCTTAGTGCTGCTCCCACCTTACTGAATACTCTCCAATTTCTGCTGCTTATGGCTAACATGCATGTTTACCAAGACTTAGTGTTGTTTCTTCAAAGTACCATTTGTAATGGCTGAGCTTATTATATAAATTATATAATATAATCAAATATCATCTAAGTAGATCAACTGTGAAGGCAAATCTAGAGCTTGTTTTTATTCCTGTAAAGACTATGTGGAATAGATGTGGAAAACTAGGTATATATGGGGAATAAATCACTGTTTACATATAAGTAGAAATTTAAAAGATCTAAAAAAATGTAAACTTAGGAATCTGAAATCAGACTGCTTCACAAGCCTTCAGATTCCTGCTCCCACTAAATAAAATGAAGCTAGAAATCATAAAACATGATGTAGGGCTACGATTTACTCATGATAGTTGAGATTAAACTTTAAGAAACTCAAGCTAGGAGAAGGATTCTGGCTCCGTTTCAATAGGTTAGCAAATGAATATAAATGTGTGCTTCATTTTCACATCTGATGTTTAACATTTGTAAGTATCACTCTTTTTTTATTTCCCAATATAAACTGCTTTTTTGATTAATTGATCAACTATCAAACTCTTTTGCACAAGAAGGTCTAAAACCATTGTCAAGTGTATTTATTTCAAATTCTCTGAGAAGTGAATTCCAATAATTAAGGCAGACAAATGTCTCAAATAAAGCAGGCATTTGTCTGAGACAACTGAAAAAATAGGTACTGACTCAAGTTAACAAAAATCTACTAACAATTCTATTGTAGTAGACAATCCGTAAATTGGTGTAAAATAAATGTGGTGCATTTGTTCTTGTGGGAAACACTGGCCATCATGTTATCCAAAGGTGACATAAGTAAACAATTCATTCTGTTAATGACAGTTTTTTAAACATGCCAAAATATCGACACAAATGTAAAAATGCTTATTCTTATAGAAACCAATGTAAAGCCCTCTCCAGCCAGCCATTTGGGTCTGTGTAGTGCACCAGTTATGTCTCCCTGCCTTTCCCTGGCCAGCCCCAGACCTCCCCTTCTTTCTGTCATCCTTCAGCTTTGTTCGGATAGCTAGTCTTCAGGGCACTCACCCCTAAGTCACATCAGTCCTGGTTGTACTGACTTTGTTTAGCCTCTTTTTGCAGTCTCATCATTATCTATACGTTTATACTTTATTTCCCCAAATTATATATGTTTCCATAACAGCACTTTTTTCTTGTGTGCGTGAATCCTTATTTTGGACCTTTAAAACAAAGGTATTTTTTAATGTTAGTTTTAATTTAAAAATCATAATTACATACATTTATAGTGTACAATGCAGCGTTTTGGCCTAGGTCTATAAGGGAATTATTAAATCAAGCTAATTAATATGACTGTCACCTTGCTTACTGTCATTTTTCGTAGAGAGACATTTTAAATTCACTCCTAGTTATATTTAAGGATGCAATGCATTTTTATTGGCTATGTAGTCACTCTGCTGTGGACTAGATCTCAAAACTTATTCTTCCTGTTTTCCCGACGTGTTTTATCCTTTGACCAACTCTTCATTCCTACTCTTCCCACTGCAACCTCCAGGCCCTGGTAACCACCATTCTACTCTCTGCTTCTGAAAGAACTCTTTAGATTTCGTTTCTCCATATAGGTGAGATCATACGATATTTCTCTTTCTGTGCCTGGCTTATTTCACTTAACATAACAGGACAGAGGTATTTTGAAAATAATTATTCCTTCTAACTTAAAAATTGGGGGAAGGCCAGGTGTGGTGGCTCACTCCTGTAATCCCAGCACTTTGGGAGGCCAAGGCAAGTGGATCACGAGATCAGGAGTTCAAGACCAGTTTGGCCAACATGGCAAAACCCTGTCTCTAGTAAAAAATACAAAAATTAGCTGGGCATGATGGCTTATGCCTGTAATCCCAGCTACCTGGGAGACTGCAATAGGAGAATTGCTTGAACCACGACCCAGGAGGCAGAGGCTGCAGTGAGGCAAGATTGCACCACTGCACTCCAGCTTGGGTTACAGAGCGAGACTCCATCTCAAAAAAAAAAAAAAAAAAAAATTGGGAGGGGGAGAATCTACATTTACATTACCTATTGAATCAATTCAGAGGGAATTAAAAAAAATCTTATTTTGACAATTAGGATTCACCCAATGCAGCTGAATTACAAAAATGACATATGTACAGAGAAACAAGTATTGAACGTGTGTGCCCCTTGGATAAATTGAGAAGGAGAAGGCAGGGAGGCAGGAAGGACAGGGCTCAGAGGTTCTAGACTTCATTTCTCACCATGTTGAACTCTGGCTATGGTTATACGTATGCCTTGATTTCATGGTTTCTCAAAGTTAGGCAAATCAGTGTAGTGTCCACCTCACAGCCTTAATGGGTGGGGTGAATGGGATATTACCAGCAAAACATTAGGATGGTGCTTGGCACACTGTAATCACTTACCAGGTTTGATTGGTAATTACTAATTGTACATGGTAACAAGCGTTCACTTATCTGTACATGTATCTTGTGTTGATAGATGGACATATATAACTTGTTGCTATAAAGATATTGTATCTCAATTTCAGATGAAGACAGGCTACTTCAAAACTACTAAATTGTGTGTGTGTGTCTGCAACCTGTGTGTGTATTTGTGTATGTATACATATGCACACTACAGATTACTGACATATACGTGTGTACATGTGTATATGTGCATATATACACATCCATATACACACTACAGACTTCACGCACTACCCAAATGCCCCATGTATCACATTTCTGGTTAGAACATTAATCTACATACTTACCACAAAGTGTTATGGGAGGTGTCTTGGTCCACTCTGGCTGTTACAACAAAATACTGTAGATTGGGTGTCTTATAAACAACAGAAATGTATTTCTCACACAGAAATGTGAGAGGCTTCCAAGTCCAAGATCAAGGCGCTAGGAGTCAGTGTCTGGTAAAGGCCTGTTTCATTGCTCATAGATGACAGCTTCTTGCTGTTTTTTCACATGATAAAAAGGTTGAGGGAATTCTCTGGGGTCATTTTTATAAGAGCATGAATCTCATTCTTGAGGACTCTGCACTCATGGCCTAATTACTTCTCAACAGCCCACCTCCAGATATTATCACATTGGGGATTAGGTTTTAACATATGAGTTAATAGGAGAACAGAAATATTTAGTCTGTAGTATTCCACACCTGGGTATCCAGAACTCATGTCCTTTTCACAGGCAAAATGCACTCATTCAATCGCAACAATCCCAAAATGTTAACTTGTTCCAGCATCAACTCAAAAGTCTAAAGTCCAAAGTTTCATCTAGATGTCATGTGAATAAGATAATGGGTAAGGCTCAATGTACAATTAATTCCAAGGACAATTTCTCTCCAGCTGTGAGCCTGTGAACCAAAACAAATCCTGTAATTTCAAAATACACTGGTGGGACCAGCATAGGCACATCCATTTCAAAAAGGAGAAAAGGAAAGAAAGGAGTTACAGGTTTCAAGCAAGTCCAAAATCCACAGAGCAAGCAACATTAAACTTTAACACCCATGAGTAATCTTTGACTTGATGCTCTTCTCTTTAGACCCACTGGGGCGGAGGTCCTGCCTTCTGGACAGACTGCATGGGGTCCCACCTCCTGGACTCATGGAGTCGGGGGTCCTGCCTTCTGGAATCACTGGAATGGGGATTCTGCCCCTGCAGCTTTGCTGAGCATGGGTTGGGCCCCATGGCTTTGGGGAGCTGCATCCTCACAGCTTAGCCTACAGCAACTCTGTGCCTGGGCCCCACAGCTCTCCGAGGCTGGAGTATCAAGCTTATAGCCCTGTCCTTTGAAATCTTGGTGGGTGCAGCTGTGCCCCTATAGCTCTTTTGGGGACCAGGGCCCATCAGAGTGGTCCCTGGGGTGGCTGAGGAGCACAGCACAGGAGTCCTGGAGAACAGCCTTCTGTGTGAGGCACAGGTACTCAGAAGATGCTGAAGTCCCGCAGGCACCAACGTCCCCTCATTTATGTTCTTCCATTCTCTTAGACAATGCCTTAAACAATGGAGGACCTGGATGAGGGGCCGTTGGTGCCTGTGAGACTTAGCCCCTGGCTTCTGCTGAGGTGGCTGACTCATCTTATCAAATGGTCTGTTGGTCACATCCTCAACCCAAACATCCTTTATCAGTGTTTACAATACGGATAGACTGAAAATATACCAAATCCTTTAAGTTCTGCTTCCCTTATGATTAATAATTCCATCTTTAAATGATTTCTCCCTCCTCACTTTTACTATAAGCAGTTAAGAAGAACCAGCACACCCATTCAACACTTTGCTTAAGTATTTCCTCGGTCAGGTATCTCATTTCATTCTTCGTGAGTTCTACCCTCCACAAAACACTAGGACCTGAACAGAGGACAGCCAATCCTCTGTCCATTGCCCAGGAACATATTCTTCATTTCCACCTCAGGCTTCATCAGAGCAGCTTTTGGCATCCATACGTCTTATGGCATTCTGTTCACAGCCACTTAGGTTTTCTCTGAGAAAACTGAGGCTTTCTCTGCACTCTCCTCGTTTCCTCTTCCGAGCCCTCACCACAGTCACCCTTAGTGGTGTGTTGGCAACAGTGTAGGCTTTTCCCACCATGGACTTCAAAACTCTTCCAGCCTCCACCCAGTTCCATGGCCACTTCCACATTTGCAGGTATTTGTTACAACACCCTGCTTGTCAGTACTAATTCCTGTCAGTCTGTTTGGTTCACTATAACATAATATTACAGGCTAGGTGACTTAAGAACCACAGACAAATATTTCTCACAGTTCCGGAGGCTGGGACCGCCAAGATCGAGGTGCTGGCAGATTCAGCATCTGGTGGGGGCCGCTTCTTGGTTTGTTGATGCCTCCTTGCTGCATCCTCACATTGTGGAGGAGGAGAAGCAGCCCTCCGGGGCCTCTCTCACAAGACGTTTGTTCAGTTCATAAGGCCTCCGCCCTCATGACCTAATCACACCCCCAAATACCCACTTTTTAATCCTGTCACATGAGAGATTAGATTTCAGTATCTCCTGGAAAGAGGCAAACATTCGACCCAAAGCAAGAGGGTAGCAGATTGACCCTGCTGCTAGTGCTTTTTGAGAAGAGTGAATGCGGAACCGTGGGCTTTGGACCAAGCGATTAAGTAGCTTAGTTATTCAGATTGTCTCTCTCAAAGGAAGATTTAAGTAGAGGGTTGGAGTGAGGAATAGCATACTAAGGTGTCTCATGAGAACAGTTTTTGAATCGGATGCCAGACCAAACTGGATTTACATCTTAACTTCATCTCTTTGGTGACTTTGGAGATTGACTTACCTCTTCTGAGCTTCAGTTTTATAATATATAAAATAAGAAAAAGTGATACAGAAAAGTAAAAAAAAAAAAAAAAAAAAAAATTAGCTGAGCATGTTGGCTCGTGCCTGTAGTCCCAGCTACTCAGGGACTGATGGAGGAGGATTGCTTGAGCCTGGAAGTTTGAGGCTGCAGTGCGCCATGATTGTGCACCCCAGCTTGGGCAAGAGAGGATAACCCTGTTGAAAAAAAAAAGGAAAGAAGAAAAATATGTTTTTAAAAAGAGTTTTAACATTTAACAATTTTTTATTGTTCCTGTGTCCCTAGCACATAATAGGCGCTTAGTAATTTGCAGGTAGTAGCTGCCTGAGACTTTACTGGAATCTAGATCAAAAGGAGCTATTCAAACAACAAACACAAACGAAACAAAACAACAACAAAAAAACACCTTCTGTCTCATCCTCTTTGAAATTGCCCCTAAATTTCTCAGGAGGGGTGACAAAGATATGCTATACGTAAAGAACGAATTCTAACTAGTCCACAGGGGGAAGTGAATGGAAATGCATTGGGAGATGATTGAATGAGCTCATGAATGGGCAGCAGAGGGAAAAGACAGTGACAGAACCGGGTCCCAGGAAGATCCTGACAGCTTACCCAGTGAACTCCTTTTCATGCCTCACTTCTGAATCTCTGCGTGATGTTTCTCATTAAGTCTGGATATTCTACACTGTGGAAAACACAACCAATAACTCCTTAGGTCTACATCTTAGAACTTCACCTACCAGAGAGACTTTACCCATCTTTCTATGTACAAAGTAATAATAATAAACCTCAGGGGAAGACGTGGCTCTTGGGAATATAGCATCCCTTTAACAGCCATGTGAACTGACAGTAGAGGTGGAAGCTTCTGGCAGAAAAAAATAATGATATTTGTCATTCTGGAAAGCAATGAAAGCAATACAGCTTAAGAGAGCAGAAGCAGTGACTGATAAAAGCAAAAGACTGACAATTGCACCTTAATCTCTCCACTTCACCCACCAGAAACTGATAATAAAGAGAACTGATTTTTTCATTTCGCTACTGGAGAAGAAGACATCTGTGTGAGCCATTTAGGTAAAGGATGTAGAAATACTTAATGTATTAGAACAAAAACAGAGGAGGAAAAGCATTAGTGTATATTGCAGAAAGCATTTATGGTTTAGTGAGAGTTTATTTACTAGTTACCAGAAAAGAATAAAATCTTCTATGTTTTAAAACATAATATTCCTCGCTATAGTCCTAGAATTGTTTTTCTTCAGTCTGTCGATGAGTGTAGAAGAGTTCCTCCAACAATTGCCAATCAATAACTTTAGATTTACATGGAAATCTGTATTGTGCAGACCATTGTGCTGAAGCAAACAAGTGGATTCAGTGAGGATCCACAATTTAAATGTAAGACTACAGTGACTGCAGGACTTATGAATCGTATGTGCTAGCAGCCCACAAACATCCATGCACATAGCTCTATGCTTCAGAAAAAACTACCAGACAAACCTATTGCACTTCCAATCTGTGTTCCTTAAGCTGCTCCTGAAGGGAGTATTCATTTTCTGAACCAATCCAATGGGAGAAAGAAAAATGGATTAGCTACAAATTTCCACATATAGAGGGAATGATCACCTCTTAAGTAACTAGTGATCAAAGTGGGCAGTCAAGGTGGTAACTTCTCACCAGGGCATGGGATTCAACTTCAGAAAGAGTCATTTGCTGTGCTCATTTAACAGCAAACTCAGACATTACCCAATATCTGAACATGCTGAAACAAACATTAACTCACATTTGGTAGGGCATTCATTACTTCATTGCAGTTAGTAGAATCCTCACTTCTTGATAGGGTTTGGCTGTATCCCCACCCAAATCTCATCTTGAATTGTAGCTCCCTTTATTCCTGCTTGTGGTAGGAGGGAATCTGCTGGAGATAATTGAATCACTGGAGCGGTTTCCCCTATTCTGTTCTCCTGGTAGTGGATGAGTCTCAGGAGATCCAATAGTTTTATAAGGTGTTCCCCCCTTCTCTTGCTGTCATTCTCTCTTGCCTGCTGCCATGTAAGATGTGCCTTTTGCCTTCCATTGTGATTGTGAGGCCTCCTCAGTCATTTGGAACTGTGAGTCCATCAAACCTCTTTTTCTTTATAAATTACCCAGTCTCGGGTATGTCTTTATCAGCAGCAAGAAAATGGACTAAAACATTTGTTTTTCTTAATTTTTCTCCCTTAAGCTATTCACTACAGCTGCCATCTACACAATGTTAGCCAGAGAGATTAGCTATGATAAACCTACCTAAGGTTTGTATAAATTTAAGGAAATGTGTACTCACCTTAGTGGTTTATTTAAGCTTTTTCAATCAGTGAGCAGACTGTACTTAAACGGGAATTATTTTGTGCCTAGCCATGGGATTCAATACATAGACCTGCAAAAATCAAAGCACCAAAACTAATCTGTAAAAGAGTTTGTAGCCATGGGATTCAATACATAGACCTGCAAAAATCAAAGCACCAAAAGTAATTTGTAAAAGAGTTTGTGGTTTTCTAAGAACATTTCTGTCACGTGTGGGCAAACAGCAAGATGAGAGCTAATGTTAATATTGCCCAAGGGATAACAGAGGTGGTTTCCTTCCATTGTAAGACTTGTGCACAGCAAAAAATAAAATAAAATAAAAAACGTTTCTCTTCTTTCTTCTTAAAGCAGAGGATATAGATTTCACTGAGAAAAGACAAAATTCTTCGTGGGAGTTTAGGACAAAAAGAGTTGTTTTGTTTTTTTGTTTGTCTATTATTGCTCAGTGGGTTGAGTTTTGTAAAGATTGTTTGGAATCATTTAGAATTCTGAAGCCTTGGGTGCTGAAAGAATTGAGTCCATAGATTCAATTGTGCTCATGCCAACCCTGCTGACCTGCTGGTCAGAGGCACCTGCTGACCTACTGGTCAGAGGCACCAGCCACAGATCCTGGCAGCTCAGTGTCAGACACCTTTAGACCCAATGAAAAAAGCATTGCAGACACCACTTCCTCAGTTCTTCTACCCCATGGACAGCCAGTACGCTTTCCACTATTATGTTTCAACTTGGTGGGTCATAGGGATCCCAGATATGCAATAAACATTATTTTGGGTGTTTCCATGTCGGTGTTCATGGATGATATTTATTAATTTTATTTTACATTGTATTGTATTTTTTTTGAAACAGAGTCTCATTCTCTCGCCCAGGCTGGAATGCAGTGGTGCAATCTCAGCTCACTGCAACCTCTACTTCCTGGGTTCAAGTGATTCTCCTGCTGCAGACTCCTGAGGAGCTAGGATTACAGGCATGCACTCATGGATGATATTTACATTTAAAAGAGTAGGTGGAGTAAAGCAGGCTATCCTCCCCAGTGTGGATGGACCTCATCTAATCAGTTAAAGGCCCAGATAGAATAAAAATTTTACCCTCTGCCAAATAAAAGGGAATTTCTCTTACCTGACTGACAAAAAGCTGGTACATCAGTTATTTTCTACTTTGTAACTGGAACTGAAACACATTGGCTCTCCTGGCTCTCCAGCTTGCCAAATGCAGAGTGTGGGACTTCTCAGCCTCTGTGATCATGTAAGACAATTTCGCATCATAGCCCCCTTTTTCTTTCTTTCTCTGTCTATGTCTTTCTGGTTCTGTTTCTCTGAAGAACTGTACCTAAGAGAGTGTACAAGTGATGCAAGGGACGGCTGTTCTTTTATCTTCTGTCAGTTAGTTGCTTTCTTTTAATTTTATATACATTCCCTGCTTCGATTTAAATTTGTCAACTAGTGAATGAGCAATACCTGCACCCTTCTTTTCACTCAAACTGACAAAGAGACCTAATTTTTGCATTGTCTCCAGAATAATAAATTGACGTTATTAGTAGCAAGGATATGCATAATTAGCAATAGCTAAATTATTTTGTGTCTTTCTTAAACACAGTGATTCTATTTCAAATTGTTCTGTAGAAAACTGCAGTGTGAATAAATGTCCCCCAACAGCCTAAAAGGCAACAGAAAGTGATTCTCGTTCCGGTTAAGGATGGCTTTTCATTCTACTCAAATTATCTCCATGCAGATGGAGAGGATTTTAAAAAGGAATGTGGGGAAGAAATTGAGTTGGTGTGGTTACTTAACCTGTCAAACAGTTGGAGAGAGGGAGTAAGAAGAACATGGAGTCTGCCGAGGGAGAAGAAATCCTAAGGGGGAAAATATAAAGGGGATGTTTAGGAGAATTTGCCCATCAGTGGGTGCTATTAGGACCTTCTCCTACTTCTCTAAGTAGGCATTAGTAAAACTGAGGGTTACTGTGTGTTGCTTTTGGATTCAGACTTAATTTTCTCCTGAACATTACTTGAGAGATCTGAGAGCCACAGATAATCTTTAAATAATGACAGAATCATTTGAACTGAAGCCTAGAGAGTGTTAAAATGTAACTGTAAAACAAGATTAGTTCCATTAATAAGAGAGGTAGAGCTGAGCGTTGGTGCACCTGTGTTCCCAGCTACTCCAGAAGCTGAGGCAAGAGGATTCCCTCGCACCCACGAGTTTGAGGTCACCTTAAGCGATATAACATCCATCTGCCAAAAATAAATAAATAAATAAATAAATAAATAAATAAATAAATTTATTAGTGGAGAGAAGCCTCCACTTCCTGTTGAAAGTGATAATAATTCTACCCATGTCAAGGCCAGTACCTTTGTCCTCTCCATTAAAAAGATTCAATTATTGTTTACCACACAGTAAAAAGCAATATTCAATCCTTTTATCTATCATCCATCTTATCATCACATCGGTACTAGTCTCCTTGTAATGTTGTTACCAAAACCAGGTGAGTGGTTACTTAATTTTAAATTTTCAAGTAGAGAACAAACGTTGTTTTTCCAATAATTTCTTATTTTATTTTAAAAATATATTTTGTGAGCTGGCTTCTAGCAATTTAGAGATAAAAGTAGAAACACATGCCATCTAGATACTCACATTGTGTTAGCATTTCTTTTTTGTCCTATGAATTTTTTATCAGTTTGCAGAAAAAAGTGTGTAGGTAAATAATCTTCAGAAATTTGTTTCTATATTTTATTAAAGTGCAAGATTTCAAAATTACTTTTAAAAGTTTAGAACAATTTTACAGAAGAAATACAATACCAATAAATAATCATCATCCATGAAAGCTATTGAGGGTCTCCTAGATTTAGTGAAAAGCATGTATTTGATGTTAATTCAGCCTAACAGCATGTGGTAGTATGTTGCAGAGATACAGAAAGGCAAAGACCTTTGAAGACAAGCATTTAGTTCAACAGTAATTGGATGTGAGTTTTGCAGTCAGGTTTCAGTGCAGATACAGATTTATGACAAAGTCAGAGAAGCACTGATAGGTCAATAGGTATCAATTTCAAAATATACACATCATATTTAAATGATTTTTTATTTTGTTTTTTTATTTTTAAAAGATGAAATTAATTTCCTTGGAAGTTCCTATTTTTACAACATTGTAAATAATTTTTCACATTATTATGATTTGAGAATTCAAAACCTGTCTCAAGTTACTCAGACATTTTATGACTTAGGTAAATGAAAGTTTTAACCTTTCTATCATGGCTTTTCTCCCCTCTCAGATTTCTCCCTTTCCCCTTTCCTCTCCTGAGGTGAAATTTATGGGCAAGACTGATCAAGGAGAAAGGCATCTGATATGGTTAGGCTTTGTGTCCCCACTCAAATCTCATCTGAATTGTAATCTTCATAATCCCCGTTGGTCAAGGGAAAGACCAGGTGGAGGTAATTCAGTCATGGGGATGGCTTTCCCAATGCTGTTCTTGTGATAGTGAGGGAATTCTCACAAGATCTAATGGTTTTATATGGATCTCTTACCCCTTTGCTTGGCACTTCTCCTTCCTGCTGCCTTGTGAAGAAGGTGCCTTGCTTCCCCCTTGCCATCTGCCATGATTATAAGTGTTCTGAGGCATCTCCAGCCATGCTGAACTGTGAGTTAATTATACCTTTTTCCTTTATAAATTACTCTGTCTTGAGCAATTATTCATAGCAATATGAAAATGGACTAATATAGCCTCTTATTTGAATCTCTCCTGGTGCTTCAATTTGTGATCGCTTGGGACAGTTAAGCAGGAGTAGGTCACATTCAGACTCGGAATTCATGATCAGCATCCACTGAGAGTCAGTTATCAGTTACCTCCTCCTCTATCCATCCCTTTGTGCTTTGGGTGCTACCACGGCCTCAGCTGTGGGAAATCCTCATGTTTCACCTGGGTGAATCCCATGACAGGCACATGGTGACTTAAATTCCTTCTTATCCTAATGTCCAATTGGAGTCATGATCATTAATGGATTATACAGGGTCTTAGAGACAGTGAAGCATTTGCTGGAGCAATCTAGAAGTCTTATCTTAGCTTCAATGCACAGATGCTAAGCTATGGTTTGTGTAGTATTGTAAGCCACACTCTGTCATTCAGTGTGCCTTCAGAGACTCAAAACCAACCAGTATTAATTTCCATGTGCGTTAGGATTCAGAGGTTAACTATTTCAGGCTCTCTCTGTCAAACATGGTATGCTGCCAATACTGTCTAACCAACTGCATCTGTATCGTATTGGGATGGACAAGGTAAAATGGCATCCTCCCAGGGGTGCTGACAGTAACAGAGTATAGAGCAAGATCCCATGTTGATGACACTTATTCCTTCCAGTGTCTGCCTCTAACTCCCACCAAAGGCAATGGGAGTGAAACAAGGACACACTTCTCTCAATGGCCTGGTTCATTTCATCTCACAGTCCTTGCAGTCTTCTTAATTCTAGAAGGGCTTTTTTGGTTTCTTCCTGCTGCTATAAGAGAATAGAACAGACTCAGTAACTAATCAAGAAAGGAACACACATCTGGTGAGGGCCTCTTTGCTGTGTCTTAACATGGCAGAAAACATGACATGGTGAGGAAGCTGCACATGAAACTGAGAAAGAAAGCTGAACTCATTTTTTTTTTTCCTGAGCCTTGCTCTGTCACCCAAGCTGGAGTGCAGTGGTATGATCTAGGCTTACTGCAACCCCCACCTCCTGAGTTCAAGTGCTTCTCCTGCCTCAGCCACCTGAGTAGCTGGGACTACAGGCATCCACAACCATGTCTGGCTAATTTTTGTATTTTAGTAGAGACAGGGTTTCACCATGTTGACCAGGATGATTTTCATGTCTTGACCTCACGATTCACTCATCTCTGCCTCCCAAAGGCTGGTATTACAAGCATGAGCCACCATGCCCAGTCAGCTGAACTCATTTTAATCATAACTTCACTCATGAGAAAACTCACTCTTGTGATGACGTTACTTCATTCCTGAGGACAGAGCCCTCGTGGCCTCATCACCTCTTAGAAGCCCCACCTCTTAATGCTGTTGTGTTAGTGATTAAGTTCCCCAATATATAAAATTTTCGGGGACACACTCCATATTCAAACAGTAGCAGGCAGGAAGTTATGGTTAGATTATACACAGAATTATTCTGAACAATAACTTAAGTAGTTAAAATTATAGCTTTAGATGTGCTCTCTGTCTCTGTCTCTCTGTACATTTCTGTCTGTCTCTTTCTTCTGTATACAATCCTCTCTACCCCTCCCAATAGAAGTACAGGCTTTGAATGGCTATCCTCACTATTATAAATTTTTAAACATATCTTTTGAAAGTCAAAGGTCAGTAGCAGTAGATTCTGTAGATAAGTGGCATCTGCTTGTCCTTTAAAACAAGGCATAATTCATCATCTGAAAGTGGAGAGAATCAAAACAATATACAATGCCATTTAGAAATTCTGAAAAATAATTCAAAGAATTATTTCTGTCCCATAAAAGTCAAGGATTGAAAAGGGAATACCCTGATGGTGACATAAAATCATAGAAAAGAAAGAGAAGACAAAGTCATTTGTGTTTTCATCTTTTTACTCATCTAAGTTAGAAAAATGAGGTCAAAATTATAAAAACTAGAAAAATATAATGAAGTTAAATTGCTCTTGATATTTGTATCGGTCAAGGTTTTCTAAATGGACAGAACTAATAGGACAGATATATATATGAAGGGGAGTTTATTTTAAGTATTGACTCACATGATCACAAGGTAAAGTCCCACAATAGGCTGTCTGCAAGCTGAAGAGCCAGGAAGCCAGTCCAAGCCCCAAAACCTCAAAAGTAGGGAAGCTGACAGTGCAGCCTTCAGTCTGTGGCTGAGGGTCCAGGAGCCCCTGAAAAATCACCACTGTAAGTTCAAGAGTCCAAAAGCTGAAGAATTTGGAGTCCCATGTTCAAGGGCAGGAAGCACACAGCATGGGAGAAAGATGGAGGCCAGGAGACGCAGCTAGTCTAGTTCTTCCACATTGGTCGGCCTGTTTTTATCCTAGCTACAATGGCAGCTGATTAGATCATGCCCACCCAGATTGAGACTGGGTCTTTGTCTCCTAGTTCACTGACTCAAATGTTAATCTCCTTTGCTAACACCCTCACAGACACACCCAGGAGCAATACTTTGCATCTTACAATCCAAACAAGTTGACACTCAATGTTAACATCACATTATTACAAACTAGTTTTTATTTGTTTGTTTTTACTCTGGAACTAAAGTGTTTTCAAGAAGAGATGACAGAAGTTCCTCTCTCTAAAAACAGGAGGCTGAGGGAAATAAATAAGATAAGCCCAGAAACATAGATGCTTCATGGTAGTTTTGAGTTGTTCTGCTTATTCTGTCTGTGCTATGGTTTTTAGACCTTTGTAAACATGGTCCTTTGGAACTGAGTATGAGTCGGGGGAGTTAAAAAAGGAGGGAGAAAGGGTCCTCACCTGAGAGAGTGGACACTCATATAAATACTTGGCTAAGAAAACATCAGGAGAAAACTTGATTGGTAGGATGTGAATTGATTGGCTGTGGAAAAAAAAATGCTTGGCTTCACATTCCTTTAATTTTCCTCTTTATTCCTTTTTAATTTTCTAAAATTTTGATGTTTGAATCGTAGCATACTTGACAGTTTTGTAGCTCTACTGCATTTCACACTCTATAATTCATACTCTTTTAAGTATTGGGGGATACATATTCTAAAACAAAACAGAGATGTCATCCCTTGAGGATCTTATATTCTTACACATCATAGTAGTAATTAACGAGTTAATCACATAGTAATTAAGAGTCTAATATGTGCTTCAAAAAAATCAAATGTAGAGTAAGGAGGATTTGGGAAGAGGGTTGCAATTTTAAAATTTGTGGGGAAAGTCAGCCTTATGAAGTGGTGGAAACTAGAAGGAACTAACTAAATGGACACTGGAGGAGTGAGCATTTCATTTAGCGAAATAGCAGATGCTGAACCTCTAGGGTGGGAATTTACCTGTAGTGCTTCATGAATTGCAAGAGTACTGTAGTGTAGGAGCAATGGGTGAAGACTGGAGTAGCCAGCAAGGCTAGAGTCAGGTTATGGGCAGTCTGATAGTGTATTAGTCTCTTTTCATGCTGCTGATGAAGACATATCCCCGACTGGGCAAATTATAAAAGAAAGAGGTTTAATTAGACTTACAGTTCCATGTGGCTGAGGAAGTCTCACAATCATGGTGATAGGCAAGGAGGAGCAAGTCGTGTCTCACGTGGATGGCAGCAGGCAAAGAGAGAAATTGTGCAGGGGAACTCCTCCTTTTAAAACCGCCATAGCTCATGAGACTTGTTCACTATCATAAGAACATCTGACAAAGGGCTAACATCCAGAATCTACAAAGAACTAAAACAGATTTACAAGCAAACAAACAAACAAACCCATCCTAAAGTGGGTAAAGGATATGAACAGACACTTTTCCAAAGAAGACATACATTCAGCCAACAAACATATGAAAATGCTCATCATCACTGATTATTAGAGAAATGTGAATCAAAGCCACATTGAGATATCACCTCACGTCAGTTAGAATGGCAATTAAAAAATCTGGAGACAACAGATGCTGGAGAGGATGTGGAGAAATAGGAACACTTCTACACTGTTGGTGGGAGTGTAAACTAGATCAACCATTGTGGAAGACAGTGTGGCACTTCCTCAAGGACCTAGAAATAGAAATTTCATTTGACCCAGCAATCCCATTGCTGGGTATATACCCAAAGTATTATAAATCATTCTATTATAAAGACACATGTACACGTATGTTCATAGTGGCACTGTTTAGAATAGCAAAGACCTGGAGCCAACCCAAATGCCCATCAATGATAGACTGGACAAGGAAAATGTGACACATACACCATGGAATACTGTGCAGCCATAAAAAGACATGAGTTTGTGCCCTTTGTAGGGACATGGATGAATCTGGAAACCATCATTCTCAGCAAACTGACACAATAATAGAAAATCAAACACCACATGTTCTTGCTCATAGGAGGGTATCGAACAATGAGAACACGTGGACACAGGGAGGGGAGCATCACACACTGGGGTCTGTTGGGGGGGTAAGGGAAGGACAGCAGGGGGTGGGGAGGTCAGGGAGGTATAACATGGGGAGAAATGCCAGATGTAGGTGATAGGGGGATGGAGGCAGAAAACCACATTGCCATGTGTGTACCTATGCAACAATCCTGCATGATCTGCACATGTACCCCAGAGCCTAAAGTACAATTAAAATAAATAAATAAATAAATAAATAAATAAATATCTTTGAATTAAAAATAAAAAACCTGGGAAAAAAAAAAAAAAAAAAAGAACAGCACCAGAAAGACTTGCCACCATGATTCAATTATTGCCCACCAGGTCCCTCCTATAATACATGGGAATTCAAGATGAGATTTGGGTGGGGACACAGCTAAACCATATCAAATAGCTCCTTGTAAAGAACACGACTTTTGAATAGTCAGAGGCAGTGATGTGACATAATTCAATATTTAAAAGGATTGTTTTGACTATTATTTTAAGAATAGACAAAAGACAGTAGAGGAACAGAGATTCTAGAAGGCTTTTTGCAGTAGTCTAAGCAGGAGATAATACTGGCTTGGAACAGGATGATATTGTGAGTGTAGCAAGAAATTATTGGACGCTGGATACATTTCAAAGGCAGAGCCAAAAGGAGTTTCTACTTTTAAATAGGCAGGACAACAATGTTGTCACAATTTTCTAACCATTTCACCGGATACAAAGTATAAGAGAGTGAGAGCAATAAAAGATGTCTCCAAGGACTCTGGCTTGGGCAAATGGAAGCAAGAATTTGCCATTAATAAAGTTGAAAAAGTCAATGTAGAGCAAGTTTATTGAAACATGTAGGGGCTAAGTGTGCATGTATTGTACTTGGGCTATCTATTAGACATCAAAGGTAATATATCATGTTTGCAGTGAATATCACGAGTCTGGATTTTAGGAGAAGGGCTGAGGCCTAAGATACATCTGAAGGAAATGCAGACATATAGATGATGTAAGCCCATGGGAGGATTTGTTCACCAAGGGAGTAAGAGTAGAGGAAAGAACCCAAAACTGAATCCTTGACACTCAGTTGTAAAAGATTGGGACAAAGGAGCAGAATTCACTAAAGTTTCCTAAGAAGGAAAATCAGTGAAGTGGAAGGAAAACCAGAAGAATACAGTGTCCTAGAACCAAATCAAGGAAGTATACCAGGAGGAAGGAGAAAGCATCTTTGCTAAATATTACTGATGGGTCAAGGACACAAGGAAGAAATCTTGCCCTGTAATTAGCAATGCAGGGAGTCAACAAAGACTAAAGCCATGTCCAGGATTTGTTTTCCTTTTTTTTGTTTGTTTGTTTTTTGTTTTTTTTATGTATAATGCTATGAAATAAAAAACTTTCTTTGATGTTCTCACTCTGGAAAGGATGAAATGATAGTTTATTTCTTTCATAAGGTGTTAATAAGTCTAGATATCCCTGATCATCTTTCCAGCTAAGAGATGCATCTTTTTCAATCTTTAGGCTGTTTTCTTAACCAATTTTAGATTGGTTTATTTTATTGTGGCATAAGAGCATCCCTGATTTCTTCAGATTATTTATTTTCCTATATGGAGGCAATCTGAGACTATATTCTTAATGTAGATGAATCCTTCTTATATGTTGCCTACACTGAGAGATAAAGAACAGAAGGTGGATTAGAAGTGAATTAACCTCTCTTTAATTCATCATGATATTTTAGTAATAATCGCACATCTACATTTTACATTATGTTCCCTTTGATTAGTTTAGTATATCTGGACATGCCAGACAATGTGGCATATCATGGAGGAAAGATAACAGCGGCTGAGAGTGGTGGCTCATGCCTGTAATCCTAGAATTTTGGGAGACCAAGGTGGGCAGATTATCTAAGGTCAGGAGTTTGAGACCAGACTGGCCAACATGGTGAAACTCTGTCTCTACTGAAAACACAAAAATTAGTCGGGCATATTGGTGCACATTTGTAATCCCAGCTATCGGGAGGCTGAGGCAGGCTAATTGCTTGAGCCCAGGAGGTGGAGGTTGCAGTGAGCCAAGATGGCACCATTGCATTCCAGCCTGGGAAACGGAGTGAGACTCTGTCAAAGAATCAGAGACTGCTATAGAACAAGCACTGACATAAACAGAAACTCAGTGGGTGACGTTAGTAGAATGTAGTAGTTGGAAATAATAATAAAATTATTATTATTGTCCTTTTACTATAAACCTTAGGTAAATAGCTAGCCAAAGTAACTGTATTCTACTAGGATCTAACTCATATCTTAGAGGGTTGAGATTAAATGATTCCATTGTATTCAGTCATCCAAATGTCATAATATCATTTGATAAAGAAATAATCCTGTGGATAGATACTTCCTATCTATGTATCTATCTATAACAGCAATCTCTGATACTTTGCTGTTTAGATAATGCAGGCATTACCGTATTTCTTACAATGAATGTTTTCTGGCTTTAGTTATAAGTTATCCATGAATTCTAGAAAGAAACAGCAACAAAGAAAGGATTCTATAGCCAGATATGTTCAAAATCATAGGGTATGGATCTAACACCCCATAATTTCTGACTCCAACTGGCCTTTATGCTCAACAATATCTGTCAGACTACTGCTGTTAGTACATCCCTAAAAGTGTGAAATATTCTTCTTTGCTTCCCAATTTGCTTTGCATGCCTTCAGCATGATATGGGTGCTAATGGATTTGCAAACAGCAGGCTGTATTGCCTTAGGAAACATTGTACTAAATGCACACACACACACACACACACAGAAACACACACACACACAAATGTGTGTGCAGCTATTAAAGCCAAAGGGCTCTGACACTCACATGATACCTTTGATTTAGAGCCCACTGCAAGAGCACTGTGGAGTGACAAAGACAAGATGCTTGCACAAGGCCGATTGTCCTGTGTCTCTCAGCTTCATCTCTTAAGTTCATTCCAAGAAATTTTGATTCCCAATTATCCCAGGATCTGAGGGCCAGAAGAGAAAACCTTTGTTTCCCTGAAGTGGGAAGCCACTTAAATGGCAGAATCAATTCCAAAGTAATTGCTGTTCCTCGGGTTCCCCCTCAAAGTTCACCTACTGCTGAAAAAAATCCATAATCACTGAACTTTAAGGGGACCATGTGAACTGGAGCCCAGAATCAACACAATGCTGTATTCTTTAAGTAACTGCAGGTGTCTCCCTGGGAGAGCTGAGCTTCAGGTAGAAAAGCAGAATTATTTTCAGGTTTCACAGTTAATTCCAGTGTGTTTGTGTGGTGCTTTGCATATTGTGTCATACTGTTGGGGTAGAAGGAAAAAGGTGGTGAGACAGACAGGAGAGGGTCATTTGAAATATCACCTTTATGTTTGATTCTGAGTGAAATTAAGTCTTCGCTTGCTTGACTGAGGTTTCCAAGAATTTAAGACTAAATCAATGCTATGCCTGATTGCATGATTAAACTGCTATATGTTCACCAAAACCCATCGTCGTTTTCCAGGAATTTATAAAGGGCCAATGCTCAGCCAGAATTTAAGGCAGACTTGAGAAATTCATAGAGAAAAGACGGCAGGCAGTCACTTTCTTTTGGTAATTTTCTGTGCTCCTTCCCCATCCCTGCTAAGATAGCCCTATGCTGACCCAATTTCCCCACCTCCCACATCACACAATTGCAGAAGGCAGTGAGGAGAAAAATGGAGGGAGGAAGGAAAAAAAAAATCCATATCATTCCCAATAAATTTCATCTGACAAACTTCTTTAAAACTAAAACCATTTTCCTCACCCTGTGGGCTGGGTCACTTAATATTCAACAGGGATAGTAAAAGCAGTCAGTAGAAAGAAGAGTGCGAGGGATAATGGAAGGAAAGGGTAAAGGCTGTCCTTGCTGCTACCATGCTACAGGACCTCTTTCTTCCCTGAGACATTGCTCTAATTGCCATTTCAGAGACTATGCCCAGAGCCTTTTTGCTAAAACCTTTGGACCCTCTATCCTTACTCATCCTTCTGTGGTCGAGACCAGAGGAGCCTCAATGGGTGATCTGTGTAGAAGTCTAGAGAGAAAGTGCAATAGAAATAAAAGTCATGTTTATATGTGACTTAGTTTTCAATGCATTGGTGATGTGCGAGTCTATATTAACACGTGTAAATTAAGTCGAATTTTAAGCCGTTGGTACATTGGGACCTGTCACCCTATACTACCTCATCATCCAAATCACTAACAGCTTTTGTAACTCGTTTGTTCTAATCTATCATATATTGAAAATAGCTGCCTCTGAAATTCTTATATGAGAACTGATTTTCCAGATCTTTTCATGATTAGTAAAGATCAGTTTTTATCTTTCATATTTTTCTGTGTCTCAGCAGCACTTGACAGTGTTGCTTATTTCTCTTTCCTGAGATGGTTACTTCTTCTTTTTGCTTTTTTGTGACACGACACCAGCCAGGCATTTTTCCTTGCTCAGTGGCTGCACCTCCTCAATGTCCCTTTCCAGTGTATTTCCTCTTCCGACCTCTGTGTGCTGCAGAGCTCCAGGACTCAGAGTCCCTCTCTACTCCTCTCCCCCGGTGAACACATCTTGTCCCCTGGCTGCAGAGACCAACCATCAGCAATGAAGTCCACAGTGCATTCCAGGCCTAGCCTCTCTCCTAAACTCAGCCTTGTATATCTGACAGGACACCGGGAACTGCCTCTTGGGTGGCTAACGGGCACCTCAAACTAAAATTTCCCAAATCTGTACTGCAATTTGTTTTATGAACAAATTCCCACAGGTCCTGCTCCCTTATTTTGTGTTGGAAGTGCTAAAATATCTTCAGGGAGACCTATCTACATCCTCGCTAAAAAGCACACCTCTTGTCACTGTTAAGTTTCTTATATTTACATTTATTTAGAAAATTTATCAGTGCCTGCCATGTAATATGTGTATCTGTCTTTCTATTCATGATGCCTTTTCCCATAAAATACAATTTCCATGAGAGCAAGGGTTATGAGACCATGTTCCCCTCTTGATTTCTAGGTCTGGAAAAATGCCTGCAACATAATCGGTAGTGGCAAAATATTTTTGATTGAATGAATAAGTGGAGATATGAAGCAATGAGTGTATGTAGGAATAAATACATGAATCAATCAATCCAAGTTCTGAGATTGTTTTAAACATACTTAAAATGTCATGGTCTTTCTAACTTATATCCATCTATGCACACTTAACCGTGCAGTGCTATGTTTGGGAGCACAGAGAATCAGACCAAGAGGTGAGATATTTCTACACTTAATACTCTTTCTTACTGGGGCTTGCTTCACCAGTGAGAACATCTCCCTACTTTATTTTTTTTCCACGACATCTTCTTCATGAAGCATTTCTGATTGTCAGACACAATTATCACTGTCTCAGTATCCAGTACATAACTTGAATGTTGTACTTATCCCTAAATTATAATGATTTGTCCTATACCTTTTATCTCTACAAAGAAAATTTGAGTATTGAAAGATACATATTTATTTTTGGAAATTATGTTATTTATTTTTATTGTAAAGCCTTTTACAAATGTTGAATTAACCTCATTTCTCCAAGTCCCCTTGTCCATAGTCTTCTAGGTGGGGAGGTTCATGCCAAGGATTGTGTAAAATAATATATTGGAGTTGGGGAAAGTATTAGAACTTTTCTTAATACTTTTTTCCACCTCATCATTTTTACAATTTCTATTTTGTGTATAATCTGTCACATGTAAATATATCACTACAGTAGTAGATGTATTTAATTCATAGTCTGGAAATGTTTTGTGAGTAGTTGCGTGATACTTCTTTTATAATAGGGGTGTGAACATGGTCAAAGCGTTTGGAGGCTGCTAGCACATTCATAGCAGTAAAATCATTGCAGGTTCCTGCAATGACTGCACACAGTCATTGTGCACAGACTGCACATCTGTGAATATGGGATGGGATCTTACTGAGGTGCAACACCCAAACTGCGTGAAATTGAGCCCTGTCTGTCTTTGGGGTATGACTTAGCCCCTCGTCTTTATCTGTCAAAATGTCTCTCCTTTTTTCCTGTGTACCACTTGCTGAGGCCATCAGACGCTTACATCCATGTGTTGACCATATGCAGACTCACTATTAGTAAAGATGTATCTTTCTTGCTCTGCTGCTCCTATGCTAGTGTTCACTGAACATTTTTTTTTTTTGCTTATGTTCACAGAATCCAGAAGCTGTGCTAATATTCTTCTCGCTAGAATGTCCAAAGGCCACAGTTCTCCAGGGAGTCATATTAGTCCTGGGTGCTGTGTGGACATGGGGAGACTGACCCTGGAGCAGAGGCTGCCTAGCGTACATCTGCAGCATCTCCTTTACAACATAGTCTGGTCGTAAATGGGGGAAGCTGTGGACTCAGCTAAGGGACTATGTTCCCAAATCTCTTGCAACTAGATGCAGATATTTGACTAAGTTTTAGCTAATGAATTGTGTTAAAGCATAGTTTACGACATCAGGAAACACATATTTAAGAGACGCTAAATGATTTGTACTGCTTTCTGCCCACTACCTTTTTCCTTCCCTCCCTCCCTCCCCCCTCCCTTCCTCCCTCCTTCCCTCCCTCCCTTCCTTTCTCTCTCTCTCTCTTTCTTTCTTCTCTCTCTCTCTCTTATTTTTTTCTTTCAGAGTTTTGCCCTTGTTGCTCAGGCTGGAGTGCAGTGGTGCTATCTCAGCTCACTGCAACCTCTGCCTTCCGGGTTCCAGCAATTCTCATGCCTCAGCCTCCTGAGTAGCTGGGATGACAGGTGCAAGCCACCATGCCCAGCTAATTTTTTGTAGTTTTAGTAGAGGTGGGGCTTCATCATGTTGGCCAGGCTGGTCTCAAACTCCTGACCTCAGGTGATCCACCCTCCTCAACCTCCCAAACTGCAAGGATTACAGGCTTAAGCCACCACCCCTGGCCTAACTTTCTTATTTCTAGAGCTTGGAAAATAGACACAACAGCTGGAAATCCAGCAACAGTTTTGTGCTATGAGCTGATCTGCATGATGGAAACCAATGTGGTGGTGGTTAAATAGAACAATCACAGCCTGCTCCTTTATGATGTAAGGGAGACTTTGTAGCAGCCATGGATTGCTAACTTCTGGATTCATGTTACATGGGAGGTAAACATTTCTCTTGTACTTAGCCACTTTTTTTCTAGTTTACTTTTCTGTTAAGTGCAGCAAAATTTAAACCTAGTGGGTGCTGGCTGTCTCCCCTATCTGTTGCATACTGGACAAAAAAAGGACAACATATGCTGCTCTCAAATGCTCTTCATACATCTAGCCCATTCAGCTTTTTAATGTGTTTTTTGCTTTTTTGCAAGCCACCTTACCTACTTCTCCTTATTCACCACATCTCTACCAGAGATACCCTGGTCCTCAAACTGAGAAATAATTACAGCTTAATTTATATACTGCTCAGGGACAAAGTCTATGGGAGCCAGCTCTGATGAAAAACAAACAAAACAAAACAAAACAAAAAAAGGAGAAAAGAAAGAAACAACATAGAGCAACTTATTTTAACTGAATTAAATGGTGTGGGTGTATTAAAACTTCATCTCTAGTTAAAGAAAATGCATCTATTGAGATAATCATGTGCTTTTTGTCTTTGGTTCTGTTTATGTGGTGAATTACGTTTATAGACTTGGGTATGTTGAACCAGCCTTGCATCCCTGGATGAAGCCTACTTGATGGTGATGGATAAGCTTTTTAATGTGCTGTTGCAATTGGTTCACCAGTATTTTATTGCAGATTTTTGCATCTAAAGAGCGGAAGCCGCAGAGGCAACGCCACACATCTACAACCATCTGATCCTTGACAAACCTCATAAAAACAAGCAATGGGGAAAGGATTTCCTGTTTAATAAATGGTGCTGGGAAAACTGGCTAGCCATGTACAGAAAGCAGAAACTGGACCCCTTCCTGACACCTTACACTAAAATTAACTCCAGATGGATTAAAGACTTAAACATATGACCTAACACCATAAAAACCCTAGAAGAAAATCCAGGCACAACCATTCAGGACATAGGCATAGGCAAGGACTTCATGACTAAAACACCAAAAGCATTGGCAACAAAAACCAAAATAGACAAATAGGACCTAATTAAGCTCCAGAGCTTCTGCAAAGCAAAAGAAACTATCATTAGAGTGAATTGGCAACCGACAGAATGGGAAAAAATTTTGCAATCTACCCATCTGACAAAGTGCTAATATCCTGAATCTACAAAGACCTTAAACAGTTTTACAAGAAAAACAAGAAACAAGCCTATTCAAATGTGGGCAAAGGATATGAACAGACATTTTACAAAAGAAGACGTATATGAGGCCAACAAACTTATGAAAAAATGCTCATCATCACTGGTCATTAGAGAAATGAAAACCAAAACTACATTGAGATACCATCTCAAGCCAGTTAGAATGGTGATCATCAAAAAATCTGGAGACAACAGATGCTGAAGAGGATGTGGAGAAATAGGAACACTTTTACACTGTTGGTGGGAGTGTAAATTAGTTCAAACACTGTGGAAGACAGTGTGGCGATTCCTCAAGGACCTAGAAATAGAAATACCATTTGACCCAGCAATCCCATTACTGGGTATATACCCAAAGGATTATAAATCATTCTATTATAAGGACACATGCACACGAATGTTCATTGCAGCACTGTTTACAATAGCAAAGACCTGGAACCAACCCAAATGCCCATCGATGATAGACTGGACAGGGAAAATATGGCATATATATAGCATGGAATACTGTGCAGCCATAAAAAACGATGAGTTCGTGTCCTTTGTAGGGACATGGATGAACCTGGAATCCATCATTCTCAGCAAACTGACACAAGAGCAGAAAATCAAACACTGTGTGTTCTCACTCACAATTGGGTATTGAATAATGAGAACACATGAACACAGGGAGGGGAGTATCACACACTGGGGTCTGTCGGGGGGGAACTAGAGGAGGGACAGCAGTGGGGTGGGGAGTTGGGGAGGGATAACATGGGGAGAAATGCCAGATATAGGTGATGGGGAGGAAGGCAGCAAACCACATTGCCATGTATGTACCTATGCAACAATCTTGCATGCTCTTCACATGTACCCCAAAAACCTAAAATGCAATCACACACACACACACACACACACACACACACACACACACACACACACACACACATATATATGTATATGAAAATGCTGGCAATCAAGATATTTAAAAAGCAAAGCAAGAAAGCAAACAAAATACATAGTAGTAACAGTTTTATTAGCTTCTTATTCTTTGGCTTTCGGTGTTGGTTCTGGTTTTTCATTTGGTTGGTTTGGTGCAAGTTTGTGATTTAGGAGTTGCTCCTCATCAAGTTTCCTAAAGCTTAGTGCAGAGTATTAGGCAGCCAGTCTGCTGTGACATAACTCTGAATACAGAGAAACTTTGGACTCTACTTATTTTTCCCGAAAGGCAATGGTAAAATTGAAGAGAGAAACAGATATTTTTAACTCCCACATCAGTGCTCTGTGTTAAATTTTACAAAATGCGTATTTTTATTCCATAGCATTATGGAGACTGAATTGGTGAAACAGATCCAACCAGTGAATGAAAGAAAAAACATGTTTTAGGGAAGGAATGGAAGTCCTTCTTTAGACAGTAAACACCGCAGGGGCTTGAATGGCTGCCCTGCCAACAAGCTGGGAAAGCTGCCCTGTTGCAGAGTAGAGAGATGTTCACACTTCCAAAGTGTTAAAGCAAGAGTGGGTTTTATACATTTTTGACAGTGCATCTCTTTAAAATACTGCAAGATGTACCCAGAAAGTGGGAACCATCCAACTCCAACAACTGATGAATGAATAAAAAAATGTGGTATATCCATACAATGGTACAATTTTTTTTTTTTGCCATAAATTAAATGAAAAACTGATTCATCCTACAATTTGGGTGAGCTGTGGAGACACTATGCTAAGAGAAAGATGCAAAGCAAAAGAGAGACAGCATAGTGTGTGATAACATTGATCTGAAATGTCCAAGATAGGCAGTCTTTGGACACTAGGTAGAGGAGCTGCATGGTTATGTAGGGCTGGCGGTTAGGACACGTGTGGAGTGACAGCCATGAGGTACAGGGTTTCATTTTGGAGTAATGAAAATGTTTCAAACTCGGACTGCGATGAAGGTTGCACAGTGCTGAATACACTAAAGAACATGGAATTGTGTGTTGTTAAATGGGTGTATTTTATGGTATATGAATTATTTCTCAATTAAGACCTTAGAATGGGGAGAATGTAGACAGGAAATATTTTTAAACATTGCAAGACTTTTTGTAATAAACATCATTTTTATTTCTTCCCATGCCAGCAATGAATTGCCTCTAATTTATTATGTAAAGCTTATATAAGATGACTGTAAAGCAGTGATGTTGTGAACACATTTAGCCATTGATATACAATCTAGCTAAATGTGCGATCACAAGATGACATGGCAAAACTTTTCCTATGGAATAACAAGTCCGTTTTAAAATAACACATTTATGCTTAATTTGAGAGGCGTATTTTTAAGGGTTAAAGACCAAAACTCAAGTTAGACTAAATGTGCATGAGGTGGCACAAATAGAAACATATTTATGTAAGCTATGTATGAATTATTCAGTGTTCAGACACCAATCTGACTTTGCATTAAATTACATTGATAGAGGCTACCCGATCCTGACACAAATTAAACATTTGCAGAGTTCAACCCTTTCTTCCTTCCCTGCCCTGAATGTGTATTGGGGGATGACCTTCATTATGCACAGGCATTCTTTCAATTTTTCCCAAAACTGACAGCTACTAAACTCTGCCTGATGCTATTACTTTAAAGAAAATCAACGGAATATTATTATGTATATTTGTAAGACAGTTTGCTTGTCACTGTGGGGAATACAAACAAGTCAAAATCCCCTGCTCTCGAAGACCTTAACTGCTGGCTGGAGACAGGCTATTGACAAATAAGAAGTTAATAAAACTATTATCAGGAGACAACTCCTTAGATGCCAACCATGTTAATCTCTAAGGCAGCTTGATGTTTATTATATTATTTTACCTGGAAATATATAAAAGGAACTAAGCTTGAGGATCCTGTAAGATAGAAAAACAATTGCATTATCCTATGTAAAGGTGCTGACATTTGCAATTTACCATGTCAGCTGTTTTTCCTATTACTCTGTACATTAAAAAAAAAAAAAAAATCTGTATGGCTTCTACCTAGAACCCAAGCAGTGGAACCAGCATTTTGGAGAATAATTTCCACTTTTCTTCAACTCTCCAATTTTGGATTGACTTCCTATCATTAGGCTCCTTATCAAAGCTCTGATCTCACAAATAATAATTTGTAGGACACTGGTCATATAGTGTACCCCAAACTCGGATTTTGGTTCAAACCTCTATTAGTGTACAATTTCCCACACCAGGACATCCTGTTTTCTCCTATTTTTTTTTTCCTTTCTGATCATAAACACAAACTTTCTAGCTGTTTATCCTTGGGCCTCATATGTTTGGTGACATTCCCTCTGCTCACTTGTCCTCTTTTCATGGATCCTTTTTGGAGAGCAGAATGTCCTCAGCTCCTCAAGCCTCCTTCTTTATGTAATTACCATTCTTCCCACCTGACCGACATAGGAGATGCTCCATATTTCCTTCTCTTCCTCCTTTCTCCCCATTATAACAATCTAGATTCTTACATACAGTTTGGTTTCAAAGATTTTACAAAATTGTCCACAAATAAAAATCCTCCCTGATATTTATTGCAACTTTGAAAATAGACATTGAGCAAATCAGGTGAAGTCTGAGCTTACTAGCCATGTCAAGAAATCCTGCAATGTCAAGATAACCCTGAAATCCAATATTGTGAGAAATAAAATGCAAAAAGTCATTGTGATTCATAAATCAATATGGCACAGCAAACGGGATGAACCCAGGATCATGGATTAAGTCTGGATGGTGTGGCTGATGTGGCCCTTGCAGCCAAAAATAAAAGAATCAAAACCTCTGAACTAGGTGTACCATTCTTTACTTTGCTTCAGAGGCTCGAGGGTAGCTCAAGCCCTAGCACAAAGAAGCTAGGCCTTCACTTGGACCAACACAGCCTCAGCACATTCAGCCCAGTGAGTTTTTGCTATCAGAAGTCACTGACAGTGAGTGAAAGTGGGAGAAACCTGAATGGTCATTTTTGCCAGTTTTTCATACCTGCATCAGCCTTTGATATTCTTGCCCCATTTGGCAGCCAACAGGATCCCCTTACCTGAAAATTAAGAGCAACCCTGTCTGAGTTGTTTTTTTTTTTTTTTAAAGGGAGAGGAGGGGGATTTGGAACTAGTGACCAGATCCCTAAAAAGGAACTGTCTATGATGTGCAGAGAGTAGTTACTGATAGTCTATGGGCCAATATACACAGAGAGCTAGGACTCTTACTTTGAGTTTAGAGAATGCTGAAAGTATTTCCAGGCTTTGAGAGACCAGGCCACCTTCAGGACTGGAAAGGTGATGTTACACTGATCATTCCTAACAGTCTGTGATTAACATAAAATAAGATTAAGACTTCTTTAACAAGAATGAAAAAAGATACCAACAACTTTGAAGTTAAATCAGGTAGGATCCAGGCAGGAGATGCTGGGAAGCTCAGCCTTGTATTTGTAGCTGTGAGGCCTTGTGGCTCTGTGATCAAGGGAGCAAGTAGACAGCAGCAAACGCAAAGGAGCAGAGCTGGTGGGCATGAGGCCAACAGCAGCAGCACCTGAACCTCTGTGCCATGGGTAGTGACAGTCAAGGGTCGCTGCTAACCCATGCTCATCGTCGCATAAAGTATCTAAGAGCATTTGGTCATGTGCAACTGGAAGGCTTGTCTGGGTCCATACCTAAACACGTCTTGGTGTTGATTGCTCTTAAAACATATTTACTCTTGGACTATTTTGAAATTCTCTGCATTTGCAAAATCATTTAAGGACCAACTTCATACATATGTATTGAATCTAGTCTGTATGCAAGACATTTATAGCATGTTGTAATGTAGACATAATCATACCAGTGTCAAAAATCTACTTACATTAAGATGTACAAAGGAAATACAGTATACATTTTATATTCTACATTTTTATCAGGTCTACCCTGTAAGCTCCCATCCTACCGCATCCTGGGAAAATTAAGGCAGCTTCTCTGCTCCTCTGGTCTTAACTGTTTCCTTTTCATAAGTAATTCCCAAGTATGTGAAGCTTACTTTCTGCCCCAAACTGACATAAGTCCCATGACTTGGTTACTCGATAAATCATCAGCCTTTGAGAGTCCTTTTTTCCTTCTCCTGAAAATGAGTCCGAGCAAAAACACGGATGTTATTGGGTACTCATGACCCTTGTTGTTGCATCCATGGCATGAGATGCACGAAGCAGCTCCCCCGTTACCTTAGTTCTGCAGGTGTCCTCAGATGAAGACCAGGGTGAAAGCAGGATCTATCTGCACTGACCTTGTCAGGGTCCACTGGTCCTTTGTGTCTTGTCCTCCCATGCCTTACTTCTTACAGATGAGGACATGTAGTTACAGGAGTCATTTGATCTCTGGCCTGAGGGCAGTCCAGCAGTCCTTTCTTTCTTTCTCTGGGGCTACCTGCTGTATCAATGCAAGTCTGTGGACACTTTAGAATCTTTTCTCTTCTACATGGAACTGGATAGGGCTCAGGACTGCTTCTTCTCTGCCCAGCCATGCTGCACTGTCATTTTTATACAGATGTTGCTTTACCTTCATTCACATCAGTGCAAATTCTGCCTGGGATGATATCTTCTGCAAGGTTCCCAGCGGGCAGTGGGCCAATGGTGTTTCTCTATTTTCGCACTTTCATTCAAACTACGTAATCTGCATGGTGGTTTTAAGGGAGGTCTGCAGATTATTTGACACTCCTTCACAAACCATGTTGTTATACTTCCTCCCACTGAATATGACCTATCTCCAATGACTTGTTTCTAATGAATTGATGAAGCCATGTATTAATTTTCAGGCTAGCCAGGCTATGAGGAAACTGTTTCCACATGGTTTCTGTCTGTCATTTGGTCTCTAAGTAGTCAGCTACCATGTGAGAAGTTCTGCTACCTTGATTTATTAGCTGAAGGGACAAGGGGAAGAGGTCACAGAGAGTTAGAGAGATTCCTGAGGAGCCTCCACTGCCCCAGCCCCAGATGGCAGAGGTGCCAGTGTCCTCCCAGCCCGGGTGCCAAGCCTGTGAATGAGTGAGGAAGGGAGCCGTCTGATGATTCCAGCTCCTGTTTACAGTAGCCCTGGGTGACGGTGTGCTGCAGAGCCTGCCCAGGCTACAGAGTCAAGGTCTTCTAAGGCACGCATTAAGTTAAAAAGCCACAGTAACTGGAACGTGCCTTTAGCCTTTCCTCTAAGATATGAGCTGCAGAGGGGAGGGCAGGATCTCGGTGTCTCAATCCTGCTTCTTCTTGACCAGTTTGTCAAGAAGGATCTAAAAGTCTAGGCTTTCCATCTCCTTCCCATGTCTGGCTGAAGTTTTTCCTTCTGAAATTCTATGGTTACGTTAGCAAAACCTGCCTCTTGATATGTAAATTGGGAGCAAAAGAACTTGAGACAGATGGGTAGTTTCATCTCAACAAAGCTGGGCTTTCAAGATTATTATCATCTGTAGAATTCAAGGCATTCCTCTTTGAGGTTCAAAGCTGATCTGGGTCTCCTTCTTCTAGCCAAGGTCTGTGTTCTCTTTTCAAGGAGTCTTCTGGCTCTTTGCTTAGCTAAGGAAAGAGAAGGGCTGCGAGGAAAGGCAACCTAAGGATGAAATGACAATGTGTCATTTTGTCATACTTAAAATAGTGTCTTCATTATACAAGGAAGCATAAAACATGTTCCTTGTCCTTGAGAAGCTTTTGAGTTATTTGTAGAGGCAAGAAACAAATACAAAGAACACGTTGAAAACTCCCTGCATTGTTCAGTTCCAAATGAGGGATGCCAACTGTGCTTGCATATTTCACGACATCATTTGGGATTAGAGCTACTAAAGACAGCTTCAGGAGGGCAGTAGGACTTGAAATGGCCCTAATGACAGACAGAGGTAGGGAGGGTGTCTAGGTGGGAGAAGCGGCACAGGCAGAGACAGAGCAACAGAAAAGCAAGGAGGATGTGCAGGAAGGTGCATGGTTCCGGCTGCGGCATGTGCTGTGTCCAAGGGGTGAGGAGAAGATCGGACCAGTGAGGAGCAGTGGATCAAATGAGCAGCTGAGGAATTCCAGCATTATCCTTTTGGGTGTAATTTGAATCCAGGAAAAGATTTTTGGGCAGGGAGATGACATAATCAGAACAGTGATTTAGTACTATAATTCTGCCCACAGTACATACGAGGAGTCTGAGCGATCACAAAGCAACAAGAATCCAGGGGAAGGAGGCTATGTTGCAATATACATAAAGCTCTTAAGACATAGTGTGGCTGGTTGCAATTGTTTTATTACTATTAATTCTCATTATAGATATCACTTTTATCCTGCCTGAGGTGATGAAGAGAGAAGCTATGTTCTTGAAGTGAATGTTCTTGCAATGAATCTGGACTTAACAATTAAAGTTAGGTAAGTAGACATCTAGAGTTCAAATTCTATAAATGCAATAACAAGAGAAAAATGAAACCAGGAAAGTGAAATGATTGTTGAGAACCTATGTGTGGGTCAGTTTGGTGAAAACATCGATCGAAAGTTTGGAGACAAATTGCCCTCAATATTCTGCTAAAGAACATATATAATAATAATAGCACAATACATGCGATGTTTACACTAAACTCTCATATTTGTTTTTCCATCGTAATCTTCGCAACCACCAAGGGATAAGTAACACTATTACACTGGTATTATAGAGGAGGAAATCCAGTCCAGTCACACGTTTAAAAGGTGGCATTGTTAGGATAAACACCCAGCTTAGTGAGATTGAGCCTGAGTTTTAATTATTCTTTTTATATCACTTTGGGTTTCAGTAAGTCCAAGGGGAGCCAGAAAAGGCTTTAGTGTAGGAATGTGATATGAATAGGACTGTAATTTAGGATGATACCGCTACTTGTAGTGCATTGGATAGATTTATTAGAGATAATTAGAAGCTGGAGCACAATGAGGAGGTTATTACAAGTATTGGAGATTTGAACCAAGATGGATATCATAGGATTAGAGCTATATCCAAAGTAGATACACACAGGAGAGTGGATATTGAGTTAGTGAGAAATCGAAGACAATGGTGATATTTCAGAGCATTGTAGGATGTTCATAACAATATCCAATAGGAAAAAAACAAAAATAAAGGCAAGCCTATATTGCTAAGGGCCTGAGAAGGAATGGTTGGAGAAGACAGGGAGCGGTGATGAACTTGACTTTGAATGTGTCTTAGTTTAAGGTCTTTATTTATAAAAACGAAATAAAAATTTTTTAAAAGTCTTTTTTTTTTTTTTTTTAAATATCTGGAACTAAAAAGGCACGAAAAACTAGAGAATATTCTACATAGAGCCTGTGAGAAATAAATGTCCAGCAGCATTTGAGGAAAAGAGACAATATGTAACTTCAGACTAATAAAAATAAACACAAGATGAATGATGTGAGCTATTTTCAGAATATTTCCCAAAAAAACCCATTGTAAAAGTGATCACTCAGTGTTCTGGTGATAGAACTAGGTTGATTTCTGCATCTTAGTGGAAAGTCATAAGTCTGTCATAACAGAAGTACATCTCAAATCCAAATGTAACTAAAGTGACACAAGGCAATGGTGTTGGTGATAGACCTAGCACAGAGAAGTGTTATAATGATGGACACCTACCAGGGGGCTGGAGGAAACTCTGTGGGAGACTGGAGAGGGAGGTTTTCAGTATCATCCTTGTACTGCCTGGCAGAGAGAATTCTCTGATGCTAATAACCAGTCCTGATTATCCAGATAAAAATCACCATAAAAGAGAGAAATGCAATTCATCCAACCACGATGGATCGATAGAAATTTCACTGAAAAATTGTTGAACTCTTTTCCCCTTTTCTCTGACAGCAACCTTCTGGTCATTATTTGTTTCCAGCAGGAGGAAGGGGCCTGTGGCAGCCACGTAGCTCTTAAACATCTCATGAGCCCACAGGGAAGGTTTTTTCCTTGAGTTGTCTTTGCCACTGAGAAGTAGATAAAAACAAATTTAAGAAATACCAATACAGCAGAGAAGTTACCGAATTTAGAGTGGCTACATCAAAAAGCAGATGTCCCTTAAGGAAAATCCTGAAAAAAAAATCTGTTCCTCTCTTCTTGTGGCTCTTGTTGAAACCTAACAAAGATAGGATAAAGAGAAATTCCTGGAGTATACGAGACTGCCAAGGAGGTGGGGTGGAAAGTATGAAGGGAAGAGACAGAGCCAGAGGCAGAGAGAAAGGCAGAGACAGAATGGAGTTTAAATGTGGAACCTTAGAAAACACTGGTGATAGAGTATTAACAGATGGAAATGGGAAAGGATGTGTTAAAGGGTAGAGAGAAGGGGCAATCCAGGAGGGCAAGAAAACTGCCACATCTTAGCAACCAAGGAGAGAAATGATTTGCCCAAAGGCCACTCAAGGTGGCTCTGGACTGTAATCCCAGTACTTTGGGAGGCTGATTTGAGAGGCTTGCTCGAGGCCAGGAGTTTGAGAACAGCCTGGACAACATAGCAAGAACTTGTCTCAATAAAAACACAATACAAATTAACCAGACATGGTGACTCACACCTGTAGTTCTAGCTACTTGGGAGACTGAGGTGGGAGAATCGCTTGAGCTAGAAGTCCAAAATCCTATCTCAAAAAAAAAAAAAAAAAAAAAAAAAAAAAAAAGCTTGGTGGCCAAATGCGGAAAATAATGTCAGATATGTGAAAATAAGCTCACTGAATTCAGCAAATAGACACTTGAGAAAAATCGTATAGAGAGGTTTGGGTAGGGGTCAGAAACATAAGTCAGATTGGAAAGGCAGGTAGTGGGGCAAGGGCATAGAATAGTGATGGCAGCCAGTTGTTTTTCAGAAGCTTTATGTTTAGACATAGATAACAAATGAAACAGTGGCTTGTGGCTTGAGACAGAATTTGTATGCTTTTGCAGGAGGGTGTTTGCATGGCAGAGGCACACAGGTACATGCATAACTTAGCAGGACTGCCAGGGAAAGCACAGATTGAGTCTCATCCCCAGGGTGGATAGGCACAGTGTTTTCCAAACAGAAACTGTGTTTTAAAACAGAAGGCTGTTATAGGAGATGTCCTTATTCTGGGACAATGCTTCCTGAAATTGTATTTTTAAAAGTAGAAATCTAAACCATGTTATGATGACTTTTCGAATCAATGTCACATTTTGAACTTTCAAAGCCAGTGTTCATATTTCCACAGTCTTCTTCAACGCCAGGATATTGTATATTAGCAAATTCTTCATTGTGGTGAATGGAGTGATAAATGTCAGTTTCTCATCCATATTAAATGGGACTTTCCCCGTATCTCTGTTACATTGTAGATGATAGCTGGAGTCCTTAACTAAGGCTTATCAAGGAAGTACTGGATAATTTGAGTGGCAGCTGAGGGTTTTACAAACAGCAGATAAATTCAAGTGTATTTTTCTCAATCTTTTTTTTTTTTTTTTGACAGCTCTGCATTATCTAACACTCCTAATGGCTTTCTTCTTGAATGCCCTCCTCCCAGGAATTTTGCTTTCACATTGTGCTAACCTTATCGCTTTCTTCTGAATCAAATGTTCCTTTTCGTTCTTCTAAATTGTTTCTTTTCCCCTTTGCTTCTTCACTCATTTGGGTTTATGCCAGTTTTCATCATATTTCCTCTTTCCTCTCGAGATAGTTTTTCTCAATATCTCATCCAGTCTTATATCTTTCCCACTTATATAATTCGTCCTTTTGTTGTATCAGCACTTTTTTTGGGTGCAGTTTTCCAAATTTCATTGCAAAGTCCACCATCCTTTCAACCTGTACATGCGTAAAACTCAAATGTGCCATATTTCCTAGTTTAAAAAAGCAGAAGAAAAAAGCGGATCACATAAAAATATTGAAACGTCTATGGTTCAATAATATCATAAGCAAATGAGAAATTAACATAAAATATTTTTATTATTAAAAATAACCAGAAAAAGATTTAATTCTTAAGAAGCCCTCATAACCATATTTTTAAACCAACAACCCAGTAAAAAAATGGACATGAGCTTACAATTTAAAAGAAAAATATAAATGCCATTAAACAAATAAAAATACTCAGCATTCATTTTCATTAGTAAAAGGTGTGTAATTTAAATGTAATAAAAATATTTACTCTAAACAACCAAACAAGAATAAGATAATATTCAATGTGATCAAAAGTATGAAGGAACACTATTACTTAACATATATTTAAAATTAGTGTAATTTTTTCCTAAAGAAAATAATTATCAAGAGACTTAAAAATATTGATAATTATTGACTCAATTTTTTATTTCTGGGTTTGTATGCTTAGGTATAATAATATCTATTCAGCAAGACTTAGACACAATGATACCTGTTTCAATAATAATGCATCACTGTGAACCACCCCTCCAGAAACATTTGCCATGATCTTACCATGAATGCTAAGTGGCCAAGAATCACCCACCTCAACTGAGGTTGATAATTTCATTGTCTGTATGATACTCATATACATCAATATTAAAATATCATTGCATTGGTCCAATTAATTCCATAAGAGGCATAACCCTGCACTGCCCAGGGAGATGTATGGTAACCCAACTAATCCAAAGCCCTAAATTATGTGTGTGTTTGTACTCATTTGGGTGGATCCTCTACCTCTTCTAATCCATGAGGTAACTGACCTTGGACAAAGGTGCTGCACAATCAGGACAGACATCGCTAAAACTGTCTAGCTTGCCTAAAAATAAAGAAATAACAAAGTATGTAAATGCCTGATTATTCCAGACTATTTTGTTTTGATGTCATGATTTTGAAATCTCAAGTCTCGTATAGAGTCCATAGGAGTCCATTCAGTGGGTTTCTTTCCTGTACGATTAGCATAAAGCCTGATTAACAATGATTTACTTGTTGATAGTCTTCAGCATACTTCATCTCAAATATGCCACGCTTTTCACCTACTCCTCTAAAGACATGCTTTGTTATACACACACGTACACCTACATGAACAATATAAACTAAAGATTAGAATAGCACTAGTTTGAGCCCAAAATAGTATTTTTCTAATTACAACCACTTCAACTTAAGAAAAAATTTGCGAATTCATGATTTGCATACCATGATTCATTCCTGAAAACTTTAATTGCTTAAAACTAATTTTTTGACTACTCAGTCCTACAAAAAAGGAGCCGTGCCTGAAACTGAACCTTCAAAATAAGATGAGGTCTCTGGAAATTCTTGCAGTCCGATCTGAGAGCTTGGCCTTTTTCCAAGTGGTCTGGTAATGTGGTATCAACTCACAGGAAACCGACCTGGCCAGGAAGCATCAATCAGACAGTCTCATGCTGGGAAAAATTGTCTGTTCTCTCTCACATTCTCAAACTACCATTGGGTTTTAGTTTCTGGCCCACAATACTGCTTGCCTCTGGGTAGTGTACTATCCCATTGGCAAAAATTGCACCGGTAACTCTATTGATAGCAGTGGATGTAACTTTGACAGAGAAACTGCCCAGGATGTTCTGTTGCAGCAGGAGGAGCTACGTGGCATATGTCATCTGAAAAAAAGCACTGCTTGAACAACATATTTCATAACTGTTTTTCCCTTGGCAAGTCTAAAATAGATATGTGGGAAATAGCAGATGAATCATGGGCAGCTTGAAATTTAGTCATAAGCATAAATGTTCTAAGAGTGTACAACGGGACTTTGCGTCCATCAGTGAAGATAACAAGTCTGTCATTGGACAAATCCTAAGTGAAATTAGATATAAAAGAGAAATAAGTTGAATTTACTGGGCAACATTCTTCAGATCTGCTGGGACATATTTTCATTTTTCTGTGAGTACTGGAACGGAATGGGGCAAGGTAGGTGCTAAAACCTTAGGCTGCATAGAACGTGGGCATTTTATCCTAGTAAAGGTCAGCTCCCGAAGAGTGTGGAACGGACAACAAGGGGACGTGACAAATCATTAAGGCCTAAATGTAATGCAAAGTATTTACCTGCATTTTCTTAATAATAACTATTCCTTTAGAATTTACTGGAAGCCACAGGCTGTTTTGCAAACCAATTATTTCAGGGGGCGTTTCATTTGCTTACATGAATGATACATTATGCAGGTAGAAATAGAAGGGCCCTCACTCTAAACCTGCGATTTCCACAAGCCCTCCAAGCTTTGCTACCACAGTCGTGGGATGCTCACTTCTTCGGCATTCTCATTCTGCTTCGTCCTATCCTTCAAGTGTCGTCTCAGAGGCTGGCTCCTCATCAGAGCTCAGCTGCCTTGTTCAACGCCTGCCAGTGACTCTGCCTCCTTGCCCCGTTGACTGTTTGCTTACTATTCATACCACATGCCACTCTTCGAAATTATCTTATTTATGGCTTTGATTTCTGCTTACTGCTTTTTTCCCCTATTTCTCTCAGGGAATGAAAGATCCAGGAGAGGTGGGATAGGGGCTCCCTTGTCAATCTCTGAGTAATCGCAGTGCCTGTCAAGGGTAGACACTTAATAAATATATTTTGATTTCACTGAATGAAGTCTTTATTTATCAGGTACCAATTTCCCTCCAGGGGAAAATAGCACATAACTTGGGCACTCACAGAGCCACCGTGATTGTGTTGACAAGAAAAGTCTTCCTGTCATGGTAGCTGTTCATTCAAATGTGACATGGAGCACACTGCTGTCGCTTTCTATTCACACCAGCCCGTGTGCCCAGAAAAACCACCAGCTGCTGGGGTGTCAAGGCTATGGCTCTGCTCAGAAAATGTAATCAGAGTCTCTGAGGCTTGCATTTGCTGTCACCGAGTTGACTGCTTAACAATCCGATTCTTTGCAATGCATTCTTCGGGAACTGTTCACTGATAACAAGTTCATACCATGTAGATATGTACGAGGGCCATTTTTTTACTTGTTCTATGGTGCAATCACACAACTTTGAAATGCATACAGGTATTTAAACTCATCAGAAATGATTTTTGTCTTCAGTAAATAGAAACACATGGGGAACATACAATACAATTGTTTCTCAGAATTGCTAAGGTTCAAAATTCCCGTGAGAGGAAAATAAAATTCCCTTTGCTTTCCATTCCCTACCTCATTGTGGCTTCAGCTGTTTTCTCATTGCAATTGGGGTTTTTTGCAGTTTTGTTTTTATTAAACACTGATTATGATCATGATTATTTGCCTAAATGGGATAAACATTTAAGATTTTTTTTATGTGTATTGTTTGTCTGTGTGACTGAAACTGAAGCTTAAATATGAAAATCCAAGGCCAATTTCGTTGTCAATAGCAAGAATGACAAGAGCTATAAAATTTCAAGCAGTGAATTTTTCATACCACGGTGTTACAAATGTATCTTTACTCCTTACAGCAACCATGCCAAGTAGAAACAATTTCCATTCTACATATGAAAAACCAAATGGTAGTACTGTGCCATGGAATTTCTTCTAAATTTGTTCTATTGTATATAGTTTCTCAAACTAAATATAAAACCAGAGTTGTGTGTTATCTATTGCTTTTGAAGGGAATAAGAAGATAAGCCACCCCACAATTTTTCATGTACCACAGGGAACAGGAGACTTCTGGAGGGTCATTGCCATGTGCGTATCTACATATTGTCGATGCTTAGAAAGTATTTTTGCCCAGCTAGTGAAATGACCCAAGTTAGAAGAAGACACAGTCTTCCCTCACCCTGGATGCTTTTAATGCAGGGAAAGGTGTCTAAACCACTCTGCTATATAGAATAGAATTATCTGTTTGGTACATAGTAATTAATTTCATTTATCATTTTATTGCCAGTGTTATGTTAACTTACTGTGATGTGACTTGCTAAATAATCAGTTGTGCTGCATCGTGTAAGGTGTACTGAGTGAAGAAAATATATGTTTGCTTATGTAAATTTAAATTAAATAAAGAATGTGAGGTCTTTTTTCCAAGGCCTATGTACCCAGTATTTGAATATTTTGAGTAAAGTGTTCTTTAGATATTGTTCTATTTTATAAAGAAAATTAAATTTGAATTTGGATAATGTAAATGTCCAAAGATCGATAGCATAAATATCACTGGGTATTTTTGACATGGATCATGTATTTGGCAATTTCTAAAACTAAGATAAGAATGTCTTTTCTTTTTAGCTGTGAACATCAAATTTTAAAGATAAATAACATATTTGATTCAGGGTAAATTGATTTATCTTCCTCTATATTTATACCTTAAAAGAATTTGCAGGTAGGCAGTTGTGGCAATTCTTTATAGAGACATTTGTACTGTCTTTTATTTTTACTTCCTCATTGGTGTGCATGAAGATAGTTATATGCGATCCTCAAGATATTATTTACCATTATGATGGAATTAAGTATGGTTTGAGATACAGTTTCTTTTAAATGATAACCTAGTGGATTCATTTTACAATAAGGTATTTCCACTAAGCCTAGTTGGACTTTTAAAGATAAATTTCTGAGTCTCTCTTGAATTTTGAATAAATTTGGTTTTCCTTGAACTCTCTAAATATTTTACTTGGTTTTAAAGTAACATTTTTCCAAAAAAATATTTTCCTATAAAGATTGATTTAAAAAAAAAAACTGTCTGTTCCACAGTTTTTTATAAAACATTTTTATAAATTAGTTTAACTAAGGATATAAAATACAATTATGGAAAAGAAAACAACATGTGCTGAAGTCGTAGCTTTGCAACTTAGTTTGAAAGGCATTCTTCACAGCACCTAAAACCCACTGCCATTCATTTTGTGCTTATTAACTCTAGCCTCCATCCTGTAGAATATAAGAAAATAAAAACAAACTTGTGTATGTTTTGTTCCATTTTGCATTCAGCACATGGAACCATTAGAACACCGTAGATGCTCAGCAAATCGTCAAATAAATATTTGTTGACCAAAGTTAAGGACCTTGCTTTTCAATTTCTAATAGTGAATAAGCTGCATTAGGGAGGTTGAAGCTGATTTTGTTTTGAGATTGAAATTAATGCTACTTGAGTCCAGTTCTCAAGTAGCTTACTTAACTAATTTAATATTAATTGAGCTCAATTAATTTGTTTAACAATTTTCCAAGTGGGAACTCTGTGCAGAAAAATATGAGCAGAGGTATATTTTACTGATGACATATTTTACCCATGCCCTTCAAAAAACACCGACACTGCTGGACACAGTAGCTCACGCCTGTAATCTTGGCAACTTGGGAGGCCAAGGTGGGCAGATCATGAAGTCAACAGACTGAGACAATCCTGGCCAACATGGCGAAACCCTGTCTCTACTAAAATTACAAAACTAAACTCGGCCTGGTGGCACCTGTAGTCTCAGCTACTCAGGAGGCTGAGGCAGGAGAATTTCTTGAACCCGGGAGGTGCATGTCGCAGTGAGCTGAGATCACACCACTGAACTCCAGCCAGGTGACAGAGTGAGACACCATCTCAAAAATGAATGAATGAATGAAAGAATGAATAAATAAAAGCACCAACACTAACAAATATAAGCCATGGAAAAAATGGAGGAAAAGAATGGAAACATGTCTTTGGTCAATTTGATCAAAGAAGAATGGGTTCACCTAGAAAACAAAAATGGTGTGGTCCATTTTGCCTGTTTGATTAGGTTGGATTTTTCAAATCTCCAAAAGGAAATATTCTTGCTGAAGGGAAGTGTTGAAGAAGAGCGTTTATCTGGATCACTTCTTTGTCACTCTTCTTATCCTTCAGTACCTGCAAAATCTGTATGAATAAGCTGTAAAATTTTATTCGAGCATAACTAAAGATTATTACTTAGTAGAAATATCTTCTGGCCATAGGAGGCCACTGTGGCTGCAATTATAAATCTCTGATACCAGCCTGCCATGCAGAATAGTATGACTAATTCTTAATATTAATACCACTTGTCTAGCACTTAGCGTGTTACATTATAGAATACCGATCTGCATGCCCATCACATACGTTATATTATAATTGCCTCAGGCCTTATTTGTTACATTCTCAGCAAAGATACACTTTATATTATAATTTTAATAATTATTATGACCTTATCTAATTTATCTAGGTTAACTCAGTATCATAGGTATCGCCTAGATTCTTTTACACAGTAAAGAAGAAAGAATATTTACTTGAATTAATTATATCATTTACCATAATAGAAAGGTTAGTAAATAGATTTTAAAAAAGGAGAAATATTAAATCCCCTTTGACATATTTGGGTAGACTCATAGCCTCCTGCCGCACATAACTTGCCCTCCCTTCCTTTCTCTCTCTCTGTCTCTCTCTTTCTGATGGAATTTTGCTCTGTCACCCAGGCTGGAGTGCAGTGGTGTGATCTCAGCTCACTGCAACCTCTACCTCCCAGGTTCAAGAGATTCTCCCACCACAGCCCCCTAAGCAGCTGGGAGTACAGGCTCACACCCCTACACCCAGCTAATTTTTGTATTTTTAGAAGAGATGGGGTTTCATCTTATTGGCCAGGCTAGTCTTGAACTCCTGACCTCGTAATTCACCCACCTCAGCCTCCCAAAGTGCTGGGATTACAGGCATGAGCCACCATGCCGGGCAGATATCTTCCTACAGAATTAACTGCTTATAGAACTTCCTGAAATTGTTGTCAGTTTTAAAATCAAAAAGAGATACATTTTATTTCTATCTAAATATTCACTGTGTGCCACATAAGTATTTCCCTCTTTCAGATTATTAAATTATTGGTTATTGTTTTAAAATGAATTTTTAATTTTTCATTTAACAGAACTTAAAGAGAAGTTTTCATATTACAATAAAAGAAAATTTCTCTAAAACAGGATTCATGAGTAATTTAGTTTGCCCCCAATGTAATTGCTCTGTAATATTTTTATTTGTATTTTTTGAGCAGTGTAGAATTTTTATTTTACTCTCATCAAGATTCATGAACAGAATTGTTGACTGAGTTTTTTGATTTTACAATTTTTATCTATGATCTTATGAGAAGTAAATTTCAAAGTAAAGAAGAGGTCAGATGCATGTTTATAAAATGAAATTTGCAGTTTAAATAAGCTTAATTAAAATGTTTAAGTACACAAGTTTAGATTATTTGAAAGTGTTCTGTGAAAGCTGAATCAACAAAACAGAGGATAAGGGACATTTAACGTTGTTATCTTTACACAATAACTCTTCTGATTACTTTTCATTAGTTTAGTATAGCAGAACCTTTAGAAATTATTTCAGTTGTGTATTCAGGAAAATGCCTTTCTAGCTATGCATGTCCTTCTTTGCTTTGTGAGTTCTCCTGCTGCCCAAGCTATTATAGATACAGTAATAAGCTGATGATGTTTTAAGCTAGCTACTCTCCTGTTACTGCTGTGTTTTTGTATTCAACTGAAAGGGTGCATTTCTTTCTTTTATTTTTTTAATCGTACATTGGCTCTGGGATACATGTGCACTTCATGCATCCTGCAGGATTGTTGCATAGGTACATACATACCATGGTGGTTTGTTGTCTCCATCCCCTTTTCCTTGTCGCCTCCCCATCCCCCTCTGCTGTCCCTCCCCTCCCCTCCACCCCTCATCTAGCCCTGTGAGTGTTGTTCCCTTCCCTGTGCCCACATGTTCTCATTGATCATCACCCACCTGTGAGTGAAAACATGTGTTCTTTGGTTTTCTGTTCTTCTGTCAGTTTGCTGAGAATGATGGTTTCTAGATTCATCCATGTCTCTATGAAAGACACAAACTTATTGTTTTTTATGGCTGCATAGTATTCCATGGTGTATATGTGCCACATTTTCCTTGTCCAGTCTATCATTGATGGGCATTTGGGTTGGTTCTAGGTCTTTGCTATTGTAAACAGTGCCACAACGAACATACATGTGCATGTGTCTTTATAACAGAGTGATTTATAATCCTTTGGGTATATACCCAGTAAAGGGATGGCTGGGTCAAATGGAATTTCTATTTCTAGATCCTTAAGGAATTGCCACACTGTCTTCCATAATGGTTGAACTAATTTACACTCCCACCAACAGTGTAAAAGTGTTCCTATTTCTCCACATTCTCTGCAGCATCTATTGTCTCCAGAATTTTGATGATCCTCATTCTAACTGGCATGAGATGGTATCTCAATGTTGTTTTGATTTGCATTTCTCTAATGACCAATGATGATGAGCATTTTTTCATATGTTTGTTGGCCTCATGTATGTCTTCTTTTGAAAAGTGCCTGTTCATATCCTTGGCCCATTTTTGAATGGGTTTGTTTGTTTGTTTTCTTGTAAATCTGTTTTAGTTCTTTGTAGATTCTGAATATTAGCCCTTTGTCAGATGGGTAGATTGCAAAAAATTTTTCCCTTTCTGTTGGTTGCCAGTTCACTCTGATGATTGTTTCCTTTGCTGTGCAGAAGCTCTTAAGTTTGATTAGATCCCATTTGTCTATTTTGGCTTTTGATGCTGTTGCTTTTGGTATTTTAGTCATGAAGTCCTTGCCTGTGCCTGTGTCCTGAACGGTACTGCCTAGGTTTTCTTCTAGGGTTTTTTTTGGTGTTAGTTCTTATGTTTAAATTTTTAATCTATCTGGAGTTAATTTTTGTATAAAGTGTAAGGAAGGGGTTCAATTTCAGCTTCCTGAATATGGCTAGCCAGTTTTCCCAGCACCATTTATTAAACAGGGAATTGTTTCCCCATTGCTTGTATTTGTCAGGTTTGTGACAAATCAGATAGTTGTAGATGTGTTGTATTGCTTCCGAGGCCTCTGCTCTGTTCCATTGATCTATATCTCTGTTTTGGTACCAGTACCAGGCTGTTTTGATTACTGTAGCCTTGTAGTATAGTTTGAAGTCAGATAATGTGATGCCTCCAGCTTTGTACTTTTTGCTTAGGATTGTCTTGGCTATGCAGTCTCTCTTTTGGTTCCATATGAAGTTTGAAGTGTTTTTTTCCAGTTCTGTGAAGAAGGTCAATGGTAGCTTGATGGGGATGGCATTGAATCTGTAAATTACTTTGGGTCATATGGCCATTTTCACAGTATTGATTCTTCCTAACCATGAGCATGGGATGTTTTTCCATCTGTTTGTGTCTTCTCTTATTTCCTTGAACAGTGGTTTGTAGTTCTCCTTGAAGAGATCTTTTACATCCTTTGTTAGTTGTATTCCTATGTATTTTATTCTCTTTGTAGCAATTGTAAATGAGAGTTCATTCATGATTTGGTTCTCTATTTGTCTGTTGTTGGTGTATAGGAATGATTGTGAGTAACAAATGCAGCTGTGTGTTGGGAAAATGTTGAGTAACACAGGGCTCTGGTCCTAGGAACAGTCATAGCACAGTAGAGGAGAAATCCTATAAACATAGACATGCAACAAAATGTGTTTAAAACTACATTAAAGGTATGCCCACAATGTTTTAACAACACAGATGCTGAATGAAGTAATTCTGCTTTGCAAAATTTGAGCAAGTCTTTGAAAAATAGGTTGATTTCTCTAGATGGAGAGAAAAATCCCAAGGAAGGAAAAGGTGATAATGAAATATAAAAAACGGTGAGTTTGTGTCCTTTGTAGGACATAGGTGAATCTGGAAACCATCATTCTCAGCAAACAGACACAAGAATAGAAATATTTGCAAAACATACAAAATTACAAAATACAGGTGCATACAAAAATACAAAATACAGGTGTAAAAAATACCATAGGAAACATTTTCCCAATTGCAAAACATATCAAAATATATAAACATGTATGAAACATTTTATTGGCCGCTGGTGCTTGGCTGCGGATCGTTGATGTCGTCATCTGAGGCAGCAGTTGGGGTTACCGGAGTTGGTTTCTTCATAAACATGATGAGCTTTGTCTGAATTGTATGTTTCTTTTTTTCTTCATCAATTTCACAATACGGACGAAACACATCGTGTGCCATCCGTCCAATCCTTGCAAATCGTTCGATGTTTGGGTCCACTGCTTCGAAATGTATAAGAAGTTTATTGGGAGGGGTTTGATGAAAAATATCCAAGACACAAAACACAAATTGCTGTACCGAGTCTGGGATAACAGTTGAAATGGTGCACGTGGAGATGGTAGTGCTGCCGGAAGCTGGTCCGCACTGTCGTACACCCAGCTGGGCAATGTTTGCGCTGCCAGACGCAGAGCAGTCGTGGCTAGCAATTGTGGTCATAAAGTTGAATGGTCGTAAGTTGCATAGGTCGTAAGTCGATCAATACCTGTACGGCTCTGTAAGTAATAGTGGTTAGAGTGTAACATTTGAAAGAGATGTCTGAGCTAAGTTTGTTTCTATCATATTAAGGAGTTTGGACTTCACCTGCTAATGTGATACCATAAAAAAATCTAAAGCAGGTTTGTGACATTATCTGATGGAGTCGTAAGAAGACAGTCATGGCCACATTGTAAAAGAGGGATTAAATGGAGGAGAGCTGGGAGGCAAATTTCACTGCATGAAAGTAGAAAATGAAAACATAATCGCAGCGGATTAAATTATTTATAAAACATATAAATACACCCATCAGTGGAGTTTGAGGTATTTAACTTATTCTATGTTTGCAATGAAAGCTTACTTGATTTATTTTTAAGTTCAGTTAAAAAACAATTTTAAATCACTAAATTTTTCCTGTGGCAATCATATATTGAAAACAAACTAACAATGTAAAACATAACCTTTTCAAAAACAAATACCTCATTTAAAAATCTTGAATATCTGCTTTATAATTTGTATGAATGATGTTAAACAAGTTACCCTTCAGAACTTCACATATTGATTAATTACACATACCTTACTTATGTAAATATTGAAAATGCTTAACAAAGAGTAAGCTCTATGATCATTTTTAATCATTATTATTTTCCAACTATGAAAAATACTGCTTATATAACTCTTGATTGTTTCTCATTTATAATATTAGCTAAAAAATAGATTCTAAATTAGAAATGGATTGGAATGATAGGATGATAAGAAAAAAGCAAATAGCCTAAACTGGAGGTAAGTCTAGTTTTAATTCAAAAAGCACATTTTAGTACTGTCAAAATCAACAATCAGATGATGATATTAAACTTTCTGTAAATTGCATATGTCAATATTTGTAAGCTACTCATTCAGACTGCATTCCTGCTTCGTTGTATAATGCCTAAATTTGGGCATGTTTGAACTGTATGTCCTGAGTGAATTTCAGATGAATATTTACAGCTCTACTGCTAGTGAGGTGTTTTGAGAAAATTTGGTATAAGACAGGAGTGTCAAGCTTTATGAGAGTTGGGTTTTGGCAAACAAGAGTTTTGAGATTCTAGTTTCATGACTTCTTGTGTCCCCAGATTTGTCTGAGTCAGTTGGGATGTGCCAGTCATTTTTCATTCCCTTATTCCTTTAGAAACACTGATGTGTGGGAGAAAAAGAGTCACCCCATGTTTTCCAAGCACCCAATTCCAGAAAGTGCTTTGTGTATTTGGAATTGATTTAAAAATGAATAATTATATTAATCGAGATTAAGAAAAATAGGAAAAGTTTTTTTAATACACACTGGACTTTTTCATTTAATAACTGTAGAGCACCTATATAATCAGGTTTCAATGTTGTAATTTGCAACCCCAGGAAAGTCAAATTGGGACCATATAATTTGAACCAACACTAGGGATCAAAACAAAATGTTAAATTCTTTCCCACTTGTCTTCTTTCCAGAGCTTAACTGCCATAAATAGCACCTAAGTTGATCTATTCCCATAAGAAAGCCAGTATAGATTGCTTTAGAACTTTCCAGTTGCTAGGTAACAAAAATGCCCATTAAAAAAGAATGGAGCAGTCTCTTTACTAAAAAAGTTTGCAAAGCATCTAATCTCCTTGTTAGTATGTTTGTGTCACTGAGGTCCTCCACAGGAAAACGTATTCCAGAGAGACAAGCATCCTATTATTTGACAGGTAACAATTTTTCTTAGTTGCCATAAAGATTTAAGTTTTAAGGCAGAAACAATTTAATAACGGCTCTTATACTTCTGTGCTTGAGAATTCAATAAGGCCTATTTTCACACAGCATGCATGTATGGCTTATATTAATTTCAGAATAAGAATGGATCCATTATTATGTGTTTGAGTAAAGCAGGGGAAAAAATTGTAGTGCAAGAATGTTGGTGTCCTTCAGTTCCACAGGAAGGAAAACAGCACAGAATTCAACAGATATTAAAATGATTGCAGAGGAAGAAAGAGTTAGTGCCTATGAAAGAACATTGGACTACAAATTATGAGGTTTTGTGTTATAATCATATCTGTCAACAGGCTATATGTCCTTGTATGAGTCAGTTAAATAAGTTGGATCTCAATTTTCTTGTCCAAATACAGAAAGTCCCTTTATCTCTCCCCCCTCTCTCTCCATCTCTCTCTCACACTCTCTATTTCTGTCTCTCTTTCTCTCTCTCTCTCTCTCTGTGTGTGTGTGTGTGTGTGTGTGTGTGTGTGTGCATGTGTGTGTTGTGCAGGGTGTGTGTGTGTTGGAGCAGTAGATATCACCAATTTAATCATCTGTTCTTTCCATAATCATTCATTGACAGTTTAACCCTGTGCTAGGGAGATTAAACAAATTTCTAACTTTAGAAAGTTCTCAGTGTAATGGAAGAGTCAGACGAATAATGTATTGAAGACCATTATAATGCTGAAAGTAAGGACAGGACTAATCACAATATTTCACTTGTGTTTTCATGCATAAATCCTTTCTATGACCCACTTAAGGTTTCTGTCCATCTTTATACCCCCAGTGCTGCTACCTAGACATCAAATGATGATTCATTTTGTGGTATAAAAAGTGATACCTTGCTAGTATATAGTCTTCCAGGGGATTCACGGTTTTATGGGAATAAAATCTTAAGAGTATAAAGCCATGATAATAGAATTCACACATTTTCAGCTAGTGTAGTTAGTCAGATACTTCCACTATATCTTAAATTATATAATATAAGATTTTGTTTTCCTTTTTTAAGCAATAACAACTTAGGTGCTAATTTTATAACTTCCACTTTGTTATCTTTTGGTTAACAGACAAGCGGGTTGGTTCAAATAGATTTCCAATATTTCTGTATTCCAAAATAAAAAACTGTGGTATCAGAAATATTTAGCAATCTTTTCAATTGTTTATGTGAAATACTAAGAAAAATGAAAGCATCTATGCAATTTTTTTTTACACTATCTGTTCTGTTCTTTAAATAAGGTTACAGCCGACATTTATATAATCCTATGTAAAAAGAAGTCAAGTTACTAGAGAAATACTGACATCTAGGCTTTCAGAGAGCCAAACATTATATTTACAAATAACAAGATGTTTTGAGGGTCCTTCAATTTAAAATAATTAGCAATAAATCCAGTCAATATAAATCATGAATTCAAAATTAAAGTTAGAGTTCTTCTTCTTGCCCTATGCAGCATGTCTGAAATGTTTTCATAAAACAACTGTAATCTGTCTTCTTCCTCTTTCTACCTAGAAGTCACTAGGCCATTGCTTTTTAATGTTTCTTTAAATTAATGAACTGCCTTTTTTTCATCTTCTTTGTTTTCTTTATCTTAATTCCTTTACTCTTAAAAAGGGTACTAATACTATACCTAAGTTTTGGGGTTTTAGTTCCTAGGACACGCATTTACATTTTTTATTGTGTTTGTGTGCTTGTTTGATGTTCTCTCTGGTTTTATAAAGCAAACCAAAGTAGAACAATTATCCTGCACTTCAAATTCTGCTCCTAGTTAGTGTAGCTGAAACATTTAAGCACTTATATATTTTTTTCTAATCAATTACAAAAATGTTTTTCATTATTCTTAAGTGAAGACCAGCGGACTTTTTAAAATTTGCTAGACTATTGGAACTCTACATGTAAATACAGTAATTGGTTGGGAAGTCACCACTTCTTTGTGACTGGAACAGCCTAGTTTAGTAAGGCAAATGGGGTCATTTTGTTTGGTCTACAAGGCATATCTAATAAGGTCAAGGTCATAGATTCAATTCCACTTCAATTAACTTTCCTCCTTTTCATTGCCATGGGCTGAATTTCTAAGTATGGACATCCAACCAACAAGTAAATTCATGCACAGGCCAAAGGGGAAATAGTGAGAATATGGGGATGAATCCATAAAAACTTGTCACAACTTAAAAATAAAAACAGCTTATAAGCCAGCAGCTAGGAAATGATTGAATAGTGACAAACTGGCTGATTCCTAATGCCAAGAGGATATTTGTGGATGAGGCATAAATGTCTCAAAAATCAAACATTTGTCCGTAAATGTAGAAGACTGTAGGGGATGAAAAAATGTGTGGACCAGGTACCCCTTCAGTGAAGGACTGTTGTCCAAGATGCTTCAAGTGCTGTTGACACGACCCTTTGGCTCTCAGCCCTTTCAGAGACTTTCCCTTGAGGGAGCAGCCCGAATCCATTACCTGATTGCTGGAGGAGAAGGAGTATAAATGCCAGGCCGTCTCGGTCCAAAGCTGGACAATTCAGATGAGCCATTCTTGCTCTTAAGTTTCCTGAGGGATCAGCTGGGGCTGTGGTTGGTCCTGAATGACGTCTCAGTTTCTCTCTGTCAATTTTTTTTTCCTTCCCATCCTTCCCGTACATGTGGATCCCAAGGACCCTGGGATCCTGAGTACTGAACTCCAGTGCAGAGCCTGCCTCCTGGGAAACCTGACTGTTTGTTGTAGACACTTTTTCAGTTTCTATTTTTTTTTTTTTTTTTTTTT
>NW_022436970.1:17847634-17876189 GCF_009761245.1 Sapajus apella | reverse complement strand
ACCATGTTGACCAGGATGGTCTTGATCTCTTGACCTCGTGATCCACCTGCCTCGGCCTCCCAAAGTGCTGGGATTACAGGCGTGAGCCACCGCGCCCGGCCCTCAGTTTCTATTTAAGGTCAGAACTGGCTCCATCATGTGCAGGTTCCAATGCAAAATGAACACACATGGGATCTCTTTAAAAATTCTAAGATTCTAGATGGTGATGCAGAACATTACACCAAGTGTGGAGTCTTCTACAGGAAGGAGCAATGCAGTGACACTGACTGCACGCCCACCAAGGCAGCCCTTCCTATTTAGGTAGAAATCACTGTTGTCACCAATAATTCAGAGACCACATAATCATATTTCTGATGATTTACCACAGGGGATAATACAAAGACATAAGAAAGTGTAAAGAATGTGACAGTTTTAGAGCCATGCAAATAAATTCCTGGTAATAAAATTTGGCCATAGGCATTATATTAAACACATTGACAAGAAACATAATTTTGTAAATTACTGCATGAAATGGAACAGCAATATCTGAAGCTATGAATCTAAGAAACAGAACAACTAAAAATTTCAAACTTTGAACACTTGTAGTACAAAAGACAGTGAGATTACTTAAAATTTTAGAAAGGCTGTGATCTTATGTGAGCTAATGTCATGATCACTAACACGTGTGAGCATAATTCGAAAGGTTTTAGGATCATGCCTGCACGTATTTTGATCACTCCATCTTAATCTATTCTCGTTTTCAATACAGCGTCCTCAGTCAAAGTATCCTATCCTCAGTCTCATGGGCCAGTTGATTGTTACAAATAATTACTGGGATTTGGTAAAGCACAACTGACTGATGCAATCAAGAGGCCAGTATTCAAAGAGGTGGACACTATTCAAAGCAAGCAGAGCTCCCTGTTCTCAGAGTATTTGAGCAAGGCAGAGTCTTATTAGGGTCTTCCAAGCAGCAAAATTTTCTTACATTAATAATAATAATAACTATTATTATATTACTAACAAAATGGCAATGCAGTTATGAAGCTCTAATATAGATATAAAATGCTTTCAGACACATTTCCTTTTTCAGGAAACTCCTTGAATAACGTATGTTCTGTACTGTGTGCTACACTACATTTGCTGGGAAAAGCAAACAGTCAAAATAGCACCCAGAATATATTTATTTATCCATTCTGCTATTGGTTGGCATTTGGGTAAATTTTAGTTTGTGTCTGTTAGTGATGCAATGCATATTCTTCCATGTGGATATTCAATGGATATGCAATAGATACTCAATATTTTTGAATATTTTTCATTTTTACACATGGCATACCACACGACAGTAAAAATAAATCAACTCCAACTGCCTGTCACAATATGCATGTCTCACAAAAATAATGTTGAGTGGAAAAGCCAACATAAAATGGTACACACTGCATGAGTCCATTTACATAAAGTTCAAACACAGGCAAACAAACCTGCGGCATTAGAAGCCAAAATACTGAAGTGAGGTGAAATCCTTGGGTTCAGATTGGATCACATGATAAGAGAGGCTGAGCGGAGGGTTGGATGAAAGGCACAATTCAGTTTCAAGACTTTCTGTTTGAGCTATTGGTCATCAAATCAGAGAGTCGCCCATTTGTTGATTTGTCTTCCTTTTGGCTACTTCTGGGTAATGAACTGGACTTCTTTGTTACATATCAAAGATCAGTAACTATTTTTCAGGTGAGCATATGTCTAAGGGAATACTTTTCATTGATGTCACCAAAAGAACTTCAAACTAGCTTGATTCTTTTTTTTTTTTTTTTTTTTTTTTTTGAGACAGAGTTTCACTCATGTTACCTAGGCTGGAGTGTAACGGCGCGATCTCGGCTCACCGCAACCTCTGCCTCCTGGGTTCAGGCAATTCTCCTGCCTCAGCCTCCTGAGTAGCTGGGATTACAGGCACACACCACCATGCCCAGCTAATTTTTTGTATTTTTAGTAGAGACGGGGTTTCACCATGTTGACCAGGATGGTTTCGATCTCTTGACCTCGTGATCCACCCGCCTCGGCCTCCCAAAGTGCTGCGATTACAGGCTTGAGCCACCGCGCCCGGCCAAACTAGCTTGACTGTTACTTGAAATTCCACTATTACCATATTATGAAGAGTTGAATTTTTTAATGACATTTTCTCCTGCTTACTAAAAAGAACTAATACTCCCAGGGAAAGTAACAAATTAGAAATTCTTCTTTAAGACAGAGATCATTTCTTATTCTTCTTTGTAAACCCAATGCCTCTTACCTGTATTTGACAAAAAATAAAAATGAAAAGTATTTTCCGAATGGGAGATAACTGTTAAGTTATTATATGCTGACATGAAAGAATCCCAGATTCTTTCTCAGGGATATTTTCTGTTGTGGAGGAAGCAGAGTTGTTCTCACTGGACTACAAGGCTGGGAAGTGATGGTCAGCTGGGAAGCTGTGAAAAATGACTGCAAATGATCACTGAAGATATGAAAATAAATCATGCGTCCTGCACAACTTTGCCAAGGACTAGCCTCAATCACAGTACATCCAAAAGAGCATAAGAAAATCTTCAGTGTTTGGTCTAACAGACAAGAGTCCATATATATATATGGTATTACTCTCAGACTCATTTACTTATATATTCATTTATTCATGTTACAAATAGTTGCTATGGTGTGTCAAGCATTGTGTTGATGCAACTGATACAAGAGTGAGCAGAAACAAAATCATGGTTTATGCACTCCTAGAACTTAAAATCTAGGAATAGAGATAAAATTTTTAAAAATTGCACCAATAACATAAAACTACAAGAGTGGTAAATGTTAAGAAGAAACAAGGAGAGTCCCAATTTGGAGATATGGGGAGGAGGACAAGGAGAAAGATTTGGCTGTGTGCCCCCCTCGACTGTCTTCTGCAGCCTGAGTTACTCTCAGTTTTAACTGGACAGAGGTGGGTAACTTAGCATTAAATACACAAAGTAGATATGGCTCAGCCGGCTGTTATTTTTCAGATTCTCAATGTGCCTGTCACTCCCTCTGACATTCAAACTCCTGGCTGTTATTTTCTAGAAGATTTTGATGTAATCTCTCTATATGAGTTAGAAGATATGCTTCCCAAATCACCATATCCTTAACAAAGGGAGGTAAAAATCTATTGGATGATAAGACTTTACAGAGAGAGACTCACTGAAGCACCTTCACTTTCTTGTAATGATTCTAAAGCTCAGAAAGCAATTTTGTGTTTTCTTTACTTTTCCTAAAACTTTTATTTTTTCAGAAGCTGCTTCCAATCATCATTTGCCCCGTATATTGGCATAACAGGATTTAATAGCAGCCTCTTTTAGCACTTGACAACTTTTAACAACATTTTATTAAAGTATTCTTCTCCCCATATTTAAATGGTATGTAATGTAAAAATAAATTGCAAGATGCATTGAGCACTAATTGTCAGACCAATTCTTCAATACAGATAACACATATATGTATAGATAGGTAGATAGAGACATATTTATATAAAATTATGTAAGGAAATATAAGCTATCTCATGAAAATTAAGAATTTTTCATGATAATATGATGTGCCAAAGACAGAAATAAACAAGATAATTAAGATGATAGTTTTTGGTTTTCTTTCTGAGACAGTCTCTCTCTGTCACCCAGGATGGAGTGCAGTGGTGGGATCTTGGCTCACTGCAAACTCTGCCTCCTCAGTTCAAGTGATTATTATGCCTCATCCTCCCTAGTAGCTGGGGTTACAGGCAGGTGCCACCATGCCTGGCTAATTTTTGTATTTTTAGTAGAGATTGGATTTCACCATGTTGGCCAAGTTGGTCCCGAACTCCTGAGCTCAAGTGATCTGCCCACCTTGGCCCCTCAAAGTGCTAGGTTTACAGGAGGATAGTTTTAATTATGGTAATTGCAATAGTAAGTGAAACATCTCAAAGAAAAGGGAGAAAACTTGAGGTTTTACAAAGAAAGGGAGTGAAGTGGGAGGTTAGAGATGGGTCTTACTCTGGAGTATGCAAAGGCAGGATGGTCCTTTGTGGTTAGCCATTTCCGCAAATTAAAAGAAAAAGTGTGTCGGGGAGGTGGATTTCTTAACCCTTGTTGCTTTCTCAAAGTGCTGGACTTAGGTAAATTCAGCATTGTCAGTCCTCCTGCGTGTCCACTGTGAGCCACTGAACAATACTGAGCATGACTTCCTGAGTGAGAACTTAAGAAATAATCAATGAAAGTTTCTTGTTGAGGATGTTTCTAAACAATTCAGCTGGTTTGCAGGAACATCTGGTGAAGGTCCCAAGTGTTCTAAGCTCCCAGAGATCAAGTTGTTTATATATAAGAGGGATCCCTGAAATAAAAAGCGGAAGTGTTTTTAAAGGCTATGCTAAATCCAGGAGTCAAATTCTGAGAGCAATCAGTCCAGAGGATTCCAGAAGATTGGTGTAAGAAAGTCCTTTGTTATGCAGCAGAACTTCTTGAGTTTCTTGAAACTCTCAGGCTGGGATGCTGATGCCCTCGGTAATGATGTTCACAATCCAGCTCGCCTCTCATATGAGGGCATGCATGTCCTAAGCATTTCTTCAAACTACATTATCAGTTTGTAGACAAGCAACTTGTCTAGGGCAAACTCAGGCCAGTGGTGGTCTGCAGCTATGATGAGCTCTCCGAGGTTTATACAAAATCATCAGGCTTTAGGTCTTAGGGCTTAGGCAACCAAGAGACCCAGTAGGGATCTGGGCAGCTCAGTTTTAGACCTCCATGACTTCAAATCAAGTAAAAATGAGAAAAACTGGAAAAAGTAATTTGGAAGATTGTGACCCAATATTAAAGAAAATAGAGAAAAAGGGATAATTTTATAAGGACTGCCAGTTTGGGCAAGGTAACATGATCCAACCCAATTTGCAGTTAAGTACCAACTCTGTTTTTTTTCCACAGTGATGGTAGCAGTCAATTAAAAGTTTACCAGGTAAAATGGTTTGGATTTGTGCCCCCACTTGAAGCTCATTTCAAATTATAATCCCCAATGTTGAAAGATGGAACTGGTGGGGGGTGATTGGATGATGGGGGTGGATTTCCCCCATGACGTTCTCATGATAGTGATTGAGTTATCATTAGATTTGATTGTTTCAAAGTGTGTAGCAACTCCCCCTTCACTCTCTTTTTCTTGCTCCTGTCATGTAAGACTTGCCACCTTCCCCTTCAACTTCCATTATGACTGTAATTTTCCTGAGGCTTCCCCAGCCATGCCTGTTACAGCCTGTGGACCTATGAGTCTATTCAAACTATTTTCTTTATAAATTACCAACTCACAGGTAGTTCTTTATAGCAATGCAAGAACAGACTAATACACCAGACAAAATAGAGTGTACATATCCGTATGTTTAATTTACAAAGAAGTACAACATAGCTCAAAGACAATGAGCAGGGATGGAATCTGATAGCATGGAAAGGTGTGCTGCATGTGATACGCGGTTTTCTGTTGAGACATGTCATTTTTCACTACAGCATTTTGATCGAAAGTAACCTCAAAGAAAGTGCATTCTTAATCACAAAATAAGTCTGGTCTCCATAGATTTGGCCTGATTATGTACACAGATACAGCAAGAATGGTAATTTACCACATAGGCTTTCTTATGTTTGCTTTGCCGGAAATTTTTTTTATAAAGAATCTCAGATCAGATATTTGAGAGGTCTAGGAATCCAAAGCAAGAATTCAGTACTAGAAATTTGAGCAAATTTCTCTCCTTTCTAGTTTTCAAAACATCCTGATTTCTGGACCTGCCAGTAAGTCACTTCTCTTATTCACTCTTAAGGCTGAGAATCTCGTAAACCAAGTTCCAGGCCCAGTTTCTAAGAGGGCATTGTAAGCATTGATCCCATAAAGTCAACCTTAGCTTAAATTGTCTAGTTGCATCTGATTAAATAAGCATCATTCTCAAATATGACATTCAAAGCAAGATCCTGGTTGCATAAGCAATGTTTCTAATTGTGTTCTTTTGACAAGGACATGCAAATAACTGTATTATATAATGTGAATGTATGCACAAAACTGTATTGCTATGAAAATAAGAACATTCAAGAGGTTCACAATTCTGAAGGAGTTGGGCAAAGAGAAAACTATTTCATTTAAAAATGTTTCATTTCAGTTTGCAAAAGCAAAACCTATTGCATTGTTTTTAGTTATCGATAACTTGAAGTGAAAAGGCTTCCTTATAAGTCTATAAAAATAGAAATGAAAACACCAATAACACCACAAAGAAAACCCACAGCCATCTTTTTTCAGTACCTACAGTCCAATGTTATTAATGTGTTTTCAACTTGATCTTGAGTTGACAGTCTCATGAATATGAATCCGTTGGTTTCTCAGCTGTTTTCTCAACTGAAAAACTGTTTTTCCATCAGTTTTGAAAATCCTGGCTCATTCCACTGGTAGGTTCTCAAAATGCCTAAATGATACCATCAGAAACCTGTGCCCAAACATATTTGACGTAGTCCTATTTTACAGGGCTCTGAGATAGTCTCTTTTCTTGAGGATGGAAAATTCTGAGCTGTAGTATACCAGAGCTTTCAAGGAAGCTTCGGGGATAAATAAACAGTATCTGTAATTGATCAAAGACTTAAGATGGCTGTGGTTAATTTCTTACTCATAAGGCTCAAAAGTGCAAGGTCTGATGAGATTTATTTAAAAAATAATTTGATATGCAAAGAGATTTTGTTATTTTTGTTGCTTATAACACAGGGTAATAAAGCCAATCCGAAAAGGTTTTATACAGAATATTTATAAACCTAACAGTTAATTATTGTCCAAAAGAGGAGATATTCTATGTAATCTTTACAGAGAGAAAGTTTAGATGTTACATATACTAATCTTGATATGTAACATGACACAAATATATCAGGCTTTTAGTTCTGTCAAGAATACCAAATGAAAATATTATGGAAGCTTAGACTAGATCCTCAACACTTGAGAATTAGCAAAATGTCATAAATAAGTCATGTAAATTCTTATTCCAAACAACTGTTCTAGAAGATATTAGATTCAAATTAAAGAGGTAAAACTGTGACCAAATCAATACTTAAATGCCCAGAATTATGAATGATAACACTACAGTGTTGTTGTCTAATTCAGGCAAAGCAGCAACAGATTCTAACAAATAGAAACATATTCTGAAACGAAAGGACACTGACAAATCTCTGTGTGATTCCAACACAGCATACAGTTTCTGAGATATTTATATTAATAATACTTTACCCATACCAACTTTACCGAGGAAAAGCTCAGCATCTCTTCTAACTTTCTAGTACTTCCATGCACTAATCAATAGTAAAGTAGCAAATAGGTTTGATGATTTATAGTACTTTTTTTTTATAATGTGAAAAAATAAAGCATCTATGTCTGGGACCATGTAGGTAGTTTTAAAGACAGATTTTCTAGGGAAAATAATAATCCAATTTGGGGAAGGCAAAATATCAAAAGTTGTTGGAAGATCTGAACACTTGGACAAGTTGATATTGATACAGGGACAGAGGCAGGAGTCAGAGAAATTCTAGGTAGATGAGGGGAGTCCCTGGCAAAACCCCACCTTCAAGCAAAAAATTCTAAAAATTGTGGCTCAGAGTGAGAACTTCCATCCCTGTTTCTCTGCTCAAATATTGCCTTTTCCTATACTACCTGTGGCCCACTCCACCCCTGATGCTGTGCCTATAAAGACCCCAGACTCAGTCAGAGAGAAAGAGAGAAGCAGCTGGACATCAGAAGAAGAAACTTGATTTCAGAGGGAAGGTTAATGGCTTGATTTTGAAGAAGAGTCTTGCTAAAGATGGCCCGACTTGAGAGGAAGATTACCTGCCCATCCCATCTCCTTTCCAGCTCCCCTCCCTGCTGAGAGATACTTTTTCATAGTTCAGTAAAATCCTCTGCATTCAACAGCTTTCAATTCACTACTGTAGCCTCATTTTTCCTGGATGCCAGACAAGAGCTCAGGAGCCACAAGTGCAGATACTCAAAAAAAGACTGTCACACTGGTCCTTTGCCCTCTTGGATAGAAGGCAGCCACCCTACATAAGAAGGCAAAGGGCTTACTGAGTTGTTAACACTTAAGCTGTCCAGGGATGGCAGAACTGAAAGAGCATTGTAACACACCTTCTGGGGCTTCAGAGCTGAACATCCGACCTGAACACTATTGTGGAGCCCACTACTATGGAGTTTGCTCCTGCTGGTGCCCAGAAGCAGCCAGTTGGATCCCATACTTGCTCACCTGTGTGTTACCCCCACAGGGGTTGGGTGTGGTGAGCCGAGTAAATGCAGTTTGTTCCTGCCAACGCCTAAAACTGCTTGCTTCAGTCCCTGTGCTCATTTGCTTGCACTGTCCCTCCCATGAGGAGTAGACAGGGGTGGGCTGAGCAAACAAATCACCCCTGTCACAAGTCCCATTAAGGGGTCAAGAAAATATCCAGCTTCAATATGTTACTAAGAAATAATGATTAGTTATCTATTTAACCTAGGGACAACAAACATATTTTAAAAGTAAAATAGGCGTTAAGATGATATAACAACCCTTAGCTCTTCTATAAATGGGAAACCTTTGTTTTCATAAATAATCAAGGGCAAAAACAATTGTACAAATCATAGAACATTACTCTGATAAGATGGGATCTTTGCTACCCAGGTAGATTACACAGAAAATACAAAGGAAACTTTTCTTTTTTTAAGACACATTTATTCAGCATCATGATCAGACTTACATTTAGCGATCAATAGCATGGGTACAAAAAATTATCTACATTAAAATCCTTTGTTGGAATGCTTCCACAGAACAGAAACTAAAACAACCTCTTATACGATTAATCACAAATACAGTCCTCTAATATTTTGCCCATACACATGAGTATTTGTCTAAATCATGTCATCTTTGTAGCAGCAAGGCCCTGCCACCGCTGTGCTTGGCTGAGTTCACAAGTCTGTTGTGACCTGTAGCTTCCCTGTCACTTCTCTTGCTTTACTATCCTAATAAACTTCGTTTTCTAATTTAAATCTTCTGCCACTGCCATAGCTACTGCTGCTACTGGAACCACCCTAGCCACCATCAGGGCCAGAGCTTCTGCCTCCAAAGTTTCCTCCCTTCACTGGTCCAAAATTTGAAGACTGTTGTAATTGCCAGAATCATTGTAGCTTCCACCACCTCTAACATTGCTTCCATCATTACCAAATCCATTATAGCCATCTCACCTGCCACCTTATCCATCACCACCATGGCTGCCACCAAAGACACTGAAGTTTCTTCCATGACCAAAGCTGCCATTCCCACCAAATCTCCTCCATAACCACCACTAAAGTTTCCAGAACCACGTCAACCTCTTTGCATGGATGAAGCACTAGCCATCTCTTGCCTTGACAAGGCTTTCCTCACTTGACAATTGTGGCCATTCACAGTATGGTATTTCTGAATGACAGTCTCATCCACGGAGTCATCACCATCAAAGATGATGAAGGCAATGCCCCTTTTCTTGCCACTGCCTCAGTCAATCATGATTTCAATCACTTCAATTTGTCCACACTGTTCAAAATAATCTCTTAGGTGATGTTCTTCAGTGTCTTCTTTAATGCCACCAACAAATATCTTTTTCATGGTTAAGTGGGCGCCTTGTCTTTGAGAATCTTTTCTTGAGACAGCTCTCTTTGGTTCCACAACCCTTCCATCTACCTGTGTGGCATTGCATTCGTGGCTGCATCCACCTCCTCTACAGTGGTGTATGTGATAAATCCAAAGCCCCCGGAGTGCTTGGTGTTTGGATCTCTCATGTCCACACAGTCCGTGACGATTCCCCGTTGCTCACAATGGCTCTTCAGGCTCCTGTTGGTTGCTTCAGAGCTCAGCCCTCCAATGAGGAGCTCCCGCAGCTACTTGGGCTCTTTAGGAGACTCCGACTTAGACATGACAGCAGCGGGGAGAGAGGCTTTAACAATGCTTCCTTGGCAGTGTCCACAGGCAGAAAGGAGTAAGCTGGCGAATGGATATCAATAAAAGGAAACTTTTATAACCTGTTTTTAAAAGACCAATGATAGAAGAAAATTTCAGTAGAACAGACATAAAACCAAAATCTAGTTTACAGCACTATAATATTTGATACTCACACTCCTCTTGAAAAACTTATAAATAAATCCATCAAACCTTAACCAGTTGAACCATAACAGCCAAAATTCCCTTTCTGATAACTTTCTACCACTTTTTGCATCCATTTAAGTTTTTCCCTATAATGTTGTTTTTCTCATTCTGGAATAACCAGTCATTTTATTTTACAACAGAATTAATCTCTTTTTTCTTAACAAAAACTCATCCAGTATATTTTGCATACAAGGTTGCACCTCTTTTCCACTATTACTACTAACTGAGTCTCATTCATATGTATAGATTATATGTTTTCACATTGACTTGTACTTCACAGAGAAAAATAGGGGAAAAATAATTGTGAACTATCTGTACTCACACCAGCATTTCACAGCATCCTGTAAGGTACAGCTCCTCAAACTGGCAAAACAGAACATGTTTACGAGCATTTGCAAATAAATAATACCTTTCCATACCATGTTAAAAATGCAACTCAAAATGTCTGCATACTTAAAATTATGTTTAGTAATTAATGATCTAATATTTTATCTTTCTTATAATGATCTTGATACCTATTAAAATTCCATTAATTGATTCAACTTAGTATTATTCTAAGGTTTTAGAAATTATCTTGAAGCTGATATACCATGAAACATACTTCAGTATTAAAGTTTGTCAGAATAATGATCTGATTTGCTTATATAACATACACATTTACATGTTTTTCATAATGTTAACTATTTAGTAGAATTCATAGTAATTAATTCAGTCAGTAAACATGTTTAAGTTTAGGAAGAGAATACCCAAGTAGAATAAGAATGTAAGCGTGTATTATACATAACACTGGTAATTCAGAGAATACACAGATGTTTATACTGAGCCAACAATGTTATACTAATCTCTCTTGCCAAAGATTTACTTAAATACGTGAACTTGAATTTGTCAAATGTATTAAGATGTATGAGCTTGTTTCTGTAAGAATGCCTTTTTAAAGTACATTGAAAATCACCAGGTGTGATGGGAAAGTACTTGAAGTTCAATTTTCTGAATTTCTGAGAAATTAGGAATATACCATTTAAATAAGTATTTATTTATCTCTAATCCAATCAGATTAGGACTGTGTTAAAAGGTTTAATAATATAATTTGAAAATACCATTTAGTAATATATTGCATACACACCATAAGATATAAAGGTCTTTCTGAATTTTAGAAATATAAACACACGGACACAAACAGAAATTCAACAGTGAATTAAACATAGAAACACAAAACTAATTGGTTTATATTACACAGTTATTCTTTTCATTTAAGGTATGACTTTTTAATTGATTGGAGCTCAAGACAGATAAAATTGACAATCAGAAAAGACTAACAAATTAGATAGTCTGTCATTTTTTACTCCACGGGGAAAAGATCTCTATAAACCATTAATCCATTTGTAGACATTGCCACAAGACCACACAATAATGGAAGAGTATTCCAGCATCCATACTCAAACAAATACTCAAAAAGAATCAAAATCATATCCTTTCCATGATACCAGTGGGCAAAGGTCCAGAACAAACACCAAGAATCAGACTCACCATTGGGTTCTCAGATTTCCCATGAGAACCAGAGCACAAAGGGCCCCCAAAGTCTCAAGACCTGGACAGAGCAAATGGGGGCCCAAGCCATGACACTCAAACAGTGAAATAAAAAATGTACCAGTTAAGGAAATGTTTCTGTTCAGACGAAGGAGTAGATGATGATCTTAATGAATAGAAACATATTCATTCAGGAGTATCATCTCTACATATAGGGAGGAAAAATTGGCTTTATAAAACAAGGGATTCCTGGAGGAAGACTAAAAGTAGGTTTTATCTTGGTATGAAAGTGCAAGTTGGTCATATATTGTAAGTCACTTTCTGGAATGTGAAACACTGGTTGATTTCAAAAGGATAGGAGAGTTTCTTAACCTTGATTTTTTTCCAGGAACCCAAGATTTGGGCAACACTCAGCATTATCAGGAACACAGTGGTGTTTAAAACAAGAGGAAACTAAATATATAATTCTCAGAAAACTTCTGAAAGTTTTTTTACTGTTAAAAAGTGACAGGAGTCCTTAGAATTGGAGGTTAAGTCATAGAGGAGGAAGAAATTTAGAAACCCTCATAAGATTTATTCTCTCAGAATATTTAAAAACTAATAGAAGTGAACCTCACATTTCAGAAGACAACTTCATAGAATATTCAGCCCCTGAAAGTGAGCCAAAGTCTCCTAATGTCTTTCTAGAATTATCAGTTAGATGCCATCATTTATTATGTTGTAGAAATTCTCTTGACATCATAAAATAAGTAGATTTGTTGCTGGTCACTTTTCATGGATAATCATAAACAAAGCAAACAAAACAAAAATCGCTTCTTAATATATATATGTTGAGCAATAGAAACTTGTATTTCCATATTAGTAAAATCAAGTCAGTAAGAAGTCATTCTATATCTTCTAATCCACATCTTTGATTTGACTTGGGCTGGATATGGTGGCTCACACCTGTAATCCCAGCACTTTGGGAGGCTGAGGTGGGTGGATCACCTGAGGTCGGGAGTTCAAGACCAGCCTGACCAACATGGAGAAAACCTGTTTCTACTAAAAATACAAAATTAGCAGGGTGTGGTGGCACATGCCTATAAGCCCAGCTACTTGGGAAGCTGAGGTAGGAGAATTGTTTGACCCTGGGAGGTGGAGGCTGCAGTGAGCCAAGATCGCACCATTGCACTCCAGCCTGGGCAACAAAGAGTGAAACTCCATCTCAAAAAGAAAATATTATTTAATCTCCTTAAGTTGCTAAATGATGAACAGAAAGCCCACCTGTATTATGTGCATAGTCAGTATTGGCTCAGGCCAATAGATATGCATTATACTGAAAGCAGTGGAAATAATCTTGTGAAACATAACTATGTTAATTTAAATGAAGTCACTATCATTGAAAATTTTTTTTTAAACCCAGAGTAAATAGATCTTAGTGAAACAATTTATATTAGCTTGATCAGTGTATATTTTAGTTAACAAAAATAAATCACTCAACTGTACCAAAAGGAATGAATTTAATAATACATTTAACTATGTAGCAATTTGTCAAAGTCTCAAATCTCTTTACATTTAATATGTTAAACAAGTCATTTGTTTTTACATTTGACAACCTGGAATTTAACACAGTCTACACTGTAATACCAATAGTTATATGAATGTAGGTGTGCTACATGAACATTGTACTTAGAAATAAGTCTGGCACTTTTAAATCACACCTGCAATTCTCAAACTACCAAATCCAATGGAATAAGTCTTTCCACATAATTTGTTCTGTAAAGAAGTCCTAATGTACCCCCCAAAAATATTAAAAAATTTATTTTGCAATTCTGTTGAATTAAATTAAAAAAGAAATCATACTTCAGAATTAATAATATTACCTGATGAACGCTTAAGAATCTGTTGTGATACTTACATTAAATTGTTTAATAATACACATAAATAGAGACTATAAAAATTAGTTCAATGTGTTACTTATTTTAATTTTGAAATTTGGTTAATTTATTTAAATCAATTTACTTTTATGCTGAAGTATATAACTAGCTTTTAAGATAAATGCACATTTTCATTTGTTTATAAAGTTGTTGCTCCCGTCCCAAAGGTAAAGGTACCACTTTACCTGTAAATCTCATTCATAGTCGACTTAGGTGCATGTTCCTTTGAGGAAATCTGTTATGCAGCAAACTGATAGTTGTACCAAGGGCTATTAAAAATTATGCAACAAGGAAAACATGATCTTGGAGGACATTTAGAAAATCTCTTTGACAGGGAGTAACAGAGGGAACTATCTTACAAAGGAACTTCAAAACACATTGCTGGGCTAGAGGGATATACTGTCTTAGAAGGCGCTTTGAATACAAATCGCATATACCACAATACACTGAAAAGGAAGTCAATAATATGAATTTGAAAGGCAACGGTGTACAGGAATAAATCTGATGCTTCACTTCTTAAGTCGACAAGCATAGAATCTATGAGGTTTTCAAAGAAATGAATGAGCAATAGCTTGAGGAAAATAGGTAAATAAATGTATCCTCAGGGCCCTATGGAGTGATATTGTTCAAATAGGTGATTTTCTGCATTCTGAGCAGGATGAAGACCGGACAAGAGCCCTATTTTCTCCCCTCTGTCATTTCATGTTCTTTGGCACTCCCTCATGCCCAGCCTGCGTCCTCCTGACCCCAGCGTTGTTCAGTATTGGGTTCCTACAAATAGCAAAGCTTGTCACAAGGCCTGTGTTACCAGGACATGCCACATTAAGGGGGAAATGGAATTGCAGCTTAATCTTTCAACTGAAGTGTGTAAGGAAAAAAGATGCCTATTACTAATAATAACTTAAAAATAAATTGTGGGTGCTAGCTCTGTGCCAAATATTGGGAAAGCCACTCATGGGACAGAGTAAGTGGCATTCTTCAACTCAGCAAAATATTTATTAAGTCACTATAATGTGACACCCACTGGGCTGGTTACTGAAGAGAGACCTTCAAAATGGAAAAGATAGGCCCTTTTTGAGAAGCTTATTTGTTCTCCTTAAATTCATAAGTTAAAGTCCTAACTTCCGCTACCATTATCAATGTCATCACATATGGAAAAAGGTTGTTTTACCCGTATTAGTTAAGATGGGATCATCGTGGAGGAGGGTGGGCCCTCATTCAATATGACTGTGTCCTTATAGAAAGAGGACATGTGAACAGAGACACACAGGGAGGGAGAAGAAGCTAGAGATGAGAGTGATGCTTCACCCAGCAAGGAGCACCAGTGATTGCTGGAAAACTGCCAGAAGCTGGGAGGCAAGGCCTGGAAAAGATTCTCCTTCCCAGCCCTCAGGAAGAACCTACCGTACTGACACCTTGATCTTGAACTTCTGACCTACAGAGCAGTGAAGCGATAAAGTGTTCTTTGGGCACACAAACAGGGCACTTTGTTGCAGTGTCCCCCACAAACTCATGCAGAGCTTGATATTTGTTCTGGGAGAAATAAAATACAAACACACATCCATAAAATATAAAACAAGATTACAAGTTAGAAGAAAAGAATAAACAAAATCATACAGGATTTTAAACTTCTGTATAAAGGTAGGTGGGTGTTTCAGATCAGACAAATCTCCACAGAGTAGATACTTAAGCTAAACCTTAAAGCAATTGACAGAATTGGAGCAGGTATGGTAAGAATGTGTGTGTTGCAGAGAGGAGATTTTTTATTAGAGGAGGATATTAAGTACAGAAAAATACAGAAAATATGCATCTCAACAGAATGAGATAAGGCTCCAAAGGAAAGGAGGGAGGGAGGTAGTGGGACCATTCTGCAAAGGGCTTTGAAGGTAAAGCTGGGGAGTCTGCACTTAGTTTGGGGAAAGTAAACTTTTAAGTTTCTTAAGCACAGAAAGACACAAAAACAAATGTGAGTGTTCACATGCGCTTGCATGTGCACACACACAGAAAAATGAACAACTCGAATCTACAGATTCGACACTCTTCCTTTCAAATAATTAATGTCACTTTTCAAAGAACTAGAAAAAATATTCTAAAATTCATATGAAACCAAAAAAGAGCCAGAATAGCCAAAGCAATCTTAAGCAAAAAGAACAAAGATGGAGGCATCATGCTACCTGACTTTAAAGTATACTACAGGGCTAAGGTAAGCAAAACAGCATGGTACCAGTACAAAACCAGAAACATAGAACAATGCAGCAGAATAGAGAACCCCCAAAATAAAGCCACACACCTACAGCCATCTCTTTTCAACAAAATTGATAAAAATAAACAATGAAGAAAGGATTCCCTATTCAATAAATAGTGCAGGAATAGCTGGCTAGCCACATATAGAATAATGAAACTGGATCCCTATCACTCACCATATCCCAAAGTTAACTCAAGATGGATTAGAGATCTAAATGTTAGAACTCAGACTGTAAGAATTGTAGAAGAAAACCTAAGAGACATAATTCTAGACACTGGTGTTGGGAAAGGATTTATGACTAAGTCCTCCAAAACAATTACAACATAAGCAAAGATTGACAAGTGGGCCTCTTTTGCTGGGTTTCTGCCCAGCAAAAGAAACCATCAACAGAGTAAACAGATAAGCTACAGAATGGGAGAAAATATTTGCAAACTATGTATCCAACATAGGTCTAATATCCATAATCTGTAAGGAACTTAAACAGCTGAACAAGACAACAACAAATAACCCCATTAAAAAGCAGGCAGAAGACATAAAAGACACTCCTTAAAAGAAGATATACGTGCAGCCAACAAACATGAAAAAGTGCTCCACATCACTATCATTGGAGAAATGTAAATAAAAACCATGGTTAAATGCCATCTCATGCCAGTTAGATGGCTATTACTAAAAAGTCAAAACAAAACAAAAAACACATGCTGGTGAGGCTGCAGAGAAAAGCGAATGCTTATCCACTACTGATGGAAATGTCAGTTGGTTCTGCATTACACCGGATTCTTATCCAAAGGAATAGAAGTCCTTCCACCGGGAAGACACGTGCACTCATATATTCAACACAACACTAGCCACAACAGCAAAGATATGGGATCAACTCACGTGTCCATCAATGGTGGATTGGATAAAGAAAATGTGGTACATATACACCAAGAAATAGTATGCAGCAATAAAAATCTATAAAATCATGTTATTTGCAGCAACATGGATGCAGCTGGAGGTCATTTTCCTAAGCCAATTAACACAGAACAGAATATCAGATACCACATGTCCTCACTTCTAAGTGGAAGCTAAATAAGGGGCACTCATAGACATACAGATAATAATAACAACAGAAACTGGGGATTACTGGAGGCGGGCTGGAGGTAAGGGTTTAAAGACTAAGTATTGGGTAATATGCTCAGTACCCGAGCAAGCAATTGTACCCCAAGCCTCATCACTATGCAATATACCCAGTTCACAAACCTGTACTTGTACCCCTAATCTAAAACAAAAGTTTAAATTCTTTTTTTTTTTTTTTTTGAGATGGCATCTCACTCTGATGACCAGGCTGGAGTGCAGTGGCACAATCTTGGCTCATTGCAACCTCTACCTCCTGGGTTCATGTGATTCTTCTGCCTCAGTCTCCCAAGTATCTGGGACTACAGGTGTGTGGCACCACATCCAGCTAATTTTTGTGGTTTTAGTAGAGACGGGGTTTCACTGTATTGGCCAGGCTCGTCTGACCTCCTGATCTTGTGATCTGCCCGCCTCAGCATCCCAAAGTGCTAGGATTACAGGTGTAAGCCACTGCGCCCGTCCTGAATTCTAATTTTTAAATGGGCAATTTGATGGTTTAAGCCAGAGTTAACACCACTGGGTTTATTTTTTGGAATTACTTGGAACTGCTATAAAGGAGGATGCTCCTTATTAATTTCTACATTGCTTCAGAGGAGTAACATTCTGAAGCATTTATGAGTCAAGATTTTCTAGGTGCTGGGATTACAGCAGTGGACAGGACATAGAGTTCTTTCCCTCATAGAGTTTACATTCCAATGGAGGTAAATGCATAATAATAGATACATAGATATTTTACGTAATGTCAGAGCAGTTAAAAATAGTATTATACAAAAATAAATCTAGATGAATGAAAGAAAATGATAGTAATGTGTTTTAAGATAAGATAATCAGGAAAGTTTATAAGAAGGGGAGAATTTTGAGAAAAACCTGAAGAAAGGAAGGGAAAGAGCCATTGTTTTTACCAGGGTTGGGTACCCTCGAGAACAGCACTACACACTTTCTTGGAATGGAGTGTGCTTGGTGCTGAAGGGACAGGGGTGGCTAGGACAGAAGAGAGATGGGGGAGAGGAGTTCGCTGAGGCTCAGGTTAAAAACAACAACAGCAAAACTCATCTCAGAAAGCCAGAAGTAGAGTCTACATCATTTATTTCTACAAGAAAGAAACATTAGGATAATACTGGGGAAGGTGGTCATGGTGGGAAGAGCAGAGTATGTCTTATTTCAACCTACGAAGGTGTGGTTGGCCCTGGGTTGAAACCTGGCTGGGGGAGGCTGTGGAACATTAGGGAACATTAATGGGCCTGCCTGTCTACACAGAATGACAGCAAGTGTCAGTGGATAGGCATAGAGTGGCAGGACACCCCAGGGGTACCATCCCCAGATGGCAGCTGTGAGCAAAGCAGAACCATCCGAAGAGCCCAGTGGCACGAAGTAGGGAGTGGAAGCTTTGTACGTCAGCTAGCGACAATGAATTCCAGTCATGGGAAGACAATCAAGAAGTAGGCAGTCTGAAATTTGCTCTCAAGTGGAGTTAAGTAAATGCTCACTCGTACCATCCAGCTTACAGAAAGTGATTAGGAGTGACAGGGTTGGCATCTGGGGATGGCAGATTGAAACCTTCTTTAAAACTGATGTGCGACATGTTGAAGAAACACTGCTGTTTTACAGCTTCTAGTGGTTGTGGGTAGAGGTTATGCAGGATGGCTTTCAGATTGTTAGGGCTGCCATAGCAAAGTACCACAGTGTGGGTGCTTTAAGCAAAAGGAAGTTTTTTTTCTTACAGTTCTGGAGGCTAGAGTCTGAGATGAAGGTGTCAGCATGCCTGGTTTCTTCCAAGATCTCTCTTGGCTGGTGAATGGCCATCTTCTCCTTTTGTCTTCAAATGATCTGTCCTCTGTGGGTGTCTTTTAAGGACACAGTCATATTGCATTAGTGTCCACCCCTGCAACCTCATTTTACCACAGTTATGTCTTTAAGGATCCTATTTATAATTATAGTCACATTCAAGGTTCTGTGGATTTGGATTTCAACATATAAATCATGGGAGACCGGTAACAATTTCTATTCATTCAGCCCACAACACTTTTAATTTATGCAAATACATCAGAAAGTTATTTAAAAGTCTGTCAAATTTACCTTATTGCTGAGATACAGACACCTTCTTTCCATCCTTTCTGTCGCTGCTAGATATGGCTTGGCTGTGTCCCCACCCAAATCTCATCTTTAATTGTAGCAATCCCCATGTGTCAAAGGTGGGGCCAGGAGGAGATAAATGAATCATGGGGGTGGTTCTCCCATATTGGTCTTCTGGTAGTGAATAAGTCTCATGATACCTCATGGTTTTATACATAGGAGTTCCCCTGCATACGCTCTTTTGTTTGTCATCATGTAAGATGTGACTTTGCTCCTCATTCACCTTCTACCATGATTGTGAGGCCTCCCCAACCATGTGGAACTGTGAGCTCGTTAAACCTCTTTCTTTTATAAATGACCCAGTTTCAGATTTATTAGCAGCATGAGAACAGATAACACACTTCCCCTCAGCCCCACCACCTGTGCTCCTAGGCAGGAGGGAGCAAAGCTTTCTTATGATGGCTTCCCATTATGATAATGGTCCCTTACACATAAACATGGGCCGATGGGGTTCATATCACTTCAACAGAAGGTGAAGGCTTGTTTGAGTCACTTTCAGGCTCCACTTGCTGCTCACTAATAAAGTATTAATCAGGAATTTGGAAAAATGTGGAATCCATAAGATCAGGAAATGTGAGAGTGAATTTATGAAGTTTTAAGTGCAGCCAGGTGCCTAGTGAGTGTCATCACCCCAGGAAAAGAAGGCAGCTGGCAGGCAAGGGCTTCAGAAGAAAGCTGTTGATATGAGACACTGTGCATGGGAGCCCCAAAGGAAGAACAGGGCAAGGTGGGAAAATATGAAAAGACAGCAACTGCTGACTCTCTTATTCTCCCTGCCCTCATCCCACCAGGAGAAAAGAAGTCAGAGGCTAAAACAGAAATGGATAGTGTCTCAAAAGCCATGAAGGAAAGGATGGATGCTTTTGAAGGAGTTTTCTTTCTAGGATTTGTTTACAAGGAATAAATAATTTGTCATATGAAAAGTAGTCTGGGAACTGCTATTACAAATTCACCATGTATAATTCTGAGATATTTTTTGCAATCATATGAACCGTAGGGAGAAAAAAAACAGATACATTGGTTCATTATGGTGGAAAATAGGTAAGAGGTTGCAAGCCTGTTGAAAGAGTTCAGGGAATATCCTTTTAAATATGCCTGTGCTAAACACAATTCTCTTTGGAAATAAAACAGCTGCCAGAAAGGTATTGATTAGACTACTGCTAGATGTGGCTAGAAGAAAAGCTTGTAATGTGTTTCATGCTTCTCAATAAAAGTGACAACGTGAAGAGGGGAATGAAATGCTGATTAGGGCTGTAGAGTAAGAAGATGGAATTCAAAATCTCACTGGAAAAAGAAAGAAAGGGACTCAATCCTTCACTCAGTTTTTTAAATTTAGAGTCAAGGGAGAGAGAGAGAGAGAGAAAGAGAGAGAGAGAGAGGGAGGGAGAGAAGGAGGTATCTACATAACTCCCATAATGTTATCTTGGCTAACACTTCATTTTGGTGACACGCTTAAGTAAAATGTCACAGAATAAAGTGTAATTAGCACAGCATGTCAGAAAAGAAGCCATGAAATCTGTGTTTGGTGGGATGCCCTAGAAGCAATAAGGAAGAGAGCTTTTAGGCTCTGTGTTTAACAGCTTGAATAAAAAGGAAGTAGCCACGACTGATCCCACAGGATAAGGGAAATGGTTGCTATTCTTTCTCCCTAGAAAAGATGCTTCTGAGTGAGATAGGATCTCCTGAGTGAGAAATGAACACATGTGCATTTCTAAGGGGGACAGATATGCCTTACCAGATGCTAACCTAGGAGATCCTCAAGGGATTTGTGTGTTTCTGCTTAGGCCGACATAACAAAGTACCACACACTTGATAGCTTGGACAAAAGGCATTTATCTCACACTTCTGGAGCCTGGAAATTCAAAATCAAGGTGTTGGTAGTATTGGTTCCTTGAGGGCTGTGAGGGAGGATCTGTTTCAGTACTTCCTCCTTACTTCACAGGTGGTTGTGTTCACAGACGTTCTCCTGTAACCATGCCTGTGCCCCAGCTTCCTCATTTACTGAGGACACCAATAATATTGGATTGAGGCCCCCCATAATGACCTCATTTTAACCTGATGACCTCTGTAGTGACTATTTTCAAATAATCTCACATTCCAAGGTTCTGGGGGTTAGAACTTCAACATTCGAATTTACAGGGCCACAGTTCAACCCCTAAAAGGGAGACGTACTATGTGCCTCAGAGAGCACAGTCCATCGCCTCGTCTTTGGAATCTTCCAGTTTCTTCCTCCCCACTCTTGACCCCCTGTGTAATGGCTTTTGCCACGTCCTTTACTGCAGAGCCTGTGGGGGCTGCAGCTCTCTGTCCCACTTATCCTCACCAAGGCCTTGGATGGAGGTCCCCACACTTCTGCCTGAGCTGATCTCTTCTCCAGTCTAGATGTGTTCTGTTGTGCCCTGTTTCTTAAGCAGCTAAGCCTCATCTATGCTTAAGAAGTCATCAGTAACCACTACAAAAGACTATAAGCTGTTTTGCCTTTTGATTTTAATTTCTCTGAGAGATTTTGGATTTTACCAAAATCTTTGGTATATGTAGGTGTGCTGACAGGTTACTACTATAGCCACAAAGGAAAAAATCATACAGATTATTATATAGGACAATTATTTCACTCTTAGTTAATATGCCAATCTGTCATTAACCTGTTCTACATTAGTGGAAGAGAAAATATATGGTAGTAATAACAGCGGCTTTGGAGAGCTATTGTATTGAAATAGTACAGTAATTATGAAAATTGTGGCCAGATAAAAATGTTACAACTATACTGGATTTGAGCTTGAAAAAAAGGAAGGTAGAAAAAACAACACACCTATTCCACCTGAAGGCATCCTCGAGAATAGGAAAAGCGTGAAACCCCGTCTTTACTAAAAATACAAAAAAAATTAGCTGGGCATGGTGGCACGTGCCTGTAATCCCACCTACTCAGGAGGCTGAGGCAGGAGAATTGCCTGAACCCAGGAGGCGGAGGTTGCAGTGAGCCGAGATTGTGCCATTGCACTCCAGCCTGGGTAACAAGAGCGAAACTCCGTCTCAAAAAAAAAAAAAAAAGAATAGGAAAAGCTTTCTACTTTGGGAAGAATTTCGAGGACGAGGTGACAGCAAATGCGGCAGGCAGTCTCCCTCCCGAAGGAACTGGCTGCTTAAGTCCACACCATCAGCTACACTGACACTGGAGTGATTGAATGCTTTGAGACTTGACCAAAGGAAAATGAGGCTCTGGCTTTCTTTAAATATATTTAGGGTACAGTCACACATATGCCATCGTAGTGTTTAGTTGTGTAACAAATTATTCTGTGTGTGCACTGATGCATAGACAAGATAGAAATAAAATCAGAGTAAAGAAGAAAGCTTGGGACTGTGAGGCCCATCTTTAAGAGGACTTTTTTTTTTTTAATTTTCTTGGGAGTGACTCTCATAAGGAGGGAAAATTATACATTAGGAAACTCTTAAGTTGTGTATCAAAGTTCTTGTTATACCCACATGTAATGTGAATTTGAAGTAGCCTCAAACACAAATATCACTGAGGTCAGATCCTTGGAAAACAGACCCCTGGAAAACATTCCCTAAATTCTTCCAATATTTGACGTATCTTCCTTGTCACCAACTATATCAGTATGAAATGACATCGTTGATGTAAAATTTTAAAAAAAGCATTTTACCAAAGTTAGAAAATGCATTCAAAAATTTATTTTTTATGTTTCTATTTATTTATTTATTTTTTTTTTTTATTTTTTTTGAGACGGAGTTTCACTCTTGTTACCCAGGCTGGAGTGCAATGGCGCCATCTCGGCTCACCGCAACCTCCGCCTCCTGGGTTCAGGCAATTCTCCTGCCTCAGCCTCCTGAGTAGCTGGGATTACAGGCACGCACCACCATGCCCAGCTAATGTTTTTTGTATTTTTAGTAGAGACGGGGTTTCACCATGTTGACCAGGATGGTCTCGATCTCTTGACCTCGTGATCCACCCGCCTCGGCCTCCCAAAGTACTGGGATTACAGGCTTGAGCCACCGCGCCTGGCCTTATTTATTGTATTATACACTTATATCTGTTATAAAAAGTGGAAAAAAGTTTAACAAAGGCCAGTTGGATTTAGTTTTTAAACTAGCCTGGAACTGTTAGCAGGTGAGTAATTAACCTCCGAATTTTGTTTAAAAAATCATTAAGTGTCTCTACCAAGGGAAGAAGTGAAAGTGAAGAGCATGTAGAGTCATAAATTAAACACAAGAATGCCTGTATTTCCATAGCATGTTCAAATGTTAGAGAACAGAAGTAAAAGATGTGTCTGAGTAGAAGTTGGTAAGGCCATCATATTTTGCTTGACTGTAAATTCAATTGGAAAGTTTTAAGAGAGAAAGAAGGAAAACGTGTTAATTCATTGTGAAAGGTAGGGTCAAGTGTTCAGATATGACAAGGACCTAATTAGGTACAAAACTGGGTGACATTTCTCCTAGAAATTTTCTCTAATCTGCCAATTTTTGTTCTCTGACAAGCTGAGGTCTAAAGGAATACTCTTTTATACTGTGTTATAATTAAATGCTTGCCACTCCTCCTGGTCTAGCCAGACTGAAAGTATTTCTAAGGACAAATGTCTTAGTCCATTTTTGGTTGCTTACAACATAGGTAATTTACAAAGAAAGTGAATTTATTTCTTATAGTTATGGAGACTGTGAAGCCTAAGGTAGAGGGCTGCATTGGAGGAGGGCCTTGGGACTCTGCAGAGGGCATCACATGGCAAGTAGGCTGAGAATGGTGGCTTATATTTGTCTTCTTCTTATAAAGCCACCAGTCCTACTCCCATGGTAACCCATTAATCCATTAATCCATTAATCAACAAATGGATTAGTCCATTCATGAGGACAGACCTCTCAGGATTCAGTCATCTATAAAAGGCCCCACCTCTCTATACTGCCATATTAGGTATTAAATTTCAACATGAGTTTTGGAGAGGACAGATATTCAAACCATGGTGACAGAATATGACTGTTTTAACAAATTGTGTGTTGCTTAAAATACATGATATTCCATCTTTAAAAAAAGCTAGCTGGTTAGGTAAATGAACAGTTTGATAAAATAAAAAGTGTGAATTATTCAAAATAAATATGACAAAAATAGTGATTTCTTAGAATACTGTTTAGAATACTGTGGAATGTAAACCCACTCCTTATTATGTAGGAAATAACAAACAAATTATGAAAGACATTTGAGCAAAACAAGCAGAGGAATAAACCATTGCTTTTTCCTTCCTTCCTTCCTTCCTTCGTTCCTCCCTCCCTCCCTCCTTCTCTTTCTTTCTTTCTTCCTCCCTTCCTTCCTTCCTTCATTCCTCCCTCCCTCCCTACCTCCTTCTCTCTTTCTTTTTTCTTTCCCTTTCTTTCTTTTTCTTTCTTTTCTCTCGTTCTCTCTCTCATTCTTTCTCTCTTTCTCTCTCTCTTTCTTTCTTTCCTTTCTCTCTTTATATCTTTCTTTTTTTTTTGACAGAGTCTTGCTTTGTCACCCAGGCTAGAGTGCAGTGGCACAATCTCAGCTCATTGCAAACTCCGACTCCCAGTTCAAGTGATTCTCCTGCCTCAGCCTCCCAAATGGCTAGGTTACAGGCACCTGCCACTGCGCCCAACTAATTTTTGAATTTTTAGTAGAGATGGGGCTTCATCATCTTGGCCAGGCTGGTCTCAAACTCCTGACCTCATGAGCCACCCACCTCGCCTCCCAAAGTGCTGGGATTACAATTAGAGCAGTGCATCACCTGTGAGTCTTATTAAAAAGCAGACTGTTTCAACAGATCTGAGGAGGAGCCCATGATTTGGCAAGGTCACTGGGGACACCAGCACTGATGGGCCTTGAACCACTGAACCACACTTTGAGGAGGAAGAGATAAGTGTAAATCAGGTTCTCAAATTCTGTTGTACCTTTTTAGAAGTACTGCCTCCTAGACCCCACCCTCAGGGTTGCCGATGTAATTGGTGCTGGATGCAAGTTGAGAGTCAGGATGTTTCCAACTAAGGAGGGTTCCATGTGTAGCCACCTCAGAGAGCTCCTGGTATAGACTCTATTCCAGATTTAAGCAAGTAACAGGATTATTGTTTAGAGAAAGTGAGGTCCAGAAGCTATTTCTTCACATTGAAAGATGAAGCATTATGCTACTTTACATGTGTATTTCATGTCTTTTCTCTGTTTTTGATTTCCCATTGAAATTCTTTAGGCAATCTATAATGAAGATTTGGTTGTATGGTTTTATTTTCTTTGATGATACACTGGATAGAGCATTTGGGATTAGACGTTGAGCTCCTGAAACATTTCAAAGAGAATATCTAGTAGTGAAGAGCTCAAACTGATGACAAGTGAAAGGAGGTTGCAGGCACATTAGAGGAGGGAAAGGCACCCTGCAGGAAAAGGAAAAAATATTGTGATTTTTACTACCAAGAATCCATTATTCTGAGCAAGGCAGGAGCAGAAAAACAATAAAATATGAACATTGAATTAGCATTTTAAGGGAATGTTGGAAAGCTTTGACTGTTTCAAGAATATACAGCGACTATTTTTCACATATTTATCTCCACTATGCTGCCTATTTAGTAATCTACACTGAATCCTTTGTTGGGATAAATAAGGCACCTGCAGCTTTCACTTATTGAATTAAAGCCTGAAAAATGAAGAGGGCTTGTTAAAAATTCTGACGATTTCAGTTGTTTCAAATGTTGATAGTTCCGTGTCATTGAAAACATACTTTATTTTTTATGGATATTGGAGATTTAAATGAGAAAGCTTTTTATAAAATCAAACACACATTATAAAATATATTGCTAGCAGAGGAAGAATGTATATACGAGGAAAAGGAAACAGGGCACAGGAAGGAAATGGAACTAATGGACTGTGGTTTCGCCTTGTGGAATGGAATATACATGTAACACACCATTTAATCCTCTCAGAGAGCATTGCAGACAAGCTTTCATATGCTGGTTTTACGGATGATGGAATCGCGCAGGCAACCTGTCCCACTAGTAAAAGGTGGATTTCTTTTTTTTTTTTTTTTTTTTTTTTTTTGAGACGGAGTCTCGCTCTTGTTACCCAGGCTGGAGTGCAATGGCGCGATCTCAGCTCACCGCAACCTCCGCCTCCTGGGTTCAGGCAATTCTCCTGCCTCAGCCTCCTAAGTAGCTGGGATTACAGGCACGCGCCACCATGCCCAGCTGATTTTTTGTATTTTTAGTAGAGACGGGGTTTCACCGTGTTGACCAGGATGGTCTCGATCTCTTGACCTCGCGATCCACCCTCCTTGGCCTCCCAAAGTGCTGGGATTACAGGCGTGAGTCACCGGCGCCCGGCAAAGGTGGAATTCTATTTGACTCGAAGTAGAGGGAGAAAATAAAGAGTAGAATCAGGTGGGGTTCAACCAGAGAAACAAAACCAGTAAGAGATAAGTATTAAGAGATTTATTGCAAGGAATGAGTTCCTTGATTAGGAAGCTGGCTAGGCAAGACTGAAATCCCTAGAGCAGGCTGTCAGTCAGGAACAGAATGGTGGAATAGAAACTCCAACAGGAGCTGAAGCTGTTGTCTCCAGGTGCACTATTTTCATCTGTGACAAATCTCAGCTCTTCCCTTATTATCTTTCAAGAGAATGAATCACCCCACCCAGATTATCAAGGAAAATCTCCCTTACAGATAAACTGAATATGAGCATCAACCGCATCTGCACAACACCTTCACGGCAGCACCCCGACAACTGCTGTATTAATTGGCTAGGGACAGCCGCCAAGATGAGCTGGCATCAAACCGACCATCACAGCATGTTCTCATGCCCATGTCAATTTAACCCTCTCTTTACCGCAGGGTTCCAGCCTCAGTGAATTGATTTTGTCTGTGTTGTGGGTAGGAAGATCCAATCAGGTGAATACACCTTCTGCCTCCGTGTCCTTCCACATCCTTCACTCATCTTTCTGATCTCCATGACTTCTCCAGTCATGCAATGACCGTTGTCTGCAAGAGGAAATATTTTCTTTGTGAAACACTAATAAACTACACTTAGTGTCACATTTAGCCTTGCCATTCTTTCACATCCAAGGTCTCACAACATTTACTCCTGTGTCTTACAGAGCTCCACGTTTCTTGATTCTCCTGACTTTATTCACTGCCCCAAACATTCACTGCCCCTATTTGAATCCTAAATTGAGCACATAAACTACTTCCTCTTCCATCCTAAATCCCTTTCCCATTGTACTTTCCAAACACCTACTTGACACACCCCAAATTTCAGGATCAAGTTTATAATCACATCAATTCTTTCTTTTTGAGTAATTTTGGTAACTAAAATTTATAATTCCAAATGATTGATCTACTGTAGCAATAGGAAGATAACTCATATTATCAAAATTTAAGTTTGCCTAACATACTCCAACTAGAAACCTGGGTTTCTGTGTGATGCTAGGGAAACTTGTGTGGCCACAAGTGCTTCTGCACTGACAGATGAGCAGGCTCTGGCCACAGGAGGGTGCTTGACTCTCATTCCACCCTGTGCCGGTCAAGTCCTTCTCGGGGACAGCCATGCTAGTCCCACTCTCCCAGCTTCCCGTAGAATCCCAGCTCACTCAGCCTTAGCCCTCTGGCCATCACCTCTCACTGGGAAAAATCAGACACTGAGGACATAACTCTCAGCTCTCAAACTGTTTCACGGGCTCTCTTACACCTGACTCCCTTGTAGTCTCAGAAGATGCAGGGTATCCCTACTTGGATTGAGAGCCAAATCTGTCTTCTGTGTTCTCGATCCTTTTCTCTCAGATTGTTTCAGACATTGATTTATCAATTATTCCTTCCTTTCCAGGATCTTATGCTATTCGTTTTTTCTACTGGCTTTTTGTCACAGTTCTATAAAAATGGCCTCTGGTGTGAATCTCCCCTGTGAACCACAAGGAATTTATTTGCCACATATAAGCATCTAATTCATTTAAACAGCAAATAATATATTTTTTAAAAATCTCCACAAAATTAGTTTTATAAATGGAAATGGAAAGTTCAAATCTAAAGTAAAATACGATACTGTCATAAGATTATATCCTTTATTTACACGCATATTTTTGTGGTTTAAGTCATCCTAGCATCCTCTGCACTAGTAAAATCATGAACAAATATGGGTACATCCATTTTTGTATTACCACCCATGAGTTATACTGTTGGAAAGTTTTAGCTCTATTCTTATCTAATAATGTCTTTTAAATAATTTTTAATTATAAATTAAGGAATTTTAAGGACCAAATTTGTAAAGAATGTAAATCACTAAAAATTTTTAAATTAATAATGACATGGAATTTCACAGTATTCCCACAGAAAATTTATTGATAGCTTTGAGTTTTAAAAAGTAAATAAATAAAAGTGAGGGGGAAGTGAAGCAACATGGCCAAATAGCCTCCAGAAATTGTTCCCCCAACAGGAGCACCAAATTAAATGACTATTTACAGGAAAAAAAAAAAAAAA
>NW_022436970.1:17814323-17847534 GCF_009761245.1 Sapajus apella | reverse complement strand
AAAAAAAAAAAAAAGCACCTTCATAAGAATAAAAAATACAGCGAGTGATCACAGTACCTGGTTTTAACGTGATGTTAAGGAACCAGACACTGAAGAGGGTAGGTTCAATCAGCTGTCCCACCCTTCTCTCATCCCCCGAAAGTTGCCTGTGGCATGGGGAAAATCTGTGCACTTAGGGGACAGAGTGCAGCAACTGTGGGATTTAGCATTGGAGCTCAGCACTGCCCTCTATCGGGAAAAGCAACAAGGACAGAGCTCGCTGATGTCCGTGGAGGAGGCATTTAGACCAGCTACAGTCAGAGGCAAACTGTGCATCTGAGTGGCCAGAACCTCAGTTAGAACGCCCCGTTACCATGAGCTACAATGCCCTGGCTTCCAAAACAAGCTAGAAAGGCAGTCTAGGACATAAGGACCACAACTCCTAGATGAGTCCTAGTGCTGAACTGAGCTCAAAGCCAGTGAATCTGGGGGCATGTGACCTACTGAGACATCAGCCAGGGTGGAGAAGAGAGTGCTTGCATCACCCCTGCCACAGCATCAGGCGGTGCAGCTCTCACTGCTCTGGGAGAGGCTTCTTTTCTAGGCTTCAGGAGAGGAAAGAGGACTTTGTCTTGCAACTTGGATACCAGCTTGGCCACAGCAGAATAGGCCACCAGGCAGAGTGCCTCCCGAGGCCCTCATTCCAGGTCCCAGCTTCCAGATGATATTTCTAGACACAACCTGGGCCAGAAGGGAACCCATTGCCTTGATGGGAAGAATGCAGTCCCGGTGGGATTCATCAGCTGCAGAGTAAAGAGCCCTTGGGCCCTGAATAATGAGCAGGGGTAGCCAGGTAGCACTTACTTTGGAGCTTGGATGAAACTCAGAGCCATGCTGGCTTCATGTGTGACCCAGCACATTCCCAGATGTGGTGGTTATCAGGAAAGACCCTTTCTGCTTGAGGAAAGGAGAAGGAAGAGTGAAGGGGACTTTGTCTTGAAGCTGAGGTACTAGATTAGCCACAGTGGGGCAGAACACCAAGTGGGCAGCTGGGGTCTGCCATGCCAGGCCTTGGCTTCTGGATGGCATTTCTGGATTTGTCCTGGGTCACAGGGAAACCCAAGTCTCTAAAGGATGAGACTTAGGCCTGGCAGAATTTATTGCAAACTGACTGAAGAGCTCTTTGGCCTTAACTGAATGTTTATGATAGCCAGGCAGTGCTTGCTGTGGGCCAGGGGCAGTAGTGGCCATAGGGAGAGACTCCATTGCTTGTGGAAAAGAGAAGGAAGAGTGGAAAATTTTGTCTTGTGACGTAGGTGTCAGCTTAGCCTCGGTAAATAGAATACCAGGTAGATTCCTAGGGTTTTCGACTAGAAGCCTTTCTTCACAGACAGCATCTCAGGACCTTCTCAGGGACAGGAGTAACTTGCCTCCCTGAAGAGAAGGACATGAGCCTGGATGGATTCACCACGTGCTGATTATAGAGCCCTTGGGCCTTGAGTGAACACAGGCAGTAGCTAGATAACAGCTACCTTGAGCAAGACCTTGCACTGTGCTGGCTTTGCGTCTGACCCAGTGCAATCTCTGTGGTAGCGGCCACAGGGTTGCTTGTCCACCCCTTCCCCAGCTCCAGGCAGCTCAGCACAGAATGAGAGATTCTGTTTGTTCAGGGGAAGTGAGGGAAAAGGACTAGAGTATCTGCCTGGTAATCTAAGGAATTCTTGAAAATCTTACCCAAGACCACCAAGGCAATATCTCTGCAAGTCTGCAAAAGTCACAGCTTTACTGGGTTTGGGATTTTCCCTAATGCAGATGTGGCTACAGTGACCAAAGGCTTAGATCACAACATGGAGTCACTTCAAATATGTGGGAAGCCTTCCTAAGAAGGATGGGTGCCAACAAGCCCAGGTTGCAAAGACTACAATAAATACCTAATGCTTCAATGCCCAGACACCAGTGAACATTGACCAGATCTAGAAAATAGTCTCAAAAGAACAAACCTAAGAATTATTGGTCTTAAACTGGAAGTAGAGAAAAAGATAGGGGTAGAAAATTTATTCAAAGGGATAATAACAGAACTTCTCAAGCCTAGAGAAATATATCAATGTTCAAGTACAAGAAGGCGATAGAACACACAGTTTGTTAAAATGTCCTTACCTCCCAAAGCAGTCTACAGATTAAATGCAGTCTGTTCCAAAATACCAATGGCATTCTTCAGGGAATAGAGAATAAAATCCTAAAAATTTGTATGGAACCACAAAAGAACCGTAATAGACAAAGTCATCCAGAGCAAAAAGTATAAAACTGAAGAAATTACATTACCTGACTTCAAATTATACTACAGAGCTACCGTATCCAAAACAGCATGGTACTAGTATAAAAACAGATACATAGACTAATAGAACAGAATAGAGAAGCCAGAATACCACACAACTGCAGTGAACTAATTTTTGACAAAGATACCGAGAACATACATTGGTGAAAATACAGTCTCTGCAATAAATGATGCTGGGAAACTGGTTAACCATAGGCAGAAGAGTGAACCTAGACCCCTATCTCTCATTATATACAAAAATCAAATCAAAATGGATTAAAGACTTAAATATAATACCTCAAACTATGAAGCTACTATAAGAAAAAAATGGAGAAAATAGCCCAGACATTTGAGTGGGCAAAGACTTTTTGAGTAATACCCCACAAGTACAGGCAAGCAAAACAAAATGGACAAATGAGATCAAATCACATTGAAAAGTCCTTGCACAGCATAGGAAACAATCAACAGAGTGAAGAGACAACTCACAGAATGGGAGAAAAAAATTGCAAACTATTCATCCAATAAGGGATTAATAACCAAAATATATAAGGAGCTCAAACAACTCAATAGGGAGAGATGCAATAATTCTAATTTTAAAAAGTCCAAAGATAGGGATGAATATTTTTCAAAAAAAGACATATAGATGGAAAAAAGTTATAGGAAAATTTGCTCAACATCACTGACCATAAGAGAAATGCAAATCAAAACTACAATGAGTTGTCATCTCTTCCCAGTTAAAATGGCTCATTAGCCTAAAGGCAGACAATAACAAATGCTGATGAAGATTTGGAAAAGAGTAATCTTTGTACACTACTTGTTGGAATGTAAATTAGTACATGTTGGTGGGAATGTAAATTAGAATTGAAAACAGTGAGGGGGCTTCTCAGAAAACTGAAAGTAGAGCTATCCTATGATCCAGCAATTCTACTGGTATACTGTTCTACTCAAAGGAAAGGGAATCAGTATGTTGAAGGGATATCTGCACTCTCATGTTTATTGCAGCACCATTCACAATAGCCAGTATGTGGAAGGAACCTATGTGTCCATCAACAGACAAATGGATAAAGAAAATATGGTACATATACACAATGGAGTACTATTCTACCATAAGAAAGAATGAGATTCTGTCATTTGCCACAGCATAAATGGAACTGGAGAATACTATGTTAAGTGAAATAAACCCGGCACAGAAAAACAAATTTTGTATTTTCTCACTTATTTGTGGGAGCTAAAAATGGAAACAAATGAACTCATGGAGGTAGAGAGTAGAATGATTGTTACTAAAGGCTGAGAAGGGTAGTGGAGTCATGGGGAAATAAGGATGGTTAATAGATACAAATATACAAAGGATGAACAAGATCTAGTAGCTGGCAACACAATGGAGTGACTACACTCAGCAATAATTTTTTGTGCATTTCAAAATAGCTAAAGAGTTTAATTGGCTTATTTGTAACACAAATAAAAGTTAAATGCTTGGGGTGATGGATACCCTATTTACAGTGATGTGATTATTGTACTTTGTATGCCTGTATCAAAATATCTCATGTACCCCATAAATATATACACTTACTACATATCTACACAAATTTTTAAAAAAAGTTATGTAAAGCAATAATTAAATTGATAAAGGTTCTGATAGATTCGTTAGGAATTTCCTCCACTCTTTCTTCTTTTCACAATTTAATATTTATCACTTTGAATTAATTGAATTAGAGTAAGATAAGTTAACAAGTCAACAACTGTACTTGATACTTTAAAACTTATGACTAGCTGGGTAGACAGTGTAACAATTACATGATGAAAACTGATTTTAATACCCTTTTCCTCGGCTCTGTTGAAGATAAACATCATTCACACTGGCTCTTGGCATATTGATGATTAGATTCAGGAAACACACCCTGACAGCTAAAGATGAGCTGCATATATGAAAACTATCAAACATAACAGCAGTCCTTTATCTTTGGCAATGCCCCAAAGACAGAGAAACAAATGGTCAAGCAATGTCTTCAGTGGTTTAAATTATACAGGATAAATGTGACAATGTGGTAATCTATTAGACTGTTGTTTGCATCCTTGTGTTTGTGTTTGTTTCCTTTAGTATTTTATGACTTAGTCTTGTAGCTCATGTAATTAGAAATGAGAAGGTTAGGACTTAGACAACCCTATTCACCTGAAGGAATCAATGATTTTATTATCACACACAGGTTATTTGACCTGAAAATAAAATGTGCAGGAACATTTATGGAATTGCAGCTACTCTATTATAGATATCCAGTCTTAGATAAAAATCTGTACACTAGTGATAGACTTATATAGTTTTGTTTTGTGTTGGTGTTTTATTATTGCTGTTGTTTTTTTAGAAAAATCCAGTCACTATCACAATAAATTTTAAAGCAAATATAATTTCAATGATTTATTAATTTCTATTACTTTTTACTTTTCTTATTCATTTCTGAAAACCACTTTTTTTTTTTTTTGAGATGGAGTCTCACTTGCATTGTCTTCGAGGCTGGCATGCAGTGGTGGAATCATGGCTAACTACAACCTCCACCTCCCAGTTCAAGAGATTCTCCTGCTTCTGCCTCTCATGTAGCTGGGATTAAAGGCACCTGCCACCAGGCCTGGCTATTTTTGTATTTTTAGTAGAGGTGGGGTTTCACCATGTTGGCCATGCTGGTCTCGAACTCCTGATCACAAGTGATCGGCTCACCTCGGCCTCCCAAAGTGCTGGGACTACAGGCGTGAGCCCCTGCAGCTGACCTTGGCAACCACCATTATTGAAACATTTAAGTAACTAAGATTCCAGATAACCTGTGGCCCTCACTATGGCAGGTCTCACAATAACTTTTTGTTATAATTATAAAATTATTTCTAATTTTCTCAGCAATGCTTTCCAAGATAATTGGATTATGTCTTATCTCTACCTCATTACATTAAATTGATGTCTTAACTAATGTCTTAAATGTGAAATCGTTCTCATAGAGTCATCCAGTAGTATGCTAGTTGCTAAATGTTCATGTTTAATCTTTATTTAATATCTCTAGTCTGTGACATTGTTTTGATTTTTACCCAGTTACTTAGTTTACATTATCTCCTGACACGATCTCATCCATGCCTGAGACTGAGTTTTACCACTGCCCGTATGCGGTATGCTCACTTTGTACCTGGGGCCCACCTCTATCCCACACTCCAGGGTTACAGCACTGGAGGGACCACAGGCATTGCAATACAGTGTATCTAAAACAGAGCTCATTACAAACTCAATTAACTCATTTTACAGTTGAATTTACTTCTGAATTTGTTGGTATGGCTTTTCCCCTGTCCATGAACTCAGGAACCTGGATACTATTTCTGGCCTCTCTTATTCTCAGCAATCATATCTAAAATGCCCATATTTTACAGATTTTACTCCCCAATTATTACTCAAATGCTTTTTCTGTTTCTGTGGTTGGCGTTGGCCATCTAGGATTTCAGTAACTGCTACAATTGTCTTTCTTCTGGCCACCTTTGCCTCCACTCTTGCCTCCGTCTGATGAGTGAATTATACCGCAAAGAGGTGATCTACACAAAATGAACCTCTGACCAGGGCAGGAATCATGGTTCAGTATTTGCTTATTTCATGCCAAATAATGTTTTCCAGCTTCTGAGAAGAGTGCTTTTCACCGTGTTTCATGATCTGCTTCTGTCCACGTGTTCGTCCCATCTCTGCACACTTTTCCTTCCTGCCTTCCAAATGGTATGCTCCAGCTTGAGCAAAGTACCCAGTGTTCCTTACGCAGTGCTATTCCAAGCTTCCATAGTTTCATCTCGGCACTCTCTCCGCCTGGAAAATGTTTTCCTTTCCTCCTTGGAAAGGATAATTCTTTTGTAGCCTTCAAAGATCCAACCAGATGTGACAAACTTCACGTTTGCCAGCACCTTTCCTACCCCAGGAGGAGCTTTCCCTTCCCATCCACCTGGGTTCTGTATTCTCTTCTCTCTTGGCACCAATGCAGAGAACTAGAAACTATCCTGTCAAAGCTTGTCTTCCCCACTAGTCTGGGAGTTTCTTGAGCTCAGAAATGATGTCTCTTCAGCCTTCAGTCAGCGTTAGCACAGTGAGCGGAACACAGTCAAAACTGAAAATACAAAATGTGTTTGAACTAGATAGAGGTGATGGTTTCACAGATTTGTGAAATTACAAAACAACACTGAGTTTTTTCACTTTAAAATGGTCAGTTACATGTTATATGAATTTCACCTGAATAAAAAAAAAAAAGAGAAAATGTATAGTTGTTTACAGTTTCATTCAAAACATTTCGATTCAGTGGGTGAATAACTTGATTTAGAAAGACACAGAAATGTTTTGGAGGTCAGAATCAACTGATTTGGAGTGGGGATTGTTGGTGAATAAACATAACCTCCTCACACTTGTTTGAATTTTCAAAGACTGTTATCACATACACCCTGGAAAGCTTTATCTCTGAGTAAGTGATAGGATGGAAATTTTCCTATGTGAATTGGGATGAGGTCATACAGCAAATGACTAAGCCGTACATTTGGTTATAGCTAAATGAGCCAACTTACATAATAGCAATTTATAAACCCTAAAGTCCTATTCAAATACAAAGTAATCTCTATGATAATTATTATAAGAATATTAGATAATGCCAAATATTGACTTGGCTAATGCTCAGGGACCCTGTAAATCACATTATCCAATGTATATACTTGTGGGAAAGGCATAATTTATTATTTAAAAAGACTATCAATTGCATTGTTATTTCAGAAGCAGTTTAGTATACTGGATACAATATAGAAGTTGAAGCTCACACTTGGCTTTGAGTCTCAGTAATTCTTATTTAGCTTTAGACACTAGATATATTGCACATTCTCACTGTGCATTAATTTCCTTGCAGAGTTATTATCAGTTCTACATAATTTAAATTGGTTTTGTGAAATGTGAGACATTACTCAAATGCAGATGATCATTGTCTTTGAAGTCAACAAATATCAAAAAGTTGTAGAGTTTCAAAATATAAAAAAACAGATATTAGAAATTAAAAAGAGAGAAAAATCTTTCATTGCTTTATAGTGTTTTTTAAAAAACTACTTTCTTTATAGTTGAATAACCTTAATTAACTTTTTGGTGAGATTATATAAACATTTATTTGAACATACACATAAAAGGAATAAAACACCCCTGCAACAAATTATTCTTTGTTTTAAAAAATTTATTTTATAGTATAGCAACTTTAATTCACTTTTTAGAAAAACAAAGTAAAGGAATAATTTATATTTCAAGTTGTATATTAAGCTAAAGGCAAAGCAAATTAATACATATATTCAAATTCCATACAGATTTAGATTGAAAAGGTTTCATATTCTTTTGTATTTTCTATTTGTCTTGAAAATATAACCGCCTCATGCCAAACTGATTTCAGGAAACTCTTCTGTAACCCTTAAAAATGAACACAAAATAAATTAAAACTTTAAGTATTTTTAGTCTGCACAACTTTATTAAACCTTCATAATATATTTTTTATGTTATTTGAATGTTGATGATGTGCTATTTTGATTTCCATATAAAAACTTGTAGCACTGTTTCTAATTTTGTACCCTTTTATACACTGTAACTGGATAACACGTTTATATATGTATTTTATAGTTATAGTATGAACATCTGAAAATTTTAATCTTAGGATTTTCTCCCTTTGCTAGTGCCAGAGAGCGAGAGACAGAGAGGCGAAATAGCATTTCAACTTGAAATCTCAGAAATAACACCCCAAAAGATCTATTTCACTTATTTGTGTTGGAGAATTCTCTTAGATAGTTAATGTCTATTTATATGGTAATTGTTCCCCAATATATGTCTCCTTTTTCGCTTTTCAGCTAGATTTCCATTTTCACCTAATAATACCAGTCACTAATGTGCTGTGTGAGTACAAATGTTCTTCATGAATAGTACTGAATGAATCAATAAAATGTTCAAGTTTGGCTCAAGCTGAATGCTTAACAGTTCATGAATTAAAATGAAATGAGCAAATACTTGTGAAGCATGGGGCATGACTTTTCCTTCAGTGATTCTTCGGAAAAACTAGCCCACATGACTATTATGTTCTTTCCACTGTCACTGTTCCACTTTCTGCTAGCCTCAGCAGACTCCTTGGTTTCATTTAAGAAGTTATGGACATAAGAGTGTTGGTAAAGAAATTCATGGCAAACTTCCCCACCTTTAGTGTATCGAATTTATAATTCCACCTGCATCATACATATTAAAGAAAATGAGTAGAAAAAGCTAGCAACAGTTATACAATGAAGGAATAATGTGAAAAAGAAAAGGGAGAGAGGAAACAAGAATAATTTTGATGGCCAGGGCAGCCCATCTGAGCACCACTGCCATGATGCTGGCTGTAGCCGGCGAGGCATGGCTGGGCCTGCAAACTCCAGGGAGCCAGCGGGGAACCAGGAACAGGCAGAAGCCCCACCCTTTCTGAGTTGGAGGGGTGTGAGCCCCACCCTCCCAAGTACAGCAGCAGCTGCCCAGCCACACCTGCAGACCTGAGTATCCCTGTATTTTGGGAAACCTGGGAAGCCCTCCTGCCCCTGCAGGATCAGAAGTGCCTGCCCCACTGCCTGGCATCTTCCTGTTCCTGGTGCCCACTCAGATTTTGGAGCAAAGTTGTGGCTGAGCCCCGGCACTGTTTCCATCTGGCCAGATGTGAACACACTTGGGGTGGTGCTGACCTGCCAGTTCCCTGATGCTTTGGCCCCCTCTGGACTTCGGTGCAAATGAGCATGAGAGGGAGGCCAATGGGGGGCTGACGGTGGCTTGGCAGGGGTCTGCAAGTGCCCATTGGCATGAATAGCCTGGAAACCCTGGAGGTTGATGGTGGCAGGGAGCTGACAGGTTCCTGGGCAGAAATGGGTAGGTCCCTGGTGAAGCCCCACCTTCAAGCCAGGGATGGCCTGAAGCCTGGTGGTTGAACTGTCAGTTCCACAAACTGTAGTGAGAACTTATCAGTGCATGGACTAATCAGCATGCACTTCTTCCTCTCTGAAGCCCATAACTCAGACAGATGGATGATGGCATGACCTGCCTGTGGCTAGGAGCCACCCACTCTGGGTTTCCTCCTCCTGAGGGCTGCAGAGACAACGGGTGACCTGTCTGTGGAAAGGAGCTACCCACTTCAGGTCTCCTGAGAGCTGTACTGTCCTCAACAAAGCACCTTTTCAAATCTTGCTCAACCTCTGGTTGTCTGCTGACCTCATTCTTCCTTGGTACAAGACAAGAACTCAGGACCTGTCAACTGGTGAAACCAAAAGAGATGTAACACAAACAGTTCTGAAACACGTCCCCCTCCACTCACCATGTTGCAGGTAATGAGAAGAAGAGAAGACAGAAGGAAAGAAGAGCTGCCCCACTTTGGGGATCCCAAACCTAGGAGCTCCCTGAGCCCAGGCTGTGACACCCTCTTTGGGGCTCTGTGGTTCCCATTGTCTCCAAGCTTCTGGGCACCACTGCGTTCCCTGGTACCCACAGTGGAAGCTGCTTGTGGTACACCTGGTCCAGTCGCAGCCTTGCAGGGAGCCAGTGTGTCTGACTGTGTGCAGTGACCAGACCCTGTGCTCACTTGCTCACACACCCTTTGCTGCTCCATGCCTGGCTCTTCTTTGGCAGGTGTGGGATCCAGGTTGGTAGTATGAGCTGGGCACAGCCTGCCAGGCCAGTGGGCAGAATGAACTCAGTGGGCCCGATCAAAACTCGGGCAAAGGTGCCCACAAAGGTTTCCAACTGGTGAAATGACACCCTGAGGATCCTGTGATACTTTAAGGTTTATATATTCAATCTTTATGTAACAAATATTTATTGTGTACCTACTATGTCCCAAGCAGTATTTTTTCTACTCGCAATGTAGCAAATAAAATAAACAAGTTGCGTTTTCTCCCTATAAAAGAATGTGTAAGCCGTGTATATACATAAACAATAGGATTGTAAGAAGTGATAAATTTTCTGAAGAGAACCAAGAGGGTGGTATGATAAAGAGTGACAAGAGGAAGGCCACGGGCTAAGACTTCACGAAGTCCTATTTGAGGAGAACGTTTTTGAATTGAGACCTGAAGGAGAATAAAGCAGCAACTGTGACTGTGTGGAAGACAGGTGACCTAGGCACAGCGAACGTGTGTGGCCTTCTGTCTGGAGCTGGTGCTTTGAATGCCCAGAGGCCAGATGTCCTGGAGAAAACTGAGCTAGGAAAAAGGCAGCAGCCAGATCCTTTAGGCCCTCCGGGTCATGATAACAATGTGGATGAAGTTGCATTACAGAAAATACGTTCAAGGAGTTTAGCAGTGTGCTGCACAGGACAGGAGCTTAATGAACGTGAGATCAATGGTTTTCAAGTGTGACTGCAATCACCTTGCCAAGGCAACTTTTGAAAGTGCCTGAGTCTCAAAGATGAGAAATGCCAGGAGTGGGATGAACAGGCCATGATTCTAACATATAGCAAAGGTTTTGCACAAAGCATTTTGCAGAGTACTTTATTACATTATATTATTACTATTGGTAGTAAGAATGCTCACTTGGTTACTTCACAGACAAGGATTTCTGAGAGATTAGTAGAATTCTGGGTCATTTTCAGTTTTGAAAGCTGCTGGTGTATATTTTTAAAAAATAATAAATGTCAAAATAAGGTTATAAATTTTATGATAGCTTATCTATGAAATTAATGTTTTTAAGTTGAAAAAATAGCTAAAATGCAATGGTTTCCACAATGTCCTGAAAAAATGGAATTTATTCACGCCCGCTTTGGCAATGTTCCAGATTTGGTAACACTCTGGGAGCAGTATTGAGCCCCTAAAGTACAACATGAGTGTACTATTGTGTTTACAAGGAGGGGCTGGGTGTGGGAGAGAGGAAATAACAGGCTCTGCCCCAGAAAACCGAGAAGAGCCGCTGCTTTTGTTCAACACGAGCTGCCCTAAAGTCCAGGAAGATGAGGTATCCTAGACAGCTGCACTTCTTCCCTCCTCTCTTTTCAAGGGTTTAGCTCTGCCTGGGGCTTAGAAAAAGGCTTGGAAATGTTAAGGTCAACATGTGTGGCTTAGGGAGAAACTTGCCTGCCAGGCAATCTGGGCGTCTTGACCTGATCAGACCATACCCTCTTCCTGGCAGATCCAGTCCCTGCCCTGGAGGCCTGGACCCAGGCCCAACTTCCATTCTTCAGTTCTGCAAATTCTCACTCTTACTCATGTTGGAAGGGAGAAAACTCACCTAGCTCACAGAGTGAACCTCAGCAGAGGGTACAAGACCCTGCCTGGGAAGGTAGGCTGAGATATCAGCATTTTGACAGGAAATATAAAAATATTTAGACATAGCATGCAAATGTAATACATAGGCCTAAATTAAGCATTTTAATTCCAGTAAAGTATGTTGTATTTCCTTAAGGACTGTTTGCTGTCTAACTCTAGGTCTCATGTTTCCATTGGGGTTCAATCTGAGCATGATCCACAAATCTCAGGGAAACTGCTTTTCCAATGTGTTTAAGCATATTGGCCTTAGACTGGGTATATGGGCCCCTGCTCTTAAAGAGTCCCACAGAGCTCATGCACATATCATGTGCACTTACTAAAGGACACGTGAGCACATGTTTAACTCAAGATTTGGTGCCCAGAGAGTGCAGGAGCAACAGCACAACTCATGCATTCTCTCCTACTAACCTTGTCCTCAGACCTCAGGAGAAAGCTCCTTTGTATCTCTCGCCTCATATACCAAACAGTATGTTTCTGCTTCCTAGAACCAGGAAGTTTTATGGCAAGTGTGCCTGTCTGCTGACATCTGGCTGAACAAGCCTTAGCGTATGGGGCAGCTTGAGTAGTAGAAGCCAATTATCTTAAAAGATGTTATCTTCCCTACAGACTCCATGCTGTTCCCGGATGCGCCACCACACTGAGATCATGTCAGTTAGGAGACACTAAATGGCTTCTGCCTGCAAATTAAATCATTCATTCACAATATTTTATATGAAACTTGACAAGATATTTCTAAAATTGATATGGAAATGCAAAGATCCAAAAATAGCCAAAGCACTCTTGGAGAAAAAAGTGGGAGGACTTGCACTGCCATATATAAAGCCAAGTTCCAAAGCATATGGTTCTGATGCAAGGGTAGATGACAGAACAGGGAAAAAATAGAGCGCTTCAAATAGCCCTGTGGAGATTTGGACACTTGATTTACAACAGAAATGTCACATCGAAGCTGTGGAGGAAAGGCAGTCCTTTCACCAATGGTGCGAAGCTAAGAGAAGCTCTTCACCAACAAAACCTGAAAACTTTGAATGTTCCTGCATATCGGTCACAAAACATCTGAAACCCACAGAGGTTGGACATAGACATGCAAAACACACTCACAAACATACACAGACTAGCCAATTAAACAAGCAAATAAATCAATTTATTTCAACTAATAGAATATGACTTCAGACTAGAAAAATATTTAAGCAGAATACAAAAAACACTCATCATAGAGAAAAAAATGTGGAAACAAAATGGCATTAAACGTAACATCCCTAAATGTAAACCAAAATTTGACATTAAAGAGGGGAAAAGATGTTATTTGCAACACATGTCATCACAAAGACCTATTTTGGGAATATACAGATAAGTTCATGTAAACAAGAAAAAGAGAGAAAACTCATGAGAACATAAGCTAAAACTCCAAACAGTGTAAGTTAACATATATAAGACACAAAGTGGGCTGTTCTAATGATTTAAATAGTCAGTATGCATAAAGAAATGTGCTTAACCTTATCAGTAACCAGGGAAATACAGATTAAACAATAATGAAATTCATTATACATCTATACGAATGGCTAGATTTTAAAGAACCAGGGAATAGCACATAAGGGGAAATCATAAAATTCTCATATATTGATAGTAGATATATAAATTGTTACAATCCTTGCAAAAAGTAGGAAATAATGATTAATTTGAAGGTGTTTATGTCCTATGACTAAGCAATTCATTCCTCAATGTGTACTATTAAAAAATACTCTGACACACATTAAAATAGGAGGACATTATTCAAGACTATTGTGATGGGAGAAGGAGATGGGGCTCCTGATACAGGAGAGACATCTGAGGATTTATAGTCAAAGAGTAGGGTGAGGTGGTCAGTGGACAGAAAATTACTAAGGGTAGGGGGCTTCTTGATATACTGACCTAACAGGTTTCTTTGCAAAAGGCAAGCCAAGGACTTAAACATAAGAGGTGATCAGATATCAAGGCTGGGAGGATTCACAAACTGGCTTAGCCAAATACTGGCTAACACTGGGCTAAGGAAGCTGAAGGCAGGATGGAGCCAAGGTGGAAGCCTTACTGAGAAGAGGCCTCAGAAGAGCCTCAAGTTTGGTTAAGGAGAGATTCTGGCAATACTCAACAAAATCATAGGTATATATGAGAGATACAGTGTGAATGGTGACTGTTCATAAGGTCATTATTCATAACTGAAAAACTCCAAAATAATCTAAACGTTGATCAGCAGTAGCATGAATAAATAAACTGTGGTATATTTACACAAGAAAATACTTTAAATTTTGAAATGCATGACATATAACTATACAAAATAATACATATGAATTCAAAAGCATCATGTTTAATGTGAACAAATGATGAAAGGTAAAAAGTATATATATGCGTGATTCCAATTCTATAAACTTAAAAATTAGCCAGAGTAATACTATAATATGTAGGAATGTAAACTTGGGTAGTGAAAAGACAAACAATGAATTGATGACATAATATTCAGATAAGTAGTTATTTTTGAGAGCTAAGAGGAGGGTGATGACAGAAACAACCTCTAAGGGTACACTGGCTTTCTGTCAATATTCTGGTCCTTGCTCTAAGTAGGAGTTATGTATGTGTTTGCTATGGAATAAGTCAATAACTGAATAGTTTTTCTTAATATACTTTTCTCCAGGAGATAATATTTTGCAATAAAAAGAGTTGATATATCTAATCAAATAATATTTTTTAGCAGCCCATTTCTTTTTTTCTTTTTTTTCCTGCTATTCACTTTATTATTTTTTAAATTATACTTTAAGTTCTGGGGTACCTGTGCAGAACGTGCAGGTTTGTTGCACAGGTATACACACGCCATGGTGGTTCGCTGCATCCATCCCCGTGTCATCTACATTAAGTATTTCTCCTAATGTTATCCCTCCCCAATCCCCCCACCACCCGACAGGCCCTGGTGTGTGATGTTCCCCTCCCTGTTTTCATAAAGTATAATACTGAGAATTGAATTTCCTGTTATAGCTTTTAAGAAGAACATCTCTAGTCATTTTTCATATAAAAATCAGAGATATCAGTAATTATAATGTCACCTATGCCATTTTTTCTTGCTATTTTTTCATATATATACATATATATATATATAATTATGCTATAATGTGTAAAAGAGTAGTTGCACTGCTACAATCATATCTTCTTCTGAAAAATGAGAATAAAACTACATTTTTCATATTTCTTTTCAGAAGTATTAATTGTTGACCTATTTAAATTTCAAAAAACTTGATTTTCATTATCGCCTAAATTCTCTATTTCCTTAATGCAAGGCTGGCTTTGCATTAAGACTCAGAGACCAACGGACTAAGCCTCAGAGACAAGCATAATATGACCAAAAATCTTCATGTCAATCAATTTAGTGGTTTTGAGAAGCCTTGAGGAAAAATTGAGTGACTTTTTTTATTAGTTCTTAGAATATGACTAAATTCTTCCAGATCAATAACATATTGTGTTTTTGAAATTGAAAACTGCTAGATATCTTACTTTATTTAGTGATATCAAAAGCTTACCTAAAAGCATTATATCAAGCAAATAAATCATTTTAATTATGGGGAATTATATGTGTATATATTTATATATATTTATGACTGATATTTTCATTATGCTTTTGAGAATTTGAAAACCTTAGTGGGAATTCTTATTCATGTCAGAGTGATTTAAGCTTCAAATTTTGGAGAAGGTTTTACCATCTTATTTAATGATGCTTTATTAAAAGGCAGTAAAAGTATTGTGCTGCTCCAGCAGTTCAGTTAGTGGTGTCATTCAAAGCCTGGCTTCTCTTACTCAAAAACAACAAATAGATGTCTGCCACAGGCCACAGTGCATTAGATATTGAGTACAAAATGTGAAGTTACCATTTGTAATTAACCAAGCTTAGACTAAGGCTTGGTGACAGTAGGAGAGCTCCATCTCAGAGCGACAGTGAGGAGTGACACAGATGCTGGCACAGATAGGGACACAGATACTGACATGGATAGTGACATAGTGTCACTGTTCAGAAAAAATGAAAGATGAAGGGTGCTTTCAGGAGGAAAAAGGAAAGTTTAGTTCCATCATGAGTACTGATTTTATTTTATGCATTGCTACTGAATATAGTTTAGAAGAGCATTATTATTGCATTTTTCTAGACAGGTAGCACTCTAAAGAGTGTCTATAGGAGAAAAGAATGGAAAAGTAATGTATTGAGTTATTTCTGCACTACTGCATAGTAAATACCACAGACTCTCATAGCTTGGTAATAAGGATTTACACAAATAAAAAACAAAATGGTTTAAATGTAAAACATTAGGAGACTAAAATGTAAGCTTTCTCAAAAACAAAACTTTACAAGCATACTTAGTTGAAAAAGGAGGGGACAAGGAATATGCCAGACAATAAGAATGATGATCTTCACAAGTGGTTTTGACTTTAGCTTAGAAAGCGATTCTCATCTCTGTTTCTTTTTTTCCGTATTGAATGATTTTGAGCTGTGCGGCTCACAGCTGCTCTGGGACGGTGGTGTTTCCTTTCCTTCAATATATATAAGTGGAAAATATTTCATATGTATACATCATGTTATCTTTGAATGAAAATTAAGTGTTTAAACAATCCTAGTAGTAATTTCCAGGTAGACTGTTTTAAACAGTAAATCGATCACTGGCTTGGTAGGGTTATGGAAATTACTAAAATAGTAACACTTGTATGATAACTTTGCTATTTAAACTTTAAACACTTTAAAATTGCACCTACCATTTATTTAATTTTTACAGTATACCAGGTGCTTGTCCCTATAACAATACTCTGTGTAATAAAATCCTTATTTTAGAAATGAGTGAATTGAAGCTCCAAAAGTTTAACTTAGTCACCAGTTCCTCCATAAAGAAGACACGGAGCTGACCGAGCAGCCCCCATCTGTCTGACTGCAGAATCTGTATACCAACTACAGAAAAATGGAATACTATGGTCTTTGAAGCATAACATATCATTATTAATCGAAGATCAGAACGAGATTTGAAAGTGGCCTTCGTATGCTTTATTCATTCCACAATGCTGTAATGCTAATAACAATGGTATAATTCTTAGCAAAAACTATTACAGTCTAATGCTCATCATATTCAGTGAACAACATATACGTCTACATATTAATATGTGCAACTCAGGAGACAAAAATGAAATCAATTGTGATGGATCCATCTGTGTTATTGCACCAAAGTACATTAGAAATAAAATGACACCACTGAGTACCAGGCCAGAGCATACCTGGGAAACTTAGAACACACTGGTTTTGCCCATGGAGGCTAATTGTATTTGAGAAAGAGTTAATACCAAAGTGTTAATTTCACAAGATCTGTTGGAGTCATTTAGACAATGAAAATCCCTTCAATTGTTTTTCTCGATTTCTGAAGCTCACATTCAAATGGGATGTTTTGCTGTGGAGAACAGGGGTCAACATGGACTTACTAACAATTCTAACATCTCGTCCTCAGATGCCATTGTTTATTTAGCTTAAGTCACCAATACAATAAAAATATGGAATAAACTATATACTTTAAAATGCTTGTGTGTGTGTTTTTTAATTATAAAACTAATTTGTGGTCAATTAGTTTTTTAAAAAGAAAAATTGTATATAAGAAAACAAAAATGCCCTACAGATAACCATTGTTAATATATTCGCACAATGTTTTTTCTTTCATACTCATATATATTTATGCTTAAATAGTATTGAAATTGTATTTTAGGCCTATATTTTATTATAAATATTTCTATTGCCATCAACATTTTTTGTACATATAATTTTTAAGGACTAAATTCTTTTTATAATTCTAAATATTCATATATATGTATGTATATAATTCTAGAATGAAAATAAGTGTATATATATGTCACACTAATTTTCTAAAGTTAATAGCCAGGTAGTTTTTTATATAGGGAGGTTTTGTGTCAGGATAAATGGCTATTGTTAAAGCTCTTCAAATGTATTTTTGAGTAATTTTCCAAAATACTAAAATCTGCTTTAAAAAAACTTTTAGTGTTTATTTTTCTGCTCTCAGATCCCAGCACAGAACCTTTCACAGAATAGATACTAAATAAAAGGATTTTAGAACTGAACTGACTGGTATTGTTTGGACAAACGGTACCAATTTATATCCTTAGCAGCAGTATATGAAAATGAAGTTATAATAGTATTGAGGGTACTTGTTTCAAAGCATTTATAAGTTTTAAAACCACTACCTTTTCATTTCATTTTGTATAACCTTCGACTAGAGATGATCCTTTTAACTTACTTGTTATCTTGCTGTGTTTTCATTATTATGTATCCTGCTGTGCAATTTTTAAATATTGGCAAAAGTTCAGGTGAACAAGCTGTGACCTCTGTTTGGTGCCACGTCTTGGCCTTGGTGACAACAATTGTTTGGCCTGGATGTGAAGTTGCTTTAAGCATTCTCAGGCAAAAAAAAAAAAAAAGTAAACAATGTGTGTGCACTTCATAACTCTTTTGCATAGTCTGTTATGTGTCAAGAGGCTCACATTCTAAGCAAAATGGGAACAAAGTCACCATTAATAAACCACATGTACTAAGGCCAGCAGAGCAAACAGGCAAGAAGCTGTGTTAGAAATACCTGCCCTTGCAAAGCTAGTGCAAACTTTGCAAGGATTTTTAGCTGAGTTTTGGTTTAATGTTAGTTTTAGTTAAGAATTTTTTTTTCTATTCCCTAACATCTACTCAGTTCCTGACTTACGGTATATTCTTAGTAAATATTACTGAATGAATAACATAATTAAGAGCTTACAAATGGAAGCATTGGGTTCTGGTTTGGGATAATGAGTGCTAAATCTTGCTACACTCCAGGAAAATCCTGTTTTCTCTCTGACTTGACTCATTTACTTTTACTCCAGTGGTCAGCTTTAGAACAGAATGGTTTTACTCCAGCAATTGGCAAACATAATTAACCTTCGAGGAATGATTTCTCAGCCATCAGGTCACTGCACAACTCCTGTTCTCTTTCCTTCCAAACACGAGATCCTACCCCTGGCCCTTTAGAATCCCAGTCCAGCATCAACAAAATCACCTGCATCCTCAGCCTCTCCAGAGACTGGCCCTTGGCTTTTATGAATTCTGCCACGTTATCTCCTGAGGGCCGGGCTTCCCCTGCAGCCCTCTGAATCAGGGGCCCTGCTTCCTCCCACAGGACCTAGAGGAGTGGGGCTCTCTCCTCCTCACTGCTGCTTTCAGACCACATCTCACGCCCCTCCCTAAAACCTTCCCGTTTGAATCCCGCCTCAGCATATTGCATCAGCCCCTGTTCCTCATAGATGTTGTCATACGCATACCCCGCAGCAGTTCTCCCTCACTTTGATGTTTTTAGCTCCTGACTCATTGCCACTCCGTCCAAAATATCCCTGTCTTAACACGGATGATCCTTCCAACACCCTATCCTCAAGTTTCTTGAAATCCTCTCTTCTGATGATCTTGACCTGCACACACCCAACCTCAGTCGCTCACAGCCATGGCCAATCTCTGACTTTGCCACCAGCAACAATGCCATTTAACCCTCTGCTTACTCAATATAATCACTTCCTTCCACACACTCTCAACTCCCTTGCCCTGACCTGTTTCATTGTCCTCCCTGGAGAACACCACAGCCTGAGATAATCCACAACCCTTGCTTGCATTTCCACAGTTCACATAGCAGGAGAAATAGATGCAAGCATGATGACTGAACTCGCCCTTCACATTTATCACTGGGAGTTTCAAAGGGGTCCTTAGTGATTCATGGTGATCATGACATACTTTCCTAGCTCATTTACTCCTTATCTTCTGCTCTTCTCTCACCAGACACCCAGCACCACTTTCCAGTTTTCGTTCTCTAGTTTCTATTCACTGAGAAAATTAAGGCTTTAGAATAAAACTTTGCAGACTCTCACTATCACATCCATTCACTTTCTAGCATCGGCACCCATATACTTTGCATTCCTGCTGTTCACATAGATGAATGAACCATGATCCCATCAGAGACCATCCCCTCCATCTGTACACTGACTCCATCACCTCCCACCCACACAAAGATATCCTGCAGCAATCCCCTGCTTTTGATATAATTATTTTAGCTAATGCTGTTCTTGGCCACAGCCCCCTTCTCCCGGTGCCACCCCATTTCTTTGTTCCTGTGGCAGCAAAATCTTCATAACAGGTGTTTAAACTACAAGACTCCTAAAAGAAAACATAGGAGAAAATTCAAATGACCTTGGAAGTGTTGATGATGTCTTTCGATATGACACCAATTTCATAATCTGTAAAACTTGATTAAAATTTTAAAATAATTCTGATCCATGTAGACACTATCAAGAGAATGTAAAGAAAAGCTAGGTTGAAAGAAAATATTTGCAAAAGGCATATCTAATATTATCAATATTATCAAATATATAAAAAACTCTTCAAATGCAACTATAAAAAAAATGAACAACTCAATTAAAAAAGGAGGAAAAATCCTGAACAGAGGCCTCATCAAAGAAAATATACAGGTGGCAAATAAGCATATGAAAAGATGCTTAACTTCACATTCCTTTAGGGAACTGCACATCAAACTGCATGAGGTGCTACTACACACTTGTAAAAATGGCAAAAATTAAAAATAATGAAAACAGCAAATGCTGGAGAGGATGTGGGGCAACAATAACTCTTATTTGTTGCTGATTAGAATGTAAAATGGTCCAAACAGTTCAGAAGATAGTGTTGCAGTTTCTTACAAAACTACTTATCATAGGATGCAACAGTTATACTCCCCTGTGTTTACCTAAATGATTTGAAAACTTAGGTCCACATGAAAACCTGCACACAGATACTTACAGCAGCTTTATCCATAATTTCCAAAACGAAAGTAAGCGAGGTATTTCAGTAGGTGAGTGGATAAACTATGTACAACACAAAGTGGAATATTATTTAGTGCTAAAAAGAAATGATCTATGAAGCCATGAATAGACACAGGAAATGTAAATTCCTATAACTGAGGGAAAGAATCCAATCTGAAAAGGCTACATACTGTTACATATATATGATTCGTACTACCTACATAACAATCTAAAAAGATCAGTGGTCACCAGGGGTTGAGGGAGAAGGAGGGAGGATAGGACAGATGGATAGGCAGAGCATGGAAGGTTTACTTATGAGTTATTACTTACTAGTTATTCAGGGAAATGGAACTATTCTGTGTGCCACTCCTACTCTTTGATTTAATAATTCCTTTTTAATTGGATGTTAGATTTAAATTTTAAAATTTTACATTTCAGTTGTGACAGATACGTCTGTCTTCTCTCCAAGATACTTATTTTAAATAATAAATATTTCTTGCTAGATCCCAGCAACAAAATTTGCCTCAGTCTCCAGCTGCTCTTGCAATTCTGTAGGGCCATCCAAGCAGATTTTAACAACAGGATCTGAGCAGAAGTGATGTGTGTTTGTCCAGAGTTTTATAATGTTGATGCCTTTCCTATACTTTTATCATCCCAAGATCTATTGAAAACAAGTGTGGCAACTTTATTGAAAATCAGAAAGCCGCAAAATAAAAAGGAAAATATGGGTCTTTGAATTAACTTGTAGAGGAAAGCCCCTTCATTAATCAACATAATCTGTTTTGAAATTTATATGAGAGATTGTATAATTATCAATCAAAAATTACTCTTTCTTATTCTTTAGCATGCTTAAATTTAAAAATATTTTATTTTTGTTTTTTTCATATACAATGAAAATGACAATCATTTTTTGTCTCATAATAAACACATAAAACTTGTGAAATTCAAAAACTATAATATTCTAATGATGAAGGTCTTTTAAAAATATAATGTATTAGATTTCGTTCATCAAAAGCAAGCTGGTTATGATGACATGCACCTGTTATCTCAGCTACTTAGGAGGCTGAGGTAGATGGATTCCTTGAGGCCGGGAGTTCAAGACCAGCCTGGGCAATATAGTGAGCCCCAATCTCAAAAATAAAGCAGCAAAACCGATTATAATTCAAGTTATGATCAATTTGTTGATTTCTGCCATGGACAAACTTGACACTCATTCAGAAAACAGGAGAGATAGATGGACATTTGAAAACTTTAACATTCACATTACGGTCAGAAATCCTTTTTAAAAAGAATTCTAAATTATTTTAAATTTTGTAATTTTCTAATTATAGTTAAAAAGATTCCACTAGTCATCTGTTGCTACAGAATGACTAGGAAATGCCAAAGCCATGGTTCTGAAAATATATTCATATTTTTGCATAAATTATTTTGATTCATGTTTTTGCATAAAACTCTTTTGTAAAAAAAAAAAAAAAAAAAAAAAAAAAAAAAAAAGCTTTCAATGATTCTGCCAGATAATGGATTCTTTGTTCTTATAAATAAATGGAAAATCTCAGTTAAGCCATGTGCATGATACAACAATGAGCACAAACTTCATATAATGTAGAGGATGGGGGGTGGGATGACCAGCTGAGGCTTATCATGCAAAAGCCTCTATGATAAGATTTAGGGAGCACAGCTTTTGGGGTTTTTTTTGTCGTTGTTTGTTTTCGAGAGGGAGTCTCACCCTGTCACCCCAGGCTAGAGTGCCAGGGCGCCATCTTGGCTCACTGCAACCTCCATCTCCCGGGTTCAAGTGATTCTCCTGCCTCAGCCTCCTGAGTGGCTGGGATTACAGTAGCATGCCACCATGCCCGGATAACTTTTGTATCTTTAGTAGAGACAGGGTTTCACCAGGTTGGCCAGGCTTCTCTCAAACACCTGACCTTGTGATCCACCAGCCTCGGCCTCCCAAAGGGCTGGGATTACAGGCGTGAGCCACCACGCCCCGTGGGAGTTTTAGTGTAAAAATTAGCAGTGTGTGTTCTAGCAAACTATGTATGATAAATTGTATTGTACCTACAAGTTATTGTACAATCTAATAAAATATGAGAGATTCATTCTTAATGATATAGAGGGGTATTCCTGGTTTTGCTGTCTTGCAATGATGTTACTCTTACATTAATCAATAATATATTGAAAATATATCGTCTCTTTAAGATGTCAACATTGTCGTTTAAGTCTGACACAGCTTTTCTATGTATGTTTCTTTCTGTTTGCAGTTTACTGGAAGATTCCGTAGGGCTAACATTCAGCTCAAATACACTTAGATCGGTCCTGATATATCTCTGTGTATAACTGAATAAGCTATCAGAATGTGTGATTTAGTGTGCTGTCATTCTATGCTGAATCTCCATGTAAAGTGGTGGAATCAAGTAGTTGAAGGGCCTTTTCATATCAGAATTAAACCTCATCACGTTCTTAGAAATTGTGGAGCTAATTGTCAAAGTAACAATGATTCCACTCATTTTCTTTCACTGCACTTAACGGGCTGATTTATTTACTTATTCCATAAATTTCTCCATGTCTTTCACCACTTTTTCTCTTTTCAACTGCCTGATTCCTTCTAGGCAATACTCTCTCTCTCTTTTTTTTTTTTTTTCTTTCTTTTTTTCTGGCTTCTCCATCTGTCACCAATCAGTTTGTCCTTTGTGTCCATTTTTAGCCAATGAGCATGTGGCATGACTCTGATTAAAGAACTGTCGAATCACATTGCACTTTATTTTAGTAATACTAATTTTTAATTATTTTGTAGTCCTTATGTGGTTAGGATTTCTTGTTAATATTTGTGCTCAAAAATTGATATTGCAGAATTTAAAATATCAATTTAAATAAACAACATCCTTTAAATTATGCTTAGTTTCTCATATTTTAACAAATTAGAAGTACTGTAATACTATCTATGATCTATCTATCTAATATACAATATTTATCTTCTAATTCCTTAAATTATATAAATATACATACATAATATATATGATAAACATCCACACAAATATAATATATAAAGAGATATAAGATATATATACACAGAGTCAATCTTCATTATTCATGAATTATGTATTTGTGAATTTGCCTAATCACTAAAATTTATTTATAACCCTCAAATCAATACTCGGCGGCTGTGTTGCAGTCATTCATGAATGTGCTCAGAGCAGTGAAAAACGTTAGTAGCCAGTCTCAGCTGAGGTTGAAAAAGGTCACACTCTGCTTCTGGTTGCAGCTCTCTTACTGGAAACCTATCTCCTTTTCTTCAGTTTACATTGTGGCATGGGTTTCACGAAATTGCGAGGTTTGTGTTGATGATTTTGATGCCTGAGATGTCCCACAAGCATAGTTCTGATGTGCTATCTAGTTTCCCAAGCAGAAGCAGGCTGTGAGATACTTTATGGAAAAAATGCATGTGTTAGATAAGCCTCATTCAGACATGAATTAGAATGTTGGCCGGCTGAGCACAGTGAATCATGCCTGTAATCCCAGCACTTCTGGAAACTACAATGGGTGGACTGCGTGAGCCCAGGAGTTCGGGACCTGCCTGGGCAACATAGCGAAACCCATCTCCACAACAAATACAAGCATTAGCTAGGCATGGGGCACATGCCTGTAGTTTCAGCTACCTGGGGGCTGAGGTGGGCCTATTGCTGAGCCCAGGAGGTAAAGGCTGCAGTAAGTCTGAGAAAGGAAGGAAAGAAGGAAGGAAGGAAGGAAGGAAGGAAGGAAGGAAGGAAGGAAGGAAGGAAGGAAGGAAGGAAGGAAGGAAGGAGTGCTGTTGGCCACAAGTGCAATGTTATTGAACTAAAAATGTATATTGAATAGGTGTCTTTAAACAGAAACACACATATGGTTAAATATCAATCCACTTGTAAAAATGTGACCAGAGATTCACAAAAACTATAATTCCTCTAGGATTTGATAATTCAATGTTCATAGCAACTTCATAAAACATAACTACCACAAATAAGGAGAATCAATTATACGTATATGTTCGCTGGAAATTAATGTCACCCTATAGGCCTCTAAATGTAACAAGTGTAATGTAAGGACTCTTCTCATTCTCTGAGACATTTCTGTAGATCTGTGAGTCTCCCATTTTAAACTACACATCTCTATAATGCTGTATTGTTGATATGGTTTGGATGTTTGTCCCCTCCAAATCTCTCACTGAAATGTAATTTCAGTGTTGGAGGTGGGGCCTGGTGGGAGGTGTGTAGATCATGGAGAATCCCATATGAGTTGCTTAATGGCTTCCCCTTGGGGGTGAATGAGTTCTCACTCTGGCAGTTCACAGGAGATCTGGTCATTTAAAGGAGTGTGGCACGTCCTCCCTCTCTTTCTTGCTCTGCCCCTCACCGTGTGTGGGACCTCTTCCCCCTTCACCTTCTGACATGAGTGGAAGCTTCCTGAGGCCTCCCCAGAATCAGATGCTGGCACTACATTTCCTGTAGAGCCTGCCAAAACTTGAGCCAAATTAAACCTCTTTTCTTCATATGAATTACTCATTCTCAGGTATTCCTTTATTGTAACACAGACTAAGATAATTGTTTTTATATATTAAAACAAAATAATTTATCATAACTGATAGATTCCAGAGGCAGATATAAAAATCTAGCTAACTTTTATTAAACAAGATACTGAAAAGATTTGGAAAAATGTAAAACAATATTATTCCTTTCATTAAATTGTTTTTTGTTTTAGTAAATACAGCTATTTCAAAATGGTGTTTATGTTACAATTTTAGTGGTTATGAAGTATTGTTATATTAACATCTAAAAAATTTACTATTATTATTGTTTAAAAGAATAAAATTTTGCCTAAAATATAAATGGTATCAGTGTCAGGCTGGTAAATTGGTTCTCTCAAAAAAAAAAAAAAAAGCCATAATTTCCTGTGGTAAACACTCTGGTGGTATCATAGTAAATATTTAACAACTAGTTTTCCAAAAGAAGTTCCAACGTGAATGTCTGTAATAACAAGTGAGACAAATGTGAAACAACAAATCCACAAATTGGAACTTCACTCATTCATAGGAATTGACTTTTAAGCTGAATCTGATAATATTTTTTGAATATTAGATTATTTCCTCAGGTTTTTTTTTCACTCTTCCTAACAGTTACAGACTGGAAACACTTTAAATGTAATCTGCCTAATATACATTTTCTTAAATCAACAAATCAAGCCCTGCATTGTGGCGCTTGCCAATTTTGTGGTGTAAATATTTCCATGGGTGATTTCAAGCCATTGACCTAACATCACAGAACAGGGAGTCTTAAAGGGATGCATAATAATACAACATTAAATAGTATTTCCACTGTGCAACTGTTATAAAATTAATAATCTCAAAAGAATAGGTAATAATGCAATAAGAAAGTGCTGTGTTTTAAATGTTTATTACTTTTGTTTTTAATGTTTTTTTTTAGTTTATATAATTTTAATTTTTAATAATACATTTTTTAAAGTCTGGGCTTGTAAAATTCCTGAAAATCTAATAGCTAATCATTCTTGCTAGCTGACTCCATCACACCGTTGAAATACACCTGCTGTGTCATTTGGAAGCTACCAACATAGAGTCAAAGGAAGCACAATTGAGAGATGTTCAGAATCAGTTTTGGCTGATGATGCTTTCCGGCTCCAGCACATCACTGGATATAACTCTAATAAACATAAACTATTTGAGGGTCTCTATAGTTTTATGAAGGTTAAAGGATCCTGAGACCAAAGTTTGAGAATTGCCCCTTTAGAGGATCGAGAGGTCATTTGTCTTAACCCCGGAGCCGGTGCATGGATGATAGTGATCATGGAGAGTCCCATTGGTCTAAAACGTGACTGGTTATACACAACAGGTCATACTTACAGAATGAATAATGGACACAGCAGTATTTGACAGAGGACCTGAGTAGTAAAACAATAAAAAGTGATAAGAAATGAAATCAAACATTCTGAGTGAGAAGGGAGGTGAAAAGGGGTTTGTAAACAAACAAACAAAAAAAGGGCTGTGATGTCCTGTTAATCCTAACAATAATTTTATTATAGAGTTTTATTTCTAATGAAAAATTATTGCTTCTTTTGTGATTTTAACTTGTGCAATAGATAAAAAATCCAATGCATAATTGCAACCACTTTCTAAGATCTTATTACAAGAAAGGCCTTTTGATCTGTTAAACTTCTTGAGGGGTCTGAAATGCAAAGTAAGCCTAAGCTAAGCCTGAAGGCATGGGGGAAGCATCTGTGTAATAGGAATTTTGGAGTTCTGAGACTAATCCAAGAGAAAGAAGAAGAGGAAGAGAAAAGGAAAGAGGGAAGAAGACAACTAGTCTTAGAGGCTGGAGACTTTGTGGAGTAATGCATAAGAATATGAAATATTTAATCTGAAACTAACTTGTCTACGTAACCCCTCCACTTCTCCATATTCTGTGTCTCTGTATTTCATGTGCACTTGTGTGCGTGTATCAGCTAATGTGCTTGTGTGTGTGTATGGTCATGCCTGGGAGAGAAAACTCAGATAACAGCATCCAGATGACATATAATGGAAATAATAATTCTGGACAAGCAGTAATTTAGAAAAAGAGGTGACTGACAGAATGCAAGTTTCCAATCCACTCACAGAAATTTTAAGAAGCGCTTTGGACTTTCATAGAATACATAATGGATTTTTTGAAAAGAATTCATATTTTACTCTCCAGAAACAGAAATATCCTAGTTTAGTTCTTATTATTATTTTTGATTGACATATGATAATTGTACATATTTATGGAGTACGTTATGACGTTTCAATGCATGCACGCACTGTGTGATGATCAAATCAGCATAATTAGCATATCCATCACCTTAAACATTTAACTTTCTTGGCCAGGTGCGGTGGCTCAATCCTACTACTTCGGGAGGCTGAGGCAGGTGGATTGTTTGAGCCTAGGATTTCCAGGCTAGCTTGGACAATGTGGTGAAACTCCATCTCTACAAATAGTTCAAAAATTAGCCAGGCAGGGTGGCAAGCCCCTGTAATCCCAGTTACTTGCGTGGCTGATGTAGGAGGATAACTTGAGCCAGAAGGTTGAGGCTGCAGTGAGCAGTGATTGCGGTGCTGCACTCCAGCCTGGGTGACAGAGAGAAACTCTGTCTCAATTAAAAAAAAAAAATTACGTTTCTTTTTGGTACAGTTGTTCAAAATCCTCTCTTTCAGCTATTTTGAATTATGCATTATTGTTAACTACAATCACCCTGCTGTGCAATAGAACACCAGAACGTTTACTTCCTCTCTAACTGTGACATTGTACTCATTGACAAATCTCTTCTCTTGTCCTTGCTCCTACCCTCCACAGCCTTGGTAACCACACTCTATTAAATTCTGTGAGATCAACCTTTTTAGATTCCACACATGAGTGACAACATGCCGTGTTTGTTTTTCTATGCCTGACATTTCACTTAACGTAATGTCTTCCAGGCTCATCCATGTTGTCACAAATGACAGGATATCATCATGTTTGTGGCTGAGCTTGTGTGTGCGTACCACTTTTTCTTTACCTATTTATCTGTTGATGGACACTTAAATCGATTCTCTATTTTGACTACTATAAATAATGCCGCAATAAACATGAGAGTGCAAATGTCTCTGACGTACTTATTTCATTTCCTTTGTTTATATACCTAGCAGTGAGATTGCTAGATCATATGGTAGTTCTATTTTTAATATTCAAGAACTTTCCATGCTGTTTTTCATAATGGCTGCACTAATTTACATCTCCACCAACAGTGGGCAGGTGTTCCCTTCTCTCTGTGTCCTGGCCAACACTGGTAATCTTTTGTCTTTTTAATTTTAGCTGTTCTAATAAGCATGAGGTGATATCTCAGTGTGTTTTTGATTTGCATTTCCCTGATGATTTGTGACTTTTTTTCATATACCTGCTGATCATTTGTATGTCTTTGTCTGAGAAATGTCTTTTTAGGTCTTTTGCTCATTTAAAGAATTTGGTTATTTGTTTTCCTACAATGGAATTATTTGAGTTCCTTATGTATATTGAATATAAGACGTATATTTTGCAAATATGCATCCTTATTAGATGTATAGTTTGCAAATATGTTCTCCCATTCTATAGGTTGTCTCTTTTTCTCTACTGATTGTTTCCTCTGCTGTGCAGATGCTTCAGAGTTCAATGCAATTCTAATTGTCTGTTTTTGCTTTTTTGCCTGTGTCTTTGAGGGCTTAGCCAAAAAATCTTTGCTCAGACCAAGGTCATGCAACCATGAACCTCTCATCCTCGTTTGCTATTTACCTTTGTGTTCTGCTGGTTTTCTGTAGCAGCTTTGATTCCCTTCTTTTTCCTATTTGTGTAACTACTGTACCTTTTATGTGTGGTTACTAAGAGGCTTACATAAAAATTCTCATATAGACTTTCTAAAATTTGTAACAACTTTTGTTGTATACAGATATTCTAGACATTAGCCCTTGCTCGATTTACAATTTTCATTTCTTTACATCTTTTTATGATGTATGTTCCTCAACAAGTTTTGTAGCTGCAGTTATTTTTGATCACTTTGATTTTTAACCTTCATATTAGAAATCTTTAGACTAGAAATACTGTAATGGTGGTATTATATACTGTAATATGTAATACTGTGATAATATTAAATACTGTAATGTGGTATTACCATACCATGGTAGTAATATGTATTACTACCATGATGGTAATAGATTATTCTGAATTTGTCCATGAATTTATCAGTGAATTTTATACTTTCATATGTTTTCAGGATAGTAACTATCATCTTTTCTCCTTCAATTAAAGTGCTTCCTTAAACATTTTTTGTGATGCTGGTCTTTGCTGATGAATTCCTCCAGCTTTTGCTTGTCTGGGAAAGACTACTTCTCCTTCATTTATGAAGGATAGCTTTGCTGAGTGCTATTCTTGGCGGACAGTTTTTTTCCTTTCAACACTTTATGTCTTCTCACTCTTTCCTGGTCTACAAGGTTTCTGCTGAGAAATCTGGTCTATTGAAAATCTTCTTATATGTGATTTAGTGCTTTTCTTTTGCTGCTTTTAGAGTTCTCTCTTTGCCTTTTGACAGCTTGATTATAACATGCTTTGGAGGGTGCTTTTTGGGTTGAATCTATTTGAAAACTTTTGAGCTTCATGGATCTGAATGTTCATATCTCTCTAAAAACTTGGTAAGTTTTCAGCTATCATTTTATTAATTAAAGTTTCTCTGCCTTTCTCCATCTCTTCTTCATCTGAAATTCTCGCAATGCAAATATTTGTTCACATAATGGTATCTCATAAATACCGTAGGTTTTCTTCTCTTTCTTCCATTCTTTGTTTTGTTTTGTTTTGACTTTGGTACCTCTGACTACCAGGCTAGGTTATTGCAAAAGACTTGTCTTGAAGTTCAGAAATTCTTTCTTCTGCTTGATCTATTATTATTGAGGCTCTCAATTGTATTTTTATTTCATTCTTTGAATTCTGCAGCTTCAAAATTTCTGTTTGGTTCCTTTTTATGATATCCCTGTGTTGGATTTCTCATTCAAATAATAAGTAATTTTCCTGATTTCATTGAACTGTCCACGTGCATTCTCTTGCATCTCACTGAGTTTTCTTAAAATTATTATTCTGAATTTCTTTTCAGATGATTTCTAAATTCCCATTTATTTGGGATAAGTTACTGGAGAATTGTATTTCTTTGGTGGTATCAGGTTGCCTTGCTTTTAATTTTTTTGTGTGTGTCCAGGCTTTGATTTCTGCATATCTTGTGAAACAGTCACCTTTTCTAGTTTTCTAGGATGGCTCTCACAAGGCAAGATTTCCACCTGCAGATAGGTTTTACAGTGTCAGCTGGGTAACGTGTTGGCTTTGGTTCTGAGTAGATGTGGTTGCCATGCAATTTCTTTAGAATGTCATAGAATGACATTCATGTAATGTCAGAAATGCCTATGAGTGCCTCAGTAGCCGAGGCTGCAGGAGTTTGTATGGCTGGTCTGCTGGCTGAGGCACAGCTCCATTGGGAATGAGTTGCTGGGTTGGTTTGCATGCTGAGTTACTGGGTTTGTTTGCATGCTGAGAGGGTGCAAGGCTGGTCTACTGGCTTGGACACTGCTCCCCTTTCAGTGAAGTCCTGGAGTTGTTCATGTGCAGAGGGGAGCAAAGCTGGCCCACCAGGATGGCTACAGCTACTCTTGGTTGGTTTACAGACCAATGGGGCATATGGTGGCCTACTGAATTGTGGGTAGGGAACTTGAAACCCTCTTGGTTCCAAGCAGATCTTTACTGGGAAAGTGACGTGGCAGAAGCAGAGTCTTTTTGTCTTGTCTTTTCTCTTGTGGCCATCCTGAGTCTTTGCCACTTCCCTGCTGTACTCTAGTGCACTCTTCCAGATACTCATGTCAAGATATTTATTTTTTTCATTCCTCCTTTTGTTATGGAAGGGTGGGGGAAAGTTAGACATCTCTAATCAGCTATCTCGTTGATGTACCAGAGATCAACTAATTTAAACAAAGCTACAGTTTTGACAAGTCTTCATTCAGGACCATTTTCTACTCATTTTATAGATGAATAGAGCTTATGTAAATAATGCAAATATTAATAACTCATTAAATTGGTTGTTTTGATGAAACCTTGACGGTTTAGTATATGTTTTTTAATTTATTGTAAAAACATAATCTGAGTTTATTGCATCTTTTAGGTTTCCATTTTAATAATATAAATCTGGCTTTACCCCAATGTGATTTAATCTCTGGGTTCATAGCAAATGCTCATTATTTTCTATAGGTGTGTCTGTGTGTGAGAGAGCATTGTGTATGTATGCGATGTCTAAATCTATTGCCATATGTGTACCTATGCAACATTCCTGCATGATCTGCACATGTACTCCAGAACCTAAAGTACAATAATAAATAAATAAATAAATCTATGTCATTATCTATATGTAATGATTTTAATGGGATGCTTCTCTAAATATTAAGACAATCTCTTACAATGATGTTACTTATACTAGTTGAGCACCACTTGCTAAAATAGGAAAGGAATTCTAGGTTCAATATCCTAGAAGCAACTTGCTTTCAATTTCCTGTAGTTTAAAACTAGCAACTGCCAGCAGGTGTATCCAAGCATATTTTAACTGTCAGACAGTATCAGAGAGATAAATAAAATCACTAAGGTAACCAACTTCTAAAAATCCCATGGATCATGAAGACATTTTTACATAACATCAAACCTAAATTATACTTGGCAGACCAACATTTTAAACTGCCTCCTTAAAAGTAGGATTCATTTTCCACTATTGTCTGTTTCCAAAGACTCTAAATATGCATTCAGCATTTGTGCTACCCTGGTTTTTTTTTGAAACCAAAATAAAAGTAAAACAAAATAGTGAGATAAAATAATCTTCCACCATTTTTATACCAAAGCTAGTCAAAGAGAGTTGTCTAACCACATCAGTGGTTAGACAAATATGTCTAATATTAGGTCAAATATGTTTCTATCACTTTAGTATAATAAATGATATACTGAGAAATTATACTTAAATAGATCCTTGGGCCATTTCTTACCTCTGGAGAGAGAAAACATTCTACCCAAATCCAAATGTTTTACTTTTCTCCTTATATGATTTTATTCCTGTGCTTGAAATATACTTTATCCTATTTTTCACCATCTCTCAATTATAATTTTGTCTCTGTCTGGCCTACATTGTCATCCCCACTTCTACTCATGCTCCTCACACACCATATCAACCCTCACTTATCATGTACATTCACTCAATTTATCTGATGCATAGCTGGTTTCAAATAGCTGTCATCTGTTGTAAATGAAGTCCCAAACGTGTGTGAGGCTTACTGCTCCGTAAAGGGTAGCAGCAGACACATAAAACAATAAATTTGGAGGTACTGCTCTGTGAGTTACTTCTGTTTAAAATCAATTATCATAGGTGAATTGTGTAACCTAACAATGATTCTGTTACATGATAAGGCGACTTAACAAATAGACTACCTGCCAAAGTTTACAAAATTAAACCTATTTTTTGAGATATCTTTTATTTACCCCTGACATATAATAACGATTCATCTGAGCCTCTAGAGCACTCTGAAATTAATGCCTATGTACTTTTAAGCCTTCATGCTAATGCACAAGTTATTGCCGCATGGACAGAGGGAAAATTGTGCATGAAACATGAAATTCATTAAACTTTCTATATCCAACTCTCAGAAAAGAAGACTTGTCTTTTAAATGTTTTTATCCATCATAAAGTGCTGAGAAGTAATATACACTACAGTGGTGGCATGATAATTTCTGCTGCTTTCTGAAGCTTGCCAATTGTGAAATTACTCCTGATGCAAATTAATAAATAATGTATGCACTGTTAATAGATCCAAAATCTTAAGTTCCTGTTAGAGAGAGAAATTGTGCCAAATCATCAGAGGAGTGCTATATTAAATTGGAGAGGACAGGGGAGAGAGAGGAAGAGGTGAGGAAGAGGGAGGAAATAAAGACGTGTTAAAGTCACGGATAGTATGTTACTGTAAGGACCTAAAACTAACCTGGTTTAAGTAATCAGGACATTTGGTTTCATATATTGAGTATTCTCATATACTGTTGTTTTTTATTTATCTTCTGGTTTAAAAATTGATTTATTATATTCTTTATAATTTCATGGAGATAAATGTCAAGCATCTGTTTCTGTTTTTATTTTGGTTTCCTGGGAGTGACTTCAAGTTTACTATTTTTTTAACTTAATGAAAATAAATGC
>NW_022436970.1:17716133-17814223 GCF_009761245.1 Sapajus apella | reverse complement strand
ATATATATATATATATATATATATATATATATATATATATTTAATCACTATATATATAGCTATCTAACTATATCTTCCATTTAAGTACCACTTATACCTATCACAATATTATTTATTTATTTATTTATTTTTAATTTTTAAACTCATACCAATGTAAGCGTTTGAAATCTATGTATGTATCACAGAATAGAGATCAGCAAAGTTTTTCTATGCAGAACCAGAGAGCAGCTATTTTAGGCTTTGCAGGTCATGCAGTCTCTTTCACAGTCACTCAACTCTGCTGCTGTAGTGAAATTAGAGAGCAATTTGAGAATCAGTCGGGCTTTGGGCTACTGGTCATAGTTTGCAAACCCCTGTCCCGAGGAAAAACTGATCCAAAAACTAAATTTATTCTAATGTTTTTCTATAATTCCCTAGGTTGTCCTAACATGCTTTGAAGGCTTTGGAAATTCTCCATAGCAGGCTGATAAAGCAGTTCACTTTACTACTTAAGAGGCATACGGAAGCCTGCCCCTTGTCCTGAAGCCATGTGACTGCTCATGCACCTTACTAAACCCAGAAGAGTTATTTTCCTAGGTGCACAGGCGATCTCCCTCCATGACTGCCTGCATCTGAGTGCAAGAAGGAACCCAGCCATCCTGCTTCCTTCCTCTTTAGACCCACAAGGGGCAGGAACAGCTGGATCGGTGTGCACAGAACCCTTGTGATTATGAAGAACAATGGTTTTCTTAAGGCCTGTCAGTCAGCAGCATGCAAACAGTGAAAAACTGGGAGCTCAGGAAATAAGTGAACTCCTCTGCCTGTTACCTGTTCAATGAGTTCCTTCCTGGGTTCAGTGTGAAGAGAGCTGATACTCTTATCTCTATGGAAAGAAAGGATAAAAAATGATAGATATTTGATCAATGGATATATAAAAAATTAACAAATGCCACCGAGGCGAGTGCCTTGGGCTGTCTACAAAATCAAGGTGCTTTGTGTCTTTCTTGGCTACTTTTCACTGCACTTCATTTGATTTCAGAAACCCCAAGAGACTACATTTCAAAATGGCTTTTTATCTCCAAAACCATGTGAAGTGCCCTTTAGAAGTCTAAACACAATAATGTCATCTGTGTCCATGTCACTCAGCTTTGCCTTATCCTCAAAAAAATCAAATGGATGTGTTAGTGGTGAATTCATTTCAAATGCACACCAACGGCTGGTAATGAAGAGTGCTTTCTTCTCATCTCTTTTTGAATATGCAATCAATCCCATATTGATCAAGATGTTTTATCTAATTGCCTTTCATGTCATATTCTGCTGTGATTATCAAGAGGGTATTTTATTTTATTTAAATATTTATTAATATGTTATGTTTTACATTAAAATGAAACAAAGCCATAAACTCACCAACAGCGTGGAATCCAAAATGACACCACAGGTGTGAGCTCTGAGCCCAGCACAGACCTTACTCCAACTTCTAACAGGATAGGAAACATGATACTTCTCAAACTCAACAAACATTCACTTCACATGGACTCCACAGCTACAGAGAAATTATTTTTTTTTTCACCTCTGCAAAGGGAACTTGCAAGTCATGAAGGGAAATAACCACTGCTGATTGGTTAATTTTGTTGCAGGTCAGAAAACATCAAATGCATTGCTGCCTGGGGCCCCGAGCAATCACATCAAAGATGCTGAACTTTGCCAACCTGGGGGAGTACTGGTGTGCTGTGGGATGCCACACTGCTTCAGGGTGTAATTTATACCCTTTTTTTCTAGTAATATATTTACTTATTTATTAATTGAGACCAGGTCTCACTCCCATTGCCCAGGCTGTGGTGCAGTGTTGCAATCACAGCTCACTGCAGCCTTGACTTCCTGGCCTCAGGTGATTCTCCCACTTCTGCCTCCAGAGTAGTTGGGATTACAGATGTGTGCCACCATGCCTGGCTACTTTTTTGTATTTTTAGTAGAGACAGGGTTTTGCCATGTTGGCCAGGTTGGTCTCGAACTCCTGGGCCCAAGTGATCTTCTGCATCATCCTCCCAAAGTGCTGGGATTACAGGAGTGAGCCACCCTACCTGGCCTCTAGTGATATTTTAAAGCCTCATATGCATATGCAGGAGAAAATATTTATAAGGTTATCTGCAAAGTGATTTCTGGTCCTGGAATGTTCTGTGCTTTTCGCGTTGGCCCTTTCTTCAGTCAGGTGCCTCTCCCTTCTTACTCCTACAAAAAGCTGTATTGTCACAATATATGGGGACTGAAGTAATGGGGTTACTTCCAGAGAAAAGAACAGAAGACTTGCACATCCTTTCTTGCAAACGTCTGCACGTTTGGAGATCCCCAGGATAATCCTCAGGTTCACGGATCCATTAGAAGGCTTCACAGTGCTGAGCTAACCTGTTATACTCACCGTAAACGGACACAGGTTAGGATCAGCACTGGGAAAAGGCGCATTGGGCAGGGGCAGGACAGACCCAGTGTGGAGCTTCCAGGTGCTCAGAGCATTGATATCTCCTAGCTATGACGTGTGACAACACCAGGGGGTATTGCCAACCAGTGACAAGCACCAAATCCATGATTTCCAGAGATGGTACTGGGCGTAGGTCACAGAGACATGACTGAGTCCCCGTGTGTCTAACCTTAGTCTCTAGACCCGCCAGAGGCAAGCTGACATCACATGGCCCAAGGTGCTATACTAACTCACATGGCTAGCAGGGTTCTCTAGGAGGATCATAAAAGTTGTTCATATCCTACATTTATTAGGAAAGACCTGGGTGTTCACCGCTGTATTACTCTGCTCCTTAAGGAAGCCTTCCCTGACATATTTCATCAGATCTATTTATTTCTGCCATTACTTTGTGCTGGAACAGCCCATCTAGTCTACCTGTTTTTCTTACTTTTGGACTCTTGTGCTTACTTTAAAAAATACTTTTTTTTACTTTAAGTTGCAGGGTATATGTGCAGGACGTGCAGGCTTTTTACACAGGTAAACATGTGCCACGGTGGTTTACCCTACCTATCAACCCACCACCTAGGTATTCAGTCCAGCATGCATTAGCTATTTTTCCTAATGCTCTCCCTCCACTCACCCCACTCCCAGAAAGGCCCCAGTATGTATTGTCTCCCCTCCCTCGCAATGTCCATGTGTTTTCATTGTTCATCTCCCACTTATTAGTGAGAACATGTGGTGTTGGTTTTCTGTTTCTGCATTAGTTTGCTGAGAATAATGGCTTCCAGCTCCATCCATGTCTCTGCAAAGGACACGATCTCATCCTGTTTTATGGCTGCATAGTATTCCATGGTGGATATGTACCACATTTGGTGAGGTTACAGAGAAATAGGAACGTTTTTACACTGTTGGTGGGAATGAAAATTACTTCAACCATTGTGGAAAACGGTGTGGGAATTCCTCAAATATCTAGAACCAAAAATACCATTTGGCCCAGCAATTCCCTTACTGTGCATATAGACAAAAGAATATAAATCATTCTATTACAAAGATACATGCACACGTATGTTCATTGCAGCATTGTTCATGATAGCAAAGGCATATAGCCAACCCAAATGTCCATCAATGATAGACTGGATAAAGAGAATGTGACACACGTACATCTTACTTTGTTTTATCATTTTCATTCAGTTTGGGTTCAATTTATGAGAAAATCAAAGATTTAAAAATCAAATTAAATTAAAGCAAATTAAAGAGCATATGCTGTATTTGTCATTTTTGTTGCTGTGTGCATGGCACGATGGTAAACAATGGTAAGCACTGCACTGGAGATATTATAGGAGCAAAGCTGTAGATTTCAAAGCACTTGACATGATAGAAGATAGAAAATATATATTTTTATTCTTCAATTACTCTTTAGATGTCAGCAAAAAAAAATGATGAAAACATTTTCAGGTTTTATGAGGTGGTTTAAAAGTGTAAGCCTTTTCAAATCCTTAACTATTACTTTGTTGGTTTAAAAAATTTTTTTTTCTGACCCCTGCTTGTTCTTTCAAGCCTTTCATTATGGTTCTGTAATTTCTACTCCTGGGAATCATAATACACTGAGAATCCACCTATCAGTAATTTATTTTAAGTTGGTTTAATTTTCACTTTTCTTATTTTTTTCAAAACAGACTAAAGAAACCCCTCATTTATCTTCAGCCTTAGAACCAGTAGTTTCACTAGTAAAGTCTTTTCATTGCTCCATAACTCTCCTGCATGTTCACTGCTGTGCAACAGAAACAGAGACAGCAAAGGACTGTTTTATGCTGAGCAGTTACCACCTTTTCCTTCAGGCACACCAAATGCAGAGTCGACAGGCCTTCTAAGCATGCAGGAGGAATTCTATTTTGTTTTCTCTTTCTTTCTATCTCTGCTTTTCCTTCCTTCTTTCTGTGCTTTCCTTCCTTCTTTCTGTTCTTTCTTTCAGGTAGTAGTAAACAGCAGCTATTACTAACTGAAATTTCACAGGCATGTGGCAGAAAATTCACTGATAGATAGAAAATGAATAATACTGATGCCAAGTTTAGAATTGCAGACCTGACATTCTTATTTATTTATTTGGAAGAGTTATTCTATCTCCGTAAATGTTTTCTTTTTCTTTTTTGTGTCTGCATTATTGCAATTAGTAAAAGAATTCCACATTTATTAGCTGGTTAAAAAGAGAAAGTGAAGTAATGTGTGTGTCCTAGCCAGCATAGAGTGAGGTGTGCTGCAATTTAGCAACTCATAATGAAAAGACTTGTTTTCTCCTCATGCTACATACACAGGACAGGTAATTCGGGGTTCTATTCCCTACCTTTTCACCCTGAAACCCAGACGAATGGAGCAGCTGCCATCCCAAACATTGCCAGTGGCTGTAATAGGAAGAAGGGTGCCAACTCTGGGGTGGTTTTCACCAGCCTGGAGCCACAGAAGCAAGAAGCACTTCCCTCCCTGCTCACCTGCAGCAATCCTGCTCCACATCAGCACCAGGGGGCCTCAAAGTGCAAACACCTTGCGCTCAGAGGGGACTTGTTCAGGGACCAGAATTACTTCTTCGGTAAGGTGTTTGTCGAAAGTGCTAAGCTCACAGTAGGTATTTGCTGAATCTTAGATAACATGGTTATTACTTTGCCACAAGGTCATGAACAGGTCACGTTACTTTGCGTAAGTCCCAGTTTTTTGTAAAGAGAGGGAATTTTCAAGTTGTTATCATTTAATTTCAGATTTGAACGTAAAGTACATTTTTAAAATGCTTATGATAAATTAAATGGAAAAAGTAGAATACTATATGTGAAATTCTACAGTTTATAAATTCGGATTGTATTAGGTCGGTGCAAAATTAATTGCTGTTTTCCCATTACTTTCAATGGCAAAAACTCAACCTATTATTAATACGTTCCCCCGCTTTTCTGACACACACACACACACACACACACACACACACACACACACACGAGTCAAACACATATTCATAGTGAATTTCTTTAATTTTCATCAATAGGAAATTCTCTCTCCCCCTCAAAAACTATCTACGTTCTTTAAACTGAATACCTTGACAACCACGACAGCTTTTTGAACACAAATTTAAAGTAGGTGAATGCACTCTGAGTGCGCTGACCACCAGCATGCTTCACAGTCCAGGGAACCTTCAGAGTAAAGCCCTCACCCTATTTTAAACATGCCATTGTGGCTTCAGTTATTTGCTTATTCTCTCTCTCTCTCTCTCTCTCTCTCTCTCTCTCTCTCTCTCTCTCTCTCTCTCTCTTTTTCTTAAGGCAGAATCAAGCTCTGTCACCGAGGCTGGAGTGCAGGGGCTCCATCTCAGCTCACAGCAAAGTCCGCCTCCCACATTCAAGTGATTCTCCTGCCTCAGCCTCCCAAGTAGCTGGGATTACAGGCACCCGCCACCTCGCTAACTAATTTTTGTATTTTTAGTAGAGACGGGGTTTCACCATGTTGGCCAGGCTGGTTTGAAACTCCTGACCTTAAGTGTTCCACCCACCTCGGCCTCCCAAAGTGCTGGGATTATAGGCATGAGCCACTGAACCTGGTCACTAGTTTTTGTTCCTTTTTAATCAATGTCAACAAGGGGGAAATAAGTAGGGGTTGCAATTATAAGAGATGAGCTTTAATACATTTAAATTTTTTTTCTTTAACTTTTATTATTGAGGACTTTGCCTGAAATTTTGGCTAAGGGTATTTGAAGACCGTATGTAACTTTTTGTCACTGAATTTTTAATTATTTTTTCCTTTGCAGGCTTTCAATATTTTTATATTTTGTGTTATTTAAGCTCAGTTTTTGTGTCAATCTCCTCATTTAGTATACACAGGTTACTGGGAACAACTATTTAATATGAACCACTTTAAAAATGTTTAATTGACAAATATAGGTTGTAATAGGGTGTAATGATACATGTATATACTATGGAATGATTAAATTAGGCTCATTAACATAATGTATACCATTTTTAAATAATAATTCTAAACTTCAGAACTTAATTCCAATACTTGAAATTTGAAAGGAAAGGGAACAATGTCTCTACTTAGAATAGCTTCAAAAATCATCATCAAAAAGCCCATTTTTCATATACTTCATTATTTTTGTTTTTCAGAAATCTAAAAGGCTAGCTAAAGAAAATGTATATTTTTCTCTTACAAATTATTCTTGTCGTTTTCTGGCAAACATCCTCTAGCTAAATCAGGCATCATAGATTTCAAATGTTACAATCCATTTCAATTTGACGGCTTTAATCAGAGTAAAACAAAACAAAAATGGGTAATGAAAACAGCAAATATTAACAATCTTATAATTTTCAATTCCTTAAACATTCTTCCTCCTATTACACTCTAAGGATTATGAAAAGTAAATTATATAAGAGATTATGTGATTAGTTATTAATTCTTTCCCCGCAGGATTGAGAACCTAAAGATACTACACTCATTCTTCATTACAGAAATATGCACTTCCTGGTAATTGAATCAGATTACACCCAGGCATGACAAGGAAGGGTGGGCGTGAGCTGAAAAACGAATCTGACGGTTGTCTTCAAGCCTCATTTTAGCCAAGTGTTTCTAATTTCTCTCAGTTCAGAACTTTGATCAGAGTTTATAACATCAATCGGAGTCCATAGTCTGATGATTTTTGTTACTTTATGCCGCTTTCAACTTTCGAGGCATAAATTACAGCCTTTAACCCTGTCTTCCTTTCATTGGTCTACGGTTTCCCCAATTCTATGACCAGGATTAGGCAATCTTCTACAGTTAGATTGTGTATCAAACAAACGATAAATGAGCTGTTTTTGCTGAAATTATCTAAACATAAGTATTTGTCTGAGATTTCCAATCACTAAAATCATATTTTCTAATTGTTTATTTTAAATAAGGTTTTGTTGAGTAACCTAAGCAAAAATACACACGTTTGTAATATATATGTACATGTATAAGCTGTTTCGATATCTATCTCTCTATCACAAATTGTTAGTCTATTTAGTAACCTTCTCTGTTGAGATCTTTACTATTTTTCCTGAGCTATATTTCTTAATTTCCTTTTATGCCTATAAAAAGAAGTTCACTGCTCCTTCCCTCATTTACATGCTGGAATTATGAAGGCCCTGATGGACTGGGACAGATTCTTACTCTATAGGTGCACTTGTTGTATTTCTCAGTCCTCTTTGGAGTTGCTGGGCTTTGAGATCCAGCTCAGTGTTTTGTTTGTGAACACACAGATCAGAGTAGTGAGGCCCAGGGAAAGAAAAGCACTAAGACAATTTCTCCTCTCTGGTCGCCTGTTGTGAACCGCACTTTTCTGCTTTTGCAGAATCCATTCTGTAAAATCCATTTTTTTCTCCTCAGCATCATTTTGCACAAAATTCACATATGCACATATATTAGAAAATAATGTTGTTTATGTCTTTTAATAAAAATTATTTCCAAAGTAGGGCACCAATATGGTGGAAAATTTAAAAATACAGAGACAGAGAGGATCAAATAATAGTAAAAGAATCTCTTGCCTAACACTTTCCCAATTCCTGTAGTAATCATTTTTCAAATATTTTTTGCATGTTTTTCCTTTCTCCCTACTGTTTACCAAAGTCAAAATCAAATGATTATATGCCTACTTACAAATATATCAACTTTATTCAATGTCTATTTTCTACTTAAAAGATGGAGATTTAGCTCACTATCACTAGCTTTCTTTATTTCTTTTTTCTACAGTAATTTTAAAAGAAAGATATTATTTTAAGTTATATTATTATTTCACTTTGTACCTGGAAACAATGTATTTTTTATACATTATTTAATTATAAAGATAATTTTAGTGAGCATCTTAACATCTTTTGTGAAAAAGGAGAATGTGAATGTCACTGGCTTTCACTCCACGTTTTGTGAGTTCCACTTTTACTTTTCTGTTACCAAGATAGTTAGCTTTTGTATTACATAAAGGGTTGTTTTAAATGACACATTTAAGCAAGGAGTTTGTTGATTTTCATGTATTTTGAAAAATATAAATATTAGATAATTGTATGATAGGCTAACTTAAATCTATTTCTTCTATTTAAAAAAAAAAATTGCCAGGCACAGTGGCTCATATCTGTAATCCTAGCACCTTGGGAGGCCGAGGCAGGTGGATCACCTAAGCTCAGGAGTTCAAGATCAGCCTGATCAACATGGCAAAACCCTGTCTCTACTAAAAAATACAAAATTAGCTGGGCTTGGTGACTCATGACTGTAATCCCAGCTATTTAGGAGACTGAAGTAGGAGAATCACTTGAACCCAGGAGGCAGAAGCTGCAGTGAACCAAGATTGCGCCATTGTACTCCAGCCTGGGCAACAAGAGCAAAACTTCATTCCAAACAAAAACAAAAAAAACAGAAAACAGAAAACAAAAACGAAAACAAAGTACTTTTCTCTGTTGGACTTATTTAAATAATAAGCAGTGAAATTCCGAAAAAAACTGACATAACAGGTTAGATAAATGAGAAAGAAAAGGCTAAGAGAACATAGGAACTGGGTAACGCAATCACGTACACAAGAAAACAACCAGTAGTTAGCTTATTGATATGAAAGGTTAGCACAACTGCACAATCACAAAATCACAAAAGAAAAAATTGCCCTTCTAAATTTAAAGCTGAAGGTGAGCATTCACATTCCCTAAGGTGAGTCAAGAAGGTGAGGACAATGTATTTTTTTAATGAAGTAACAAGCCATGCTAATCAGTATTAACCTAAATGATAACTATGTGTTTATAGATATAATGATGCTCATATAATTTCATGTGAGGTTCGCATCCCAATCATCTCAGCACGGCTACCCTATTAATGGCTCCATACTTTTCACTTATTTCTATGAAACAGATCCCTCACTTGTGTATACACACAGGAACCCAAATATATCAATCCAGCTTCATGCAGATATATACGCTTCAGTGAAGGGTTGTGCTCAAGGAGTGCAAGAATGGTAGATCTTCCATTTCTGAAGACTTCGTGAAAGTTAGTCTACCCAATTCTTTTATATATATATATATATATATATATATATATAATCAATTCTATTTCAAGTAATATTTAGATCTCTCAGAAATATAAAAGCCAACAAAGGGAAGCACAGGATTAAAATGGGCCCAATCTTCTGGCTATACACCAGAATCTCTCAGACCAGTCTAGAGAATGTGAAACCTCTATAAACCAAAACATACACCAATAAAATAAAGTACCTTAAACCTGGCAAACTAAAAAAAAAAAAAAAAAAAATCCTCATTTCATAAATAAATAAATATATGTTTCATTTATATGAAAGCAAAGATTGAAAACATGTTTATATATATAAACACTTTACCCATTAGATATATCTGAAAGTGAGTATGCAGATACATGATGGAAACACCTACAATTTCTATTTAATAAGCAGCAGAACCAATTTATCAATATTTAAATAGAGGACTCTCAAAAAGCAAAGATGCTATACTAGATGTGTGGAAAATCAGCAAAACAAAACGTCATGGTACTTGTTTGCAAAGCAATTACAGTTTATGAGTGTGTAAGACATGTATATGTTACTCTTACACTGTGTCCTGCATTACCCATTGGCGTGCAGGACACAGTATAAGCGCCATAGCAGAGCTGTAAACAAGATGAGGTACCTATTAAGAATATAGTCAGGTATCACTCTAGGGGAATATTTAATGCATAAAAATAAATCATGGAATAGGTTAGTATTAGTCTATCATTTAAAAATTATTCTGTGCAGAACACCTCAAATAACATTACGAATTAAATCAAAACTTAATTAATACTTAATATTGACTGAAATCTCCCTGAAGGCACATAGAGGATTTACAAAATAAAAAAAAGAAAGAAAAGGAAAAAGAAAACTCCTCTTTTAAGTAAGGTAATGTGTGTTATGTTATTTTCCATGATATAAACTTTTTATTTTAGTATTTTTGAAAGGTAGGTAAAAATATTTCTACTTGCTTGGGGTTCAACGTCTAGGAAATTTAATATAAATATCATTTCACTAATGAAAATACTTTTCTTCCCCCCCACCCCGCCCATCTTCTCCATAAACTCCCCACAACAATTTCAGCTGTGAAACTGAGCTCTTACCAGCACTGATTGCTATCAGCTGTTTCTGGGCCGTCTGCATTTTGATTCATTGGCGTTTTCCCTTACCTCTTTGTATGCTTCAAGTTTTCTCAAGAGAAATGATGGTGCAATGTAATCTATTCCTTAGATATATCAGAAATTTCACAAATGTTTAGGCTTATTGGAGAGGATGAGATCCTGAGGGGAAATCCATATACTTTCTTGTAGATCACAATGAGATAGCAGTCTCATGATTTATCAAATGTACATTCAAAAAACCTGCCAAGGGATGAAATTTGTTTCTCATTTTCCTTATTTTAAAGTTAAATTTTAACTTCCTAACATTTCTGGCAATGAGTAAGCAAAGCCCAAGTTTCATATAAAGAAGAAGAAAATGTTGATATTACAACCAGAGAACATTTGCTTTTGTATAAATCTAAGTATAAATCTCACCATTCCCTCTGCTGTTGCTATTGGGAACCACAATACCTTTGACCCAGGAGCCAGAAATTCTTTTATTTCTTCACAAAACACATTATAAAAGCTACAACCCTAGGTAAGCATTTGCCCAGCAATATGCAGATGAACTGAAACTCCATCCATGACAATTACAGAATAACTCCTGATCGAATAATCTTATATAGGAGGATAAAATGCCCTTAGCTGCCAATTAAAAATGCCTTTAGAAAGCCATTTCTCCTGTTTTCTCAGTAATGCTTCTTTTGCGTTGCCCAAATTGAGTTTTAGAAAAGTGAAAAAAGAAAAAAACTATCAGATTTTAACACAAACATGATTTCTTTCTTTTTGGAATAATGTGTAGGATATAACACATTTAACATAAGAAAGTAGCTACAATACAGCAGGCACTAATGAAAAAGAACAGCTATATAATCATGCTGTTGGATATTGGCTCCCATGTTTATTATATCATCAGTAGATCATTTTCTGATATGAGTTTAACATAGTTTGTTTAATCACACATTTTCTCACACATGTCTGCAGTAAACCTTCAGAATATTTTTCAGGTATTAGTATTCCCACAAGAATAGAAAAACAGATCTTCGCTACTCAAAATGTGGCCTATATACCAGCAGCATCAGCCACAAGCTTGTTACAAATGTTGCTGGGCGCGGTGGCTTATGCTGTAATCCCAGCACTTTGGGAGGCCGAAGCAGGCAGATCAGTTGAGGTCAGGAGCTCCAGACCAGCCTGGCCAACATGGTGAAACCCCGTCTCTACTAAAAACACAAAAAATATCCAAGTGTGGAGGTGCGCACCTGAAATCTCAGCTACTGAGAGGCTGAGGCAGGAGAATCTCTTGAACCTGGGAGGTGGAGGCTACAGTGAACTGAGATCATTCCATTGCACTCCAGCCTGGGTGACAGAGGGAGACTCCATCTCAAGGAAAAAAAATGTAAAATTTCAGGTCCCACTTAACATTTATAATAGGATTTCCCCAGGATTCATGTATTCATTACAGTTTGGATGCCCTTCGTTAATTTCAATGCCTTTTTATCATATGTGAATCTGGTGTTAATACACATCTTCCTGGCCTGGTTGCATTTATGGTGCAGAAAGCTAGGACAGAGCATGCAGAGGATGCCCATGGAAAACAGATGCTGGGTGTACAAGGTCAGAAACAACATTCAGCCACTGCTGGCTTGTGGCTTGCTCAAATGACCAGGCTGCACAGCCTTCGTTTGCAGATCCATAATCATTTCTTAAATATATTTGGTCCTGGACTCTGATCTCTGTGCAGGAGATAGCCATATTTCTCTCACAAACTTTTATGATCGGTATAAAACGGTTTTTATAGTGGATTCCATCAGAAGAATGGATCGTGAAGGATCAGCAGGTATTCTTAGTTTGGACAATGTACAACTCTGTGAAACACTAGCCTTAAAGTAGCTCAGTTTTAAAACAAAACAGTCCGATGAATCTTTCCTTAATATTCCCTTTGGATGTTCTATTTTCAACGAATAGTTTCAAGATCAGGAATTAATATCAAGCATGAAATAACTAGTTAGTGCTCACGAATAGTTTTGGAAACAACAAAAGGGTCCTATTCAGATCTAGGTAATATTTGAGTTACATTTCTTCTGACTTGGATTAACAGTCACATCTGCAATCTGGTTTGTGGCTGCAGCGCAGTCTAAATAATTCTGATGGCAGGTCCCTAAGGCAATGGGAGGCAGCTTAGTGGGACGTCGTGAGGAGATGGTGACAAGGAGTCCTCTCAGCTATCTGCTGACACCAGATCAACAGCTCCGGACGCCGGTACCACACTGAGAACTCAAAGCCCCTTTAAACATGGAGCTTCTCAGATGGTTCTTTCCCAAACCCCCAGCTTTTCACTCCCTTAATTCGTCATACCCTATGATCTGTTGCTTTTTTGAGGATGTAGGGTATATCTTCTGCTAAGAGCAAACAGGGCAATCGCCTCAACGTTAAAGGACAATTTGAAAAGAAAACATATTTCAGAAAGCGGAAATGGTTATATATGTGTTTAAAGTTAGCTTCCAACTGTTGGACTCAAAACTTTATTAAATGATCAAAAATGCAACATACCTTTACATTTCATTTCTATGGGAGAACACTTAAGAGGGAAATACACATTGACATATCACCTCATATAAAGCTTCTCAGATACAAAGCAACAATTTTTTTCCGTAAATCATGCATTTTCTTTTTTTCTGAAATTCATTTCTTGATTAAAATGTATGATTTATGTACATTATGTGTACTCAAAATATTCCAAATACTAAAAGCCTTAAAATCATGCCTGTAGCGTGTTCTAAAACCAATGCTACATAATTACATTAAAAGAAATAAACTTAAATAAAAGTTAGAAAATGCTTTAGTTACATATTACTGATTTTCTACTACCTTCTGTGTCAATATAATTTTTAAAAATTTTAATTTTAAAAATAGATTAGGGGGTACATGTGGCGTTTTCTTATGTGGGTACCTAAATAGTATACATTGTACCTACTAAGTAATTTCTTATCCTTCAACCATCCTCCTACCCTCTTGCCCTTCTGAGCTTCCAACATCTGTTATTCTACCCTCTTTGTTCATGTGTATACATTATTTACCTCCCACTTGTAAGTGGGAGCATGCAGTATTTGACTTTCTGAGTTATTTCACTTAAGATAAAGGCCTCCAGTTCCATCCATATTGCTGCAAAAGACATGATTTTGTTATATTTATTTTATTTTCGTGTGTGTGACACTTTCTGCATCCAATCATCTGCTAGTGGACACTTAGATTTATTCCATATCATTGCCATTGTATATAGTGCTGCAAGAAACATACCAGTGTAGGTATCTTTTTGACATAATGGTTTATTTTCCATTGAGTAGATACTCAGTGGTGGAATTGATGGCTTCAACAGTAAATCTATAATGCATACTGAAGATGCTTTTCAGGGATAGGTTATATCCAAAAAAACAAATTTAAGCTCTATGGGAGATAGGTATTTAGAACAAATGAGAGGAATTGTACTTGAATTATCCCAGCCTCTCCCTTTCCCACATTTCCTCCCTAATATTAGAAACTTTTCCTCTTCAGCTCTATGTGAACATCTGTCTTTACCACAGGGTGGTTGTGGGTGTTAAATCATATGTTACATCCTACATAAAAGACATGGTGCAATATCTGACCCACCACAGGTGTTCAGTAAATGGCTGTCACTGTGATGGGCTGGGGAAGACCCTACTATTAATGTTCTAGCAGTAACAGCAACAATTTTTAATAACATGGAAAGGGAGAGAAAAAGGCATCCCTGAGATAGCTAGGAAGACTTTTGCTTTTAAAGTTAGTCGTTTTCTGAAAATTTTTCTAAGCATATTTACAAGCTAAAATTCCACCACTTGACCTAAATATCTTCTCAGGTGATACAGCTAATTAATTAATTAATTAATTAATAATCCACTTATTTGTCAATTTGCTATATTTTATGGTTATGAGCTTTTTTCTAAAATAATCTCTAGCTCAAATTTAAACCTAACCTGTTTATTATATAAGAATGCTTATAGATTTTATTCAATAATTTAGTCCAATAAGTTACGTAGATTAAAGTATCCCTCTCTATATATAATTTACACATTGCCACATAGAAAGTGTTGTTCTTGCTAAGTGCGATGGCTCATGTCTATAATCCCAGCACTTTGGGAGGCTGAGTTGGTTGGATCACCAGTTCAGGAGTTTGAGACCAGCCTGGCCAACATGGTGAAACCCCCTCTCTACTAAAAATACAAAAATTAGCTGGGTGTGGTGGGGCACGCCTGTAATCCTAGCTACTTGGGAGATTGAGGCAGGAGAATCGCTTGAACTCGAGAGGCAGAGGTTGCAGTGAGCTGAGATCATGCCACCGCACTCCCACCTGGGTGACAAAGTAAGACTCTATCTCAAGAAAGAAAGAGAGAAAGAAGAAAGAAAGAAAGAAAGAAAGAAAGAAAGAAAGAAAGAAAGAAAGAAAGAAAGAAAGAAAGAAAGAAAGAAAGAAAGAGAAAGAAAGAAGGAAGGAAAGAAAAGAAAGAAAACAAAGGGAAAGAAAGAGGTTTTCTTTCCCCCCCAATGTTGATGATGTTAATTTAGTTCATATGTGCTTGCATTTACATTAGTCAAAAGAAATGCTTATAGTACATAACTGAGGAAAGTTGCTGAGTAGGGCTGCTATTTAAAGATTTATAGATGTGTGAGAGGTATTTCTATTAATTAGCATCCCCGAATTGGTCTAATTATGTCTGTGCCTCACATGTCTTTCAAAGATCTAGTATTCTTTGCTGTCTATTCTTGTTCTCAAACCAGTTCTCTCTGTGGTGGAAGAATGCATGGGGGCTTATTTTGACAGTAAGAGACTATCAAATAGTTGCAATATTGGAATAAAATAGCTATCTGAAAGTAAGAATGTATTATTTCCACTTTGTTAAAGGCACAAAAATGGTAACAAATCATGGCAAACTGTGGTGGATTTGAAAAAGCCTCCTGGCAAATGCCAGTACCTATCTCCAGCATGGCACAAAAACGTTGAAGTATGACACTGACTTTTCAGTGAGTATCGTTTAGGAGGATGAGAGTTTTTGGGAGTACTGCATATTTTCTACTATTTTGCATGTTAGGCTAACCAGGAAGCACTTGGCTCCGAGGTACTTTTAACTACATCCTTACACCCATAGTAAATATTTTGTCCCACCTATCAGTGTGCAATGTCTTTCTGGACATCCATTCCAGTTGAACTGATCTGACGTGAATTTCATCTCCAGTGCTTAGAGATGAGGCCTTGGCAGCTCTGTTCTAAAAGGGGAGAATAGCGGTGAGAGGGTATATGGGAAAATAAGGCCTTCAAAACCCTCTGCCTGAAAAGACCTCCGTTTGTTAAGGTGGAATCAGACACTGCTGAAATCCTCAAAGGAAAGAGGGTTAGCTTTGAAGAATGGAGGAATAAGAAATACAGATGCTCTAATGAACAGCACTGACTAAATTGATTTTCATTATTATTGTTAGCCTATCGGAAAAGACATATGCAAGTCAAAGGACAAAGTATTTTTTTTAACGATGTTGTTTTAAAAAATCAGGCTATAAAGAGAGTGCAGATTTAAATATTGATTTTATTGGGGTTTTTTTGAGCGGCATGTACCATACGGCCCAGTTGTCTGTGCAAACGTTGTGCAGACGATAATAACCGCTGATAACCTCACTGCAGCATCTATCATCTTGGCAGAGTTGTTAGAGCAGTGAAGATCCGCAAAATCAGGCGTGCTGCTTGATTTTGCCGGCAGCAAAGGTACCGAAGATACCGGGAAGACTGGTCAGTATTGCTCTTCCTGTGGTTGCTACTATTATTGTTTGTTTTGTTGTTGTTGTTTTGTGTTTTGGCAGAGGCCAGCGCTGTTTTCGGGGTGAAAGAAGACCGTCAGCAGACCTCAGCCTTGCCGCTAGAACTCCCCAGTCTTCGGTCGTAGTCCGCCGATTCGCAGCCTGCGGCAGGGAGGCGCGGGCACCCGCAGGTGGCGCCCCACGTCCGTGTTTGCGTCCTCGCCCGCGCTCCAGGCGCAGCTCGGAAACCCAGCGCGAGAGTCTCCCCGGGTCGTTCGAGCGAGCGCGGAGCCCGCAATTTAATAAATAAGCGCGAGCGCCATCCGCTTCACCAGCCCGAGGTCCAGAAGAGCAGACACACAGACCCGGGCCGGGGCGCCTCTTCCAGCCCTGAAGCAACCGGACAGTTCCCAAACGGGATTCTGGAACCGCAGCTCCTACATCACCAAATTCTCAAGCTTTTTCTCTCTCCGTCCTAGCCATCCCAGTCTTATTTTTATTTTTTTAACCTTTTTTTTTTTTTTTTTTTTTTTTTCCCTTTCATTATGAAAGTGGTCACGCCATTAAAGATTAAGACTTGGAGGGAATTGGGGAAAGAAAAGAAAGAATCTAAAAGAAGAGAAGCGACTGGTGCTTTTAAGGGTGCCTAATTTTCAAAAGAGACGTCTGGGAGGATTTTGCTCTGGGCGTTTGGGTGAGCCGGACCTGGGCGTTGGAGGGTGCCGAGGGCGCGGGAGCGGAGCCGGTTCGGAGTCCCGGGGCGGCGGCAGCGCTCGGCTGTGCCCTCTGGGTCTGGCGGGGCTGCGTGGCCGAGGGTTACCCACTAGGGAGCCGCGCCGTGGGCGGGCTGGGCGCGGGAGCGCTAGGGGCCCCAGGTAGCGGTGCGGGCGCGAAGCAGAGGGGTTGGAGGCGCCCTGGCGCACGGCGCGGGGCGCTGAGCCGGCCAGACTCGGGGCTCGCGGTCACGGGCTCAGCGCCTAAGCGGGCGCGTGGGGCGCGGGGCGTGGTGCACCCCTGAAGCTGCGCGGGCTGGCGCGGGAAAACGGCAGGGCGGGGCGGCGCGGTTATTGGCCACGCGCTGGGAGCAGGGTCGCGCTCCGTGTCCGCCTCCCGACAGCTCCTGCTGGCCTCATTTTCTCTAAGCAGAGCAACTTCGCGGACCGCGGAGCTCGCCCAGCATGGATGTTCCAGGTAACCACCCCGACCTGCCCTCCCTCCCCTCTGCATGCAGGCGCCTTCTGCGTGGATTTTGACCAGGACTGTCGCTGGTCCAGGTCGAGGGTGGGGGCGGTGGCGAGGGAGAAGGGAAATAATGTAGGATCGGCGCTGTGGACAGCGGGTGTTTATGAAGCGCCAACTTCTCCGTTCTTAGAAAGAACACTGGAAGAGTGAATGGGAGCCTGTGGGCGGTGAGGGGGCGGCTTCTTTGCGCTTCTCTGGGCTGGTATTGAAATGGCCTGTCTGCTTTCCTGGGAGGAGCAGAGACCGGGCAAAAGTGCAGGCGGGCGCGTAAGTTCGCAGAAACCTGCAGGTGCTGCCGCCCAGCCGGGAAAGAGAGAAGCCCCGGGGTCTGGAAACCGGAGCTGGAGAATAAGCGGAGCCTGGGATTCCGTCGTTGGAATCTGTCCTTCGCCGGAGAGAGGAATCCCAGGGCTTTCTCCACGGGGCTCGCTAGTGGCTGCGGGGACACTGGAAGTGGGTGTTGGTTTTACTGCGTGCGTGTGTGGTGTGTGTGTGTGCGTGTGTGTGTCATTTCCCCCTCTTAATCTTATTCACCCTCAGCAGATTGCTGGGGGTTGTTATTTGGGTGGAAAATAGATAAAATCTATTACTAAAGGGACTTAAATGGACTTTAGATACCTCTCAAGGATGGAAAAATAGAGGCTAGCAGGGAAACAAGGGAAAGAAAAAGGGCTCCGTGGTGCTCCTCCGAGGAAACGCCGTGAGACGAAGGCGAGAAGGGAAGCCCCCGTGGGTTCTTCTCTGCCTGCGTCTCAGCCCCCTCCGCGCCGGTGAATGGGCGGGGTGGCGGTGACGCCTTCTGAGGGTCTCGTGCCCGTCTGAGCGACTAGGACCTGCAGAAGGGCGCCCCCCTCCCTCGCCGCAGCCCCGCGCGCCGCTCGGAGCCTTCAGGGATGCTCTGCCCGCCGCGCCCGGGCGTTTCTCCGGACCTGTTGTGCCAGATCGGAAAGCGGGTTGGCTGCGCGCGGGACCAAGGGGGTGGCCTTCGGGGAGAGGCCCCGAGCCGCAGTTCCCCTTCTTCCCGGTGGCTCCATCTCCTGGTGTAAGGCTTTGGGTTCTGTGCCCTGACAGGTCCACGGGCGCCTTTCTTCTGAGAACGACCCTGGCCTTGACCGTCAGAGCGGGGACCAAGGCCCGCGGAGGCTGCTCCGGGCCCCGCGCGCTCCTGCGCGCCCTCCCGCGCTGCTCCGGCCCCCGCCGGCCTCCGCCCCCGCGCGCCGCCCCCCACCAGCCCAGATGCCGGCGCCGGGCCGGGGGCCACGCGGGCTGCGGCTGACCATGCCCGGGCGCCGGGGGGCGCTGCGTGGGCCGGGCGACTGCCTGGGGGTGGCGCTGGCCCTGCTGCTGCTGCTGCTGCCCGCCTGCTGCCCCGTGCGGGCGCAGAACGACACGGAGCCCATCGTGCTGGAGGGCAAGTGCCTGGTGGTGTGCGACTCCAGCCCGTCGGCGGACGGCGCCGTCACCTCCTCCCTGGGCATCTCCGTGCGCTCCGGCAGCGCCAAGGTGGCCTTCTCCGCCACGCGGAGCACCAACCACGAACCGTCCGAGATGAGCAACCGCACCATGACCATCTATTTCGACCAGGTCAGCCGCCGGCCTGCCCACCCCGCTGCCAGCCCAGCCCGGGGAGAGGGTCGGGGACCTGCGCGCGCGGGCTGGGGTTCAGGCTTCTAGGACGTGGAGCTCCCAGGCTCTGTCCTCCCCTCTGTCCTGCCATTCTCTTTCCTCCTGTTTCATAGAACGCACTCCTACTGTTTCCCTCTTCCACTCTGTGGCTTTTTTTAAAACTTTTAAATGGTCAGCTAACTTGGCACTTGGATGAGTGAGAGGTCCTTAAGGCTAAGCTTTCTAAGAGTTCCCTAAAACTAAATATTTGAAATGTATTTCCCTAAAGGAAGCATTGCACGTTTTACTTTTCTCTGCGGGGTGGGGAAAACTTGTGGTTGACGGTCTTCAGTCACCCAGGTGGCCACCTGAAGGATTGAGTGCATTTAAAATTCCCCACGCTCAAGAAAGGAGTCTTCCCAAGTCTCTGCCAGCATTTGAAAAATACATTCCTATGGCTTATTTTTTAAAAGTTTAATTAGATCCCATTTGTCTTATTTCGAGAAATACATTTGGGAAGGGATGTTTATCTTTTTTAAAAAAAAAAAAAAGTGAGGAAGAGCAGGAATGATTATATAAATACAAAACAAAATATTGTGATTATGTAAGTAAAATATATAGTAAATGAAATACAAAGAAGCCAATGTAATATGTATAATGTATACATGAATAGTGTGTTGGTACAAATTTTTAAAAAGAGCAGTGACTTACGTCATCTTAAGCCACTTAACTTACGCCATTTGGTTCAATGCAGAAGGTTCAGAGATATGATCAGGCCTTTCCAAACCCTTCTCTGGGTTATTGATGCTCAGGGTTAGGGCTGTGAGGTTCTTTTTCTGTCCTGCTCACCTGGTTTCTGTTGTTTTTCAGAAAAAATATTAAAAACATTATAGAGGTTTCCAAACTTTAGCTAACTAGCTAGTCCTTTTACCAAAGTGTTTTCCACAAAATGGAGCACCTGGCAGTCACTGACAACTTACCAAGGCTTACTGTACATGTTTAATTGACTTTCCTTTGGTCCGTTGAGCAGCTCTTAAACTTAATAACCATAAACCTACAGACACACACTCTTGACTCTATTTAAGCCAGTGTATTTCTCTCTTAATCATTATTAAGCATCAAGTATTTGAGGGTTTTTTTTTTTTCGTGGGGGTAGACATGTGTCTCTTTCTTTAATTCATTTTCATTTACAAAACATAAAAGTATTTTGATTATGTCCAGATGGGACAACAATGGAATAGGCATTTGGAAATTAATACTCTATTAGTAAAGTTTTCTTTATGTGATGTTATTGTTATATTATTATTATTCACATACCAATGTCTTGCAGAGTTTTCATAGCATTTTAATATCTACCATGGCATTTGTGTGTCAAGAACGCTCTGTGATGTAGGGCAGGATAAGTAGTAGCAGGATTCTAATTTTATACATGAGCATACTATGGCAGGGTGGGTTCAATATTTCTCTGGCTCTCCAGGTAATGAGGAGTGAAGGTCTGCTTTTCGGGGTCTGGTTGGGTGTTCTTTCATCTACAGCAGGGATAAATTCTAACTGAATTTATCAGTTTCCAGAATTTAAAATTGAGGTGAAGGAGTTGAGGGGAAAGAAAGAAGCAGCCTCCGAGGCTTAAATGGAGAATGCTTTATTCTTTTCTAAAGCATTGTAAGGAAGAAGCGAGCATAGCCTTGTGAGACTGAGAATACGCATCCAGAGGTGCTTGTCTTAACAATGGAGCCCGGAGTGTCTATTTCAGTCCTGTCCTTGAGTGGAGCTGAAGTGGTGCTCACAGCTGAGTTGAAGAAGCTGGAACAGGCATATTTCACAAGGCATTTCAGCGGTCGTCATTGGCAGCATTTCACATTGCGTTGGGAATTGCGTGTTAGTCATCTGTAATGAGACTGTAAGAAAAAACAGCAAAGGTATCCCGGTTAAGTTTATATTCTCATTAGATGACAAGATCTTAAATCCAAGGATGATGTTGTCACTGGCTGTTTGTTTTAAAAGGCAGGCCATCTTATTATGTTAAAGGATTCATGCATTTATGGATGAGGAGAATGGAGAAAGCATCCAGACAGTGGTCAGAGTCTGTGTTGAACATGTGAAAGAAACTGGGTCATCATGGGGGTCCTGCCACTCTTAAAATTCTGCTTATGAAACACTCCCGTCCTTTTATCTGAGGAAAGCCATCTGCAGGGTCATGCAATCTCATCCCAGGTGGCTAACTTTGTCATTGTTTTTCATGTTGTAGAGTTCCCATTTGCTTAAGCTGAGGATGTCCAAGCTGCCAATGAGTCTCTATTGCAGGACACTAGAGCTCAGACAAGGGAGCAGCACATTGCTCAGGGGAAAGTAAGGAAGAACAGAAGCAGCAAATGTTTTTCTACAAAGGTCTTTCATTCAGCACCCATCATTGAGCACCTACTGTGTGCATCCAGAGCTTGCCAGGCACTGGGAAACACTGGAGTCCCAAACCTCACAGACCCCTTTGTCTCCGGGAGCCCATGAAGTTAGGCCCCAAGCTTGAACTTACAGAGGTGATCTCCTTTAATTAGACTCTTCCTCCAAAGCCCTTTCTCTCCTCACTCAGAATGGAACTCTCTTCTTGTCAAACAAGGCATCATGTTGATGTTCCAATAATCCCACAGACCTCCCTGGACTCAACTTATGATTTGTTCAACAAACTTACCATCTTCGATTCCTTTCTCTCTGCCCTGCCCCTTAACTTAGGAAATTCACAGCCAGCTTTTGAATGCATAAATAAAATACTTAAAAAAATCTTGATTAGTTAAAATTTGTTAAAATAGCTTTGAGATTACTTCCTGCTATAGGATATTTTAACTTCAGCACTGCCTCCTTCCTGGGGAAGCCAGAACGCTGAGGATGCTGAATTGGTGTTCCCAGCGGCTGATGAAGGAGGCAGTGCTGCTCGTTATCCAAGAATGATGAAAACATATACTGAGGAGGGGTTTGCTATTCTGTGCTGTGTTCCCTCTTCTTTTTCAGGTATTAGTAAATATTGGCAACCACTTTGATCTTGCCTCCAGTATATTTGTAGCACCGAGAAAAGGGATTTATAGCTTCAGTTTCCACGTGGTCAAAGTGTATAACAGACAAACCATCCAGGTGGGTAGATTTGAAACTGGATCCTTTCAGGTTTGGGTTTATAGCTCCCCATTACTAAAGGCCCTTCCACCAGGTCTGTGAGGCTGAGGGAAACAGGATGCTGGGCTCTCCACAGGAGATGTGGCTCTGAACCAGATAGGGGTGCTCACTGTCAAGCCCCTTGGTGTGTGTTCTAGGGGAGAGATGGGGGTGGGAGTGGGGATATTTGCACAGCAGAAAACAGTGTGTGGGAGTTGGGTCCTTTCTGGTCTGTTGAGCTCTACTCTCTGCATTTTAGGTCAGTTTAATGCAGAATGGCTACCCAGTGATCTCCGCCTTTGCAGGAGACCAGGATGTCACCAGAGAAGCTGCTAGCAATGGTGTTCTGCTGCTCATGGAAAGGGAAGACAAAGTGCACCTCAAACTTGAGAGAGGCAACCTCATGGGGGGCTGGAAATACTCCACATTCTCGGGCTTCTTGGTGTTTCCTCTATAAACACAGAGCCCCCTGGATGGTAGGGAAATGGCAATGTGGACCCAGGAATCTGCCCTTTAACACACCCTAAACTTGCTGGAATTGGACACCTTGTTTCCAACCTCCGTCAGACTGTTGCAGTAGAAAAATGATTTCCTTTGAAACCTCCAATACTTTTTGTTGTTTTTTTTTTTCTTTTTTGGAATATTGACAATTCCTCGGGAACCTGGCCTCTAATTAGTTTTAGATGACAAGGTCTTAAGGAGAAATGAAATGATCAATTTGAGCAACTTGTACCTGTGATTGTAAAGTCAATATCGGATTTTATTGTTGGGACCATGGGCCTCTTTTGTTTGTATGTTGTATTGCTGTCCCAATGGAAGGAGAGCTCCTGACTCCAGGATGGGCTGCAGGTTGCAGTCAGGGCTCCAAGCCGGAGCTCAGCAGAGAACCACCGCTGGACAGCCCTTGATGTGTGTTCTGTGTGTGTCTGTATAGCCTTAAGAAAAAGAATGGCTTCACTTTCATTCTGTATTCTCCCCCCACCATGTGGATGGGAGGACTTGGGAGGGGGGCGGGGACATTGTGAACCTGTCAAGAAGTGCTTTATCCAGAGAAGCAAATTTTGCACGATTGGACTGTAACGTTCGTTTTGTATTGTTTGCGTGTTTTTTCTTTAACAGCTTTACTTTCCTTTCTGCACTCAGCTCTCCCGCCTCAACCTCACTTATTTTTCTCGCCGGGGTTGGGGAGAGAAAATATATGTTGAATTCCTGGATAAGACCAAACAAAACAAAACTTTAAAATAACTGTATTTTTTTTAGATGAGACCAAACTAAACAAAAAGTATCTGTTTATCAAAGTAAAAATAACACAATGGACAATTCTGCTTATTCTCTCAAAGAGATTCTAAGATGCACCTTTAGAACAATTAATAGCAACCTGGATTTTTTTTTTTTTTAATTTATACTTCAGAATCTTTTAACTTGGTGTTCCTGGGTGGTCCTGAATCTCATAAGTTGGGAGTGGAAGCTGTAAAGACCAAATCCCCTACACATACTGTTTCTTTGCCGTGTGTGATGTGACTTCTCAGCGGGTGTCTTAATTTATTTGCATCCACCTCTGAGTGACCGCACAGTGATCAGGTGCTTCAGAGCCGACAGGACCAGCTCCTCTTCCTCCGGATCCTCTTTTGATCTGCCCAGGAAAGGGATGCATTGACACTCTCCTGCATGCACCTGGCCAGAAGCCACCTGGAAGTCACCGTGGTTAAGATATTGGTGGAGGCACCCCAGGAGCACTGATACAAATCCTTCTTGTTTTGGCGTCTTGTACAACAACATTATTAAGACACAGCTGAGAGTTGATGGATGTGTAATTCATATGCCAAGGAAATGTCAGTCATCCCAAAGCAATCAAAGAGGAGACCTCAAACCGGATGTTAATTTGTTCTTTGTGTAACAATGTAACCAAAATATTGATGATAAAAAGTAACAATTTAAGATTCAGAATAAATGGATTTGATGTCTAGCTTGCTCTTATCCTCTACTTCCTCTCCCAATTCGCAAAATATGTGGAAGTAAAGGCCGACGTCAAGGACTTGGGGATGATAAATCCATACAGTGCCTCTGTAAAAAAAATGTACCCTCAAACACACACGCCAGTATGTGCAGACCTGGCTGTGGGTCTGGATGGTTATTGTACGCTTAGATGCATTTCAGTTTATACATATGTATTTTTCGAAAAGGCAGATCTTGTGGGAGATAGGTGAAAAAGACAGCTTAAGAAGGTTTTAGGCATAGGCAGTCTGCTTTTATCACATGTCATCTTTGATGTGATAGAAGTTCTGATCCAGTATTTTCATCAGCAAACGCTGATATAAAAGAAACAAACACTTTAAGGGCATAGTTGTTTCTAAAATGTGTGTGAGGATGGAGAAACATTGGATTCCATTTTTGAAGAAGAAATTCAGTGGGGATTATGCAAATAACAAAATGTATAGTTTGAAGACAGGTCTAAGTTTTACTGTCCTCAGATGAGGAACACAATGGGATGCAGAATTTTATTTGAATTAAGATGCTGTTGCATTTTGTGAGGGAAGAAATCAATAAAATAGCATTAGGGGTACCTTGGCTCTGTGATGAGCAGACATACTTCTAAATAAGAACATTATTTATTAAGGCTGATAACATAAATAGAAGGATGCTGGAACATGCTTCTTAATGCTTCTTAATGCTCTTGGTTATTTTTGTCCTCTTTCCCTCATTTCCTTAAACTTATGTTCAATTTCAAACAAACAGGAAATCTCGTTAGGGGACAATATAATATTTCATAGATTTAAGTGTATATGAGTACTTGTTACTTTTGTCACTTAAACATATATAACACATGTATGTTTGTATTACACCTTTATTAGCACAGGTTGTTATTGGGCTATCCTGTCTAATAAATAAGGTATTAAGTGGACCAATCTAAACAAGAGTATATTTCAGGAGTTTGTTTTGTGTTGGAAAAAAACTTGTTATCCTGATTATTCTATTTTAGTTTTTTTCTCCTCCTCCTCCTCCTCCTCTTCCTTCTTCTTCTTATTCTTCTTTTTTTTTCCCTTGAGATGGATACCAAAACCTGCCTCAGGGAGAAGCCATGCTGCTAGTGTCTCTGAGGTGGTGTCTCATCCCCTGCAGCATCTGCCAAGGTTCTGTTTGGCTGAGGATCTCTGAGGCATCTGAAGCTCCTGTGTTTTGTCTACAAAAATTTATAGGTCAGGTCAAAATGCAAAATATATTACATATATATATTTTATTGCGTTTTAGGTTTTGGGGTACATGTGAAGAACCTGGAAACCATCATTTTCAGCAAACTGACACAAGAACAGAAAATCAAACACTGCATGTTCTCACTCATAGGCGAGTGTTGAACAATGAGAACACGTGGACACAGGGAGGGGAAAATATGTATTTTTTAACTGGAAAAAAAGAGACACCTTCATAACATCTGAAGGGCATCTGAGCCCTGTCTCTGAGCTTCAGTTTTCTCACTGGGGCGAGGGCAGTATTCATGTAAGCCTCCTCACCTCCTAGGGCAGTTGTGAGGACCACACAGAAGTGCTGTGAAAGCCGAAAAGCACTAGGATAACATGGGGTGTTATCGTGGCAGGGAGGGCATTTCTGCACAAGCAGATTTTTCAACATGCAATTTACGAAAAACACTATGACTGACAGAAGGACAGTTTTATGAAAGTAAATATCCATATTTCTCAATAGACTATTAAAACTGTAGTGTTAGGTTGGAATTTTGTCTCATTTGATTTTAGGGATGATAATATCCAAATCTATACATTGTAATATTAACTTAATTCTCAGTTATGTTCTTTGACTCTCCTGTGTGGTTCAAGTTCATCTCTCTGTAGCGTGAAATGTCAACATTTTCTAAAAATATACAACTGTAACATTTTTAACACAAAAAAGGAGGTAATAATATTATGACATTATAACAGTAAATTGCTCTGGCTGATAAATATTAGCCCTATTAAATTGTAAATGCTTATAAAACAACACAAGTTTTTAAGTTAAAATATATTCTAATTTAAATCACAACCTTGATGAGTCAACTCTAGGTCTAGGGAAACTATGTTTACCATCTGTAATTTCTGAGCCTTTATTGCATCCTAATACGTTTGATTTATGTGTTCATGTGTATGTGAAATTATCTACATTTAAGTGTTTGCTTACAATCGCTGCTCAGAGTAAAGATGATAGTACTTATTAAATATTAGCATGAAAACTCACGAAGCCCTGTAGAGACTACATAGATTTACCTGTTAAAAAATATTTTAAAGCTAAATATAACTAAATTAAGCATCAGAAGAATTAGAAAATATATATAAAGCCAAAAAAAATTGTTGAATCTTTAACTTTATTTGTAATATTTTCTTACGATTAAGAAATTACAATGGTCACATACTTAGTAACTATTACATAAATAGTGTTTGCTTGTAAATACATGAATGTATCCCTCTGAATTTTTGGCATAAAAATACGAAATGAAATACAGGAGGTGGACACATACTCCTGGAATCCAGAAACATGTGAGAGGAAATTTTGATACATCATTTTATACAAGCAAAACAAAAGCGCTGGTTGCTCCAGTATAGTTTAGGTATTGCAAAAGAAGCAAATAATGTTCTGTCAATTTGTAGAATCATAATTTTGCACTCTTTTATAAGAAAAAAATGTTGCAATGAGATGTTTGTATGAATAAAGTAGTGAATATTCATCTATATTTAGATGGCATAAGAAGCAGATAATAATCTAGTATGCATAAGTACACATCAATGAAAGACTCTTTTATATTATATTTAAGATGGGGAATTCATAGAAGCCGCTTACAATAAATCCTTCTAAAGGCTTCATTGAGCACTCTGTTGAAACACTTGTAAACCATGTAGAAAGATTAACTGTAGAACTACGATGAGTTTTGTCCTTCTGCCTTGCTTATGTGGAAATTTATTTGTCATTGAGATTCTATTGCTAAAGCTGGCACTTTGCTACTAAAATGGGATATTACAAACACATTTTTAAATTTAAGAATCAAAGCCTGTTAATTCTCATGAGACTCCTAAAATTATTTTTCTTGACTTTTAAAGAGCAAGCACACCAAATATACTTAAGTATGTTCAAATACAAATTTTGCTTTGGTTTTATCATTTTACTCTTTTTGTGTTCTGTATCTTTTTTTTTCCTATAATACGCTATGAAGAAGCTAGCTGATGATGGCCACAATTATTAGTCAGATGTGTTTGTGTAGTTGCCCCATATCATAAAACTTATTTTTGCACAGAGAATTTACCAAAAGGCATATTTACTGGCTTTGCAGATGGATGGCTACAATCTTTTAAAGATATTTTAACCGTCTGCTATGTTATATAGCTATCCATGATGTGATTGGACAGATGCAGTCCTCAAATCCTCAGTCCCCAAAAGAAAACAGCACATCAAAAATCCTTTAAAAGATCCAATGAATATAAACTTTAAAAAATGGGTATGTATGTTAGTCTGTATAATAGCATTGTGCCAAAACATGAATCTTAAGTAAATGAGCTTTCCTTGCATTCCCAGATCCAGTAGGGTAACTTGAAATTTGCAAGGGCAAAAACTACGTGATTTTGCCTCCTGCAGATAATAGGAATTCTGTTTTATCATCCTAAGTGGGTTTTGCTGTGGATTTCCATCACCAGAATTGCTCAAGTGTCTATAGCATCATAAATCATCGTCTTCATCAGCTCGCCCACATACACTCACTGTGTAGTGTAAATGAGCTACTTGACAACTTAATTTGGAAAAGAAATCTTCCTTCCCTCTTCTTAATGCCTACAGCAGGACTCCCCAGGGTTAAAGTGCTGCTTTGCACTGGGGGCTATCCTAAAAAAATGGAAGCTACTAATAAATGAGCCACTACCAGTGTTGCAACCTGACTAGTAATGAATGTAACTTCTAATATTGTTCCCCTGCTTTCTTCAGGAATGCTGACTTCTTTTGAATTCACATCAGGTTGCAATAAACACTGGGTTGGAGAAGAATGTTGGCAATACTCAGGAATGTGAAACTCCTGAGTATTTTGCTGAAGTCTGTTCGATCTAACTTTATTTATTTAAAAATACTTATATTAAACTCTTACGTCTTCAAAGTCCTCTAGGATATAGGGCATTTTCTACACTTTATACCAAAAAGAAACATTTATAGTGATTCTGGGTGCAGCATTATTGTAACTGACACAATGAAAATATTATCGTAGGAAAAAGAATATCTAAAAATAGCCAAGTTAATTGAGTAAGAATTGGCAAATTTTTCTTATTACTAAAATCATTTGCAATATTCTTACATGGATCTTAAAGATTCCCTGCATTCCTAAAAGTATATCACTCTATATAACATTTATCGTTGAATTGCTAATTTTCTTTTATAATTCTGTAACTACTGGATCATGAATAATATACTTTCAGAGAGGAGATTATCACTGAAAAACAAATTTAGGGCATGAACATGTGATACTGTCTTCTAATTACCAAGGACCATGTCAGGATGTCATAGCACAGTTTTTGTTCTGAAATTGTAAAGTGTCAGTGGAAGGAGCAATCATAGGACTTATAAAAATGATGTATTCTTTTGGGAAGAAGGTGTATATATTTTCTTTTCATTTCACAACATTTAAATATAGCAGCCTAGGGCCCAGACAGTGTGCTTAAGGATGGTGATAGAAAAATAAAGACTATGAGCCCAACAAGGGCCATAGTCCTTCTTAAAAAGAATGTTCAGAATAATCCTGGAGTATACTCAGCTAAACTGATGGTGAGGGGGTGGGTTGGGGTGGGTGGGATGGAAATGTAAATGCGTATTTACTGAAGTGAATGATGTAATTTCATTTTTTACATATGAGGAGGAGAATGTTATTTTGACGTTGACATTGAATTCTGAACATCAGTTGATATCCCGAATGAAAGGGACCCGCATTTTGAATATGGCCACAGACCTAGCAAACCAATTGCAAACTAGGGCTTGTGAACCAACCTTGGAAGGATTGAAGTGGACAGGGACAGACGCAGGGAATTTCCATCATTTTAAAACATGAAGGTTAAACTATAGTAGCCATTTTTGCAGCTGATTATTTTTCACGGACTTCTATGTAGTGAATTATTTGGGAAGACAGAAGGCATGCTAGAATTAGTCAAATCCTTAGAAGACAGTCATGTAGCAATATACAAATGAGGCATGATTTGAAGTCTATCTTAAACAGAACTGAATGGGGGACCATGTTTAGTACATTGACTTTTTTTTTTTTTGCAAGATATTAACTTACTGAATAAAAACATAAGAAGAAACAAAAGATAAATGTGAGACTAAATGGCATTGGAAGGAAGTTTAAATTCTATACATTCTATACAACATTTATGTGTAGCAGCCTAGGGTACAGACACTCGGGACCAGGCACACACTTGTGTGTGTGTGTTTGAAGATAAACAAAAACTTACATTAGAATGTACCCAGTACTAAAATGCCTCTCATGTCCCTGAAGCTGCACTGTTCCTGAAACTTGCCTTCAGCAAATAAGGAGATGATAGGCCTAAGGGCCTTTACCCATTACATATTTCACTTTTTATCTCAATTATTTGGTCCATGCTTCACAATTTATTTCTTGTATTCAATCTTAGGAGTTGATTTCACCAGAAGGTAGAAATTACATCTGGTCTCCCTGACAGACAGAGATTGAGAACTGTTGAGAATAATTAGGCCATCTGGTGCTATAAATCCGATGGAAAGTTATGATCAGTGGATCATGGCCTAATCTGCTCTTCATCCATTGCATCTGAATTATCTTGGCACAAAAGAATGACAAGGGGCTGGATTTTTAAAGGAAATCGCCACATCTCCCCAGTCATTAGCAGGCAAAGGCATGCGTGCATCAGACTGTGGTAATTAGGGAAGACTTATTCTCCCCTAAGGCCTGTTACTTTTTGATACTTATTTTTTTTTTAATGTTTCAAAATGTACTGCACCAAATAGTAAATATTGCGTAGTTTCTACTTGTGATTCTTACTAATTCCTGGGTATATTAATTAGAATAAATTTTTTACTAAAATAAACTTTTATTTTTACCTTAATGGAGAATTAAAATAAACCTAAATTTGTTTGGTTATACTTTCTCCAAAATTGCAGAAATTTTTGTTTCAGGAAAAACTCCCCAATAGATGGTGCTGGTGCTGTTATTTAAACCACTGCATCATTAGTATGCAGAAAGGCTCCAGAGAGAGGCCTCCGGGAATTCCCTTACATCAAGTGATAGAAAGACAAGAATGTGACTTTATTTTTACTAAATGCGAATTGACATAATTGTATAATTGGAAAACTTCAGAAACATTTTGTTATGTTTTGAGGTCAAGAAATTACTCCTCATTTCATTGTTCACATCTCAAATATCTTTGAAACATAAATGCAAACAAAATTGAGTGCTGCAAAAGAGAGCTGAGAGGCCTTCCAAGTTTCTTCCTGCATACTGCTTCAAGGGTCTATTAGCGAAAGCTATAATGTGAAGGTTACAGTACAAAGTATAACAGATTCTTGCTTCATCTTGACGAGAAAAAATTGCAGATGCAAGAAGCATTTTGGCAGAATGACGCTCCCATTAATGTTGACAGTGAACACTTAATATAGCTAGGCATGATACTGAGTGCTGATCAATTACCTTTCCATTTAATCATTATGACAACGATAGAAAGGACATACTATCATTGTTACCATTTTATAGATGACGAATGTAATGCTTAGAACAATTACATGATATGGTCAAAGTCTCATAGTAAATAAATTACAAAGGTGGGATTTGAATCTTGAACTTTCTAACTTCAGAACCTATTCTTTAACCTGTTGTATTATATTACATGTCCAATATGAGAGATACAGTGTGAAAAAACGATTTTGTCTAGTAAATTATCTATATATTCTCATTATTCATAAATGTTTCTATCACATTTATTTCAATACAACACATTGTTTAAAAAAGGACAATTTAGACTTATATGCTGCAAACATAAAATCTGCTCTGTTGTAATTATAAGAGAAATATTGCAATAGTTTATATAAATTTACTAAACTGCTTACATTAGAAACACCAAAGTTTGGGCCCTGATTTTGAGTCATCATCCCCATGCAGAAAATGATAATGGAAATATTTTTTCCTCTGTTTCTCTTGCCAGCAAACTCAAAAATGTAAACACAAATAGTTCCTTTTTCCAACTATAATATGTATTTTGTAAAGGCCAGAAATCCCTCACTGTTTAAAATTCTGAAGTTTAGCCTAAGAAATCAAGTGCAAGAAGCAAATTCACTATACTTGAATTGAACAATTTGCCTCTTTAAAGCTGGTCCTGAAGCTTTAAGCTTAACCTTAACCTCTGGTTTGAGAATTATCTTTCAGAATCAGGAGACAGGAAATTCCTTTACAGATTAGATGCCTTTCCCTGAAAGCATAACTATTTAAGCAAAATTAAAACTAATTACATAAAATAATTATACATTTTATAGATGACTACCAGCATTTGGTTGTATTAAATCTTTTTGTTGCATTCTTAGAGGAAAATACATTTTTCAGTTTAGGTAATAAATGGAAAAACAAAACATGTCTAAAAATGCTTCTCTGAGAATATTTTTTCTTTTCTTTTCTTTCTTTCTTTTTTTTTTTTTTTTTCAGTTTTTTTTGAGACAGAGTCTTTCTGTGTCACCCAGGCTGGAGTGCAATGATGCCATCTTGGCTCACTGCAATCTTTGCCTCCAGGATTGAAGTAATTCTCTGCCTCAGCCTCCCAAGTAGCTGGGATTACAGGCATGTGCCATCATGCCTGGCTAACTTTTTGTATTTTTAGTAGAGATGGGGTTTTGCCATATTGGCCAGACTTATCTTGATCTCCTGACCTCAGAAGATCAGCCCGCCTTGGCCTCCCAAAGTGCTGGGATTACAGGCATGAGTCACCGTGCCTGAACGAGAATTTTTTTTCTTTTTTGTTGCCTTTAATTACATTATTCTTTGCAGCCCATATGTTAGCTTAAAGATTGGAAATGGATTACATTTAAAATTATTACCTCTGAATTTGTTACCAAACTTTTAATCTAATATACATTTTCATAATATTTTAAATAAAGAATAAATGTCCTCATTGTTTTAACTCACACATGAAAGTACACATGAATAGGAAGGCAGATAGATAGTTAGATACTTTAAATATATGGTGGCTTGAGCATGACAAAGACTTTTTCTTCCACCTGTTAGACAGGCTCTCCTGACCCCTTTCTTTATGAGGCTTTGTCCTAGAGGCTTCCCAGCCTAGTTATAGCAAAACTCTTGTTAAGTCACTTCAACGTTTAAGGAGAGGTGAGTTCAATTCTTGATCCAATCCAGCACTCCAAACTGCCGTCCATGGAAGCACAGTAAGAAGAATTTTAATTCTAAGATTCTCTCAAGAATGGGTTGGAATCCCAGGCTCTGAGCAAGAATATTGCTGGATGAAAATTGTCTTGCGTTTTTGTTTTTTGTTTTTTTTTTTTGGTGGTGGTTTTTTTTGTTGTTGTTGTTTTTTGTTTTTTGTTTTTTTGGTTTTTTTTTTGAGTAAGGATTTGACATTTGATCTGGAAACTTCTGGCTCTTTTGTGAGGCTGTGATATGGTTTGGCTGTATCCTCACTTAAATCTCACCTTGAATTGTAGCTCCCATAATTTTCACATGCAATGGGTGGAACCCTGTGGGAGGTCATTGAATCATCAGGGCAGGTTTTTCCTATGCTGTTCTCATGATAGTGAGTAAGTCTCAGGGATCTGATGGTTTTCTAAAGGGCAGTCCCCCTGCACATGCTTTCTTGCCTGCTGCCATGTAAGGTGTGCCTTTGCTCCTCATTTGCCTTCCACCATGATTGTGAGGTCTCCCTAGCCATGTGGAACTGTGAGTCTGTTAAACCTCTTTTTCTCAGTCTTGGGTATTTCTTTATAGCAGCGTAAAAACAGGCTGATACACACCACTATTTTAGAAGCTGGGCGACAGTCTCAAGTTTTTCGATTCACAAGACACAAAGGCTGGGTTAGGGTCCTAGTCTTCTTTGTTTGCAAGGCACCATTAGTTAAGAACATGGGAGCTTCTCAGTGGACTAGATCCTTCCACTCACCATCCCTGCCCCAACATCTTTCTGAAATCCCCAGTGACATGCTCTACACCAAGATGCTGACTCTGTCCTATTCCTTTCTTATTGGCATGGCTTTACTAAGGATATTTTGGAGCTTCATTGGCTTCTTTAAGAAATTTGAGATGCTGTCTAACAGGTTCCTCTCAGACCTCTCCGTTACCAGTGCCTAGGCTCCTCCCTCCTCTTACCAGCTTAGGTCACCTTGAATCCTTTGATTTGTCCCCATCCCAACCCCTAACCTGCTCCATTCCTCCAACCACTCTTGCGAGGCTTTTCCACCCCACTCCAGCCCCTCAAGTCCCGACTATCTCTTGAACTTCAGGCCTCTGCCTCACTTTCAGGATCCTCAAACATCTCATGGACCACCAAAGCCACTACATATTAGTACAGAAAGAAACCTTAAAGTATTGTATTAGTCAGTTCTCACACTGCTAATAAGGACATACCTCAAACTGGGTAATTTTTAAAGGAAAAATGTTTAATTGACTTACAGTTCCACATATCTGGGGAGGTCTCACAATCATGGTGGAAGGCAAAAGAGGAACAAAGTCACATCTTACATGGCCACTGGCAAGAGAGCATGAGCAGGGAAACTCTTCTTCATAAAATCATCAGATCTCATGAGAGTTATTCATCTTCAAGAGAATAGCATCGGAAAGACCCACTCCCATGGATTCAGTTACCTCCCACTGGGTCCCATGACACGTGGGAATTATGGGAGCTGCAATTTGAGATTCGGGTAAGTACACAGCCAATCCATGTCAAGTGTATTTTTTCATAACTGTTGGTGAAAGTCATTAGATTTCATGGGTACACAAAGGCATACAGAGTGGTGTAATGGACACTGGAGACTCAGATGCAAGGAGGGTGGCAGGGAAATGAAGGATGAAAAGTTTCCCATTGGGTACAGTGTACACTACTGGGGTAATGGGTACATTAAAAGCCCAGACTGCACCACTATACAGTTAATCCATGTAACCAAAAACCACTTGCACCCCTCAAGCTATTGAAATAAAAAAATTATTTAAAAAATCATTAGCGCTCATATTGAACAAGCAACCTTAACACATTTCTTCCACCAGTAACACAATACAAAGTGAAGCAAAGAGAGAGCCAAATATTTTATATAAACTGGTGAATTTTGTATTATTATACTTGCCTGACTCCAACTAGAATTTTAAAATGAAAGGCAAAGAGTATCTATATGAATCTGTCTGTTTATGTGTATATGTAAATTACATGTAGATATACATATATATGATATCTTTCTGCATCTGTATAGTATTAGCAAATAAATTCATAAATTTCTATAAGAAGCTGTATTTAAATTAGTTTAAATAAATTTATTTATTTAAATACTTATACATATTCTGAAACTCTCAGAAATATAGTAACTAAACCAAATGTTTTTCCATTTCATGTAATTTGAGTAAATCTTTGATAAATAAGACTTAGTTTGGTATTACTGGTTAAATAAAAATTAGTATGTCTTCTGAATTATGAGTTATTAAGTAAAATATGAACATACATTTCTATTCTGCTTTGATTTATTTGTCAAAAAAGGTAATATTTATGACATGTTTAAGAATATAAAAATTATAAATTTAACCTAAGAACCTAAGATCAAATGTACCAAGAGGCAGTAAGAATGAATCACTGACCGGGCGCGGTGGCTCACACCTGTAATCCCAGCACTTTGGGAGGCCGAGGCGGGTGGATCACGAGGTCAAGAGATCAAGACCATCCTGGTCAACATGGTGAAACCCCGTTTCTACTAAAAAACTACAAAAAATTAGCTGGGCATGGTGGCGCGTGCCTGTAATCCCAGCTACTCAGGAGGCTGAGGCCGGAGAATTGCCTGAACCCAGGAGGCGGAGGTTGCGGTGAGCCGAGATCGCGCCATTGCACTCCAGTCTGGGTAACAGGAGCAAAACTCCGTCTCAAAAAAAAAAAAAAAAAGAATGAATCACTTCATTCATAACAACCATAGCGGTAAAACAAGACACCCATATACATAACATTTTATATATTTTTTTCCTGATACTTGCCTAATACCCATGTGTTGTCAAAAACAATTGACAGGAAAACAATATGGAGATAATAGCTGGCTTAGTTTAATGCCATATTATGTCTGCCTAAAAGTAGTTTCCAAAATGTCTTTTGGTAACTTTCAGCCATAGAGTTATGCAAAATTAAATAATGAATATTTACTAATAAGCAGGATAAATTCCTGAAGCATTAATTATTAAGCCTATATTTAAGTGCGTATGAATTTAGTTCCTTATTTCTTTGTGGTAAAGAGAGATTAAATATATTTGGTTCTGTAATTAAGCATGTTCTTTATGCTGCCTGAAAATTGTACTATGCAGAGGCATACACCTAGAAAAATTAGGAGATAGTATAGTCATAAATTTTACTGGTCAGCTACAGAATTTTTCTATGTAAAAGACAATTCACAGTTATCTATTTCCTAATATTATTTGTAAGAAAAAGAAAAAAATTACAAACGTTAAACATGCTAATCAACATATGAAACAAAATGAGTAAAAATACAGAGATGGGAAACAAAATGATATGCAACATATTCAAGAATGTAAGGTGTGTTTTTGTTATGGAAAAAGGAGAATAATTTTGTTCTAGGTAAAAAAAAAATGAAAAATACAGGGAAAGAAACTTAATGGATATATAAAGTTAGGAAAGTTTACAGAAATGGAATCTTGGAAAAGGAATCTTACCTTATGGCTAAGGTTGAATGAATTTATTTATAAGATTTGTTTACTTTCTTTTTTTAAGGTTTACTATTAACATTATATAAATACAAAACTAGAATTTAGTTTTCTTTGTTAAAATGACAAAGTTTTCTCAGATTATTTGTCTGTTCTTAATAAGAGACTGTAAAAGAGTATTTCTTTATTCTTTAAGTAGTCTGCCTGAGCAACAAAGATTCTATTTCTTATCAGAATAATTTCCTGTACTTTATATTGACTTTATCATGTTCTTGATTATTTAAGATAACTGTGTCTCTTCAGCTGTAAAAAGAATGAAAGTTAAATTTTTTATGATTATTTTCCTCCTATATTTCCTTTTGATTTTTTAAATGGTCACTTTGGTTAAATAGGTAGTTAATATTGTTTCACAATGACCTAAGATTCCATTTCACCAAATGTGTCAACTTTTAATATTATTAATATTTTGCCTGCCCAAAATCAAATCCCAAATGAAATATTCTTGATGTTGAACTGACTTTGAGATTCCTCTGAAGGAGACTGGATAATCTCAAAGGATTAGTCCTTTTTAACACCCTTTAACAAAAGTTGAGGACTTTTTAAAGGTTTAACAATCCTTTAACAACGTAAACAAAGTTTTAGCATCATTTGTTAAAGGAAGTTAAAAAATAGGTTTATTTGATACATTCAATCACATGAAAAGGATTACCAAATAAGAAGAGATGCTTAATCTTCCTTTGTTATATTTTCTTCAGTAAGTATTATTAGCATAAAATTTCAAAAATCGTATGAAATTCGTAACAATCTTTCAATACCCTGACTGTTCATGCTATTTCTGGTTATAATGTTATTGTCATAATTCCAAGTAATATTCTAAAATATTGCATGTCAAAGAAATAGCCACATTTCTTTGTCAAATGAATTATCATCAGGTCTTTTACCATGGCCATTTACAGTTTCATTTTTTAAAAATCACAGATAGTTTTTGTTTTAATCTGATTATTCTCCACAAGCATCTGCAGTCACCTACAGGCCAGAGTCCTTATTTTCAACAAAATGGACTGCATCTTGAGAGACTTTGAAAGCTATAATAGGTACTTGTGGGTTCGGGCTGTGGATGGTTGTCTTTAAATTATTTTGAGACCATCCAACTCGACTGAATGAAGATTTTCAGAACTCCAGTTGAGGAGCTGATGGATTTGTAAAACCTCTAACCCAAGATCAAGTACAATAATAGTTTATTACATGCGACTGAATGAACTGATAAAAATGATTATAATTTTTATGATTTTTGTTTGGAACATTGCTGGTTCTTCAAGTTCTATTTTCTGGATGTGACAACTCCTTTTCCTTCTGTCTTGAACTGTTACTCATAAAAATGTAGTATAAATAGAATAAAAACATTTATCTTTTTCTTTCTCACTAATCCCCCTAGGAAACCTGGAATATTAACATTGTTAACATTTTGCCTTCCCAAAGAAAAAATTTGGTGACTCTTATTGAGTGTTCTCTTTTTCAAGGCAATATAAATATTTATATACTTCAGCAGGAGTCTGTCTTCTCATAGCAGGTCATAATTGGACAAATTGGTTACATAACAAAAGCTTTTACTGGAAAGTCATATTTGAGAATGATGTGCATAAAATAAGATCTGATCAGACAGTTTTAAGAAACTAGGATTGACTTTCTGTAGTCAATGCTTGCAAAACTGTCTTGGAAAAACAAGCCTGGTCCTTGCTTACTGGGTTCCAGCTTTAGAGGTGAGTGAGCAAAATCTCTTTCTGGGAGATTCTGGAAAAAAGGATATTTTGGGGACCTCAAGAGGAGAGGAATTCACTCATATCTACAGGTCATGTAGGTGAAGTTTGCTGGTAGGTTCTTGGCTTTTTTCCTAGCTCAAGAGTCTTCTTTCTTTCTTTCTTTCTTTTTTTGTTTTTTTGCATTAGATGAATTTATTTAGTTATTACCTTTAACATAAGTAATTTTCTTTTTTTTTTAACTTTAGGTTCCGGGGCACATGTGCAGGTCATGCATGGTTGTTGCATAAGTGCATACTATATCCTGCATTTCTCCCCATGTTATCCCTCCCCACCCTTCCCACCTCCGGCTGTCCCTCCCCTACCCTCCCAACTGCCCCCAGAGTGTGCTGCTCTTCTACCTGAGTCCATGTGTTCTCATTGTTCAACGCCTGCTTATGAGTGAGAACATGTGGTATTTGGTTTTCTGTTCTTGTGTCAGTTTGCTGAGAATGATGGTTTCCAGATTCATCCAAGCCCCTACAAAGGACACAAACTCATAGTTTTTATGGCTGCGTAATATTCCATGCTGTATATGTGCCACATTTTCTTTGTCCAGTCTACCATTGATGGGCATTTGTGTTGGTTCCAGGTCTTTGCTATTATGAACAGGGCTGCAGTGAACATACGTGTACATGTGTCTTTATAATAGAATGATTTATACTTCTTTGGGTATATATCCAGTAATGGGATTGCTAGGTCAAACGGAATTTCTATTTCTAGATCCTTGAGAAATCGCCACACTGTCTTCTACAATGGTTGAACTAATTTACCCTCTCACCAACAGTGTAAGAGTGTTCTTATTTCTCCATATCCTCTCCAGCATCTGTTGTCTCCAGATTTTTTAGTAATTGCCATTCTAACTGGCGTGAGATGGTATCTCAACGTGGTTTTGATTTTCATTTCTCTAATGACCAGTGATGATCAGCATTTTTTCATATGTTTGTTGGCCTCATATATGTCTTCTTTTGAAAAGTGTCTGTTGGTAGACTTCAACAGTCCACTGTCAATATTAGATCAATGAGACAGAAAATTAATAAGGACATCCAGAACTTGAAAGCAGAGCTGGACGAAGTGGACCTAATAGACATATACAGAACGCTCCACCCCAAATCCACAGAATATACATTTTTCTCAGCACCACATCGCACTTACTGTAAAGTTGACCAAATCATCGGAGGCAAATCACTCCTCAACAAATGCAAAAGAATGGAAATCATAACAAACAGTCTATCAGACCACAGCACAATCAGATTAGAACTCAAGATTAAGAAACATACTCAAATCCACAGAACCACTTGGAAACTGAACAACTTGCTTCTGAGTGTCGACTGGATAAACAATGAAATGAAGGCAAAAATAAAGATGTTCTTCAAAGCCAATCAGAATGAAGACACTACTTACTAGAATCTCTGGGACACCTTTAAAGCAGTGTCGAGAGGGAAATTTATGCCAATAAATGTCCACATGAGAAACAAGGAAAGATCTAAAATTGACACCCTATCATCAAAATTGAAAGAGCTAGAGGAAGAAGATCAAAAAAACTCAAAAGCTAGCAGAAGACAAGAAATAACTAAGATCAGAGCCAAACTGAAAGAGATAGAGACACAAAAAACACTTCAAAAAAATCAATAAATCCAGGAGCTGATTTTTTTGAAAAGATCAACAAAATAGACCACTAGCCAGACAAATAAAAAAGAGAGATGACTCAAATAGATGCAATAAAAAAAGATAAAAGAGGATATCTCCACTGATCCAACAGAAACACAAACTACCATCAGAGATTACTACAAATAGCTCTATCCACATAAACCAGTAAACCAGGAAGAAATGGATAAATTCCTGAACACTTGTACTCTACCAAGACTTAACCAGGGGGAAGTTGAGGCAGCAAAGCCGTTACAGTATCTGCTAAATTTCTACCAGCTATACCATGCAGACACTGTAGCACAGAAGGCCACATTTGAGCTGTGAATCCTGCTTATCGCTCGTCTGGCTTGTGCTTCTGCATCAGTCAAAAACAAAGTGCTTGTGAGACCTGGTTTCCAACATACATTTAATTTTAATAACTCCAACTTTGACCTTTTGCTTATGTGTGGGCCTTATTATTAGTATTTGTTTTTTATTCAAATTTCTCTATGTCTAAGTACCCCCAATTTTCTTCCTGCCAGTTGCTTTTCCTGAGACAAATGTCATTCTTCTGAGGTCCTGGGTTTTCACAGGACTTCTCCAATCGTGAAGGCATGCGGGTCACCCTGTTTATCTGTGTGCGCTTCTCAGAGTTCCAAATATCTCTTGTTCCTGCACATCTTATCCCTCAATACCATTTTTCTTAAATCTTCATAATTGCTACTGTTTTACTAAGCCCTTTTTTGGAAGCTCTTCCATTTTTAAGAAAGAGTGAAACAATCTTCCTTAGAAGCGAAAACTAACAACTATCACAGAAAACCATTGAGAGCCTATTTCAATAGTCCAGTAAGAAACAATGAGAATTCAAGCTCAGATAGCATAAGTTTAATGATGTGGATAAATGAGTTAGGAAGACACAAAGGGGACAGTGCTGACATTATGTGTTCACAGCTTGTGGATGGTAAAGGAGGAGAGAGGAGCTAACATTATTGAGGGCTTGCCTAACTGGTTATTCCAGTCACAGAGAGACACTAGTGACATTCACCAAGACAGGATAAGAAAAAACAATTTAATCTAGCACAGTCATATATATGAAACTGTATACATTTTACTGAAATTGTATACAGTCTTATTACCTTGTCTCTTTGGAATGTTTCATAGCCCCAGAATAAATAGAATTTAATGGTTAAGTTACTTTGATATTTTATGTTTCTTATTTCATTAAGAAATAGCAATTTATCTGTGTAATATATATGTGTGTAACCACTCAGTTAATCAATTATTAATATGTAATGAATGATTCTTTTAATAATCTATTGGATTCAAATATCACCTTATAGCTTAGAAAGTGCTGTTTACTTGGTTACTTTTTAAATTTAATTGGTGCTTTATACAGTCAGTGCAATCAACTTTCTGTAAGAAATATTATAGTAAATTTTACCACTTTTAGTGCACAGTTTTCTTAGTTTTAACAAGCTCAAACAGGCTTGCAGCCCACCATGATCAAGATGTAATACATTCCCACAATCACATTAGCACAAGACCCTTTGTGGTCAACTGCTCTCAAGTCCAGGCCATTCCTGATCTGGTTTGTTTTCCCAGAACATCATACACAGATAGCAAAATAAACCATGACCTCTTGAGGCTGGCTTTTCCCCTTAGCCTAATGTATTTGAGATTCATCCATGTTACTGCTCACATTGATTATTTCTTCATTTTTAATTCGGATTTAGTATTTTGTTATAAGCCTAAGCTTACTATTAATTCACTAGCTTAAGTATCTTCAGATTTCTTCTGGTTTTCAGTGATAATTAATTAAGCCACTCTAAGCATGTTTATCTATTTTAATCCATATTACTAAAAATAATATTCAACAAATTTGTAAGTTGAGCATTGTTTTCCCCATTTTTCAGAAGAAATTTATTAAATCACTTTCTCCAATTAAGTAGCCAGTAAATGGTAAGAGTCACAGGAGGATTAGAATTTGGTTAGGTGAAAAGAAGAATAAAATTCTGTCAAGAAAATGCGTGTGTTTGCATGCTCACACTGACACATGCGCACACATGCACAATGGGTACCCTGAATTTGACAGTGTGGCCAGACTTCTCTCCAGAATGGCAGCTGCAGGTGGCTCCCTCCAGCAGTGTCCAAACGTTTTACAGCCCCATGCCCCTGTAGACACTTGTCACTTTGAGCTTTTTATTTTTTTTTTTTTCTTTTTTTGGCCAGTCTTAACAAAAGGCAAGCAATATAAATGATGATAATTTTCTATGAAAAACACAACAATACAGATGGAGTTTTATACTGCTCAGTTTATCAATAGTGTGAAGCCAATGTGAAACGGCAAAACGTGAAGGAACACAGGTTGATTGGCAGATAGTTGCTAGTGTCCAGGTGGCCGAAGAACTTGAAAACAGTGCAAAAATCTGGGAATAGGAAGAAAATGATCAGAGCAAGAAACCTGGTGGTGATAGAAACACTTGGTTACTGACTGTCATAGTTTTTGGATCTAGAATAGTAAAATAATGGTACTTATGACAAATTAGGGAAATCAGAAATGTAATGTGATTTACAGTGTAGTGATTTTTAAATTACTTTTAATGAAACCTTCTGTGCCTTAGAAATATGTAAGCTGTGACTTGTATAAGAGGGACTTCTAATATATGGGAAAATTATTTATGGTGTAACTCGGGTGGGTAGTCAGGGATGGGATGCTTTATCTCTGTTTTCCTCCATGAAGCATTCCAAATTAACAAATTTTATCTGTCAAGACTGGTTTATTTTAAGTTAATATGTATGATTAGTGGGTTTTGTTATTTTATGTATAAATAAACATTATTTTGGATTCAAAACATAAAACTAAATTTGCTGCAATGACGTTTTAATATTCTTTATCAAATCTAATTTGATGGTTAATTGAGTAGTTCCTGGGGCTGACTGAGCCCCAATCTTGAAACTAGCAAATGAGAAAATACCAAAAAATATATCCAGAAAACCTCTAATGTCTTATGTAGAAGACACATGGAGAATAAAGTTTATTTACAGCATTAATGTGCTTTAAAATCTTAATTATTATGGTTATATCTGTCATTTTCCTTCATTTGTAGGATTCTAAAACTGCTTTAGACTATAACTAAAAAATGTTTAAAGAAAAGCAAATATTAGCTAGGAGATTTGGGTTGCTTTTTCTTTGGCCTCTATATGAGTATTCTGTTATTTAGAGGCTACCTAATATCACTAATGAAAATGACTAACATTTACTGAAAGCTTACCTGGTGCCAGCTGTCATTCTGTGTTTGACTTCGGTTACATTTTATTATATCATGATGCGCTATCATTTTCTCTAGTTTACAGCTGAAGAAACTGAAGAACAGAAGTTAGTAAGATTGTTCAGGGCCTCACTGAAGGCTGGTCTTAGCCAAAGTTTGAGCCCAGCTGAACTGGCTCAAAATCTGTGCAGTTATAGATTATGGCATCATACAGTGTTGGAAGCATCGGAAAATTTCAATAAAGGCTGAAACCTTCTGTCTTTAATTGATTATTGTGGTCAGATGCCTATCTTACAAAAGTTTTCCTTTACATTCCATCAATTATTCATTACATTTGTAAGCTCAAGTATCTCTGAAGTTAAATCTAATTTATATATTTAATAATATTTTTTGGCCAAGTATTGCCAATTTAAATACAAATTCTGAAATACTTATGCTGATGACTTAATGCATTTGCAACCAGATTCAATTTATTCATTTATTTATTAGGGTTAGATGCTGGAGATAGGATGACAGGAACAGTCACAGTTCATGAAGCATGAGGTTTGGGAGAATTTTAATAAGCATACGTGAATCTAACACACCCTACAAGAAGTGTTAGGAATTTGGCAAACTTAGAACTTCCAGAGCAAAAACAAACTGGGTGCATCTGATTTCATCTCTCAGGAAGCCATCATAGGGAGGTGATGTTCAAGCTCCTCTGAAGGTTCAGAGAGGTGGGTTTAAGTGAGGAGAAAAGCAGGGAGGATGAAGAGGAGATGTGATTGCTAGAAAAGAGAAAGTCATAGATAAAGCTCTTAGGACATAAAGAATAACTTAGAGTTTAACTCAAAGGTAAATTCTTTACAGTTTTAACAAGTGTTAGACCCAATTAAAATCACTCTGATAAGGTTCTTACTATGTGAATAGAAAAACTTATAGAGAAACTGTGTTATGTAATGTTGATATTTAACATTTTCTGCCTTTGCACATCTTTCCCCAGTTCCTTATAAAAATTGCATTTTCAGAGTAACAAACATTTTTTTGTTTTAAATAAAGATTACATGTGATATTTTTAAAAAATTGCATTAACTGGTGATATAATTGAACATTTATTTGTTATGGAGGCGTAAAAGAAGTGCCCAAGGATCACTCATTTGTTTCTAGCTTATCATTATGACCCACCTGTACTGTGTATAGATTTTAAGGAAAAAATTGCTATATTAAAAACATATGTTTATTCTGATTTCTAAGACAATTTGCAGGGCAATATATATGCTATAATAATTTTCCTGAACAAATGTGTGTGTTATATTTATAGTGGTTAATTTTTACTTATATCATTGATTTATTGACTTTTTGAAAAGTTCATAGAACACTTACATATCTCTCATTTTTCTGAAATAATTTACATACAGTAAAACCCACTCTTTTAGGGTACAGCTCCACAACTTTTGAAAGTGTTATAGAGTCAGGTAACCACTATCAAGATAAAGAATAGTTCCATCCCTCCCTCCAAATTCCTTCTCTGTATAGCCAAACTTTTCCTCTATATTCAGCTTTTGGAAACCAAGAATTTCTTTACAGCCTTACAGTTTTGTCTTTTCTAGAATATCATACTCTTACAGAAGGCAGTCTGGTACAACTTCTATCACTTTTCATAATGCATTTTAATATTTATCTGTTTTATTGTGTGTATCAGTGTTCATTACTTTCAATTGCTGATTATCAATAGTATATTTTATTTGATTTCTTGACAATTACAAATATAGCCACTATAAATGTTATATACAGGTTTTGTTTGTACATAGGTCATCATTACATTTGAGTAAGTACCTAGGAGTAAGATTGCTGACTGTTTTCTTAAGGGTTTGGTTAACATTATAGGAAATTGTCAAACCAGCCTCCCAAGTAGCTGCATGATTCTGCATTCATGCCAGTAACGATTAAGAGTCCCAGTTGCTGTAGATCTTCATCAGCGCTTTGCAGTGACTGTTTTGCCCCCATTCTAATGGAGTGAAGCAATTAATATCTAATTGCTTTTAAGAAATCATAAGTGAGTAGTGGAAATACTCCATAGAAAACTTCTACTCAAAATATATCAAAAACTGCCCCAAAAAATAGGATACGTAAATATCCAATGAATTTTGAAAAAGAAGAAACAAATAATTTTATGCTTCACACTGTATCTATAACTAATATAAAGCTATAGTAGTCAAAACAATGAGACTTTTTGATGTAAAGATAAATGATAGAGAATAGAGTCCAGAAATAGACTTTCCATTGAGTGAGTAGTGGAATTTCATTTATTACGCTTTTAATTTTCATTTTCCTAATGGTTAATGATGCTGAGCCTCTTTTTATGTGTTTATTTGCCATCTGTATGTCTTCTTAGAAAATACCTGTTAGAATGTTTCTTTTATCCAGTGTTATTTATTAAACTGTTTTCTTATCATTGAATTTTTTTTTGAGACAGAATCTTTCCTTGTCATCCAGGCTGGAGTGCAGTGCTACTGGCTACTGTCTTAGCTCACTGCAGCATCCAACTCCTGGGCTCAAACAATCCTTTTGCCTCATCCTCCCAACTAGTGAAGGCTACAGGTACAAATAACTATGACCAGCTAATGTTTAAAAAAATTTTTTGTAGAGACAGTATATCTTGCTATGTTGACCAAAATGATTGATATGGCCTGGCTGTGCCCCGACCCAGATCTTATCTTGAGTTGTAGCTCCTTTAATTCCTATGTGTCAGGAGGAATCTGGAGGGAGGTAATTGAATCATGAAGGCGGGTCTTTCCAGTCCTGTTCTCGAGATAGTGTAGAAGTCTTACAAGATCTGATGACTTTATAAAGGAGTATTCTGCTGCACATGCTGTCTTGCCTGTCACCATGTAAGACGAACATTTGCTCCTCCTTCACTTTCTGCCATGATTGTGAGACCCCCCCCAGCCATGTGGAACTGTGAGTCCATTAAATCTGTTTTTCTTTATAAACTACCCAGTCTCCAGTATGTCTTTATTAGCAGCATGAAAATGGACTAATACAGTGATTATTGTTGAGTTCTGAAAGTCTTTTATGAGTGCTGGATACAGATTTTTTTTTTTTTTGGATGCTGATTTTTAAAAACATAGTGACTTAGAAATATTTTTGTTCCAGTCAGTATTTTCTTTTTGCATTTTCTTCTTGTTTTATGGGGAGCAGATATCTTAAATTTTGATGCAGTCCTCTGTAATATTATTTCTTATATGGATCACAGTATTTACATAAAATATGTTGCAACTATATTTGCTTTGGATATTATCTTCTAGAGTACTATAAAAATGTTAAAATTGGCTTCATTTATCACATTTCCTGCACACCTCACTTGCTTGTGTCGATCCAATTTCCATCTGGTTTTGTATTCCTTCTGCAGTGATCTTTTAACGTTTTATGTAGTAAGGGCCTCTGGCAATGAATTCTCCTGACAAAACATATCTTTGTCATGGAGATCTTTTTTTTCTTCTTTATTATGAAAGATTCTTTCACTGGGAATAGAATTTAGGTTGGTGGCTTTTATTTTTTGGTTTTCTAGCACTTTACAGATGTCACTTTGTTATCTCCTGGCTTGTATGGGTTATTATGTAAAGGGTTCTGTTTGTTCTTGTTTTTACAATCTTATTTTTAAATTTAACTTCAAGATTTTCTTTTTGTCCTTGCTTCTCAGAAGTTTACATTTGACATGCTTAGGTGTGCATTTTGTTTTCCTTACTTGTATTCTCTGAGACAATTGGATCTGTGGTTTTGTATCTATCATTAATTTTGGAAAATTCTTAATTTTTTCCTCAGATATTTTCCATCATTCACATGCGTTTTCTCTCTTATCCTTTTGAAATTCTTATTTCATGTATCTCAGTCATATGTGGTGTTTTTCCATGTGTGCATGTGTGAGTTTGTGTGTTTATTACTACTTGTTTTTCCACCTTGTGTTTTACTTCTGGACAGTATTTATGAAAATATCTTGAAATCCCTGATTCGTATTTTGACTATGTTGAATCAACTGATTAGTCCATAAAAGGCATTTTTCATCTCTGTTTCTATTTTTCTTTGTAATATTTTTATTTGAGGCCTTATTATAAGTTTTCTCTGATGAAATTACTCCAATGATCTATTACAAATATATCCATAGACTCTAACTTGACACTGAATCTGCTGGCAACCTGATCTTGGAGTTTGTAACACTTTGAACAATACATTTCTGTTTTCTTATAAATTATTCAGTGTAAGGTATTTTTTTTCTTGTTATTGCAGCTGGAACAAATATGTTATTGTAACATTATTGTAGTTACTTGCAAAATAAAATACCAGAAGAAGGTAACAAAAATTAGGAGATCAATTTGAATGGAATTTATCTTTCAGATTTTGAAGGCATTACTTTACCATTAATCTCTCAGCAAGATTATTGTGAAAATCCAAAACCTTTGACAATATGTGAATACAAACTCTCCCTCTCCTTCTATACTTACTTGCCTGGTCTTAGTAAAGTCCATAGAAACTGCATTCCTGGAACTTCATTTGTAATAAGAAATTGATATGAGGTTAAAAAAAAAGAAGAAGTAAATCAAAGTCCACTAAAATCTTCATCTTAAACTTATTAAAACAGGTATAGTCAACTCTGAACTAGACTTGGAAAAGACAAAGTTTATTGGCCATTATTTTACCTCCCTGTTTAATGATGTATTCATCATCTTTCAGTCTGATGGAGTTTTGGGTTTAGTAACTTGAGTTTGGCAGAGGGAAGGTGAATTACCATTTCTACTTAGGAGATTTCTGATTGCTAAAGGAGGTAAACATTCACTTGGCTTCTGTTTCTGTTTCAAGTAGTTGGTGAAGGCAGCCTGGGTTTAGTGGAGGGGGAATAAATCATTTTTTGTATATTATGGCACAGTTCCTGCAGATGTTACTAGAAACCTAGTTTCTAAGCTAAATGGCCTTCAGCTAGTGCCTCTATATGACTAAATACTCCTATCGAGTGACTCAACAGGAAAGGCCTACTACGCATATAGTACCAGATAGGGTCCAAAGAGGCCAGACTGAAAGATATTTTATCAAGTTGTGATATTTCACTACTGGTATAAAATACACAGTGGAAAAATTAGATAATATCATACTGTTTGACTAAGTACCAAAATGTGAACAAGGTGTCTTCAATTGCAGAAAGGGCAATAACTGGGCTTTAGGAAGAGGCAAAGTGTCAGGTAATAGGAAGTCAATAGAGAAGGGGAGAAAGCAAGGCTGCACAATGGGAACAGCAGGTTGCCTGCCATTAAAGAGAATCAGTGTGCAGTATTAGTCAGGGTTGTCTAGAGGGACAGAATAATGGGATATATGTATATATGTGAGGGAGTTTATTAAGGATAATTGACTCACATTATCACAAGGTAAAGTCCCACAATACGCCGTCTGCATGTTGAGGAGCAATTAAGCCAATGGTGGATCAGTCTGAGTCCAAAAATCTCAAAAGCAGGAAAGCTGACAGTGCCGCCTTCAGCCTGTGTCTGGCAAACCACTGGTGTAAATCCAAGAGTCCAAAAGCTGAAAAAGTTGTAGTCTGATGTTCAAGGGCAGGAAGTATTCAGCATGGGAGAAAGTTGACAGCTGGAAGACTCAGCTAATCTGCTCTTCCATCTTCTCCTGCCTGCTTTATTCTGGCTGTGCTGGCAGCTTATTAGATGGTGCCCAGCCAGATTGAGGGTGGGTCTGCCTCTCCTAGTCCCCTGACTCAAATGTTAATCTCCTTTGGCAACACCGTCACAGATACACCCAGGAACAACACCTTGTATCCTTTAATCCAATCAATTTCACACTCAACGTTAACCATCACAGCATACATCTTGACTAATAGAAAACAACTATTTTAAGATGAATGTGGAGAGAATGTCATAAACATCTGGACAAAAATGAAAACTTCCAAAAATCTGATAAAGGAAAAGGACAGGAAATAAAATGAAGATATTTTCTTAGTACAAGTATATATATGCACACACATATGTTCTTAATAAAATCGAAATACTCATGACAATCACTGTCCTTATTTCTGCAAATGGTCATTTGGGAGTACCTGGTATTAATGACTACCTTCTTCTGCCACCCATTTTGTATTCCCTTTGCCTTCAGAAAACACCTCAGCAGGTCAGAGGTTTTTACCTGGTGAAGTGACTGAAACCTTCATTCCTGAAGGGTCTGGACCATTTGTAGTCCTGCCTGGATTGAGCTGTAGTTTCCCATTAAGCTTAAGCACAGGGCACGGTAATACCAGGAGATGCCTTAAGGGATCTCCTCCATTCCACGCATACTCTTTCTTACTTCCACTGTAGGGTAGTAGGCTGATTTCATCTTGATAGTTCAGGTCAGTCATCCCAGCCAACACTGTAGCTCCTTTCTTAGTCTGTTGACTTAGAGGTAGGAGGATCCCAAATTGGTCAGCTGGCAACATTAGCTTCCATTTTAATGGGATCATTGTTGTGTCTCTTGGTGGCAGCATTCCTCCCTCTGGAATTAAGAACTCTAGGCTAGCATAATATCATGGGAACAGGACGCAGAAATTTTGCTAGTGGGTCACTAGGATTGACGCTGAGTTGATTCCTGGACTAATACAGTAAATTGGTACCTCAGAGAGTGGGGTGCTGCTGTAAAGATACCTGAAAATATGTAAATAATTTTGAAGCTCGGTAACGGGCAGAATCCCTACTGGGGCACTGCCTCGTGGAGCTGTGAGAAGAGGACCACTTTCCTCCAGACCCCAGAATGATAGATCCACTGACAGCCTGCATTATGCACCTGGGTGAGCTGCAGACACTTAACACCAGCCTGTGAAAGCAGCTTGAATGGGGTCTGTACCCAGCAAAGCCACAGGGGCAGAGTTGCCCAAGACAATGGGAGCCTACCTCTTGCCTCAGCATGACCTGGATGTCAGACATGAAGTCAAAAGAGATTATTTCAGAGCTTAATTACTGCCCCGCTGGATTTTGGACTTGCACGGGGCCTGCAACCCCTTTGTTTTGGCTAATTTTTCCCATTTGGAATGGGTGTATTTACCCAAATCCTGTATGGCCATTTTATATAGGAAGTAACTAGCTTGCTTCTGATTTTGCAATCTCATAGTCAGAAAGGACTTGCCTTGTCTCAAACAAGACTTTGGAATTGGGTTAATACTGGAATGAGCAAAGACTTTGGTGGACTATGGGAAGGCATGATTGTGTTTATACATGTGAGAACAGAAGATCTGGGAGTTGCCAGGGGCAGGATGATATGGTTTGGCTGTGTCCCTACCCAAATTTCATCTTGAACTGTAGCTCCCATAATCCCATACGCTAAGAAGCACCCAATAGGATGTAACTGGGGATATAAAGGGGGTGGTTTTCCCCATGCTGTTCTTTTGACAGTGATCAAATTCTCATGAGATCTGATAGTTTTATAAAGGGCCTCCCCCTGTTCTTGGCTCTCATTCTTCTCCTTCCAGCTGTCATGTGAAGAAGGACGTGTTTGCTTTCTCTTCTGCCACATTTGTACATTTCTCGAGGCCTCCTAAGCCCTACAGGTCTGTAAATCAATGAAACTCCTCCTTTTAAATTATTCAGTCTTAGGTATTTCTTCATAGAAGCATGAGAAGGAACTAACACACTGTGTCTTTTCGGAAGCAGGAAGGAGACCCGAATATCTTCCATAATCACTTTTCAGTGGTTATGAGCAGAGAAAGCAAGACTGTTCTGGGGATTCCACACAAAGGATAATTTAAGAGAAGATATACTAAGCAGCTTCGGAGGAAACAAAAAGCAAAATTGTTCTGTAGAGACTATAGCAGAAAGGAGAAAGGTAAAATATGTTTGAAAGCAAATAAGCTAGTAAGGATGAGGTAGCAGGTGGGCGTCTGTACACAGCGGCAACCGAATAAGAGAACATGAGAGTCATATTTTTTGCATGCTTAGTTAAAGACAAGGTCATTAGTTTCTGAAATAATGAATGTCTATAATTGTCTAACCTGGACTTGCATTAATATAACTTTTGGACCTTCATTTTTATCAGTATTTAATTTTTCTGGAAATGTCCTCAAATTTAAGTTGTCATACTGTTCTTCTCATGGTTTTAAGTAATTGGCTTGTTATGCAAATGAGCCAGAGACCCTAGTATTGGCCCCGAGGTTTTTTAAGATCATCACAGCATGCTCCAAAGCTCAAAAGCTTGCAGCATCAAACTCCAAATTTTAAATATCCAATGGTTTTAAAACTAGCACAAATGATTTGTTGCTAGTTGGTGGCTGCCAGCTCTGTCCACATTGTAAAACTGTTCCTAACATCTGGTGGACACTGGAAGATGGCGTAGTCAGAAGATCTAAGTGGCTCCTGTCCTTCACAGCTCCGGGACCCAGACACTCCCCACTGTGCTGCTAAGAAACATCACCTAGATGCAAAAACCTGTCCAGTGCTTAGAAATTCCCTAGCTTCCTGCTCAAGATGGCAGCCCCCATGCTGTGTGACCCTTCATGGTCTCATGCTGTGGAAGCTTCCCTTTTATGCAGCTCTCCTTGTTCAAGCCCCAACTGATAAAGCTTGTGTGTTACTGAGATGTGTCTTTTTCCTTGATCTGTCCCCAAAGCCCCCAAATCTTCTGCAGTGTCTCAATGCCAAGCTGAAGGGATTAACTTGGGCAGGAGTAGCTTTCCTTATTTTTTGGGTTTTGCTGAGCTGCTAAAAAAGAATCCCAGTGAGGACCAATGGTCAGGATTTTCCTTTTCTTAAAATTAGTGAGAAAATTCTCATAAAATAATTTGTGAACTAGGAACAAAAAATGTCACACCTCCAGACCTCTGTGAGTATATTTGGTTAAAATAATCTCCCCCTGACACCTTTTAAAAAGTTGATGTGGGTAAAATAAAAGCTATCACTGATAACATATGAGATATTCTGTAGAAAACCTCAGAATCTGATGACAGATATGCTGGTATCATGCCCAGATCTGCAATGGACCTTATCATGTTGTCCTCTGTCACAATTCATAATCTCTTACTGAAGCATTTAAGCAAATTGTCTAATGGATAAAAAGAGAGTGTACTGAGTATTTCAATGAAATCCAAAGATATTTAAAATATATCCATATCTAATTCCATATTTGAGAGTTGTAATCTATTCTTTGGGGTTTATGGTTAGACTTAGAAAATATTGCAAATATTTACCTGCTGACAATGTCAATTAATAGGAAACCCTCCAATCTCTTGGATTTTAAACATAAATTTCTAGGCTAGTTAAAAAATATTAGGAGTCAGGAGGACAATCTACAGCATAATGAAGACAAAGATGTGTGTTCAATTGCAAAGGTGCAGTTTTGGAGGCAATTATGAGGTTAAAAGAATAGACTTACGGCATCTGTATTCATTAGATGACTTTTCATTAAGCTTGTGTTTATAGTACTTGAATGCCCAGGTAATTTTCTACATCCTACTCAGCAACTAAGAGTAATTTTAGTATATGAGGATTCTAAAATATTTTCCCTCATTTTCCTTACCTATATAAGAAAACTGCCCTGATTTTTCAAACGCATTTAACACTTAGGTAAGTAAGCCTCAGTATCATGGGGTTTAATGACTCACCTAATTAGATGATATATCATTAGCGCCTTGAGCTATGTTTATTCACAAAGAGTCCTTCCTTTTTCTATACATGGCTGTACTTTCTTTTCCTGATTTGCAAAGGCCATGAGCAAACAATACCCTAAGAACAAATGCTGCAGTTTATTATGGGTTAATGATATTCCACACATGGTACAGTTGCTCTGCATATATTATCTCTAATGACAGGATATCATGAAACAGACTAATGTATACTTTCAGGTAATAAGATTTGAAAATAATGAGAGACATATTGGATGATACTGGACAGGGAAAATGGGGCACATATACACCATGGAACACTATGCAGCCATAAGAAAGGATGAGTTCATGTCCTTTGTAGGGACATGGATGAAGCTGGAAACCATCATTCTCAGCAAACTGACACAAGAACAGAAAATCAAACACATTATGCTTTCCCTCAAAGGCGGGTGTTGAAGAATGAGAACACGTGGACACAGGGAGGAGAGCATCACACACTGGGGTCTGTTGTGGGGGGCAAAGGAGGGATAGCAAGGGGGCGGGGAGGTCAGAGAGGGATAACATGGGGAGAAATGCCAGATGTAGGTGATGGGAGGATGGAGGCAGCAAACCACATTGCCATGTGTGTACCTATGCAACAGTCCTGCACGGTCTGCTCATGTACCTCCGAACCTAAAGTACAATAAAAAGAAAAAAAGAAACACATGAAGTTTAAGTGTGAGTGTTCCAATATTGATCTCTGTGACCTATCACTGGCAACTTACATTGTTATGGGTCATATGTTTAAAAGTATAGGAACCCTGAACAGAGGCACATCCTCAGTGTATCTGCAAATTAATAAAATAGAAAATTGTCATTTCATGACCCCCAATTTTTCTGATAATATAGAAAGCCAAGCAAACACACTCTACTTAATTTGTACTGCCCATGTAATTGTTTTTGTTCTTTCTTTTAAAATTACAGATTTGTAGTGAATGAACAAACAGAACGGTTATTTCACTCAGGAAATGTTAGAGTAAGATTTAAAATCTAGTTCTTGATTTGACGTTAATATGATTTTTAAAATATGTTTGCTAAGTGTTAAAAATGTGTGAACTGATCATGGTTTTCTGATAAAGGTTGAATGCTTCTCATATTTAACTGTTTGACTTTGCTGTTTATATATGAAATATTTAAACAAAGAGCTATTACTCTTGTTTTTTAATAATATAATTAGATCCACTAAGTAGAATTAACGAATATTGAGAAATATTGTGGGGAAATAACACTTCCTTGTGTTTTCCAGTGTTCCTGTACAATCTTTAGCCTGCTGGGCCTCCTCGGATACTAAAAGATCTGCATTGGTAGCCATTTATGTAGTTAATATCTCTGACGCTAAGAAGAAAAGATAATAAAACTCTTTTTTTCCTGGGTAGGGCTGAATGTTTACTGCTTCAACTAGATCCCAGGTAGCCAGAGACCAGAGCATTTCCTTTCCAAGCATTTAAAGCTTTCAAGAGATGATACCGTAGAACTTGGAGACACTTGGCACCATCTGGATCCTGGAGAAGTTGTGATTACTTACCAAAGGTCTGGAGTTGGAACTCAGACCCATTACATTTTCTAGGATATCCTTTCAGAAGAGACAGGGTACTGTTGCTTTCACACCCCTTATAAGCAGGCAAAATCATTTTTCCTTGTCTTTCACCTATGGAGTACCTGACTACTCACACAGGATAGTTGACCTGGCTCTCATGGTAAAGCCCCAGGGCCAAGGTTGTCAGGTAAGTGGGGTACAGTGTAAGCTCTGTCATCCAGGCTGAAATGCAGCGGGGCAATCGTGGCTCTGTGCAGCTTTGGCCTTCCAGGCTCAGGTAATCCTCATACCTCAGCCTCCCAAGTAGCTGGGACTACAGGTGCATGCCAGCATGCCTGGCTAATTTTTGTATTTTATGTAAAGACATAGTTTTGCAATATTGTCCAGGCTGGTCCTGAACTCCTGGGCTCAAGTGCTCTGTCTACCTTGGCCTCCCAAAGTGCTAGGATAACATGTGTGAGCCACCATGTCTAGCCTTCAATTTATTAATTCACTATCTGTCTGTAACTCAGAAAACCTGATGTGTGAATTTGGGATAAAATTAATAAAATTAATATCAAAATTCTAACACCAGTTTTATAAATGAATATATTGAATAACATTTAATACAGTCAGAATGTAAAAACTTTCATGGATAAAATAGTATTTGGTCCTCTCCCCAGATATTGGATATCTTCCAATATCTTAGTTTTTGCCATTAGCCTGTCTTGAAAATAATATGGTTCATGTCTTTAAATAGTCCATTCTGACAATCAAATTTATTCATTGTGTTTCTTTAATTCTTTTACTTTATGTCTGAATGTGCAAATCATCAATTTTAATAACTTATTCATGCAATCATAAATCAAGGCATTGATATTTTTTACTTAACACAATACGCTGGAAATAGAGTCACGAGGTAGATCCTAATATTCTGCAAAAACCACAAAGGGCCTTTGCCAAAATATTATCTATGTTGGTCTTATTCTTATAGTATGTACACAGAATTTTCTACCACATATTTTATAAATGTTAAGTTCGTTGATCAGAGTAATATTTTACCCAAAGACATTTTGTTCATGCTGTTTTATTGTATTTATTTATTTATTATATTTAAATATTTATTGTATTTAAATATTAAAGTATAAACTACTAATTCACTGTGTTTTTCACTTTAAACTAGTAACTTGATTTGTTTAACAAACTCCTTTTGCCACAAGAGATAGAATCAAATTGTAGGCAGCTTAATTCCCTTTTTAATGTATAAAGCTTCAGTAAAGTTGGATTTGAGAAGATGCTATCAAGCGTAATATAAAATAAATGACACTAACACATATTTATTTTTAGCCAACTACTATACATAATGTTTTACACAGATTATCTCATTGCAAGTTGACACATTAGATGAGGAAAGTGAGCAAAGAGCAGATAGCTGACTACTAACCTCTTAGATTAGAAAAAAATGTGGATGTATTTTATTTAGTGAATATGAAATAGGAGTTGGGTGGACCAGGAAAGAGATAGAAGACAAAGTTATCCTAAACAGCAGGATCATGAAACAAGATTATGCACCTTCATCTTCTTCTTTTTTTTTTTTTTTTTTTTTTGACTAACACCTTGTCTAGAATTCTCATGGGTAATGAGTGAACAGGGCAGTTTTTCGGACACGGTTTTCCTGTCACTCTGCACTTGCATCCTATGGGTGAGAGAATGTGAGCAAGAATGACACAGAGAATGTTTCTCATTTGCAGTGCTCTATAAGAAGTAGGCATATGATGTAACGGAATTTGTTTAATCAAAGTATATATAGCTCTGCTAGTTGCTGAAGGGACTAGAATGGATGGATGCGATATAGTCTTTACCATTTTAAGATGAAACAAATGCAGAGGAGCGGGTTTAATAGTCATCCTGGTGGGTAATCAAGCAAGCAAGAGTAAGGACCACTGGTGATAGCCTCAGGGGGCATCTGGGGTGGCACTGCCATCCTGCCGGCAGCTGCAGGAAGGGGTATGGGGATGGTCCTCCCCACCCCAGCCCGCCACCCTGGTGGCCCTGCTGTGGGAGCTCTGCCCATCACCCCGAGTGCCGGGGGCCACAGAGGGAGCTCCTGGCAATGTCATCTCTGCCCCAAATGCCAGCACAGGTCCAGCGAGGACCTGGAGCCTCCGCCCAGCATGCAATGGGGTGAGGCCAGATACAGTGCTCCAGGGAGCCGGTGGGAGCCGAGGAGAGGCAAGAGCCCTGCCTCTTCCAAGTTGGTGGGGCAGGAGCTCCCTGGGAGCAATTGACCCCACCCAAGCTGCAGCTGCAACCCGGGCACCCTTGTGCTCTAGGGAGTCAGGAGTAGGCAGGAGCCCTCCCACCCACCACACGCAAACCGGGGCTGCAGACACAGGCATCCCTGCACTCTTGGGTCCTAGGAAGGCCACCCTTGCACTTGCAGACTCGGAGGTGCCTGCTTCTGTAGCCTGGCCTCTCCCCTTTCCCAGCGCACCTCCAATCTGGGAGTAGGGCTGGGGCCAAGCTCGGACCACTGTCACAGCCTGGACGGGCATGCACACCCCTGAAGCAGCCAGCATGTAAGCTGCTGTCCTCTAATAGAGTTCTAGTGTCTCTGACCCTTTTCTGCTGTCATAGCTGAGTCATGGAAGGCTCATATGAATGACTCTTCCGTGAACCTCAGCCAGACTGTTGTCCAACATCTATATCAACTCTCCAAGCTGCTCACAGGTGTTGTTTTCAACCTCCAAACTCTTAAAGTGCAATCTCACTGGGCTCCCATACTGCAGTTTATTGAATTTCTGTATTTTTCTTAAATCAACAGTATTCAAGTGAATTAATTACCTATGTCTTGATTAAAAAATTCTCTGTGTCTTTATTCTCTCTGAGTTTTGGTTCCTATATATGTCCCAGGCTGTCTATAACCCTCTTCTCCACCTGTTTCTAACGTAAATTTGTCTGAGTTCTTTTCCCAATTTTTCTGATGGAAATTTAGTCCCCAGTTTACTAATTAGTTGTTCTTGTTCTTAGCTGCACATTTACCCTCTTGCTTTTGTAGATTCTGCCACCAATGTGTCTCTTATCCTCAAAAGTAATTCTTCAAGCTACTATCTCATTATATCCTGCTCCTTTTATCTTACCCTGACATCTCATAGAAAAAAATCCATTATCTTCCCTGCAAAACATACACCATTCTATTTATTTGTATCAGAATGTGGCACTATTTTCCTTCCATGAAACTCCTTTATATGGGGAGAATATTTATTTATCTTTGTATTGCTTAGAAGATAGAGTACTGTGCCAAAAACAAAGTCAACAACGAACATCCCTTGTCTTTAAGTAAATATCTTCAAGTAACTGTTGACTTAATTATTTTGACAGTTTCAAACATATGTTGAATACGGGCACCAAATATCTTAAAGATGTGATAATATTAGCATATTTCCTATCTAAACGTATGCAAAGTTTATAGTACCATTTTATACACTGTTAGAGTATCATTGTGTCACCTAATGCCTTGTTTCAATGTTATCAATAATTGTCTTCTCACCATTATTTTGCTTAAAAAACACACACACACACACACACACACACACACACACACACACACACACACACATACACTCTACTGAATGGTAAAGCTCTTCATATAAATGTATTACTCATTTAATTGAGATATATCTCCTAAAATAAATAGGTATGTAACGTTATTTCAGAAATTGGAATAAACTGGATTATCTATGAAGGTGTTTACAGGATACTTCACTTTCCTGGTATATAAAGTCTTTTTGAGACCAGAGGGACAGGATAAAGCAAGCTGACTGTTCTGACATAGTCATAATCTTCAGTGATTAATGGCATCCACTACTCGAAAAGCCCATGTACCCTAGGGGTTAAAATCACAGACTCTGGAGTTACATTTCTTGAGTTTCAATCCCTTGCTGCTTCATAGCTTTTAGGTATATTTCACAATCTTTTTGTGAGGTAAATGACAATGATACTTAGCTCCTGTGGTTGTTGGGAGAACTATGAAAAGCACTTAGTGCCAGTCTTAGAGTGAGTACTAAGTGAGTGTCTGCTCTTTTTATTTAGAAAGTTGCTAAATTTAGTAAGTATCAATGCCACGCATTCATTTGCTAAGTGAGGGCTCTAATTAGTAAAGGTATGCTTAGACAATGATATTCTCAGACCCAAGTGAAAACTTATTTACAATATAAAATTCATGAGTAAGTATTTCATAGGGAGAATATAAAGCACAACATATTGATCAACTATTTTAAAAGTTTTTTTTTCTGATTTTAAATTGTACATTTCCATGGAAAATTTGTAAATACAAGGGAAGCTCTTAAAAGAAATATAGGCAACTATAATTCCTATATTTATCTTTATTAAAATTTGGTGTCTTGTTCAGGCTTTCTCCATGACAATAAAAATAATTCAGTAATAATAATAGTAATAAAATATTAGCAACACTAAATCACCAATCATTCATGGCCTATGTTTCACTCATGTTGTTTTTCTCTTTATGTATTGTCAGTTTATATTTTCTTCTTAGCAGTTCAATTAATCTGTTACATTATTTTCATTTTATGAATAAACTGAATCTCAAATAATTTAATTTGCCTAAAGTCCCCCATTCAGTATGTTACAGAGCTGAAATTTCATCTGAGAACTGACTTACTCCAAAGGTCCATATATATTAGGAGACATATTTTATAGAAGTGTAATCACACAGATTTTCTCCAAATGTAGAAAACATAGCAAATCTAAGCTTTGTAAAGATTTTTGGGGCAGTTCACGACGTTAAGATATGTGCCACATTATTTCGCCATTGTTCATTTTAATAACGTATGTTTTCCTAAATAGTCCACTCCAGAAATTATATATTTCATAATATAGTTTCTAAGGATATTGAGAAAAAATATGAGTTCATTTTTTGTTCCGTTGGTACAGTTTTAATGCTCACAAGATATGCAATGTTTAATTTTATTTTTTCTTATGGAAGAGTGCACAGTATAATTATATAAAGACTAGAATAGCAATACATTAGGAGTAAACAACCTATTTATTTTCATGTTTCTTACTGACTTTATGTACACACATGTAAAATTGCATGTGTCAGTGTGGTTTATTTCAGTTGTTTTGCTATTTTTTTTCTAGCTGAAAGCAGAATTTCCCATCCTTTAAACGTTATTTTGCAACTGGCATTTCTAAATGCTCTGCATGTTACAAAGCGTCATTGAGAGATCCTTTGTAATGGTTTTAATATCTTCATAATAATGCCACATGGAGCATTTGGTTACTCTCAGTATAAGTTGAGTGTTAGCAGCCTGGCTAATAGGATTGTTTTGGAAATAGACTGTGAATAAAGAAGAGATTGTAAAGAAGAGAACAATGTAGGTGGTGCTGATTGACAGACCATTTCTTAAGTTATTAGAAGACTGTTATCATATTTTGGAAAAAGAATTTCATAAACCCAGAGCAGAGTTAATGTTTATAAATTCCTTTCTTGATTTCTTATGAAATCTTATGAATTCAGGATGCTGCTTCCATGACTACCATTTTTATACATATTTGATTACCTTATATTATAATTTACAACTCAAATGTGCACAACTCAACAGCAGTAGCTCACTTAGAATTTAGCAGGTTTATAGCTTTGTCTGGCCCTCAGCACAAGTAGTAAAATCCTAGCTTTAAGTACCATTGAGGCTTATAGAATGGAGACATATGCATTATTATATTAAAATATTCATTTGTGTAATAAATATAACTGACAGTAGTGCATGATTTCCTTTATGAAAAATATGTTGATAGCAATATAGTCTTAAATACTGGAGAAACTTTTGATTAAAATTTTATGTGCCTAGTTACTATCTAAATGCTCAACAGATGTCCATATTAACAGTTTATTGCTGGGTATTTCTAATAAAAGTTCTAGTTAAGAATATTTTGAAAACACCCATGGAAACACTTTATTAACCTCCTATTTATTCTACTGGTGTTTAGTGTTTATTATTCTTAGATATTCTTTAAGGGTAATATGTGTTGCGATGTTACAACTTTGAGTAAGTTTTCTGTAATAAGATCCAGTGCCTCTGGATTTTAGTGCCGTCTAAGTAGTGTTGAACATTTCCCCATGAATCTGTGGCAGCTTTTTGAGGAGGTACAGCTACAAATTGACTTGAGACTCAGCTTCACTCGAGTGTCAGGGTGACCAAAGTCCCTGTTTGCTAGGATGTGGGGATTTTCCCGGGAAAGAAAACTCTCAGTGCTAAAACTCAGCAAGTGCCAGGCAAACCAGGATACTCAATCCCTGTAGGTGAAAATAGTGTGGTAGTGGAAGGCGGTGGTAAAAGGGAGTATTGCTTTCTGCTAGTACTCTACCCATCTAGATCTTCTAAAATCAACCTATACAGAATCAGTCACCTAAAACTGTATGAGATAATGTAGAATTGTTATTCATTTAGTTTCCATGTTGTAACACAAGAAAATTAGGAGGAGCTACTGTTTGGCACCAACATATAACTTGATATGTTTTTGTCAACTATGAAAACATTAAATACCCTCTGTCAAATAAAACACACTATATATATAGTACATTAATATTCTGCATTCAAATGTAATTTTTCAAATGATCAGAGAAATATGTAAATAATGTTTGATTAACACATTATTTTATCTTGGACGGCATTTCACTTTAAGTAGAAAGAAGGTATTTGCCATTCATAACCATTCCCTCAATTATTATTATATATTTGGTTTCAAAGGATATTGCACTTTTAAAAATTAAAAGCATCATAGACATTGCTGCCCACAAATTTCTGTTTTTTTTTTTTTATTTCTGAGAATTATAGCATCTACCTTGAGGGTTATTACAATAAATATTTATATTTTTGATGATGATTTGATGATTGTGGTAAATAATAATATCTCAAAACATTGCCTGAGTAGAGAGAAACATTGAAGTAATTATAATTAATATGTGTTTTCTAATCTTAATTTATTTTTGTTCAACATATAGGACTTTCACTTTTTGAAAAGGCATTAATATTCTTTTGGATATTAAAGATAATTAATCTCTTACTTTTTCTCCAAGACACATTACAGAGATTATCTCTGCTTTGAAGATTTGTAGAGTTTTCCTTTCTGTTTTTATTCCTTCTTTTGCTTTAATTTTGCTTTATTTAAGATAAGATGTAAGAGTACATTTTGTGTTAAGTTACAATTATGATTTATTACTAGCTGTTTAGTTTCTTGAGCACATGGATTTTTGGCCAATTCATTTTTATAATAGAATAAGTACTCAATAACTGTGTATTATAAGATTGGCAATAATAATATGCTTGCTGTGCATAAATAATTCGTAAAAGAACTTAGAAGAAGTATGAAAAATAGAATAGATTTGTATGACCCATTTGGAATTTAAATAATTAGGTACATTATTCCTCTTCAGAGACTTTTTCAGAAGTCTCCTGAACAGATAAGATATTGAATCAGATAAATAGTTACTTTGTACCTAAGTAGGGAAAAACTAATTTTGTATTTTTCAGAATGGTCTTTATTTTACGTATTCAATTTCATCATCAGTCCTGCAGAACATGGTTAAATATGTGCCTTGTTTTGTTTGACAAAATATTTTGTCATTCTAGCTACGGAGAATTTTCAGGACAAATGATCATTAACACATATTATTATGAGTTAAGTCAGTTAAAGAAATGTGTTCAGTTCCTGAGGCTACCCTAAAATTGATGGAGGATACCAGATGTAACCATGGAAATCAAAATTTATATATTAGAATTTTCAGGTATTATGTGTTAATGTAATGTTTCTTTTTATTAAATATAAAAATTTTGAAAAAGAAAGAATCAAAAGAGGTGGACTTCTAAACCGATGGCAAGGTTTAACTCATGATGAGAAGAAATAAATCCTTATAAATTCTACTTCTATATTTAATTTTCAATGAAGATGTGTGTAATTAGTATCCAAAGAGTGATTTCATATGATTAAAATACAAGTTAAATCTATTTTCTTCTTACTTAAAAGACAGAAAACACAATATATCAAAGTATATCACTCTTATTTATCAGATATTGAAAATCAATGAAGTGAAAAGCAGAACTCAAGAGTAAAGAATTTTTTCATATCAAGTCATAGAGGGTAGAAATATGTAATTAAACAAGACGATATAAAGTCTTTCATCAGATTTTGCAAAATCCTTCATTAAAAGAAAAGAAAAATTAACCTTCCAAGCCATTCTTTCTCTGTGCTTTTAACGGTGATTTCAAATAGAAGGACCAGAGATAATGGCCAGGAATCCAAGGAACTGCAACCAACATGGCTCTGACTTTATATTGCATTACACAGCCTACACTATCACCTGCAGAAGTCAGGTGACTTCCTCTGCCCTGTAGGTCTTTTCTTGTGTTGGGTGAGTCAGGACTTTACTAATCACTTCTCAAAGCAATTCTTCTGGTAACTGGAACAATGGATCTGCCTCTGATCTTATGTAATTTCATTCAATACCACACTTTGTTATCTTCCGGAAACTTGGTACAAAACAAATTACATTTCTTGGCATTGTGAATTGTTATAAGTAGGAAAAACTACGTAGGAGAATACTTGAACAAGACAAGGAATATTTAAGCCCACAATGTCATTGTTTATTACATAACCTTATAATCTTAGCAATACAGAGATCACAACACGTACTTTAGGCTAAGAATATTGAAGTGGAAAGTCTAGATGATTTGCTGTCATTTAGACTATCAGCTTAAACCTATCAGCTTAAGAACAGCTCCAATTTTAAAAACAAGTTAAATGCTTTTTTTGCTGTAATCCCCCAAAAACCTTGGACTTATGAAGTCAGATGTTTTTGCAATAGGATCATGGCAGTCTATCCACTGGTCCTGTAACTAATTACTGTATAAATGAGATACCTGTTCATAATTAACATGTTTTTGAATTTCTCCATGTGATGAATAATTTTATATGTCTCCCAGGCTAGGCTATGGAGCAGATTGATCAAACACTAGTTTAGATGTTATCATAAAGGTATTTATGGATGTGATTAACATTCATACTTGATTGATCTAAAGTAAAGCAGATTACCTTTATAATGTGAATCGGCCCCCATCAATCTGTCAAAGGCCTAAGAGCAAAGATTGCCTATTTTTTGACATCTGTCAGGTTGAATTAGGGCCCTTCCATATGAACTCATTTAAACTTAATTATTACTGAAGGCCCTATATCCAAATATAGTCACAATCTGAGGTACAGGAGGTTAGGGCCTCAACACACAAATCAGCTCATAACTCCCATTTTGCAGATTAGCATACTGGTGTACAGAGCTATTTAATAACTTGTCCCAAGCCACTAAGTAATTGTTAGAAATAGAGTCGAAATTCAAGGAAGCTGTTGCCAATACTGCACTCAATGCCTATAGGTTAAATCATTGAAAGTATTTTAACTATGATAATGAAATTTGGACTATGATAATGAAACCTCAAATTTCATTATCATAGTTAAAGTACTTTTAATGATTTCAATGTTTAGAGGTTCATAGAAACTAATTTCAAGTAAAAAATTAAAAACTCTGAAATATACTAAGTCCTCTAAGTAGGTTGATTCTTAATATTTAATTTGATATATAGTATTATATATATATATTTTTTTTTATTGTACTTTAGGTTCTGGGGTACATGTGCGGATCATGCAGGATTGTTGCATAGGTACATACATGGCAATGTGGTTTGCTGCCTCCATCCCCCCGTCACCTATATTTCTCCCCATGTTATCCCTCCCCAACCTCCCTAACCCCCACTGTCCCTCTCCTAGTCCCCTCCAACAGACCCCAGTGTGTGATGCTCCCCTCCCTGCGTCCATGTGTTCTCATTGGTCAACACCCACCTATGAGTGAGAACATGCAGTGTTTGATGTTCTGTTCTTGTGTCAGTTTGCTGAGAATGATGGTTTCTAGACTCATCCATGTCCCTGCAAAGGACACAAACTCATCCTTTTTATGGCTGCATGTATTTCATGAGGTATATGTGCCATATTTTCCTTGTCCAGCCTATATCAATGGGCATTTGGGTTGGTTCTAGGTCTTTGCTATTGTAAACAGCGCCGCAATGAACATACATGTGCATGTGTCTTTCTAATAGAATGATTTATAATCCTTTGGATATATATCCAGTAATGGGATTGCTGGGTCAAATGTAATTTCTATTTCTAGTATTTTTAAAGATTAGACCCTGCCAGGAATTATGTCAAACCTCCTAACGTTGAACAAGTTGAAGATCCCACGCCCCTGCTATAAATTATCTTCTATACACCATTCCAATAATTGGAGCACCCCTCTTTTGTTAACATCTCCCTCCTGGCCAGTTTGGTTCTGAAGAACCAAACTGTTTCCAGTGTATCCTGATATCCATCCTCTTTAAATTCAAAAAGTACAGAAACAAGACACTCTGGAAGAAAGAGATGTACATGCATGCATATGACTCCGTGTCGTGGGTGAGTTGAACTTACATATCTGATTTCTGAACCCCCAGTTATTTTTTGCATTGTGGAGTACAACAGACAAAAACATCTGGAAAGTGTTTTTGATACTCAGTTTATTCTGAAGAAATGAAAAGAAAAGAATCTTTTTTGTTTAACAGCATTGGTTCCAGGACCGTTATCAATATTACTTTCCTTCGTGGAATAATAATGGATGAGGACCGCAAGAATATCAGGGCTCAGATTAAAAATTAATCCTGTATATTTCTTAATAGAGTGCAAAGCCAAAATTTCGAGAATAACAAATGATTTTCTTAGTTATAACCACAATTTAATTAAACTAGTTATTAACTGTATTGTAAAGAAGGTATCACGCTAAGCTAATAAACTAATGAAATTTTGTTGCATGCAGATATATCCACTATTTAGTTCCCCTGATCAAATAACTATATAATAAAATACATTGGTACAATCATAGGCACAATACATATAGGATATGTACAATAAAAGGAAAATAAGTTGTTTTTGCTGTCAGTAAACATAATAATTCAAGCTCTAAAGTTATTTAAATATATTATTTCTAATATTATTTTCCTGTTTCAATATTATTTTCAGACTCAAATGAATAATTTCTGAATAATTGCATAGATTCTAAGTTGATTACTAAGGATGCAAATGGGAAAAGGTGGTAATTTTTGTTCCAAATTTCTGATCTTGAAAATATAGATGGCTATTCTCAAATTAAAGTGAGTTACATTTCTGTTCACTGATATTTGCATGTGTGTGTAGGTGCATATATGCAGTTGCTTGTGTTGGACGCAGGCATGTGTAAGTGAGAAGAGTTTCAGATTTTCCAGTAGATAAAACCAAGAGGAAGACAAACAGTGTTACCCAAAACTTTAGTATGAGTGCCTGTGCTTTTAAAATATTTCTCCTGGAAACCACTGACTACAAATTTCTGTTATTGCTGACAATAACTAATAATTTCTGACATATTGGTCACTGTGTGCTCAGTTTATTAAACTGTGCACCATTTATATAGGATTTTAAAGTGATTTCTTCTGTATAAGTTATTTCTGAAGACTTATCTACTCTATGTGAGAGAGAAGCAGTGAGCTCACGTGGATGCTCTAGGGATGCCTCAAGCATCATCTTCTGGTGGGGAAGTCAGAAAGAAACTTGCAGTGGATTGACACACACAACCAATCAACCCATTAGCAAGCTGTGTGAGTCTGAACAGAATGGATGTTAACCTGTGTGTCATCAACTTGGCTTAGGAACAGTGACTCTTTTGCCTGGCATTTGATGTCAGGATGTTCATGAACCCTCCATCTACAAGAGAGGTTTTCAGTTCAGGTTTTATTCATTTTTATTTTTTAATCTTTAAAAAGCATACTTTTTATTCAACGAAGTATGAACAAATAAAAAGCAGAGATTTGGCTGGGCGCGGTGGCTCACGCCTGTAATCCCAGCACTTTGGGAGGCCGAGGCGGGTGGATCACGAGGTCAAGAGATCTAGACCATCCTGGTCAACATGGTGAAACCCCGTCTCTACTAAAAATACAAAAAATTAGCTGGGCATGGTGGCGCGTGCCTGTAATCCCAGCTACTCAGGAGGCTGAGGCAGGAGAATTGCCTGAACCCAGGAGGCGGGGGTTGTGGTGAGCCAAGATCGCGCCATTGCACTCCAGCACTCCAGCCTGGGTAACGAGCGAAAACTCCGTCTCAAAAAAAAAAAAAAAAAAAAAAAAAGCAGAGATTTTCCCCTCATGTATCTTTCTATTCATTTATTTTTTGTTTGCTTTGGCTGGATCTTGCTTTGTTGCCTAGGCTGGGTACAGCAGTATGACCACGGCTAACTGCAGGCTTGACTTCCCGGGGGTTCAATCGATCATCCTGCCTTAACCTCCCAAATAGTTGGAACTACATGTGTGCACTATGATACCTGGCTAATTTTTGTGTTTTTCGTAGAGATGGGGTTTTCCCATGTTGCCCAGCCTGGTCCTGAATTCTGGAGCTCAAGCAATTCACCCACCTCAGCTTCCCAAAATTCTGGGATCACAGGGGTGAGCCACTGCGCCCAGCCTCTTTCTATCCTTCATGTCCCAGGAGGAATGTCTAGTTCCCCTTAGAAGTCATGAGGCCTGTCTTCTTATCATGAAATCTTAGTTATAAGAATGTCTCCTCCACAGATGAAAAAATGAAGTAAGGTCATACCTGAAAATTACTCAATACTAGGTCCTAAGTGTAAAAAATGTCTATTATAAAATTCCATGTGGTATCTTTGGCACAGTATTTTTTGTCTTCATGATTAACAAACATATAGAGCATGTACCACCCACTCATCCAGGAGATATTTAGTGAACACCTGTTACAGAGAAAGCACTATGCTAGCTACAGGAAAGGGCTAAAGCCTTGTAACAAACAGTCTTTTAATGTGCTTCTTTCAGTCCAAGGGTGGTCTGACAACCATGATGATCAGAGAATGGAAATCATTTCGGCCATGCTAACTCAGTGGATGACATCGAGGTACACACAATGCCATGTGTTCATTCACCGCCAAACATAGTTTTATTCCTGAATGCACAGGGAGGCCACATTTCTGCCAACCGTTTTAGCTAGGGTGGGCCATGACTGGACACCAGTCAGCGAGATGTGGGTTGGAACTGTCTGAGCCCCTCAATCCTGTCCTTAAGATCCCCTCATGCACAGGGCCTCCCATGCTGTGGCCACTCCGACCTCAGTAGCCTTTTTCCTGATGGAGAAGCTCCAACTGGGTAAAATCCTCCTAATGCACAGTGGATTTATTTGAGTGGGAAATAAAGCTGCCTTGTGTGCAGCCGCTGAGATTTGTGTGTTAATCTGTGACCCCAGTGCACGGGGTTCCCCAAGGTGTGATTCCCTCAGCAGCAGTATCAGCTTCACTAGGGCATTTGTTAAAATGCAAATTAGTGTTCTCCTCCCCAGACCTAATGAATATAAAAGAAATACCTATATAATTTCCTTTCTCTCTATTTCATGTGCTCGCTTCCTGGAGCACTTCTTGGTCAAAAATAAGGCTTTCCTTATTCAATATAAGGACAATGATTTCAGAAATGACAAAACACCAGGGTATTAATTATATGTTACCAAGAAAATTGATGCCATACTTCTACTAAACATATGATAGTTACCTATCAAATGGAAAAAATATCCTATGTAGATGACTAACTTCACGTTCTAAAAGACAGTCTAGCTTCACTTTTCTCTTACTAATTACAGATTTGGTACATTTTTTCATCAGCATTTTGAAATGGGCTACCAACATGGTTCAATAAAAATCAAAACCATGATCTCTTTCACCTCGTTTTGTACCCAAATAGAATGGTGTATACCAGTTTAGCCATTAAAAGTTTCATTTCACTAAAATAATTCTATCCAGGAAATCCAATGATTCTGGCTTGCTGAAGGGAGAGTGGGACAGTCAGTAAGACACTGTGGTAAGCACTTGCTCTAAGCTGGGTTACCTGGGGTCAAGCTCAGGCTTTGATACTTTTATTATCATCATAATTATTATTATTATTTTTGAGGCAGAGTCCTGTTCTATCACCCAGGCTGGAGTGCAATGGCACGATCTCAGCTCACTGCAACCTCCAGTTCCTGGGTTCATGCTATTCTCTTGCCACAGCCTCCTGAATGGCTGGGATTCCAGGTGACTGCCACAACACCAGGCTAATTTTTTTTGTATTTTTTTCAAAGACAAGTTTTCACTATGTTGGTCAGTTTGGTCTTGAGCCCCCGACCTCAGGTGATCCGCCCGTCTTGGCCTCCAAAGTGCTTGGATTACAGGCATAAGCCACCGCGCCTGGCTGCCTTGATACTTTTATATGCAAGGTATTTAACTTCTCCCTGTTTCATTTACTTCATTTAAAAATAAGTATATTAATGGCTCTTATCTAATACATATGCTGTAGGATTAAGTGTTAATATATCTATAGCATCAAAAGCAGCGTGTGGCACTCACTTAGTGCCATGTGGCTATTGATAACATGGAGTGTGATCAGGTTTTCAAAAATAAACCTCATAGATTCCTAACAGTACATTTGAAACTTATTTCAAAAGTTCATTTTAGAAATTAAAACTCACTCTTATTGACAACTTTTATGTGTTACAGATGTATGTACCATGCCATGCACCATGACTTGATTGAGGTGCTTTATATAAATATACCATTCATTCATTCAAAAGATAGTCATTCATCCAAAAGATATTCATTCATCTGAAAGATATAAAGCACTTCAGACCCTCATTTTATAAATATTTTTAAAAATGCATTGTGCCTCAAATTATCTTCACAATTATAGAACAAATATTTTAGGTTTTAAAACTATTAGAATCCTTTTATATGAGTCAAATCACATTGCTGATATACAATCAACACTCAAAGTATTTGTGTATAAATACTGTTTATGAATCCCATTTAATGATAACTTAGTCTTTTGGGGTTTACATTTTTTTTTTTTGAGATGAAGTCTTGCTCCGTCACCCAGGCTGGAGTGTAGCAGTGGCATGATCTCGGCTCACTGCAAACTCTGCCTCCTGGGTTCAAGCAATTTTCCTGCCTCAGCCTCCTGAGTAGCCAGGACTGCAGATGCCCACGACCATGCCCAGCTAATTTTTGTATTTTTAGTAAAAGCAGGGTTTCACCATATTGACCAGGCTGGCCTCAAACTCCTGACCTTGTGATCTGCCTGCCTCGACTTCCCAAAGCGCTGGGATTACCGTCATGAGCCACTGCACTTGGCCAGGGGTTTACATATTTTAAACTAGCAAAACAACATGAACCAATGAGAACAACAATGAGATACTACTATACCTATAGGATTGGCCAAAATTCAGAACACAGATAACACCAAGTGCTGGTGAGGATGTGGAGCAACAAGGACTCATATTCACAGGGCATGGGAATGCATATTTTATAGTCACTCTGAAAGACGGTTTGGCAGTTTCATAATAAAAGTAAATATTGTCTTACCATGTGATGCAGCAATCAAGCTCCTTGTTATTTGCCTGAAGGAGGTGAAAACCTATGTCCACACAAAACCTGCACATGAATGTTTATAATGTATAGTTTATTCATATTATAGTGTACATAGTTTATTCTTAGTAACAAAATTTGGAAGCAACCAAGGTATCCTTCAATAAGTGAAGAAATGAATGAATGAACTGTAGTATTATAGATTGGGCCACAGGATATTACTCAGTGCTAAAAATAAATGAGCTATCTAGCCATGAGAAGACATGGAGACAATTTAAAAGCATATTTCTATATATACTGTGTGTGCATGCTGTGCACCCCATGATTCTAGTTATATTTATATATGTATATTGTATACGGTATCTTTCCAATTATATGACATTCTACAAAAGGCAAAACTATGCAGACAGTGAAAAGATTACTCATTGCCAGGGTTTAGAAGGAAGGGGATGGGGTGCATAGGTAAAACACAGAGGATTTTTAGCGTTGTGAAAATATTCTGTATGATACTGTGATGATGAACATATCTCATTATAAATTTATCCAACCCAACAGATTTCACAATGCCAAGAGTAAACTCTAATGTAAACTATGAACCTTGGGGGGTAGTGACGTGCAATGTAGGTCCACCAATTTCACAGGTTGTTTAATTGTGATAGGTGATGTTGACAATGGGGAAGACTGTGAATGTGTAGGCATTGGGAGTATATGGAACATTTCGGTAGCTTTCTATTATTCTGTGAATCAAAAAGTGCTGTAAAATATTAAAGTCTTCAAAAAATAATGGGAACATCTTCGTAAATAGAAATTTATGCACTTTTATTGATTCTATTGATATAGATTTGTAGCGATCGTAGGAGCCTAATTTAGTGACCACACAGTTTATGTTTTGAGATGAGCTTTATTATTAAATACTTACTTGAAAATGCTCACTGAGTTCAGTTATTAGCCAAGTCTTTCCAGGGGTTTGCCGATATAACACACTATAGCAAATGTATCAGGAAATTTGTTTTGCAAAATACCTCCACAGGATTGTCTATTGCTTGGCAGGTACAAGATAAATAAAAATAAAGCTAGCTCGTTCACCTGAAACCTTTACTATTTTGTCCTTTTATGTTGTGCAACTGACTTCATTAAATTATTACTCATGAAAAAAATCTCACAAATTATAATTTTATGCACAGTTTAACATAAGACATTTAAAAGTGAATAAAATGTCATATGCTCATAAATTACATGCCTGAGAAATACAAATAATGAGACACTTAGAATCCGGTGTTCAGTCACCTCTACTCTTTCAGTCTCACATGAAGTTGAACCAGGCGCTTCATGATCTTAAGTTGTTTTGCCTACCAACTTGTCTTCAACCCACAGACAGTATTTTCTTGGCATTTGCAGGAGTAAAAATGCTGATTTATTGAGCACTTACTTTGTATCCTGTACTGCATTAGCAGGTAAAAGAACTATTTCATCTTGGTCATATGTGGAAACTCTTGTTTCATACGCCAAATACATTCGCCCCTCCTCCTGGAGATAGAGCCCTGGTTTTCCACGGTGATCACTAGTCCCGCACACAACTCAGAGGCAGACGGATTTATGGCTGCTGTTAGAGTTAATTTGTCATTTTTCTAATCCAAATGTTATGAATATTATGGTGCCTTTTTCCTTTTCAGGAATAGGTTTAACGGTGAAGATGGGTCCTAGTCTCTCCAATGAGAGGCCTTTTGGCTCCTGAGTCAGAAAAAAACTTGATAAAAAGTCGTTTCTGCCTGAGTGCTGTGGCTCACGCCTGTAACCTCAGCACTTTGGGAGGCGGAGGCTGGCAGATCACATCAAGAGATCGAGACCATCCTGGCCAACATGGTGAAACCCCGTCTCCACTAAAAACACAAAAATTAGCTGAGCATGGTGGTGCACGCCTGCAGTTCCAGCTACTTGGACGCTGAGGCAGGAGAATGGCTTGAACTCTGGAAGCAGAGGTTGCAGTGAGCCAAGATTGTGCCACTGCACTCCAGCCTGGGTGACAGAGCAAGATTCCTTAAAAAAAAAATAATAAAGGGAAAAAACAAGGTCATTTCTGCCTCTAGATGTTGGAGTGTCAGGATGTGATGCACGGAGCTACCTCCGTGGTGGGGAAGCTAAGCCAGAGGCCCAGAGCAGTCTGAGTGGACAGGCAGGGAGAACTTAGATCTTTGATGAAACCACCATCTCTGAAGCGTCCTACCCATGAAACAGGCCTTATCTCTGGACTACAGCTATGAGATAACACATTTTTTCAGTGTACAAGCAATTTGATGTGGGAATCTTGGTTACTTGAAAACAGAGGCATTTTACATATAAAATGTAATTCCCACTGACTGTGTTGGCATCCCCGGATTCTTTGGTTTACCTAAGAGTATATTTAAGAAAACTTTATGCTTGATAGCTCTTTGACTCCATTGCAAAGCAGAATTAAAAAGATAATAAGACCCTGATATGTTGACTCAATTATTGGTCAAGATGCTGGTAATAATTAAATAACTTTTTATTATTAAGAGAATAATATATGCAGACAGTTTTCCCAGTGTTTTACATAAAGCACCTCATTTAATCCTCATGATGCGATGAAGTATGGCTCTTATTAATCCAGTCTTGCAGTTGGCACATTCATAGTTAGAAAACTTAAGTACTGTGGCACCATCAGAATTTTAGCCCGGACAGTCTAGATAAAATCACAGCAGCAGAGCCGCTAGGATATGCTGATTTTTCTTTGAAGTAATAATCTAGTTCAGGTTCATTCATCTTAATTTTGAAAGCAAATAAACAAAATACATTTACAAAATTACTTGGTGACTTTTTATTCAACAAAAATTTATATAATTAGATATATTTACTATTTAAAGTGTTCTTTTCCCAAAAATAGATTATATAACAATAATCATTAGATAACGCCATTTGGGTGTTTTAAAAAACAATCATAGGGTGCTGTTTTGAGCATTTCATACTTTCTATCCCATTTAATACCTAAAAAGCATGTACAAAGCAGATATTATTCCCATAATAAGCATAAATAAAACAAAGTCTTGAGACATTAAATAGTTTTCATAATTTTTCACAGCTATTTAGTGATTGATTCTGGATTTTTTATTGGTGTCTACCACCAGAGACTATGTTGTTGCCTTTAAATACAACCTGTTGCTTTGATTTACAAATTAATAATTTTATAATTTTTAAGCTTGACTTATTGTTGTAATTTTTCTTTTTTTTTTTTGAGACTAAGTCTCACTCTGTTGACCAGGCTGGAAGGCAGTGACACTAACTCAGCTCACTGCAACCTCCACCTCCTGGGTTCAAGCAATTCTCTGCCTCAGCCTCCTGAGTAGCTGGGATTATAGGCACCCGCCACCATGCCTGGCTAGTTTTTTTTTATTTTTAGTAGAGGCGGGGTTTCATCAACTTGGCCAGGCTGGTCTTGAACTCCTGACCTCATTATCTACCCACCTCGGCCTCCCAAAGTTCTGAGATTACCATGCCTGTCCCAAATTTTAAAATGGAATAATTATTTCACAATTTACTTGGAATTGCAGAGATAAGTGACATGTAAATTATTAAACTCACCTAGTCATAAACTGAGCCATATTGTTTTTACTTTTTATAGGGTATCAAATGCTTCAATAGATGTATTATTTAATTGAGAAATTTGTGGTGGTTAGCTCTGGTGCTTTAGAAACAGTGTTTTGAAAGCTCCCCAACTTAGTATTCTCTCTACAGAACTCTGCCTGACTTGACAGTGTATATTTTAATGTTCACAAATTGTAGGAACAGTTAACCTTTTAATCTCCCACCCTACATCATAGAAATCACTTCTTTCACAGAATATAAGATAGCAAAAATGCCTTTTTTAAAAAAAGCTACTTTTAAAAGTGTTGACCATGTCACTCTTTTTGGTAGATCCTTATCAGAGCAAGGAGCCTGACTTACTGCTATTTTGTGCAGTCTCACAGTAAATTGATCTAAGTTCTTTTGTTTACACACATATTTTCTAAAGTATCAATATAGCGTCCTAGTGCCAAGGAAGAGTATAGATTGTATTTCGGATATAAGAAATTTAGCCAATTCAGGCTCCTTTTTGGTTCCATATGAATTTTAGATTTTTTTTTTTTTTTCTAATTTGAAAATGATGTTGGTAGTTTGACAGGGATTACATTGAATCTGTAGATTGTTTCGGGCAGTATGGCCATTTTAAATGCTATTAATTCTTCTGATCCAGGAGCATGGTATATAGATTTGGAAAAATGGTATGGAGCACTGGTTCTTGATCTTGGCTGCACACTGTGGAGAGCTTTAACAAATATCACTTTCTGGATCCCACACCAAAGGTGCTGATTTCATTGGCTCAGGCCAGGCCAGGGCTTTAGAGCTTTTAAAAGCTCTGTGAATTATGATACAAAGCCAAGGCTAAAAATCATTCATATATAACAACTAGACAGGCACTAAATAGTCACTATGAAATAAAGCACCCTAAAATGACTCAGCTACTAACTTTCACTAATAGTCAAATTAACACATCTGAAATAAAACCAAAAAAAAAAAAAAAAAACCACCAAAAACAAAACAAACAAAAAAAAAACCTTACAAAGTAAAATCTTTGATTAAATAATGATATGGTTTGGATCTGTGTTTCACCCAAATCTCATGTTAAATTATAATTCCCAATGTCGAATGTAGGGCCTGGTGGAAGGTAATTGGATCATGGGAGTGGATTTCCGATACGGTGGTGTTCTCGTGATAATGAGCTCTTGTAAGGCCTGATTGTTTTAAAGTGTGTGACACCTCCCCATTCTCTCACTTGCTCCTGTTGTCACCATGTAAGAGGAATCTTCTTCCCCTTCATCTTCCACTATGGTTGTAATTTTCCTGAGGCCTCCCCAGAAGTTGAGCAGATGCCAGCATTATGATTCCTGTACAGCCTCTGGACCCATTGGGTAATTAAACCTCTTTTCTTTACAAATTACCAGTCTCAGGTATTTCTTTATAGCAATGAGAGAGTGGACTAATACAAATAAATTACAGGGGATTTACACTGCAGGAGAACAAAACCACACAATTTTCAGGTTTCCTTCTAGATTCATTAAACAAATGTTGGAATAGCTTAACCTTGGTGAAAGGAACAAAATGTAAAGAACAGAATACTTTCAGTGACCTCTTTTCATAGTGGGTCTGACTTCAGATTTTCAAGGCTAGCTTTTTGGAGAGAGATTTTTCCCTTTAATTTAGCTTCTGCTAAAGCACATCATGAGACACTTCAAATCCAAAGCCCTTTTTCAGCATGAGAAAACTCTTTTATATGCACTTAGCTTCCCAACTTTTTCTATTCCCTTTTCTTTTGAAGAAGTATTAAGCAGGAAGAATGTCATAGAAATCAAAAGTAAAATTGGCCTGGGCTCGTTAGGGTAAGCCACGGTCTCCAGTGAAGGAGTCCATGCCACTGGTATTTGTTTGTACACAAAGAACAGGGTTATGTGCCCCAGGAGTTTGGGGGATTGTGTTCTATTTTCATGCTGCTGATAAGTACACATCTGAGACTGCGCAATTTACAAAAGTAAGAAATTTAATTGGACTTACATTTTCACATGGCTGGGAAGGCTGCACAATCATGGCAGAAGCCAAGGAGGAGCAAGTCACATCTTAGATGCATGGCAGCAGGCAAAAAAGAGAGCTTGTGCAGATAAACTCCCGTTTTAAAAAACCATCAGATCTTGTGAGACCCATTTACAATCCCAAGAGCAGCATTGGAAAGACCCACCCCCACAATTCATTTATCTCCCGCTGGATCCCTCCCACAACACATGGGAATTATGGGAGTTACAAGGTAAGATTTGGATAGGGACACAGAACCAAACCATATTATTCTGTCCCTGGCCCCTCCCAAATCTCATATCTTTACATTTCAAAACGAATTATGCCTTCCCAACACTTTCCCAAAGTCTCAACTCATTTCAGCATCAACTCAAATGTTCACAGTCCAAAGTCTCATCTGAGACAAGGCAAGTCCCTTCTCTTTTGAGCCTGTAAAATCAAAAGCCAGTTAGTTATTTCCTAGATACAATGGAGGTACAGGAACTGGGTAAATGCAGCCATTCCACATGGGAGAAATTGGCCAAAACAAAGGGGCTACAGGCCATATTCAAGTCCGAAATCCAGTAAAGCAGTCAAATCTTAAAGCTCAAAAATGATCTCCTTTGACTCCATGCCTCACATCCACTTCACACTGATGCAAGAGGTGGGGTCCCAATGTCTTGGCAGCTCTACCCCTGTGGCTTTGCGGGTCCCTCCCTCCTGGCTGCTTTCAGAGTCTGGCTTTGAGTGTCTGTGGCTTTTCCAGGTGCACAGTGCAAGGTGTCAGTAGATCTAACATTTGGGGTCTGGAAAATGGTGGCCTCTTCTCACAGCTCCACTAGGCAGTGTTCCACTAGGCAGTGTTCTCCTAGCTCAACTAGGGACTCTGTGTGGGAGCTCTGACCCCACATTTCCCTTCTGCACTGCCCTGGCAGAGGTTTTCTATGACAGCCCCACCCCTGCAGCAAATTTCTGCTTGGACATCCCAGTGTTTCCATACATCCGGTGAATTCCAGGTGGAGGTTTCCAAATCCCAATTCTTGACATCTGTGCACTGGCAGGTTCAACACGTGGAAGTTGCAAAGGCTTGAGGCTTGTACTGTCTGAAGGCATGGCCCAAACCCTACGTTGGCCCCTTTCAGCCAGGGTTGAAGCGGCTGGGACACAGGGCACCAAGTTCCTAGGCTGCACATATAATGGGGCCCTGGGCCTGGCCCATGAAGCCACTTTTTTCCTTTTAGCCCCCTGGGCTTGTAATGGGAGGGGCTACCATGAAGATCTCTGACATGCCCTGGAGACATTTTACCTGTTATCTTGGGGATTAAGTTCACCTCCTCATTACTTATGTAAATTTCTGCAGCCGCTAGAATTTCTCCTCAGAAAACAGGATTTTCCATTCTATCACATTGTCAGGCTGCAAATTTTTCAAACTTTTTATGCTCTGTTTTAAAACTGAATGCCTTTAAAAACACCCCAGTCACCTCTTAAATGCTTTACTGCTTAGAAATCCCTTCTGCCTGATACTCTAAATCATCTCCCTCAAGTTCAAAGTTCCGCAAATATCTGTGGCAGGGGCAAAATGCCACCAGTCTCTTTGCTAAAATATAATAAGAGTCACCTTTACTCCGGTTCTAAACAAGTTCCTCATTTCCATCTGAGACTACCTCAACCTGGAATTTATTGTCCATATTGCTATCAGCATTTTGGGCAAAGTCATTCAACAAGTTTCTGGGAACTTCCAAACTTTCCCACATTTTCCTGTCTTCCTCTGCGCTCTCCACACTGTTGCAACCTCTGCCTGTTACTCAGTTCCAAAGTGGCTTCCACATTTTCATGTACCTTTTCAGCAGCACCCTACTCTACTGGTACCAATTGACTGTATTAGTTTGTTTTCACACTGCCGATAAAGACATACCTGACACTGGGCAATTTACAAAAGAAAAAGGTTTAACTGGCCTTGCAGTTCCACATGGCTGGGGAGGCCTCACAATCATGGTGGAAGGCAAGGAAGAACAAGTCACATCTTAGATGGAAGGCAGCAGGCAAAAAAGGAAGCTTGTGCAGAGAAACTCCCGTTTTTAAAACCATCAGATCTGGTGAGACCCATTTACTGTCTCAAGAACAGCATGGGAAAGACCCAGCCCCATGTTTCACTTATCTCCCGCTGTGTCCCTCACACAACTAACGGGAGTAATGGGAGCTACAAGATGAGATTTGGGTGGGGCCATAGAGCCAAACCATGTCAGGGATCAAATAGAGAGTTTCCTGGCATGTAGTGTAATATTGGCAGATTCCTCAGAGCCCTACAGGCCCCGCCTCATCAGTGCTTTCTTTCTCTAAGACTTCAAGGGATGGATTTCAACCGAGAACCAATGGGTTGGTTGAAGTTAATGTGGGTTCTCCCTGATGTTCTTCTCAATCCTGATCTCCCACTATTTGTTGTGAGCCATGATATTCTTCTTCTTTATCATTCCCATGCCTCTTTTAACACTATTTTCTCTATCTGAAATCCCCTAGCCAGACCAAATTTATTTTTTTCGAAGCCATTTTTGACTTCTTTAGGCTAGTGATTTCTTTCCATCATTTCTTCTGTATGCATTTTTCTATAGCTTTCAAATTATGATTATATTTTTCTCTCTGACCTGGCTTATCTATTTACTATTTTTAATTTTAATATTTATATTTTTTCTCCCAAAATAGATTATAGGTACCTTGGATACAGAAAGTACACAGAATTTGGTTTTACCACTAACATCTCCCGAGTCCCAATATCACTCTTGGTATGGTTCCTTGTACCTATTGAACATGAGGTCAAGTCAGCACATCAAGCATCAATGCACAAACAGGACAGCACGCACCAGAACTGCTGAGGCAGTACAGATGCTAACAGAGTAAGATCTGTAGCAATATACACCCTAACTCCCAGGGACCCATTCATTCTAGGATGACACATAAACCACGTGAAGAACGACGTGTTTCCTTCCTTTTCTGCCATGATTGTAAGCTTCCTGAGGCCTCCCCAGCCTGCAGAAATGTGAGTCAATTAAACCTCTTTCCTTCATATATATGCAGTCTCAGATATGTCCTTAGAGCAGCATGAGAATGGGACATTAGATTCTAATAAACATACCCCAAATCCTGGGCTGTGGAGACTTTAAACTTCTGGAGTAGAGAAGTGGTGGTCCCTCTCCTAGTGGCATCAGGCACTAGGATACAATAACACTATAACATGGCAAGAATTTCTCTCCAGCCCTATTGTGCTAGATTAGGGGGTTGTGTGCAATGGATGCCGCAGGCTCTTCTCTGACACGATCAGAGAATGGGTTACAATAGTCCTCTTTTGTCAGCTCAGTGCAGGTAAGATGGTTGTGAGCTGGGGTCCAGCCTTGCTATTGAGCATGACTGTTTACTTTAGGTACTAGATTTTAGTCAATTTCCAGGGGTATTTAAAGGAAGGCAACTCCTTTTCTCAGGGACAGCTGTGCAAAAGATCAGTCTTGTTTAGGACACAACTTCTGTCTTGTTGGTTAATTAATCATATAAAATTGCTGATACCAGACAATTTTTGACCAACAAAATTCAGTGTTATGATTCAATTTAATATAGGTAGATATACATTTACATGCACAGAGACGAATATCCGCAAAGTTAGCTAGCATCACAAGAAAATAACAGCAAAATGAATTACTAATCTATTTCAAACTTAGAAAAACAGTCTCTAGGATTGAGACATATCAAGCATGATTTTCAGAATGTTTATCTAATTATGTAAATTTTAACTTTAACGTAATATCTTTTGAGACTTCTCCTTTCAATATCTAAGCTTCCTGAAATGTCCTCAATTTCATCCTCAAGGACAGGATCATAACATTCTGGGAAATGTGCAGATGATATACAAGTCCTTGTTTTGTTTGTTTGCCTCAAAACTCAATAATAATCTTTTAATAAAATTCTGGTATTTGCTCTTTGCGCCTGATCGTTTCCCAACAAAGGTACATTAAAAACCACAGCTCATAGCTGTGAGCTAAAATACCTTTAAGAATGCCACACTGGCTTTGTAGGGACATGGATGAACCTGGAAACCATCATTCTCAGCAAACTGACAAAGAACAGAAAATCAAACACCAAATGTTCTCACTCATAGGTGGATGTTGAACAATGAGAACACATGGACACAGGGAGGGGAGCATCACACACTGGGGCCTATTTGGGGGGACTAGGGGAGGGACAGCAGGGAGTTGGGGAGGGATAGCATGGGGAGAAATGCCAGGTATAGGTGATGGGAATGGAGGCAGCAAACCACATTGCCATGTACGTACCTACACAAAAATCCTGCATGTTCTTCACATGTACCCCAGAACCTAAAGTGCGATTATATATGTATATATATATATTAATGCCACACTGGGCAGGGTCTCACTGCAAAGCCTTCCCTTGGCCCATCCACATTTTGTGGTTTATTGTTTTTGTTTTTGGATACAAAGGCATCAAATATCAAATTTAAAATTGCAATACTGAATGACATCTACTATCATTTTGAGTAGCTTTTCCTAATCAGGTTTGATTTCTAATAGTGTTGGCTAGGAATTCCTTTGAAGTCTCTAAAATTTGGAGGTTGAATGTGAAATCCAAGGCTGGAGTTGAGGAAACGCTGCTAATAATACTTTTATTGATCAAATCAGTAAACGTGGTGTTTGGATTTTGTGGCTTGGTGCACGAGGACCACACTATATAATTCATTAGATATTTATTGGCACAAAGTGTTTCCTCATGGAACCAAGTCAGTAAGGTGAGACACACAACATACAAAACACTACGCAAAACAATTAGAGTTAGCTTTGAGGTATATTTGAATCAGTCATTTTTGTGTCTATGTAAATAATTTTATATATCTATAGAACACGTTGCTTCATATACTTTTCAATTACTATTTTTGGATAGATCCTTGGGAATTCATAGATGCTTGACTTTTATTTAAAAGCATGTCTCTTCATAGCTGTACAAAAATTATGGATAGTATGACGATTTGGTTGCTACCAATTTTTTTTGTGCAATGAATGTATAACAAATTTACTTGTATTCAAATCTGTTATTGTCTCAGAAAAAAAATGCATTCCTGTAAGTTGAATTACCAGTTCAAATGATATGAGCATAAATTTAATTTATGTATGAAATGTACTTAGCCACAATGAAACTTCCAAAAACATAGAGATCTTTAAAGCCACATTCTGTAACCACAATGAAATAAGATGAGATATTAGCAATAACAGCAACAACTAAAATTGTAAGGCATTTAAAAATGTTAAATAAAGAGAATCTTATAAAAGTTTAGAAATTACAGAAATGAGAACACTGTATATAATGCTTATGAAGTATGATTTTAATCATTTTATTATTTAGAAAATAATTTTATTGCCTGTCAGTATTAAAAAATACATGAGGGGTTTAATTTAAATGCTAGAAAAATAAAAATTTAAGTAACCTAAAAGAGGAAAATCTTAATCAAAATTGTAGTTAAAATTAATAAATTAGAATTAAAAATAGAACTGATGTTTAAAGCTAAATGCTGCTGCTTTGAAAATAAAGTAGAAATGATCATGAAACAAGAAATACAAATAGTAAGGAGACTTAACCATACTGCAGAAGAGATCAGTATAATTCTACGTGTATTTTTATGAATATCTGGTCATAAACCTGTAAATCTAGAACTGTTATATGTTTTCTCCACAAATGGTTAAAATGGAGACAACGAAGTCAGACATTTTAAATGCATCAATAACCATAGAAAAATACTGCTACTTTTTTGGGACATGCATTACAGAAGTGTGGGGTCCATATGGCTTCATTGGCAAGTACAAACCAACCTTCAAGTAACAGAATATTTCTATGTTACACTACTATGCTTTGAGAAGCATCTCACTTCATTTTAAGAAACAACCATAAGCCTAGCTTCCAAATATAATAAATACATAAACATAACATATTTATTTTTAAATATAAATATAAAAATTTTAGGTTGCACATGTGGGCTCATGCCTATAATTCCAGCACTTTGGAAGGCTGAGTTGGGCAGATCACCTAGGTCAGGAGTTCCAGACCAGCCTGGTCAACATGGTGAAACACCATCTCAACTATAAATATATAAAAATTGGCTGGGCTAATATATATAGACATATATATATATACTCACACATACACATATATGTGTACACACATATATATACACACACATACACACACACACACATATATATATATGTGTGTGTGTGTGTATATATATATATATATTATATATATATATATACACACGTATATATAAACAACATTTATAAATCAAATTTAGAACACTATAGAATAACATCAAAAGAAAAAGTAGAGTTTGTTCCAGGAAGACAAGATTGGTTCAATTTTAGGTATATAATCAAAATTTACTATATTAACAACATGAAAACTAGTGAATCCATCATTATATGTTACAAATTTTGATGAGTTTTATTAACCATTATTGATCTTTTTAGTTTAAGCAAATTATGAATAAAGGGACACTTTGTAAGCATGTATTTATAAGAAACCATCTAGTTCATCTCATGCCAATTAGAATGACAATCATTAAAAAATCTTACAGATGCTGGAGAGGATATGGAGAAATAAGAACACTTTTACACTGTTGTTGGGAGTGTAAATTAATTCAACCATTATGGAAGACAGTATGACGATTCCTCAAGGATCTAGGAATAGAAATTCCATTTGACCCAGCAATCCCATTACTGGGTATAAACCCAAAGGATTATAAATTGTTCTGTTATAAAGACACATGCACACATATGTTCATTGCAGCACTGTTTACAATAGCAAAGACCTGGAACCAACCCAAATACCCATCAACGATGACTGGACAAAGCAAACGTCATACATATACAACATGGAATACTATGCAGCCATAAAAAACGATGAGTTCGTGTCCTTTGCAGGGACATGGATGAATCTGGAAACCATCATTCTCAGCAAACTGACACAAGAACAGAAAATCAAATACCACATGTTCTCACTCATAGGCGGGTGTTGAGCAATGAGAACACATGGACACAGAGAAGGGAGCATCACACACTGTGGTCTGTTGGGGGGGTCTAGGGAAGGGACAGCTGGGATGGGGAGGTTGGGGAGGGATAACACGGGGAGAAATGCCAGATATAGGTAAGGGGGATATGGAGGCAGCAAACAACCTTGCCATGTATGTACCTATGCAACAATCCTGCATGATCTGCACATGTAACCCAACGTAAAGTACAATAAAAAAAATAAAGATTATATTTAACAGAAAAATATTCAAGTACATCCACAAGGTAGGGCTCAACACTGTGATTCTTTAATGTTTCAAAAATCTAGTCCATGGCTGGGCACAGTGGTTCGCACCTATAATCCGAGCACTTTGGGAGGCTGAGGTAGGAGAATTTCTTTTGTCTAGGAGTGTGAAACTAGCCTGCGACAACATAGAAACACCCTGTCCGTACAGAAAAAGAAAATGTTCTAACTAGCTAGAATTAGCTAGGTCTGGTGACTACAGTCCTAGTTACTCAGAAGGCTGACGTGGGAGGATTGCTTGAGCCTAGGAGCTGCAGGGTGCAGTGAGCTACGATTGATCAGCTTGGGCAAAAGTGAGACTTTGTTTCAGGGGTAAAAGAAATATAGTCCACTTAATAAAAAAAAAGCCATATCTGAATAATATAAAACATAATAAGTTACAGTAAATATGTCTGAATATAAAAAAAGACGCAATTTAAAACCCGTAGAACTAATAGTTAAACAATAAATTTATCTGAAACGAGATGATGTGAACAAGAATAAACTACCTTGCGTATAAACAACAATCATTTAAAAATTAAAAGTTTATGAAACTCTAGTCATACCCATAATTTAAAATATTGTATTTCCTATAGTAAATATAACAAATAACATAAAGCATGCCTCTGGAAGGGATAAATCAATATTTTAAAATCTATCAAAATTTACCTGTTATATGTGTAAACGCCATATATATATATATATAATATATGTGTGTTTACATATGTAAATGATAAGCAGTATATTAATGTACTGTAAGGAATAAGAATGTATAATATGCATTTAAAATCATCTGGAAAAGTAAATGTTTTATAATTAAAAAGAATATTTTGTATTAAAAAATTAAAAACAACATGAAGGAAAGAATTAATACAAGTTTCTCATCCCATCAGAAAGTGAAATTATTATAAATTACTTTTTGTTCAACAGCAATGTACCAGTGATAACACAAAGAAAAATAATCAGTGAAATAGAATGAAAAATTCAGAAATAGAACCAAGAATATATGTGAATAAAATATTTACTAAATTTGAATCGTGTTAAATGAGAATTGATGTTTCTTTGCTACATGATATAAAACAATTGATTATGGGCGGGTGATAATTAAGTTAGATATTGACTACTAAGCAGATGCATACCAAAAGTATAAAAGAAAACTACAAATAGGTTAAATTAAAAATAAGACAATACAAAAACAATAGGGAATAGTCTTGAAGTATTACTTCCTATCCAAGTAATTTAAGATCATGAAACCTTATGTAGAAAGAATAAACAGGATATTGTGATAGATGGCTCACCAAGGAGATGGGACAATTCTGGAAGAAATTCACCTGCAAGGAGCGGGTGTTTGATCCTGATTTGAAAGATGAGAATGGATGAATTCACCCCAAGAGAACCAGAAAGCACTTGGGCACAAGGAACAATTAAGAGGACCATGAGTCAAGAACTAGTAGAGGATATTCGAGGAGCAGAAAGGAGGCCAGTGTGTGGCTGGATGCTAGTCATTCTTGAAAAGCTACAGGAGATTAGCTTGAGGACCCAGGCAAGGGACTGCTCCTCAGCAAAGGGCTTTGAGTGTCCTAAGAGATAACTAAGGTTTTTCTTCTAGGTGCTGTGGTCTCTCATGAAAGGTGTTAACTAGAAGAGTAATTTGATATTACTTTAGATGAAACCAGTCACTCTAACTCTTATGGGGAATGTGAGGGGCCCAAAGTGGAAAAAGCCAAGTCAGCAGGCTGTTGCTATTTCAGTGAGAACTGAGGAGGGTCCTACCCAGGTGGCAGCATGGAAAGCAGAGAGAAGAGGATGGTTTCAAGCACATTTCAAACGTAGGGAAGATAGTACTTGGTGATGAATTTGATCTGGTGAGGGATGTAAACAAAGAATTAAGAATCATCTCTTGAATTTTAATAATGTATGATTTAGACAGACCATTATTTTCAATCCCAGCTCTTTGGATAGGCCAGTTTTATGTTTTTGTTTTTGTTTTATTGTTTGTTTGTTTGTTTAAGACACCTCTCCTTCAGATTTGCAGCAGGTGCACCAAGACAGAATTTTTTTCAAAATAACATATTGCTATACTTATTTTTTTGTAGGAAAATATTAGATGCCTGTAGATATAGTAATTAAACTTTTCATTAAAGAAGGCTAGGCATCCTACTAATTTCTCACTGCTTTTGAGGGGAGCTCAGCACATTAATGGTTGCCCTAGCTTTAAAGTGCCTAACCCTTTTCTTGCTATTTCTGATGTAAAGTCTTTTCTTGGCTCTGTAAATCCGTATATGCATATAACGCTGCCATTTCTGAACCCTATGACTTTTTATACTAAGCATTAAATAAATGCCAATGTTGCAGACTTGTGGGCCCAAATGAGAGGCCCTAGAGTTACTTCTACGGGCTACGGAATGAATATTTCCAGTATCCCATTACATGATTTCTGCCTGGAACTAGTAGTTGTGCACTGAATCGAAGATAATGGTTGATCTGAAAAAGTGCAGTTTTCTAACCTCTTTTGGTTACATAAAATTTAATTTTATTCTGCCTTCCTCTTGAAGCCTGTAGTACCCACAAAGCTAGGCTCAGGTTGTTTATGGTTTCCAGAGCTCTGCAGTGCCTAACCTTTGGTCCTGCCATTTCTGGTATTTAGGGTCTGGCACACCTCACTTGGAAGAGAGGCTGAATTATCTGGGATTTTCAGAGTTCACGTTAGACCCATTCTATTTACACAGGCTTGTCCATGACCTCAGAGGACTCCTTAAGCTACCTTGTAATACTGAAGATCTAACAAAGTGAGTCTATGTGAGCCTTTTTCCTTGATTTGACTCAAGATCAAGAATCAGAATGATTATCACAGAAGTAATGGTGGCTGTCATTGGTCATGGAACTTTGCTCAATTTTTTATGGTAATTCATCATGATTAACTGTGGTTTGTTAAAGAATAACCCTTTTGTTAACATAAAGTTTAGGCTATATAATCATTCCTATAAACTAATTAGAAACGTAGAAAATTGTTTTTGTTGTTGTTATTGTTTTCGCTTTTGGTTTTTGGTAGAGACTGGGTCTTGCCATGTTAGCCAGGCTGGACTCAAACTCTTGGCCTCAATCCATCCTCTTGCCTCAGCCTCCCAAAGTGCTGGGATTACAGGTGAGTCACCACACCTGGCCAGAAGATTGTTAACATGTTGTAAATGTAGCAAATAAATAAATAAACAATTATCTGGTTAACCAACATTTATGAGTACTATGCCTCTAAGCATTTTAAAGAGATTTCAGGTAATATAAGATACATCACAAGAAGGTGTATTTCTTATAATACGTATTAAAGCCATTTCATTTAAAGCCACATTCAATTGCTGAAGTAATAAAGTAGTAATACATAAAGACAAATCTATACAAAGTTTTTTTTCCATTTGGTTTAATAGAAGGTAAAGTACAAGTAAACAAGAGGAAAATTCACTGAAAAAACAATTTAACTTTGTTTCATTTTATTTTCTTTAATTGACTGAGCTGATTGATTTAACTCTGGACTTTATGCCTTGTCAAATATCAGAATCACAAAATACATGCCACAAACTTTCTCTTAAGTTTATTGGCCAGGATAATTGTAAAGCTCTTTTGTTCACACATGTTGAGGTAAAAATGAAATTAGCCCTTCGATTGTTACTTTCTTTGTGGCAATTTGCATAGCATTACAAATAAAGTGACTTTACTTGTGGAGCAATCTCTTTGGCAGTCAACTCAGTGTGGTTAGATTTTTCTCCAAGGAAAACTGTCAGTCTTTATTACTAAGTAATTAGTCCGCAATGGAATATTAAATATTTTAAAAAATCATCCACATGATTTCTTATTTAAGATGTAAGTTAAAAACCATTATATTTAGAAACAAAATTTATAAAGAGCACACAGCCCTAATTTAAATTCTGTTACCAAGTTTTAGTTTTTAGCCGAGAGTACATTTTGCATTTATTACGGAAGAAAATGTGTTTTATTCTTTTAGAACAATATACAACTCCTGTGAGAGCCATTTATAAAATCTAATAAACAACTGTGTAGTGCTTATAAATTAGCATAAAGTTGACATTACTCCAAAAGATTGATATGATTTTGCATAACTTAAGGAATACTGAGATCAGTTCTTGAGCAATATTTTGTATATACCTTGTTGAATATTTTCTGTAGACATGTGGAATTCAAATTACTAGTCAATTTAAAATGATTCACCTTTCCAGAATGTAGAAATATATATCATCTCTTTACCACAAAACATTTATTTAGCACACTACTTCAAAAGGAAAATCATCTTAATAACTTTTTTGTCTTTTAATTATTATTGAAATAATATTTGTGGTTTTATCAGTCATTTTATAAGAGGCTGATTTTTATTATTACCCTATAAGATTTATTAGCTTCAAATATATGGTAATATTTTTAATGCTGCAAGATGATCACAAATGCAAGTTATATGGTATTTTCATAAAGCATGATTAAATTAATTCAAACGCAACAGACCTCTAGGGAATACACTGCACTGTGCCAAGTCACAGGAATTCTCAGTCTTATGTTGATGTCCTTCGATTGGTTTCAGCTTGTAGCTGTGGTTTTCCCAGGAATGTGGAAGTTTTAACTACATTTCTAAACAGACACACAGGCACTTCTTTCCAACAGTCAAATAAAAAATTATACCAGAAGCAAGGAAATTATTTGGTCCGGTTAAATCATGATAGTAACTTTATTACTGGCACCCACTACTTTCAGGCATGCAGTCACCCCATTTCCTCTTTCCTCTTGCCTCTTATCTCTACCAGAGTCTCCAAATCAGAGAAAAAGTGTAAAAATTCTACCTAGCCCTCTAAGGACCAACATAGAGAAGCTGAATATATGTCCAAAGAAAGAAGGTAGAGTTAGAATAGGGAGGTGCCCAAGTCCAGAAGCCAGTTCTGTGTAGGCATGACAGGGGCATGAGGGTAAGGTTGGAATGAAAGGGAATGAACCCACCAAGTGGGTAACCCAGACAAGTTTTGTTTAGTTGACAGCCAATGGTCTGTCAGTGGACAGACCTGAGGTCAAGGAACTTCTCGGAATCCAACACAACCAACGTTGTAAGTCTTCTACTGAAATGGCCTAATGACTTCTGGCCTTGAGACCATCCATTAGGTGCTTGTGAGGGCTGGTGTGTGGTCAGCAGCCAGCCCATTGCAGCATCCCTCACAAATGCTGCAGTGGTTTGCATAGGGCTGAGCTTTCATGCTTGGTTAATAATATGCATAGAGGAAGTGGAGATTAGCATGAGTCAGGAGACAGAAACTTATCCCAGGATGTGTTTGTCAGTGCCAGTAACATTCACACTTTCCTTCACGACGGAGAGACATAAGAAGTTTGCACAAGGCAGGAGTGGGGCGTCATTGCTGCCTACCTGTGACACCACTAACCATTGGGTATGATCTTCCTCCTTATAAATCTAAAATGATGTCATGAAACCACCAAAAGCACTTCAGTGTATCAGAAACTATACATAGCCGTGGTCTCTAGCTTCTATAAATCTTCCACGTATTAGCTGATCCCAGAAATATAAATGTAGGAATCAGAGAGTCCTAGAAAATCCAACCAATAAAATACAAGTTATTTATAAGAAATGAAATTAAGGTTCTTAGAGTCTCAGCAATGTGTTTTCCCATCACTGCATTTCATGATCTCTGTGGCCTCTGATGTACTTACAAAGGAGACCTCTGGATTTAGGTTATCGTATTTACAAAGGAGACCTCTGAATTTAGGTTACAGTGTTGAAGTCACTGCTCTCCTGGTAGCTAGCTGCTTAACTCAGCATCTCAATTAACTCAACATTTAAATGGATATCAGATGTGAAGAGGAAATGAAATATTCTCAACTCGCAGAAAAGCACCTGACATTTAGTAGGAACTAAACAGACAGTAAGGAAACATCTTTTAGACTGCCAATTCTACCTTCCTTCTGAGTCTAGAAAGAATGACAGTGGCTTACAAAGTCTGGATAAGCAGAATGTGCCCTGTAGGATAAATGAGCATCTGGCATCCTTACTTTCAATTACATGATGCTGGACAGATGTCTGCTACAGGACCTTAGGAACAATCTGGAAGTATCAATTGTATAAATTCTTGTGTTACCCATGGTAGTCTAGTACTAAGGTCATCACAAGGCTTTTTCTTTATTTCAGTCATTTGTGTGCATGTATTGGGATGGAGGGAGACAACATCCTCCGCTAAAAGAAACACACACACACACACACACACAAACACACACACACACACACACACACACACACACCCCTCAATTCCTCAAAACTAAGTGATTAATTTAGAATTTTACATGACCATTTTATGCTAGTCAATCTATTCATGAAATAAACTAAGTTTGAAGAGGCAGAGAGATAATAAACAAGATATTTGAACCAAAGATAGAAGATAAATGATGTAGTCTGATAACAGGAGATTCACACCTGGTGTCATTTAGGGATTATGGAGGAAGAACAACCTGGAAGTGACAATGAAGAACACAAAGAATGTCTTTGCCATCTCCAGATGCAAAGAGAAAAGCTGTTTCAGAAAAAAAAACAAAGAAACAGCTTCTACAGAATATTAGATGGAGAAACTGTATCTTCAAAGAAAGTGAACATTTTAATGAAAAGAAAACAAAAGAAATATCCAAATAAACAGAAGTATACAGTGTATGACCTTTTGTGACTGGCTTCTTTCACTTAGCACAATGTTTCTATGGTTCATGTATATTACAGTGTGTCTCAGTACTTTTGGCTACTCATCAGCTGATGGACTTCGGGTTGTTTCCCACTTGTTGGCTATTAGGAATAATGGCACCATGAACATTTGTATAAAAGCTTTTGTAGAACATGTTTTCTTTCTTCTTCTTTTTCTTGGGTATGTAGCTAGAAGTGAAATTTCTGGATCATATGGTGACTCTATGTTCATTGTTTTCAACAACTTTTCAACTGTCTTCCAAAGTGACTGTACCATTTTATATTGCAACCAACAGTGTGTGGAGGATCCAACTTAAAATTTTCACCGACACTTGTTATTGTCTATCTTATAGGGTTTTCAAACCTGGTGTGGTTTCAGTTACAGTTTGTTGCCACATCATGATATATGTAGACAATAGCTTAGGTATGAATAGGAAAGATTATGGATCCTGACTTGCAGGAGAGTAGCAGTCATGTCAAAAATCTTGTGTTCAGATGACTATCATTTGCCTGATTGGAGAATTGGGCTGGGAGGACAAAGAGGACCTGGGAATTCTGCCCCTTCCCTTTCTGACAAGAAGCTGCTTATGATTTTCTAGGACACCTAACTCTTCTTGCACACTCTCTCTTCACCGTTCAACTCAAGGTAGGAACATTGGCCAAGTCCAGCTTGAGAACTGTGGCCAAGCAGAGGACAGGATCTAAGAGCTAATCATGTCTGACCTAAATTGATGTTATTTTTACTTGTCTGTTTTTCTTTTCCTTCACTAGAATGTGACCCCTAAGTGAAAAGATTTTGTGTATTTGGTTTATTGCTTTACTCTTTTTCCTAAAACAAGGAACTTGAGTTCCTATAGCAGGGTCCCAATAAAATACTGAATGAATGAGTGGCTGATATATTCTAAAGTAACACACAGTTTCAGAAGAAAGACATAGTAACATCGGAACATTTCTAAGGATTAGGAAGTGATATTTGAGGATTTAATTCTAAGCTGAAAAATTTATATTTAGACATGTAATAACTGAGTAAATAAAAAAAACTATTAGCAAATCTCAGGGGAAACAAATAAAAATATGCAAAAATATTAACTAGACAATTTCAATAGAATTAATAAAGTGGCAAATGTTAAAAATAATTTAAACGTACAGAATCTATGAACAAACCGGGAATAATGATTTAATCTATTTTCATAAATAGACTAAATAATTGTAGAAATCATGGCCACACAGCACAATGTAAAGGCTTTGAAAAGTTAAAATCATAACCAATATAGTCAAGGAATAGAGAAGAAAAATTAGCTGGACAATTTTGCTCTTTCATAGCTCTCTCTTTCTCACTTTATATCTCTGTATATATTTTACATAGTTCTCACTACAGTTTTAATATTAAAAGTGTCAAATAAAAAAATTAACATAATAATTATAACAATTATATAATTACATTGATGTATAATATATTAATATATGTTTACCAGTATTATTAATATATTAAATATTAGATATTAAAACTTAACATGTTAATAGCATTAATATTAATATGTGTATATATAAATATAAAATTGAAGATAAATATAAAATTATAAATATAAACTATAAATATGTATTTGTGTATAATTACTACTATGTATTTTTACATAATTCTCACATTTCTAACATAAATGTGTTAATATACATAAACATATTAATATATAATTGTAAAGAATATTATCTATTATATATAATTTTAATATTCTATGTATTCATGCATAGAACATAGAATATATATTCATGTATAGTGCATATAGAATATCAGTGAACAAATACATATTATATATTAACATTAAATATTGACAATGTATTCTATTATATATAATTAATATATACATTCATATTTTGTATATTAAATATATTGCTCACTAATATTCTGTACCATATTAATAATAAAATGTTATATATAATATTAATCATATTAATCATTAATATTATATATAAAATTAATAATCTGACTCACATCCAGCTGTACATCATTCTTTTTGTCAATTCAGCTTCTCTTTGACTTTCAAATGGCTAAATAAATATTTTCCACTCTCGCCTGGTTCCACGCCATTTGCTATGTGGTTCTAAGCTCTGCTTAAACCCACCACATGGCCAGGCGTAGTGGCTCATGCCTGTAATCCCAGTACTCTGGGATACCAAGGTCGGCAGATCAGGAGGTCAGAAGATCGAGACCAGACTGATCAACATGGCGAAATCCCCTGACTACTAAAAATACAAAAATTAGCTGGGCATGGTGGCGTGCCTGTAATCCCAGCTACTCAAGAAGCTGAGGCAGGAGAATCACTTGAACTTGGGAGGTGGAGTTTGCAGTGAGCTGAGATTCTGCCACTGTGCTCCATCCTGGGCAACAGAGTAAGACTCCAACTCAAAACAAAACATGGGTATATACACAAAGGATTATAAACCATTCTATTATGAAGACACATGAACAGATATGTTTATTGTGGCACTGTTTACAAGAGCAAAGACCTGGAACCAACCCAAATGCCCATCAACAATAGACTGGACAAAGAAAATGTGGCACATATACACCATAAAATACTATGCAGCCATAAAAAACGATAAGTTTGTGTCCTTTGTAGGGACATGGATGAATCTGGTAACCATCATTCTCAGCAAACTAACACAAGAACAGAATATCAGACACCACATGTTCTCACTCATAGGTGGGGGTTGAACAATGAGAACACATGGACACAGGGAGGTGACCATCACACACTGGGGTCTGTTGGGGGGGGTAGAGGAGGGACGGCAGTGGGTGGGGAGGTTGAGGAGGGGATAACATGGAGAGAAATGCCAGATATAGGTGATAGGGGGATGGAGGCAGCAAACCGCCTTTCCATGTATGTACCTATGCAACAATCTTGCATGATCTGCACAGCACATGTACCCCAGAACCTAAAGTGCAAATCAAAAAGATAAGAAAACAAAACAAAAAGACACCATGCAGGCCCTTACATGATATAGTAGGTAACTAAATAGCCTCTGTGATTTTCAGTTCACAGGACTCCCCTAGTCTGCATTGTTGTTTTTCATTCTTTATTTTATCTGTGCCTTATAGATTCTGACTATCTTCATTTAGCCCTAGCTTTTCACTAGTTTGATTTGGTTAGAGTTAGTTAGTTGGGCGTGGTGGTGCATGTCTGTAATCCCAGCTACTCGGGAGGCTGAGACATGAGAATCTCTTGAACCTGGGAGGTAGAGGTTGTAGTGAGCTGAGATCATGCCATTGCATTCCAGCCTGCACAACAAGAGTGAAACTCCATCTAAAAAAAAATAGTTTTGATTGGAAATCATAAAGTACACACTTTACAGTTCTGACTTCTTTTTGTTTCCTAATCTTAAAAAAAATTTTTTATAAGGTACTTATTTTTCTACTGTAAAGAAGACTGCATTGACATGATAAAAGTCCCAGGACCCTCAGTTCTTTAGAGATGGACTAAATGGATGGTATCATTGTTTAACAAAATACCCTGAGGTTGATAGAGACTATGTTGAGATGCTAAGATATAATTTTTATTTTTATGTTTTAATTTTATTTTTCCACAACCTTTTTGAAGTCCCCTTGTGTTTTGCAGAATGTCCCTCAATTTGGATTTTTCTGTATTTTTAAATGATTATACTGAAGTGAGATCATGGGTTTGGGGAAGAGTGTCATACATGCTCTGTGTGCTGCTCACATCATATCAGGTGCATGTGATATAACCACATGAGTAATTACTAGAGATGTTAACCTTGATCACTCCATTAAGGTGATGACTGCCAGGTTTCTCCACTATAAAGTTACTATTTTTTTCTTTCCATACTTAGAACCTTATCTGTAAGTCCAACTCACACTCAGGGAACTGGAGAGGGCAGTAAGTTTCACCTCTTACAGGAAAGAATATTAAAGTCTGCGTGAACATGTATAAAAATTAAATTATTAATACAATTGTGGAAGGAGATAATTGAGGCTATTCAAATAGTCAATTTCTCTTTGAGGTTTCAGTCACTAATGCTGGTATTCATCAATGGACCTTGCCAGCCTCAATATTCACTTTAGAGGAAATTCATATTTTAAGTAGACATTGCTGTCACTTTAATGTTGGTGGTAACATCACAACCAGCACATTAGGAAGATCTTGGCAGAGATCATTTTTAGAAAAGAGGTCATACTAATTAGAATCTTGCATTGCGTCTTTAAGTAAATACTAATTATAATTTCTATACAAGGAACTATGACCATGTTGGTAGATGTCTTGAGTTCACAGGGTAATCAAGAAATTGGTCATTAAGAGTGAGCAAATAAAAATAACTATTCCACATTTTTGTTTATTTTTTTATTTGAGTGGGATGGAGTCGTGGTGAAAATGTTGTTTTTATATACTGCTACACATTAACACTCATATGCATCCATAGATAATGAAGTCCTATTAAAGGGAGCCATTTGGTCAATTAATATAGGGTATTGCACATTTCATACTTACACACATTAAATATTCATTATTATTAGAGTACATTAAATGTATAGTTTGGCACTATTAAACAGAACATCTATGATTAAAAAAAAAAAAAAAATCCGGAAAAAATAAAACTGACTTTTTTCATTGTCAAAAAGTCTAAAATGACTCAATTTCATAGGAAAGTGGCATTGTACTGTTTATCAACATTATTTATTTCTAATTAATTGTCATCAAAAGATGCTGATTACAGAGACATGCATTCTCCCCATTCAAAGACATTTTTTAGGTCCCTGATGAAATGTTCACTAGGTATCATAATTGAAATGAACATCTAGTAATTGAATATTCTGAACAGAGAAATCTGTTACAATTCTAAATGTAACTGGCAGATGAGTCATTTAGTGGATTTATTAGCACTGAATGAAACTTAAAAACTTGAGACATTTGTAAATATATAATTATGTGGATTCTTTACCTTGTAAAAATTTTGTCCATAAGATAGTATCAAAATACTAGAAAAATAAATAATTTGGGGACAGATGAATTTTGACATTTTTCTTAAATAACTTTTTCTTTCTTTATTCATTGTAAATAACTCAAGGTGATCTCTACACCAAGGATGTAGTACTGATCAGAAAGTCAGTTCACAAAGTGCTATGGGAGTTGATGGGCAGTTGACTTTCATTCTTTTCCTGTCCTAGCAGAATCGGTTATGCAGCTGTCATTTTAGCATATAATCACTCTCCTCGAAATCAATATTAGCTGACTGTATTAATGAGGTGAACTATTGATAGATATGTACTGGGCTACAACGGCTGTCACTTTTCATTGCAACTTCCAATTTCAGCACTATATTAGTGCTATTTTTCAGCTATTGATGTAGCATTAGATCACTGTTTTGTCAGAATCACTACATATTATTTTGATTTGAGTACTAGCAGATATTCAGTATTACTGAGAATATATAGCATATATATGAGTCATAATGGATTGGGGCCGTAGTGGAAGATCCCAAAATGTTACCATTACTTAAAAGGTGGATAGTCATAGCTTTCTGTGTAATATCTATGGTTAACTGTGGCATGAAGGACATGGAGAATTATAATCCTGTAGAAGACATTTCATGAGTGCCTACTATATCCTAGGCATCCTACTTATGTCAGCTCAACTAGACCTCCATCAACTTTAAAAGCTTAGCATTTCTAGAAAGTTTAACATACAAAGAAACTTTCTCTGCATCATATATAACTAGAGTGTATTGGAATTGGATTTGAAGTCTAGTTGGCTTCCAAAACACTTCATTGTAATACAGATAATTTTCACTGTGCATTCTAGCTCTCTGATTAGATTTCTATGTCATCCACTAATGTTCTATTAGGAATTATCATCATCATCATAGCTATTATTTGAATATATCCTGTATTTCAGTGTTCTGCAGAAGATGCTTTGCATTCACTATTTTAACAATCACACAAGACTGTACATAGGCTAGCTATTTTAATCTTCTGCACAATTCCAGAGGGAAACTTTCACTTAAAAAGTAAAGTTGGGTTTCAGGTAGTGACATCTTTTACTTTGTGACAACGCAGCTTTAATAATCATATAAAATAAATACATCTTTCTTTTTTCTACAGAAAGGCTGGCCAAGACTCAGAAAGATTAAGTGATTGTTTCTGGTTCACACACTCAGTAAATGATAAACCTGAACTTTAAGCATCATGTTTTTAACTTTCATACATTTGGAGATAATTAATAATTTTGTCTTATTTTCTTTTTCTACTGTAAAAAACACCTCACAAATTAAAAAGAAACTCACTTAAAATGAGACAGACATATTATCACATAATGATGGCAGTCAGAACTAAAAAATGGGACTTAAGAGCTATGTTACTTCTGGAGACGTTAGGGAATGATTCTTCTCCTTGCCTTTTTCAGCTTCTAGAAGCTTCTTGTTTACATTGTCTCATGATCCCACCTTATTGTGACCTCTGCTTCTGTTGTCGTATCTCACTCAGTGACTCTGACCCTTCCTGTGCCCTCTTTAATTTGTAAAAATCCTTGTGATTATGTTGGACCAACCCAGATGGTCAAATTTAAATCCCTTATCTCAAAGACAATTGAGAAATCATTAGTTATCTCCTAATGATATGATTTGGTTGTATCACTACCCAAATCTCATCTTGAATTGTAGTTTCCATAATTTCCACATGTCCTAAGAGGAACCCCATGGAAAGTAATTGAATCATGAGGATGGTGGCCCCCATACTGCTAATAGTGAGTGAGTTCTCTCAAGATCTGATGGTTTTATAAGGGACTTTTACCCCTTTTGCTCTGCACTTCCCCTTGCTGCCAACATGTGAAAAAGAATGTGTTTGCTTCTCCTTTCACCATGATTATAAATTTCCTGAGGTTTCCCAAGACATGCTGAACTGTGAGTCAATCAAACCTATTTCCTTTATAAATTACTCAATCTCGGGTGTAAGAACAGACTAATATACTTAAGTAACTAAATATGGTGAGTTTGATCTGCAATCTTAGTTCCTCTTTGCCATGGATCCTAGGAGATTAGTATGTTCTAAGAACAATTAGGCTGCGGATATCTTTGGAGGGGGCATCACTCTGCCTATCAGGTTCCTACTTCCATTGGGATGTGCTCAATTACATGATTAGTGTACACACTAATGAAGCCCAAGTGCCTAGGTTTGAATCCCAGGACTTTCACTAACTCACTTTGTGAGGCTACGTATGTTTACAGTACCTCGGTTCCCCCATCTATAAAGTGGAGATAAGAACAGCATCTTCCTCCCTGACTGATGGGAAATACAATGAGTTAAATATTTGTAAAATATTTAAAACATTACCTGGTGCCTAGTAAGTGCCATATAATTCTTGGGTAAAAAATAAGAACAATTACTTTTTGATGAAATATAAATTAAAAGCATTCATATTACATAAGCCACATAAATATTTGATAATGATTAAACTATGTATAATTTCTATTCCCACTTTTAATCCAATGGTAAAAAACTAATATCTACCTGCAGGAAGGAATTACTGTTTCTTCTACTTGTGTAAAGACAGAGGCATGAAAATGTGAAATAAAAATTATATATATATATATATAATATGCAGTCATATTCGATTTAAGAAGATATACAAGTTGTCAGGAAGGCCAGTAGGAATGGGAGAACTAATAAAGTTTTCTGCCTAAAGCAAGACTTCTGTCCTAGAAACCTGGAACCATCCTCCTGAGAACAGAAAGTAGCTCCAGGAGATGATTTATTTGGGTTCCTATTCCTTAATAATAAGCAAGCAATTATTTCATCCTCCCTCTCAAACCAGATATACATCCCCCTGCACTTAGAAGTGCAACTTAGGTTGGCTGAGAGGGAGGGACAGTTCATATTGGAGTCACTTTTCTCATGGCCCCTAGTACACACACACAATGACACATACACAATGACACACACACACACACACACACACACACACACCACAGACTTTTATACCACACACACCTCACAGACTTTTGTGGGTGACAGAAGGAGAAAAACAGAGATTTGGTGGATGAGTCAGAACTGCTGAGGAGATGCTATACTTTTCCAAGATCCCAGCAGTTGAATTAGGAAGACAGCTTCTCCTCCAGCAGAACAGCCCCTCAATTGCCCTGCTGGATACGTCCTGGTACTGGGCATCCTGCCATCCTTTTTCCCTTCTCCAGAGACTCAGTCTGTGGCTCTGCAGTGTGACAGAATAAGTGGGTAGTCTGAAAATCATATGGCTACTTGCTCTCTATCCCAAGCCTATTTCATAGAATCTGCTGAGAACTGAAGCGATAGAAAAGGTCATTCCATTAGTTTCCTTTAACTAGAAATACTAGTGTGATGGAGAGGAAAAGACACTGGGGTCACAGTGAGTCCACGTTATGAACCCAACTGTCATATTCTAAACTAGTGACTTTTGACAGGAAACATCACTTACAATCTTTCTCTCTAAGTTTCCTATCTGTTTACAGGGGAAAACAATATCCAACATGCAGATGTGTTATAGGTTTAGTGTTCATCTATGTGGAATATCAGAAACAGTGCCAGCGTATAAGCCTATAAAGTAACTTATTTACTGTTTGCTCTGAACTAATAGAATAGTGAAAAGGAAATTCTTGAGCTGATGGTAGTCACTGACTAATCTTTAGCAATGATAACTGATCTAAGAGTGCATATATGTGTATGTAATTTTGCACGTATTGCATATATATGTAATTTTGAATGCATATGCTAAATATATATACACATAGATTGTGTGTGTGTGTGTGTGTGTGTGTGTGTGTGTGTGTGTGTGTGTGT
>NW_022436970.1:17699797-17716123 GCF_009761245.1 Sapajus apella | reverse complement strand
TGTGTGTGTGTGTGTGTGTGTGTGTGTGTGTGTGTGTGTGTGTGTGTGTAGGTTCTGGAGATTATTTTCAATAATGCCTAACACAAGGAGACCAAAGGTATCTTATCATGGTTTTTATGATTCTGTAAGGCTCTATATATGGAGTTTAGGGGCTTTGTAAACCTTTAAGTTAGGATGCAAGATTTTGCATGTGCATGAGTTTTCTAGGAAAAAAAACTATGTTTTTTAAAAAATAAAATCTCAATTATATCTTGGTATGCTTGCACAAGTGCCAAAAGCACTGACCACAGCCTTTCACATAGCAAATAGACATTTTAGACCCTGGAGTAGAAAACCATTTGAAGATAAGGCTGGTCTTGAGTCAAAATCAATCTCAGAATAAAATTTCCTAATTATAGAATAGTATATCTGAAAGGAACCACTGAAGCTGCCCTTCGTCTTTAATGTACAATACTGAACTGGAGTCCAGAGAATCAAAGTGACTGACCTAAGTGATATGAGTATGTAGCATAACCACCATGAGAATTCAAAGTGTCAGTGTCTTCATTCCAGAGTTTTCCCCCTGTAACTTCGTGTTTGTGTATATCTCTGAAAAGGTACTCAGATACCTATGAAAAACTAATGTGATCTCAGAGGAAAATATGTCAATACATTCTTAAATCAGTACCTATAAAAGCAGCTACTATAATGCAGCAAGCATAAGGAAGATTGTGAATGTCTAGCAAATTAACACTTGACAATTGGAAGTGCCAACTAGTGCTAATTTCATTTACTGTAATACTGTAAATGATGTCGATATTTGGCAGGCTATGACTTAATACCATCTGGCCTGAGAAATTTATGATTCATTCACACAACTAGACTTTTTAAAAGTTTTATATTGCTTTTGGTTACAGAATGCACTTGACTGCTGGTTTGAAGGACAGTAACTTGAGGTTTTTCAAGTTGAATCATCACATTTCCATGTAGAGCAACTACTTTTTTTTTTCCTCAGGGAGTATATCTGAATATCATAATTGTTAATGAGAATTAATATTTGCAAGAGTAATAAATTATGCAAATATTAACCTGTTTGTTCTTAGGGTTTTTAAAATGCATGATGTTTTCATTCAGCCTTCTACAAAGGCTAAACCATTCGACTTACTGTTTCAGGTATGAGAGAATCATTCCATTCTGATTAGAGACACTATAGGAAATGAGTCTTACTGTTAAGTAGCCTTTTAAATGAAAGAATATGTTTTGAAAGACAGGCTCTTTGGCAAAGAGGAATTTCTCAACAATGAAAGACAGATTATTTAGCAAAGAGGAATTTCAATTAAAGAAAAGCTTTAATAGGTCTAGAGGTTTAGATTACATAGAATCAGTATGTCTGTATCATCCCATTAGGCCGAAAAATTTTAGATGAAAAGTATATTTTTCATGATAGCTAGGGGTGGAATTAAGGAGCCCTTCCATGAAATCACAGAAGCTCTTACCGCCCTTTCTTAGACCCAGGAGCCATATTGGAAGGGAGAACAAGGCTCGAGAGATACTAGAAGTCTGGACATTTCACACAATAAATTAAATACCCCCCCAAAAATTAGATATACATTTAGATACTTAAAATTATTGGTTTGGGACAAAGTTACTAGATTAAACATCATAAGTAGCCAGAGGTAGGTATGGAAAGATAGTAGAGAGATTTGTCCCTCTCCCTTGGGAGACAGAAAGATAATGAAGATGATTAAATGGTAGAAAAAAAAATAAAGTTCATTGTTTTTATGCGTAGTGCAAGTGATACACAAAAGCACAACATAACTGACATTTATTGAGAATTGATTGCAAGGGATGCTTTGTACAAGGTGTCTTATTTGATCCTCAAAGTAATTCAATAAGATTAATATTATTATGTATGTTAATATTATTATATATTAAAACACAGTTGGCTTCAAATATGTGTTTTAAGTGCCCAGGGGCAATTATGTGGAATTTGTCCTCAGGATAGGACTGTCATTTGTCTTTAGTAGTCTTCTTACCTGTGACCTCAGTCATCACTGATTTTGACCTCATCATGCCAGGGAAGCCACAGTGTACCTACCTGAGCCACAAGTGCTAGATGCCATTCCTTTCTCTCTTATATTATTGACTTACATTAAATCATTCTCTCCTCAACAACTTCCCCTGAGAATGCTGCACTTAGCCATGAAAGATAAATTTTTAAAAACTTACTGCTTATACTAGATGATATATATCTTTTATCAGAGTTTTTCTGAATGAATCATTCAGAGCAAATTTGACATAATGGTAGAAGTTCCAGGCATTATGTAAGCAAAGGAAGAAATGTTTGTACATGGGGAGTTTTCTTGCACATTTCAAATCATTCCAACTTAATCATGCCTGCCTAAGTAGTTGAATTTTAACCTTGGACTATTTCATATTACAAATCAGCTCATAATCTGATGGATAAGACAACTTTATTGCAAGGAAATATCTTAAGCAAAACCATTATAAAGTGCTCATTGCAAATTATCTACTTATTGGTCATTACTCATATGCCCTACAATTTTTAGAAAAGGATGTTTCTCCTCTGTCTCTTACCGTTGGATCCATCATGAAAAAGTCTTTTAAAGTATCCTTTTGGCTGTAGCATGGAGGTGTGACCATGCCAGTTCCCTTTAAGGAACACTCACAATTCTTGCAAGGAAACTACCTTTTACAGTACACAATTCTGAAACAAGACCAAAGAGAGCATCTTAGTAACAAATTCTAAATTTTAATTTTTGATTCAAGAAGAAAGTGTGTATGTAACAAAAACCTGTGAAATCTAAATTTACAAATATATATGAAGATGTGCATGTTTTGATGACTTCCTCTTCACTCAGTGGGGAAGGAAGGTTCCCACTTGAAGGTTATGGGGGTGGCTGAACTCAAAGCATGCAGCCCTGGACAGGTGAGATTGGCAGCAGTTAATCAGTCACATGTATGCACAGCCTGGGAAATGAGGACACTGCATGGCCTGCAGGACCACACAGGGCGCTGAGGCCAGAAAGACAGTGAGAAAGCATGGCCTGGAGAAGGCCAGCTCTGCAGTAACAAAAGGGTGGCCTGGACCTGCTTCCTGTAGATGATGAGATTGGCTTGTTTGAAGAACTGGGCTGGCTGGGAATTGAAGCCTGTAATTCCGGGATGGGCAAGCACTGTGCTGGTCTCCATGACAAAGAAGGATGCGTAGCTGGGAACTTTCAACAGAGAAAGGCCTGGAACTTGCTGTTAGGGCCTCAAGTTTTTCCTAGGCATGCCAGTTTTCCCTAGGTGTCAAGGTGCACATAACATTAGGCTTTAATTTTAGGTTTTGTGCCCCAGCATATCATATGTGTACACACACACACACACACACACACACACACACACTTTGCTGCTGTATCCCATGGTCTTGCCTGCTTGCTCCTCTTTCCACCTATGGTTGCCAAAAATCACACCAAATTTCATTAAACTCTGCTGCAATGTGGTATATTAGTTCAGCTGTTGCTAATCATTTAAAGCGCTTGTATTAGTCTGTTCTCACACTGCTAATAAAACATGCCTGAGATTGGACAATTTATAAGGAAAAAGAGGTTTAAGGGGCTCACAGTTCTGCATGGCTGGGGAGGCCTCACAGTCATGGCAGAAGGCAAAGGAGGAGCAAAGTCATATCTTACATGGCAGCAGGCCAAAAGAGCATGTGCAGGGGAACTCCCTGTTACAAAACCATCAGATCTTGTGAGAATGAACTCACTTTCAGGAGAACAGCAGGGAAGTGCCTGCCCCCATGATTCAATTACCTCCCACCGGGTCCCTCCAACAACACATGGGGATTGTGGGAACTATAACTCAAGATAAGATTTGTGTGGGAACACAGCCAAATGATATCAGCACTTATTTTCACATTACTCTTATCTTTAAATACTTGCTGAATCTTAAGCATTTAGCTATTACTTGTACAAGCTATTACTTGTAAAGTGTCAGAAAAAAATCTAATGACTCGATTTCATTTCTTGACATATTTTTGCAAAAAATAAAAAAGTTGATTCGAGAGAATATCTCGAGGGTTATAATGAGATCATATGATTTTGTATGTATTATTCTTTTATTCATACACAAAACATTTAGAAGATATGTCCAAATGCTATTCACACATGTAGACTCCATTTACTATGTGAGTCAAGGGCTCACATGTGTGTCACTGCAGCCAGTACAGTGTTAAAGAACTGTTCTAGAAATTGTGTGAAGTCATCCTGGCTCTGGATGCACAGACATGTTGAGACAGAGGAAGGAGGATAGAATAAGAGCCCAGAGGGATTTTCTTAACTGTAGCTGTAAGAAAACCCAAAATATTCCATTCCTGTCTAGCTTAACAAAAACTGTACAAGGAGGAACACCTCATCACAGTTTTATGGAAGAAATTTTTCGGCTTTGGGTTTTGTTTTGTTTAAGAGAAGATTCTCATTCTTTCACTGTAGCCCTGTCATGAGACACAGATCCTGGTGAAGACATCTAAGTGATTATGCATAGCTGTGATCCTAATTAATGGCCTTTCCATTCAATTTACCTACAGTTCTAATGTAAAAACTTGATTAAAAAGAGAGCACTGAAGGTCACTAGGTTGGCTCACTGACCAGGGAAGAAAATTTTCAAAGAACATCACTACCTGGAAATGTGTGGAAACTTTTCTAGGTTCTCATAATTGAAATATGGAAATTGATCAGAAGGGAGAAAGGGAGTAGGATTGACTCTTGCAGCATTTCAATGAGACAGTATCAGTAACATATTCTGAACAGAGATCTGCTTGTCAGCAAGATCTGCCAATCTTTGAGTAGGTCTGAAAATCTGTGTACTGTTATCTACATATCTGCCAAGTCCACAAAAGTCCCTGCTAACGTGAACCTTTCAGAACAGTTTCCTTTAGAATTTGTTTGACTTAAGAAGTTTTCAGGCAGATGACAAGAGTGAAATCTCTGTGAAGTTTATTTGACACCACCTCCCAAGGCTTTTTTTTTTTTTTTTTTTTTTTTTTTTAGAAATTCAGGCTTATATATCTTGTTAGGGCAGTATTTGCTCCTCAGTAACGAAGTAACTAACTAAAACACGGTAATACAAAAAACAACATCTGAGCATTAAGTAAAGTATGAACTGAAAAGTAACAATGTGTTAGTCCATTGCTGCATTGGTATAAAGAAATACCTGACTCTGGGTGATTTGTAAGAAAGAAAGTTTAATGGCCTCATACTTCTGCAGGCTGTACAGGAAGCATAGCAGCATCTGCTTCTGGAGAGGCCTCTGGAAGCTTCCAATCATGGGAGAAGGCAAAGGGGGAGTTTGCATGTTACACAGTGGAAGCAGGAGTGAGTAAGAGAGAGGGCAAGAGGCCACACACTTTTAAACAGCCAGATGTCATGAGAAGAACTCACTATTGTGAGTACTGTACCAAGGGGGAGATGCTAAACCATCCATAAGAAATCTTTCCCCATGATCAGCCACCTCCCGCCAGGACGCATCTCCAATACTGGGGATTCCAATTCAACTTGAGATTTGGATGGGGCACATATCCAAACTATATCAGACATTAGGGCAGATGTTAGAATAGGATTTGGCAGTGAGAGGAGATGAGAACAACGGCGTGGCTCAGGGGAAGAGGTGATGCCACACGCTGGGTTTCACAGACTATCCAGCTGTCAAAATGTTGGATTTTATTCTCTCTATTCTGTTAAATAGGCCTTGGAAGGCCTAGTATTTCAATAGACTTGCTTCTCTAGGTTAAAAAAAAATCTGCCCCCAAAAATTTGATATATGCATTATTTTTATTGTGCGAATTTAAGGTAAAAAATTTGATGATTTGGTATAGGTGAAATAATCACCACATTCAAGCTAATTTTCATATCCATCACCTCATATCTACCATTTGTTTTTTTGTAGCAAGAACACTTATGATCTACTCTCTTAGTGGATTTCAAGTACACAGTACATTATTGTTACCGACAGTTACCATGCTTTACGTTAGGTCCCTGGACTTTGCCATCTTGCATAAACTAAAGTGCACGCTGACCAACATCCCACCATTTCCCCTCCCACAACCCCGGATAATCACCGTTTTACTTTCTGCTTCTATGAGTATGGCTATTTTAGATCGATATAGAAGTGAGATCATAAAATATTTGTTTATTCTACTCTGGTTTATTTCACTTAGCATAATGTCCTCCAGGTTAATCCATGTTGATACAAGTTGCAGGATTTCCTGCTGTGTTAAGGCTGAATACTAGTCCATGGTATGTGTACATACCACATTTTCTTTTTTTTTTTTTCCATTTATTTATTTTATTGCATTTTAGGTTTTGGGGTACATGTGAAGAACATGCAAAATTGTTGCATAGGAACACACGTGGCAGTGTGATTTGCTGCCTTCCTCCCCATCACCTACATCTGGCATTTCTCCCCTTGCTATCTCTCCCCAGCTTCCCACCCCCCACCCTCCCTCCCCTATTTCCCCCCAACTGACCCCAGTGTGTAGTGCTCCCCTCCCTGTGTCCATGTGTTCTCATTGTTCAACACCCGCCTATGAGTGAGAACATGCGGTGTTTGATCTTCTGCTCTTCTGTCAGTTTGCTGAGAATGATGGTTTCCAGGTTCATCCATGTCCCTACAAAGGACCCAAACTCATCGTTTTTTATGGCTGCATAATATTCCATGGTGTATATGTGCCACATTTTCCCTATCCAGTCTATCGTCGATGGGCATTTGGGTTGGTTCCAGGTCTTTGCTATTGTAAACAGTGCTGCAATGAACATTCGTGTACACGTGTCCTTATAGTAGAACGATTTGTAATCCTTTGGATATATACCCCGTAATGGGATTGCTGGGCCAAATGGAATTTCTATTTCTAGGTCCTTGAGGAATCGCCACACTGTCTTCCACAATGGTTGAACTAATTTACACTCCCACCAACAGTGCAAAAGTGTTCCTATTTCTCCACATCCTCTCCAGCATCTGTTGTCTCCAGATTTTTTAATGATCGCCGTTCTAACCGGCGTGAGATGGTATCTCAGTGTAGTTTTGATTTGCATTTCTCTGATGACCAGTGATGATGAGCATTTTTTCATATGTTTGTTGGCCTCACGTATGTCTTCTTTTGAGAAGTGTCTGTTCATATCCTTTGCCCACTTTTGAATGGGCTACATTTTCTTTATTTATCCATCCATCAATGGACACTAAGATTGTTTCCATGTCTTGGCTCTTTTGACTGATGTTGCAGTGAAGGTGGGGTGCAGATCTCCCTTACAGATCCTGATTTCCTTTCCGTTGGATACCAACCCAGAGGCAGGAATGCTAGAGCATACGGTAGCTTTGTTTCTATTTTTTTTAAAAAACCTGTATGCTATCCTATAGTGACCACCTCAATGTATTGTCCCTCCAACAGTGCGTAAGCATTCCCCTTTCTCTACATTCTCACTAAACTTAATTTTTTAAAAAAATTAATAGCCTTCCTAACAGAAAAACAACTTCAAATGGATAAAAGACATAAATGCAAAACTTGAATCTTAGAACAAAATATAGTCCAAAAGTTCCTTGACATTGGTCTTGACAATGATATTTTAGATATGGCATGAAAAGCACAGGCAACAAAGGCAAAAATAAACAAATGGAGCTACATTAAAAAAAACAAAACAAAACAAAAAAAAAACTTCTGCACGGTAAAGGAAACAACAAAATCAAGAAGTAAACTTTGAAATTGGAGAAAATATTTATGAATGGTACATTTGATAAGGGATTAATATACAGAATATATAAGAAACTCATACAACTCAATAGTAAAAACAAATAGCACAATTCAAAGAGAGCAATGAACCTCAGTAGACATTTTTCCAAGGAAGACAAAAATGGCCAGTAGGAACATGACTCAATCTTCATCAGAGAGATGCAAATTCAAACCACAAAATCTGTGTATTTCTTAAAAGATTAAATGCATTTTGAAAAAGCAATGGCTTATTCTGAAATAAATAATTATACTGTTTTATTTTATGACTCACATAGAGAAAAAACTCAGATTAAAATTCTTAACTTAAATTTGATATCTAAGAAAATGTGGTACATATGAACCATGAAATTCTGTGTAGCCGTAAAAAGGAACAAGATCATGCCCTTTGCAGGGACATGGATGGAGCATTATCCTCAGCAAAGTAACACAGGAACAGAAAACCAAATGCGATTATGTTCTCACTTATAAGTGGGAGCTGAGCGCATGTGGACTCACGGAGGGGAACAACACCCACTGGGACCTGCTGGTGGGGTGCAGGAAGGAACAGCATCAGTATAAATAGCTAATTCATGCGGGACTTAATACCTCGGTGATGGGTTGATAGGTGCAGCAAACCACAATAGCACACATTGGCCTATGCAGCTGACCTGCCTGTCCTGCACATGTGATATTGTTTGACTCTGTATCTCCACCCAAATCTCATCCCATAGCTCCCATAGTTTCCACAAGTTGTGGGAGGGACTCAGTGAGAGATTCCTGAATTACTGGGACGGGTCTTTTGTGTGCTGTTCTTGTGATAGTGAATGGGTCTCATGAGATCTGATGGTTTCAAAACGGGAGTTTTGAAGCCCTGCACAAGCTCTCTTTGCCTGCCGTCATCCATGTAAAATGGGACTTGCTCCTCTTTGCCTTCCTCCATGATTGTGAGGCCTCCCCAGCCATGTGGAACTGTAAGTTGAATTAAACTTCTTTCTTTTGTAAATTGTTCAGTCTCGAGTATGTTTTAATCAGCAGGGTGAAAACAGACTAATACAACATGTATCCAGAAACTTAAAATAAAATAATTTTTTAAAAGCTGAAAATATATGTAAATCCATGTGTGAACAAAGAAATGACTGACAGCCTAGCTTATTCTAGATCACTCATTTCCTAGAACAATGATTGCATCTTCTAATAACTAAGTTTTTGATCCCATAATACAGAATTAATAATGTTTACCTTTGTTACTCAATGAAATGGTGGTAATCAGACTGGAAAATAGCTGACAGGTGTTAACAGTGTACTGAAAATTATAAATGGTGATATATATATATAATATTATTATTATTGAAATTGGCAAGATCATATTCTTTCAATTTTATCTCAGTGTCTATTTCATTGACTATAGTTCCTATCATTTCTCATTCTAGCCACTGAATCACCTCAAGGTTAGATCAGAAAGAAAAATAAAGCAATGATCACAGAGAAAAGTGGAAAACAGATGAAAGGGAGTAGAAGAAAGCGAAGATGAGGAGGATTTAATACAACCTATGCTGCTGCATGTGGGAATTATGCAAGGAACATTTCGTTTAAAAATCGTTTATAAAAGTTACTACTGCAAATCCTTTGAAGAGGATGGTAGCCCTACTGAGAGCAGTTAATATGTATGCAAAGAAACAAATTATATTTCATTTTATGACTAGTGATACATATAACATTTTCCAACTGCTGTATATTCAGAAGATGTTCATGTCTCAGAAACCCATTTTTAACTTTCAGCTTTCAGAGGTCATTCTGCCATTCATTACTCGTAACCTCAGTGTGGGAAGCACATGAAGTGTATTTAATCTTGCTTCCAGAGTCTGCCACATGTCCCTCCTTCTCTCCATTCCCTAGTTCCTTCTTTGTTGATGTGAGTTTTGAAAGTTCTTTTAAGTGCCCGGTGTCTAAGTGTTACATGTCTTATTCCATTTCCTTTCATTCTTATTCCATTTCCTTTGGCGCACACACACAAACACAATTGCAATGATACATGAATCATCTCAAAAATATCATTTCTGTTTATATTGTGAGAAGAAGAAATTAAGATAGCTTTTGCAATATTCATCATAAGTTTTTGAGGCTATTTAATTACTATGAGAAAGGTTGATGCTGGCTTTTCTTTTGGGAATTAGTTATAGATGTTCTTATTTAGTCCACTAAAATAATCATTCTTTCATTTATTTTCTCAATAATTTATTCAGGTGATAGTCATTGAAATCTTCCTAAAAGCAGAACATTGTTCTATGTGCTAGAGGCCAGGTGCCAAGAAGAGAGGCCATGTCCCTGCTGAGGTGCTACTCACTGCCCTGATGGAACAAACGGGAAATAAAAAAAAAAAAAAAAAAAAAACAGAAGCAAATAAGCATCAGTGTGCTTTCTTCAGTGTCAGATTAAGAAAAATATAGCAGAATAAGGTGATATATGGTGAAGGAACAGTGACAGGAGCTGCTATTTAAAAAAGAAGGTTATGAAAGCCTTTCTGAGCAGAGATTGAAATAATGTGAAATTGCAAATCACCTGAAATTGATTGAGAGGTGTTTTAGGCAGAAGGAGCAGCAACTGTGAAGTCTCTGAGATGGGCCAAGCTTGGTATATGTAAGAGAGAGAATATAGGGCAGAGGGCAAGAGATGGGGTCAGAGAAGTAGATGGGGGCTGTATTTTGTGGAGCTTTGTGAGCTAGGTTAAGGAGGCTGGATTCTGCTGGGAGTGTGATGTGAATTCACAGGAGCATATGACCAAGGGAGTGACGTAAACTGACTTACGTCTTTCAAAGATCAGTCTGGGTAACCTATGAAATTTCAGTGGCAGAGTGGAAACAGGGAGATTGGTTAAATGGTGAGAAGCAATCGTGGGACTGGTGTGGACAGTGAGGGTGTTTAGACAGAGCATTGATGGGTTGGCATGGGCTTGAGAGGGACACTGGGATGATGCCAAGAGTTTTGTTCTTTGCACATGGGAGGACGATGTTGCCAAGCAGAAGCCTGTTGGAGGAGGATGCTCCAGAAATGTGAGGGCTGGAATTTAGTTGCAGTCAACAGAAACTATTCTGGTTAGTTTATGCAATTGGGAATTTAATAATTGTATAAGACAGCTGACAACGTCTTTGGAAGGACTTGAGAATTGGCTTTATGTTGAGCTCCCAGGCAAGTTCTCCACCCTTAGGATCACATGTCCCCTGAAATGACTGAGAAAGCTACTGATCTGCTTACTGCAAAAGCATTCTTTTGATTATGATATAGAGCCTACTGGTTTATGCTTCAAATGACTCCACTCTCAATCTAAGCCTTGCACATATGTATTTGATTGTCAGATCTTACATTATGTAAGAAAACTGGACTCTGAGGAAGAACTGGCAAGCTAAATTGTACTTTCTCAGCCTTCATAGCTTAGAAGAGAATAGTATACTAGGAAAAGATCATATTGTATATTAGTCTGTTCTCACACTGCTATAAAGAACTGTCCAAGACTGGATAATTTATAAAGAAAATAATTTTAATGGACTCAGAGTTTTGCATGGCTGGGGAGGCCTCAGAAAACTTACAATCATGGTGGAAGTGGAAGCAGATGTGAAGGAGCTGTTAAACACTTACAAAACCATCACATCTTGTGAGAACTTGCTCACTATCATAAGAACAGCATGGGGGAAACTGCACCCATGATTCAATCACCTCCCACCAGGTCCCTCCCTTGACACATGGGGATGAAGGTGATTGCATTTCAAGATGAGATTTGGACAGAGACACAGCCAAACTATATCATGCTGTGTATAGAGCAAGCCAATCCACAGTGGAGTAAGGGGATTTAGCAATGTGCCTTACATGTACTACATATCAAGTGCCTTTGAAAAGTACCTGTGGAAATATTGAGTAGGTGGTAAGATATGGAAACCTATCTAAGACTCATGAAAGAAATCAAGAACTGCAGGCAAGTTTAGTACCCCAGTCTGGTCAACATGGTGGGACCCTGTCTCCAAAAAAAAAAAAAAAAAAAAAAAAAAATAGCCAAAGTGGGTATTCACCTCGTAGTCCCAGCTACTTGGGAGGCAGAAGTGGGAGAATCAATGGCTTGAGCCCAGCAGTTTAAATATGCAGTGAGACATATTTGCATGACTACACTCCAACTTGGACAACAGAGTATCATCAGTGGATAGATAGTGTGTAAAACTAGAACTCAATGAGATTGCCTAGAGAAGAAATATAGATGAATATTTTCTATAGATGAACATTCTGTTGCCTAGAGAATAAACATAGAGGACTGTTTTCTATAGATGAATAAATGGATAAATATAGATGAATACTTATCTACGTATATATGTGTGTGTCTGTCTGTGTGTGGCTCATCCTCCTGACCCTTGTTATTTAGAAGTCACGAGGACAAGCTAGAAAAGGAGACTGAGAAGGAGAGGCAAGGGTGGTAGGAGGAAGACCATAATAAGGTAGTGTCGACAGAGGCCAATGAAAGATTTTAAGAAGAAGATATAATCAATCATACACAAGGATTGAGTGTTTAATACCATATAGACAGAGACTTGACCATAACATTTGACTAGAAACACGGTTTTAGTGGAATAACAGGAGCAAAAATCTAAGGATACTGATTAAAATAAAAAATGTGAGATAAGGAAGTGGAGACAGAGAGTATAAATAAGACTTACAAGATCGCACCATTAGCATTTAAGGTTAGGAAAACTATTAGAATTGGCTTAATAGTTGGATGGGACCTAGGACCAAAAGGACAGTTAAAAGAAATGACTACTGATGAAAATAATGAATTGATCCCTTTGAGATTTTAGGTGTCTCTCTCTTCTGCTTTCCATTCTTGAGTTAAATGTGTTAAGTTACACTTTGCTATGTCATTTGGTGCCCAGAGTTAAAAAGGCCTGAGACATGAAAGTAACTCATATTAAATATGTTTCCAATTACACAGGAAAGTGTTTACAGAATTAATGAACTATAATTGCTTTATTTTCATGAATGCTTTTGTATTCTTAGTAGGTTAAAAAACTAATTCATATTTAAATTTCTAATCATATTTTATTTGATGTAGATTCGACTCTGTAGAGAAAGGGGTGGATGTATTTTATTTTCAACAAATGTGTCACAACGAAGATGCTGACCGCCAAGTAAACATAGTATATTTAAATATCTCACTGCTTTTGCATTTTTTTCTTACTGTTTTGTAGTAAAGTTTTTCATAGAGTTTTACAATTTATAAATGTATTGTAACATTTATAATTATTTTTCACTACATGAATAAATTGTTTTTTAAAACACTTTGTCTTCTTTGACTTATAACATTTCAACTGATTAAGAAAAATCCATCTCTGCACAATACAGGTTAATTAATTTTGGGGGTGAAGTTATTTCACCTATAGAAATTATGCCTTTAAGTGACTCTGTTTTCTTGATAGTTAGTTATTTAATTTAAACTATAATAAGTAAATTATAGCACAGGGAAATAATACAGACCTCTTCTATTTCTTCTATTTCTCCTATTTAAGTTTCTTTTTTTGAAAGAGATCACCAGGCATTTCATTTCCAGATTAGCCTGACAATGATTCAGGTTTCCTGGCTATCCTACACAACTTTGCCAAACTTTTTAAGTTTTGTCTCAAACCTAGATTTAAGTCTGATGAATACATTCTCAGTTTTTACATTTGTCGCTTTTGGAAAATTACCCAACTTCTCTGATTCTTAATTTATATGTATAAAAAATGCAGATAATTGTAAACTTCTCTGATTCTTAATTTATATGTATAAAAATGCAGATAAATCTGTCTCACAGAATTGCTGTTACTGCCAATGATACAAGAAATTCATTTGAAAATTCCTCATAGTGGTGAAAGGTAAGAGGAGGAGGAAGGCAGTGTGCTACCGTGCCACTGATCCACACATCAGAGCCAAAGGAACCAGCATTTTCTTGAATCCAGGCTCTGTCTTGTAATTAGTGTGTGAGATGCACACTCCACCTTGATGATGTGCAAACTGAAGCAAAAAGAACTTCACAGGGTTCTTGTGAGGGTAAAATGATAGATATGAAAGCATTGCTATAAACAATACCATATACATTACAAAATGCTCTGGGTATCAAAATAACAATCAAGACTATTTCATAATAACCAAACATTCCACAATAAGATAACAAAACTTTTGGTAGAAACAATAAATATTTTAATTCCCTAGTTTTCCAACTATATCCTTGTAATTATGTTGTGCAAGCAACTTGTAAAAATTTGTTCTCTAAGTTAGGCTCCTGTAGAGACCCAGAGCCAGAGATGCTATTTTCCTTCATGCTTACATTTCAAAGGGATGGTTCCCAGGCCTTTCAGAAAAACATTTCCTAAGGCATAAAACTGGTAATAGGGGTTTTAATGGCAGTTGCGTATTCTCCTAAATTATCTACCGGTATTTGCCCAAACACTCCCTGGTACTTTATAATACTGCTTTCCCATATTTCACCCGAAATTAAATTGATAGAGTGGTTTTCACAGACTCCCACTGTCCTCCCCGACAGGGTTTCTCAGCTGCTACATTTTTTTTTTTTTTTTTTTTTTTTTTTTTTTTTTTTTTTACTAACATGAATTAAGAACAACGGATATTCATTAAACTGATGGTTTAAAAGAAAAAAAGTATGACAGGCAACAATCATGTTAAAATACTAATTTAAGTGAGCATTTATTATGTTTTAGCCGCGATGGAAAACAGCAGAAATGATGTTTTTTTTCAAAGGCTGGGATAGAAATCCTTTCATTCTCCAAGTCTGCCTTGCAGAGCTGTCCTTCTTGGCACCTAAACTATTTTGTTGTTGATTAGAGGGGAAAGTCAGTATCTTTACTTTCATATCTAAGACCATGATCAGCACCTTAGCCTTATAAAAGTGAATATATCACCAGACAGGGCTACACAGATAAGGAAGACTTTATTCAAGACTGTCGTAATAGATAAGAGGGATTAAACTCAACTCACCTGAATCAAAAGGCCGGAGCATTTTCAGGAATTTGGGAGGGTGGCCATTGTAGGCCTTGTGTTTTCTAATGGGCCTTACCCAAAGTAAAAGTCTAAGTCCTCCTGTCTTCATGAAAGAGGTAGTTTTACAATTTGGATGGAGGTTCCCACTGAAGTTAGGCTCCTCTGTACTCTTTTAGAGACACAGAGCCAGGGGTACTATTTTCCTTTATGCTTACATTTCAAAGAGATGCTTCCCAGACCCTTGAGAAATGCATTTCCTGGGGCATAAAACCGGTAATAGTCTTTAAAGAATATGTATATGCATTCCAAAAGCGCAGGGGAAGAATTTGCAATTACAAATTGTAATTACTTTTCTAAAGAAAACACTCTAAGAAAAGGGCAGTCAGGGGCCATTATGAGAAAGAAACATGTTTACACTTTAGTCAATTTGTGGGGAACATTATGACTGTGTTGGTCAGCCTATCTGATTTAGCTAACAAAAACTGGCGGGGGCTTTTAGAACGTGTAGTGTGGCATGGAAAATTCAACAGATTAAGAGACAATGGAAATAGCTTATCAGCCATGAATTATCGCAAATACAATATCTCTACTACCTCTATCAATGCAGCATTTCTTTACCATACCAGCAGTGACAGAATCAACTTTAGAAGCAACGGAAAGATGTCTTACTTGAGTAATCCATCATATTAAACCAATGAGCTGGATAAGGAAATACAGTCTTAACCATAAATAAAGGTTTTCCAGGTCCATCTAAGCACCACAAATGTTGGAAGCCTGTTTCAGGACATTTTTGCAACCTCAACCCCTCCATTCAACCATTCTATGAATCTGTGGAAGGTCAGAGCACATGGCATTTTTCTGTCTTTGTTAGTATGGGTACTGCTGTGTTGCAGTCAGATACTGATCAAGTGGATGACAAGACATGCTTAGTACACTTTATATCTGAAACTCTGGGTGCACACATGGTGTAAGGAACAAGTAACCACTCGGTCCATGACTTAGTGCTTCAGCAGAGTGGAAAGAACACCCCTGTTTTAGATGGAACTCTATCCCCCACAACTCATTTTTTGACACTTATTTCTCAATGTGACTGCATTTAGCAACAGAATCTTTAGGGAGGTGATAAAAGTTAAACCAGGTCATAAGAGTGAGGTTCTCCTCTAATGAGACCGGTGTGTTTCTAAGAAGAGGAAGACACATCAGTGATCTTTTTGTGTGTTTCTAAACTTTAGTCAATTTGTGGGGAACATTATGACTGCGTTGGTCACCTTGTGCAAAAATGTGGCCAACTGTAAGCCAAGGAGAGAGGCTACAGGAGAAACCAGTCCTAAAGCCACCTTAATCTTGAACTTCCAGCTTCCAGAACTATGAGAAAATAATCTTTGTTCGTAAGCCATCCCAGTCTATGGTAGTTTCTTTCCATCTTTCCCATCTTTCTTTTCTTTTCTTTCTTCCTTTCCTTCTCTTTCTTTCTTTCTCTTTCTTCCTTTCTTTCTTTCTTCTTTCTTTCTTTCTTTCTTTCTTTCTTTCTTTCTTTCTTTCTTTCTTTCTTTCTTTCTTTCTTTCTT
>NW_022436970.1:17404938-17699697 GCF_009761245.1 Sapajus apella | reverse complement strand
TCTCTCTTTCTCTCCCTTTCTTTCTTCTCTCTCTCTCTCTTGCTTTCTTTCTTTCCCCTGGTTGCATATTTTATTTTATTTATTTTTATTTTTTATTTTACTTTAAGTTCTGGGATACATTTGCAGAACGTGCAGGTTTGTTACATACATATACACGTGCCATGATGGTTTGCTGTACCTATCAACCCATCATTTAGGTTTTAATCTTTGCATGCATTAGGTATTTGTCTTGATGCTCTCCCTCCCCTTGCCCCCTACCCCACAACAGGCCTGGGTGTGTGATGTTTCCCTCCCTGTGTCAATGTGTTCTCACTGTTCAACTCCCACTTATGAGTGAGGACATGCAGTGTTTGGTTTTCTGTTCCTGTGTCAGTTTGCTGAAAATGATGGTTTCCAGCTTCATTCATGTACCGGCAAAGGACATGAACTCATGCTTCTTTATGTCTGCATAGTCTATGATATTTTCTTATGGAAGCCCTAATAAACCCTAGCAAACCAATGTGACCACCTTGCTAATTAGAGAGTTTGAACTCCAGTCTGAGTTCTGCCAATAACCAGCTTTAACTAATTTAAGCTTTTTAAGCATTGATGCTTTGCTTTGTAAGACAGTAATACTATTTCCTCTCCTGCAAGGATGTGGTGACGATGAAAGCTGCTAGAGCACTAGGGCCTGGCATGTAGGAAGTGCTCCATGTATTGGATTAGTTTACTCATCAAAATTGATTAGCTAAATGAATGAAAGCAAGAACGTTAAACATTTTAAGAATATATTTTGTATTTTTCTTCTCTAGTAAATGTACTTTTATTAGACACCATAGAGTTTTTCTTGCTTGAGAAAAATTGTTAATAAGTTGAGTTCAACACATTTCAAAATTGGAAAGTAAATTTACAAACAGGCACCTGCTTCCACAATACACTTTTAGCGGTAATTTGGAAAGGAAAATGCTGGACAAAGATGACAATTATCCTGATACATTATGGCAGGTCTTAAAGGCCAGGACTGCAAATTGATTCAGGTGTCACTTACACTTTAATGTTTGTTTGTTTACTCAGATCACAGGAGAGTAAATTCAGTAGCGTGATTGTTGATCTCACAATACATGACTTGAGGAGTCTGTAGCTCATGTATTATTCATGCTTAAGTCAAGTGATTTTGCAGATGAAATAATAGAACAGTTACCTCAAATTATCCATCATCTAAATACATAAATTTCAAAAGTTTTCCATTTTCAAAATGATTTTGCTGCTCCAATAGTGACATGAAAAGATGGTCAGGCAGTTCATTTGCTGTCACTTAATTCAAAGGAGATTATTAGTCATATTCGTGGATGAACAGGTATAATTGGATGACACATGCAAGTTGTGGCTTCATTTACTTGACAAAGGGCTGCTGAAAATTCCCCATATTGAGGCTATTTGAAAATGTGTTTTAAAATTAATTTAATAAATACTCCTGGTAACTCAAAATAAAATGTAATTTAGCGCAATGACATTCTAGTCAGATGTAACTATGGAAGATCAGATAGAAGAAAATCTGATAAGCTTGGATTTAGTAGCATCATTGATATTTCATGATTACATCGTTCCATAACCTGTGCATGTATCAGAAGATGAAGAATTAGATGAATACAAACTATCAAAAAATTATGAAATGTGTGTGAGTCTAGGGGAAAAATGTTTACAAGAGGTAGTAGTAAGTTTCTTTATTTTGTGTGTTTCTACCTTCAGACCTTATATTTTCTGGGTAGAACTTATGCACTACGGAAAAAAAATCATGTACTGACAATTTGTTTACCTTTAGTTAAAGAATAAGCACTAGTAGCAAAGAGAATAATTCGATTATTGACTACAGGTTTTCTAACAATGTAGGGTTATTCTGAGGATTGTCGTCTTGAAGAGAGACATAGGTACTTATTTTAGCAAATAGTATGAGGCTCTGGAAACTGAACAACGAGTACTGGGATCACAATTGTCAGAATACAGAGCCAACTACACTTTGTAAAAATGGAGTATTTCTGATTTCATATTTTGTGCTTCATATTTTAATTTTCATTTTAATGTAAACCAGTTCATCTGTAACTGTACATAGGTATCATAGACATTAAAAGAATAAAACTGCTAGATTATTTTTACCGGAAAGAAAAAATTATATTTCATTGAAGCTTAAAATTGTGCTCTTCTTTATATTTTGCTCCATGTAGGTGTTGAGAATCTAGTATTCCTCTCATTGCAATGAAATAATACTGTGTGTAAAGCACAGTATGTGATGACCTTGTTAGTCATAGTATTATCAGTATAATTCTGTCCAACTGTAACCACTAACCATGCTGAAGGCAACATAGCTGCATGATAGATAATTTGGAAAAAATCATTTTACTTTATTGGTGTTAATTAAAATTATTTTTGGATTGAGATCATGAAGATAAGGTTCATGTTGATTTGCAGGCTTATTTACGTACAACATAACCATGCTTTAAGAAAGAAAGCAGTTAACGCTGGCTTATTGTGTCCTCAAAATTTATTTATTAATTTGGCATCAAGTATTCTTAGAAGAAGCAACTCTGCATAAACTTTTATTTCTTATGTTTATAACATCCACGAAGTGAAGATCAAAGAACTGTGATGTAATGAATTGTAATTTAGCCTCCTTTGGGAAGTTAATAAGACCCTTTCAAGTAACCCTGTCTGATTGTAAAACTTAAATATTTGTTGTAAAACTAGTTATTTCTAGTTAGATCTTTCCAGATTTATGTAAACTTCTTTAGTCTCCTAGGTTTTTCTATATTACTGTTTTAAGACTTAAATAATATCACATATACTATGTAAGCAATGGTTCCACTTGGCAGTGCTTTATTTCATTAGCTTGGTGCCATCTTAAGGACTTATTTATTATGGTATTTTCCCTTCTATGGATAATAGTTTCTTAAGAATATTGGCATCATTATATCTGTTCAGAAAAACCATTAAAAATAAAATTGTAGGGGTAGGAAATGGCAAAAGATGTTCAATTTTGTGCAAATGAATTTTCCAATGAAGTTATAATACCAATTATTTGATTTGGATGAAACTTTTCTGAAGCAAATGATAAATGATGTCTCCCATGGCTCTATGTAACTCACCAAATTACAAGAGCAAATTCATTAGAAAACCACTATGTTGAGAGACATGATGGAGACAGAGATGTAGCAGACATGACTCCTGTCTATAAGAAATATAAAATCAAATAGTTAATACATGATACAACTAAAGTCTCCATACAAAAATATAGTTAAAATAATAGAGCATAACAGCCATACAGGAGTACACAAGATTGACTAGTATTTAATATCATTATTTTACAGACTTTAATTAACAGATTTAAAAATATTTCTTCAAGCTTTATTGAGAAGAGATGACTTTTGGGGACTGTGAGATTTTATACTAATGTTTCTTCATAAATGAGATTGACTTAGGTGCAGAGAAGAGAATGTCAAGGCAGATTAGAATGGATATGAGAGAGAAGTAATACTGCATACAGAGAGTTGGGACACAGTATGCAGAGTGCTATATATCACACCCTATCAGAGAGCATGCTCTCATCCTGCAGAAACTAAGGGACCGCTGACTTTTATTCTGATGACACACTTCTCTTTGCCTCTCTACTCTCCTGCCACCATCTTTCAAATTTAAAGACTCCCGCAATTCCACTGCTTTAAACTAGTGCCTCAAGAATGGTGGGCACTCAACTGATGGTTGTGGAATGAAGAATGCTGTTTTAGTAGAAAGACTAAATGTAGGTAGATAACTTAGAAGGCCATCATGCTAAATTAAAATTTTCAATACCATCTTGATTTTTTAAAAATTGTATAATTATATTTATCATTATTGTAAATCTAAAATTTTTTTTTTAACATAGAATTAAATTTCAGCACTCTCCTCATAAATGGTTACGGGAAAATTAATGATGATATATTGTGATGATGCTAATCATTGTTATGATTTTGTTTGATTGTTTCATACTATGCAAAAAATGTTAAAGAATTTTTTTAAAAGGTGAGGATAAAGTTTCAACTCATGATCTCCATTAAACAACAAAAACTGAAATGTGTCATTTATGTTGTGATGTCTTTGGCCCTGAGCACAAAGTTCACAGCATCAAGACCTAGAGAACTGTATTAAAAATTTCTGCAGATACAATGGCCCTGCTAAGCATGTTCTGGAAAAGCACAAAATACTTATACAGATTATCTATTTTAGAGTAAGAAATTCCTGGATGGCAAGTAGACCGAATAGCCTCTGAAAGACCTCTGCCTCCTGATCCCCAGAACTTGGGAAGATGTTATGCCACATAACAAGGAGAAATTAAGGTTGCATATGAAATTAAGGTTACCAATCAGCTGACCTTAAAGTAGAAAGATTATTCTGCATTATCTAGGTGTGTCCAGTCGAATTGCAAGAGTCCTTAAATTTGAAAGACGGTGGCAGGAAAGTACAGAGTCAGAGAGAAGTGTGGCATCATAAGAAAGGTCAGAAACTCAACTCAACAACACAGTGAAACAAATGATCCCGTTAAAAAGAGGGCAAAAGACATGCATAGGTGTTTCTCAAAACAAGACATACAAATGGCCACCGGGCGTATAAAAGTGCCCAACATCACTAATAATCAGCAAAATGTACACTAAAACCACAATGAGATAGAACAGAACACTAGTCAGAATGGCTATGATTAAAAACACAATGAATGACAGATGTTCATGAGGACGTGGAGAAAAGGGAACTCTAAACACTGTTGATGGGAATGTAAATCAGTATAACCTCTATGGAAAACAGTATGGAGATTTTTCAGAGAAATGAAAACAGAACTACCATTTGATGTGGAAATCTCACTACTATCTACCCACAAGAAAATAAAAGCAATCATAATATCAAAAAGATACCTATACCCGTGTGTTTATCACAGTACTATTCACAATAGCAAAGAGAGGGAATCAACTTAAATGTCTATAAACAGATGACTGGATTAAAAATGTGGTATACACTCACAATGGAGTACTATTCAGCTATTAAAAAATAATGAAATCATGTCTTTTGCAGCAATATTAATGAAACTGGAGGTCATTATTTTAAATGAAACAAGTTAGACACAGACAATATTGCATGTTCTCACTTACAAGTGGGAGCGAATTTATATGTACACATGGACATACAGTGTGGAATGATAGACAAAGGACACTAGGAAAGTGGGGGTGAAAAAAGGGGTAGATGATGAGAAATTACTTGATGGGTGTAATTATGTTATTCCACTGATGGGTACTCTAAAAGGTTCTATGCAGCATATCCATGTAACAAAATTGCAATTGCACGCCATAAATGTATGCAAATAAAAAATAATAATACATTTAGAAGAAGAATTGCTAGCTTAAGATGGAGGTTGTCATGAGCCAAGGAATGTGGTCACTTAGAAACTGATAAGGAGAAGGACACTAAACTCTCCTAGAGGAGCTTGCGTAAAGGAACACAGCCCTGCAAACGCTAGATGTTAGCCCAGTGGGACTCATTTTAGATTCTGAACTTGAGACTGCAAGAAAATTTGTTTTCTTTTAAGTCACTAAGTTTGCAGCAATTTGTTATGTCAGTGATGGAAAACTGATACAGTTTAGTAAATGTTTTTATTGTGACATATTTTAAAATCCAAAACACCCCTTTCTAAAACTGTTGAATTTTCCAAGATTTTTCTCAACATGATGTGTGCAATTTTCCAGCATTCAGGAGCATTTCTTCTTGGCATCATCTTGTTGCAAGAGCAACTAAATAAACAATTCCTTGTTATTAGACCGTATTAGCACATTTAAACTTTGAAAATATGTTTGTATTTTTCAATTCATTGCTATAGCCATAGTCATTTCTGTTTTGATATATATATAAACATAGAAACAATTTTAAAACTTAACAAAGGTGTCTGTGTGATAATTACATTTCAGCTAGCTTTCAAAATGCAGAAAAGGAAGAAATATGCATTTAGTTTTGCATTTGTCTCTTAGGAATATAACTACCTACCTCATACCATGTTATACAACAGTTTTACTAGATATCAAGTTAACACAATCTATATTATTTTAATTGAAAAATATTACATTTAATGAATTCATTAAACTCTCCATTTACCTTTGGTTTGAGGTTTTTTTTTTTTTAATTGTGGCCCAAATCATTCTAATGACCTATGATAGCATCTTTAGGAATAATGAAATCAGAATGCATGTATCTATTTCTTTGGTAAACAACAATTCTTCCTTAAAACATCCTTTCTAACCATTGGTTAAGCTGCCTCATTAGGCTTGTAGACCATCTTACAGCCTCTTTTGGTTCTAAGATCTTTTATGTTCTTGAAAACTATTAGCCAAAAATTTACATGCACTGAGATATATACCAGATGCAGAAGGGCACCTTGGGATGAATGCATCATGGACAGGAATTCATCACAGCTGACAGCCTCTTTATTTTGCTCACCTCCTCATGTGGAGTGCACCTGCAGCACGCTGGCACTCCATGTGGAAGCTGTTTTGGAGACTTCCAAGATTAAAGCTACTGTTAGATATTTCTTCTTTCATATTAGGCTTTTGATTTTTTTCCCCTCACAGTATTACAGTTTGGATCCTAATCTCAATTCTTTTTACTGCTTTTCTATCTTTCTTTTAAAAAAAATCTGCTGCAGGGCTCTGAAGGAAAGGCCAATCATAACAGCTTAAATATCATTTTTTTTTCTAGCTGGATCAGTATGAAAATAATATCACTGCGCTTTCCTCTACTCTGGGCACTTTCATGCAAATATCCTGGAACAGTTTCCTAAGCATTGACTGGTGCTTTCCATGTCTTTTTTAGAAGAAATGAGGACTTAACATAAGAATCAATCCATTTTATGCTGAAGCTTAAGCCCTCCAGGGAAGAGTTGTTTCAGCAACAAACTAGTTGTTCACAGCTTTTTAGGGGGTACAAAATCTTTTAGAATTGAGGCTTTTTAAAATGATTAATTAATGCATTTATCAATTTTTAGTCTGTTTGAGTCATGCTTCCTATCTTCCAGACAGTCTGCAGGGGCCTGGGTATAAAGTGATTAATAACCAAATAAAATATCTGTCTTTACAAAACATACAGTATAAAGAAATGAAGCTCAACATTCTTATGTACAAGACTCTCCTAGAAGACCTGCCTCAGGACAGGCTGCGGGGTCCGACTCCCAGCATTTCTAAATCAGTAGGTCTGGCGTGAGGCCATGAACTTGCATTACACGTGATGCTGATGCATTGTGAGAACTACCATGTGGATAATTGTAAAGCCTATGGTAATTGGATATTTGAGCATGTCGCTGAATAACATGCCAATGTTCGTGTAAAAAAAAAAAGCAAAAATGGAAAAAGAAGATGAGTGCATGAGTTTACATTAGAGCAGCCTCCAGAGAATCTTAGAAAATTGGGAGCACCTATGGGGAACCATAAACTTCATTAAGACAACGGGATGAAGAGGGAAAAAAGGGTAAATGTTAAAACCACGTTGCGGTGTTGTTAGCTGGGGAGTTTTTTGCAATGCTGAAAGAAAATTTAGATAAAATAATCTAGGGCATTTTACAGGTATTATTGGCATTTAAAAATTAAGATCTACTAAATCTACAAAAATTTGTTTTGCCTCTGATTGGACTGGCAATAATGGAAGGGAAGAGATGCAAATACAAATGAATACTTCACAACTTTGCCTCAGACTCATCTTTTGTTGAAAGCATTATGGATATAGATCTTGCAAATTTAATTTCTTATATGGTTGTGTATTTTCCTTAAGCAAAGATTTATTCCGAGGTACACCTGTAAATGTTTAAAAACTGAAGATGAGGAGGGGCCGTCTTTTATAATGATTGCCCATAGCCAATTTCAAACTATCAAACGTTTCAACAACCAGCTCTTGTAAAATTCTTGAAAATTTAGCAATTAGCTCTTTTGAGCCAGAATTAGTATGGTCCTATTCATTTATCCTTAAATCACATTGCTTACAGCAGCTTAGACTTAGATATTTGGAAGCATAGACATGTTTATTGTAATCCTGTCATTTTAACAGAAAAAGGCAACTTAATATTTAAAGATCTCTTCAATTATTAAAAATTCCAAGAATAAAAATGTCACAAAGTCATAAGTAAACATTGTAGGTTTTGAGGCTATTTTAAAGTTTTCCACTCAAATGTATGCAAAAATTAACTATCTTAACCGAGTCTGTAAATTCAGGTGATGATTAATATTCTCATCATATATATTTAGAATTGTATTTTGTTTAAAGTGTATTCACTGAATCCTTTTGGGTACCAGGGAACAAACCAGGCTCTGTAGGGATGTTAATGCATAAAAAGCTCTCAAGCATGTTATGGGAAGGGAACAAATGTATATATTGATATAGGGTGGAATATTTATGATAGGTGTTACTCTGAGGATGGCCCTCACTACAAGTTCCTCACCTTGTTTATGTTCTTTCAGGCATGATTTGGTTCTGTCAGGGCTGGTTCCTTTAAAAGTGTTCTTTGTCTTGGGACTTTATTAATTTAATGCAATTATCTATTGAGAGTGGCTGCAATTGCATCTGTATGTTATAATGAGACCCAAACACTGTGTATCATAAATGAATGTTAAGAAAACTAAAGGCTCTGATGAGATCTGTTATTGATCTCCAATTTTTATCACTATAAATTGCGATAACCCTTAGGCATAGAAGCTACAGCAGTATTTTAGCCGCGCCCTTTATGTTCTCTTGTGATTCTCAAGTCATCCTGCCTTTTTTTTTCTTTTTGTTCTGAGAGAGTGTCTCACTCTGCTGCCCAGGCTGGAGTGCAGTGGCCCCAGGCTGGGGTGCAGTGATGAGATCTCGGTCACTGCAACCTCCACCTCCCAGGTTCAAGTGATTCTCTTGCCACGGCTTCCCGAGTAGCTGGGATTACAGGTGCACACCCCCTGGCCTGACTAATTTTTGTATTTTTAGTAGAGATGGGGTTTCACCATGTTGTCTGGGCTGGTCTTGAACTCCTGACCTCGGGTGTTCCACCCACCTTGACCTCCCAAAATGCTGTAGTTACAGGCATAAGCCACCATGCCCAGTCCCTCAAGTCATTCTTATCTTACCTTGTTGACCCTGCACTAACGTATGTGCATCTTGTTTCAGAGAATTGTAGATGACTGAAGTAGCCATTCACCTTGACTTGGTAAATAAATGCCAGTGATGGTCCAGCTCACTTTAAGAAAATAATATACATACATACATACACACACACACACACACACACACACACATTAATTTTACAATTTAAACATTCTCTATTGAAGTCTGTATGGCAACTACCTTTTTTGTGTGGGATTAACATTGCTGTGATAACACAGTGCCAAGAATGAGTTTAAAAATGTGACTTACTCATGGGATGCGGGCAAGAGTATACATTCCATACTCACATGTATCTCAGGAAGAGCAGCCTTCACCATCACCTCACTGCTGCCGTGTCCAGCTCTTTAACACTGGCCATCGCTGGACAGACAGGCCTTGCTGAGTCATGATGATTGAACTGTATTCTTTTATTTTGTGTGCAATTTGTTAGTTATATACATTTGAGCATTGGAAGTAAGCCTTCAATACCTAATCCAGGAATCAATTTAGAACATATAAATTATTCCACAAATTCTCACCATTTTCATAATTTTGAGACAGCCTTAAGATATCAAAAGAGAAAGGCAAAATTACTCTCTCAAAATTAGTACTATTTCTATATTTTGTGAACAATACATATAGTCAGGGTACAGACTGTGTTATGTGAAAATGTCAAAATCCAGAATATTATTATATCTTATATGTAACTGTAGTAAAAATAAACTTTTCATAAATAAATCTAAAATATTTTCAAATAATTTGCTTTCCACACAAATTCTAAGCAATGACATCATGATCTATTGATCCTCCCACACACTGAAAACTTAAGACAAAAAGACTTTTAATAAAAAGCAACTTGAGGGGAAAACTAAGAGGGTTGACAACAAGGATTGACGAGGACAACAAGGGTTGAAAAGTGACCTTTTGGGAACTATGTTCACTGTTTTAGTAATGGGTACACTAGAAGCCCAATCCCTACCAATATGGCAAAAAAATGCAGCAAACATGCACATGTACACCCTGAATCTAAAATAAAATATCATTAAAACACACACACACACACACACGCACGCACATATATATGTTTAAAAAAGCAACTTGAGCTACTTCCTTAATAAACTCTTGGCTTTTCTGAAAGCAAAAAGATTTAAAAATTTTAGGCTGGGTGCAGTGGTTCACGCCTGTAATCCCAGCACTTTGGGAGGCCGAGGCAAGTGGATCATGAGATCAGGAGACCAAGACCATCCTGGCCAACATGGTGAAATCTCGTCTCTACTAAAAATACAAAAATTAGCCAGGCATGGTGGCATGCGCCTGTAGTTCCAGCTACTCAGGAGACTGAGGCAGGAGAATTCTTGAACCTGAGAGGCGGAGGCTGCAGTGAGCCAAGATCATGCCACTGTGCTCCAGCCTGGGTGACAGAGTGAGAAAAAAATGTTATTGCTAACTTAACATTTCTAAATAATATCTTTGTTTTATAATTAATTGTTTCTCATATTTAAACTTCCTGTGTAGACTTAGGTAGGATAGATGAATAAATTATTGCTGAAGATTAGCCCATCAAAATCTTATAATGTAAAACTAATATGCATCATATGCAGGTTGCACTGGTTTTAGTTTCTGTATTGGGTATAACTTTAAGTAATATAGCTTTGTTCTTTTTTGCATAACATAGCTACTGTCTTGATGTCTTGTGTCTCCATTTTTAAACATGTTGGAGTTCTTACTTTTTCTTCCAACTCTCCTCTCCGAGTTTGATCTCTCAACCTCTCTCCTTTACACTTTTAGTTTTATAATGTCAAAGTTAATAAAATTTAAATTTTATCTACAAGTGAATTCTTAGAATTGAAATTCAAAAAAAATTGCAATCTGTTTTCCTGTGAATTTCATTTACTGCAGAGACAAGCAATCTACTATTATCACATTTTTTTCCTTTCTGATATTTGTAAAGCTTCCAAATGTCTTCTCTTATCCAATGCTTGACATTTTCTTTTCCAATTTTTTTTAAAGTCCTCCAACTTAGCTATTATCCTTGTACTTTTCTTTATTGTGTTCCTGATGTTTGTTCAATATTTTCATCTTTTTCCATTGATATTTTGTTTCTGCTTTAGCATATTCTTAATAAACTTCCTTGGAAATCTGTACAAGTAGTTTCATTTTTTTTTGGTACACCTGGTATTTTTTATTCTGTACTAACATTTTCCTGAGAGTGTGGCTGAGCATACAATTACAGTGATTACATTTCCCTTTATTAAATCTACGGAATCTATTCATCGTCTTTTAGCATTCCATGTTACCAGTGACAAGTCTAATATCTCCTTGACTCACATCTTTCTTGGTCATCTATTTTATTTGTTATTGCTATTATTGCTGCTATTACCATTGCTGTTGTTTTGAAAGCCTTCATGATTTTCTCTTTATTTTTGGTGTTTAAAAAATATAATGAAATAGACAATAAGTTTTTTGTTTGTATGATTTTTATTCTTTGCTCTGGGCACATATGACTCCCTTATCTGCATACCAATGCCAGTCACATCTTGAAAAGGTTCTGTTTATTTTCTAATTTATTTAATAAATTCCTTCCTTCTCTTTGTTGTCTCTTTCTAAATGTCCTGTAAAATTAATACGTTAAATCCTTTAATTTTTTTCTCATAAGTATTCTGGGAGATTGATTTTGTTGTATCCATGAACAGTCTTTGTTCTCTCTCTCAGTCTTACTTTCTGGGATTTTGTCTAAAACTTTTAAAGTCAACCTAAAATAAAAATTCAATATATTTAACTTTAACTACCATATTTTAAATGTATGTGTTCTTCCTTAGTTTGGGTGTTTGTATTTTGTATTAACCCCTAGTCTGTTAATATTAGATATTTTTCTTCAATTTCTGAACCTGTCCATGAATCCAGTCATTTATTTATTTATTTTTTTGATTTATCTCTTTATTTCATGCTCAGTGCTTTGCTCGAAGGTCTTGAATCTCTCACCTGATTCTTCCTGTTGAAGACCGGAACAATAGCTCTGAAAATCCACGGTGCTTGTGGACTGGTCATCGTTGTTCCTGAGAGCGCGAGTGAGGATACAGTCATTTGGATATGCAATCTTTAAATTCCAAAGTGAAAAGATCATGTATCTCCAGTATTTATTTAAATTTCTTAAGAAAATAATTTTTAATTTTCCATGTTGGATTAGAAATTGTGTGGCTTTTTCTCACCCAGAATTTCAGTGTAAACTCTTGTATTCGACCTCAGGGTTTTTGTTGTTATTTGTTTTTAAAATTGTACCTGTAATTTCCAAGTCCCATGTCTCTCTGAGTGACTGCTTTGTGACTCCATCAACTTGCTGAGGAGTGACCCTAGGTTGTGGTTCTCTTTCTGTGTCTGTCTCTCTCTTCCTTTTTTATTTTGGTCTTTATCTTTTAATCTTTTTTGAGATAGGGTTACTCTGTCACCCTGGCAGGAGAGCAATGGTATGTGATATGGTTTGGCCCTCTGTTCCCTATGTCCCTACCCAAATCTCATCTTGAATTGTACTCTCATAATTCCCACATGTTGTGGGAAGGACCCAGTGGGAGAAAATTGAATCATGGTGGCAGTTCTCCCACATTGTTCTCATGGTAGTGAATAAGTCTTAGGAGATCTGATGGTTTGAAAAGGGGAAACCTATTTTTCCTGGCTCTTATTCACTTTCTTGCTGCCACCATGTGAGATATGTCTTTCACCTTCCACCAAGATTGTGAGGCCTCCCCAGCCATGTGGAACTGTAACTCTAATAAACGTATTTCTTTTGTAAATTGCCCAGTCTCAGGTATGACTTTCTCAGCAGCTTGAAAATTGACTAATACAGTAAATTGCTACTAGTAGAGTGGGGTGCTGCTGAAAAGATACCCAAAAATGTGGAAGCAAATTTGGAATTGGATAATAGGCAGAGGTTGGAATAGTTTGGAGGACTCAGAAGAAGACAGGAAAACGTGGGAAAGTTTGGAACTTGTTGAATGGCTTTGACCAAAATCCTGACAGTGATATGAACAATAAGTTCCAGGCTGAGGCAGTCTCAGATGGAAATGAGGAACTTGGGAAGTGGAGCAAAGATGACTTTTGTTATGTTTTAGCAAAGAGACTGGTGGTATTTTGTGACTTCCCTAGAGATTTGTGGAAGTGTGAACTTGAGAGAGATAATTTAGGGTATCTGGCAGAGAAATTCCTAAGCAGCAAAGCATTCAAAATGTGACTTGGGTGCTGTTAAAGGCATTCAGTTTTACAAGGGAAGGAGAGCATAAAAGTTCAGAAAATGTACAGCCTGACAATGTGATAGCAAAGAAAAACCCATTTTCTGAGACGATTTCAAGCCAACTGCAAAAATTTGTGTAAGTAACGAGGAGGTGAATGTTAATCTCCAAGATAATGGAAAGAAAAATGTTCCCAGAGCAAGTCAGAGGGTTTTCACAGCAGCCCCTCCTATCACAGGCCCAGAGGCCTAGGAGAAACTGATTTTGTGGGCCAGATCCAGGTTTCCCCGGTTGTGCAGCCTAGGGACTTGGTGCCCTGTGTCACAGCTGTTCCAGGCATGGCTAAAACGGCTCAATATAGAGATTGGGCCGTGACTTCAAGGGTGCAAGCCCTCCGTGGCAGCTTCCACGTAGTGTTGAGCCTGAAAGTACACAGAAGTCAATAATTTGGGTTTGGGAACCTCTGCCTAGATTTCAGAAGATGTATGGAAATGCCAGCAAACATAAGTTTGCTGTAAGGATGGGGTCCTCATGAAGAACCTCTGTTAAGGCAGTGCAGATGGGAAATGTGGGATGGGAGCGCCCACACAGAGTCCCTACTGGGAAACCGCCTAGTGCAGCTGTGAGAAGAGGGCCATCATCTTCCAAATCCAGAATGGTAGATCCACAGATATCTTGCACCATGCACCTGGAAAAGCCACAGACACTCAATACCAGCCCATGAAAGCAGCCAGGAGGCAGGCTATACCCTGCAAAAACACAGGAGTGGAGCTGCCCAGACCATGGGAACCCACCTGCTGCATTAGTGTGTCCCAAGTTGCAAGACATGGAGTTAAAGGAGATCATTTTGAAGCTTGGAGAGTAGACTGCCCTGCTGGATTTCGGACTTGCACAGGGCCTGTAACATCTTTGTTTTGTCCAATTTTTCCCATTTGAAATGGCTATATTTACCCAATGCCTGTACCTACATTGTATCTAGGAAGTAATTAACTTTCTTTTGATTTTACATGCTCATAAGTGGAAGACACTTGCCTCATCACAGATGAGACTTTGGACTGTGGATTTTTGAGTTAATGATGAAATGAGTTAAGACTGGGGGATTGTTGTGGAGGCATAACTGGTTTTGAAATGTGAAAACATGAAGCTTGGGAGGGGTTGGGGGTGGAATGATATGGTTTGGCTCTGTGTCCCCTGTATCCCCACCCAAATCTCATCTTGAATTGTACTCCCCAAATTCCCACATATTGTGAGAGAGACCCAGTGGGAGATAACTGAATTGTGGGGGCGGTTCCCCATATTGTTCTCATGATAGTGAATAAGTCTCACAAGATCTGATGGGTTTGATAAGGGGAAACCCATTTTTCTTGGCTTTCATTCTCTTTCTTGCTAATGCCATGTCAGATGTGTCTTTCACTTTTCTCCACGATTGTGAGGCCTCCTCAGTCAAGTGGACTTGGAAGTCCAATAAATCTCTTTTTCTTTTGTAAATTTCCCAGTCTCAGATGTGTCTTTATGCAGCATGAAAATGGACAATTACAGCATGTTCATAGCAGACTGCAACCTCAACCTCCCAGGCTCAATCAATCCTCCTGTCTTAACCTCCACTCACAACAGCTGGGTACAGGACTGAACCATCATGCCTGACTAAATTGTATTTTTTCTTTTTGCAGACATGGGGTCTTGCTGTGTCCCCTAGTCTGGTCTCAAACCCCTGAGCTCAAGTGATCCACCTATACTGGCTTCCCAAATTGTTGCGATTATAGGTGTGAGCCCCCATACCCAGCCATGTCTGTCTCTGTCTTCCTTTACCTCTTCTATCAATTTTCAGTCTTCCAGAATGTCTTAAAAAGCTCATCTGGAAATGATGTATCTGACATTTTGAATTTCATATAATACCTTCTTATTACTTGTTTTACATTAGGCCTTTGAAGAGAAAGGGATTAAATGCCTGTTTATATGTCATTGTATATTAGTCATTCAGAATAACAATTCAATTTTTCAATTATTTTGAGTTTTGTCATAGCAAAAAAACTCTCAGAAAAGTAAAAATTTAGTCAAACAAAAACAAAATTTTCTCCTGAACAATTGGAGAGTAATTTGCCAACTGGATGCCCCATTACTCCCAACCATTTTGTTGCTTATTTCTTATAAGCAAGGACGTTTTCTGACACAAGCACAATCAAACCATGAAACTTAACATCTCTTCCTCATATCATCTAATCCTTGTCTCCCATTTGACTTTGAGCAGTTTTGCCAATAATCTAATTTATTGCAAAGGAACATATCCAGCATCAAGTGCTGCATTTACCAGCAATTTTCTTCTAAGCTCCCATAGGTTGGAGGGTTCTTCAGCCATTCCTTGACCTTAATGACCTTGAAGAGTTTGATATTAGAAACTTCTTCTTTAGAAGGTCCTTACTTTTGGGTTACTTCGGTGTGTTCTCTTGATCAGATTGAGATGATGCATCTTTGGCAGGAATATCATAGGAGTGATGCTATATTCTTTTCAATACTTTCATGTATTAATCTGCATACAAAAATACTTTGCAGCAAATATTAAAACCTAAAAGGAATTTTTGAAATCTAATCACTAAAGAAGATAAAAACATAGGCATCAAAATAAAATACAGTGTTTTTCAATCTTTTACACATTTAGTGAATGAAATACTTTTTGGTTTGTTATGGATTTATCAATGCATAAATAGAAAATTCACAATAAGTATAAAAATATCTTAAATGAAGAAAATCATTTATTATTTACTAAATGGGAGATATTTGTTAATATGGATGGATTTTTTAAATCTTTCTTTTCTAAAAAAAAGTAAAATATTCTCTGTATATCCTTGTGTTTATGAGTAATTTTAGGATGATTGCCAGTGTATGTGTCAATAATTTTTATTACTTTTTGGTAGCATAGTAAAAGAAAAATGTAATGCAGATATTTATTTCAGCATCCAAAACATTGAGTGGTCTCAGCCAAATTCAGACAAATTGTTAAGCATAATTATGGAGGCACATAGACAGCTTCACAAAATCTAAGAAAATGAAATATCAGTTGAAAGCAAAAAATCAAAGACAAATGCATTGACCTTGCAATTGAGTCACTAACTTTTTTTTTCCATTTATTTATTTTATTGCATTTTAGGTTTTGGGGTACATGTGAAGAACATGCAAGATTGTTGCATAGTATACACGTGGCAGTGTGATTTGCTGCCTTCCTCCCCATCACCTACATCTGGCATCTCTCTCCCATGCTATCTCTCCCCAACTCCCCACCCCCCACCGTCCCTCCCCTATTTCCCCCCAACTGACCCCAGTGTGTAGTGCTCCTCTCCCTGTGTCCTTGTGTTCTCATTGTTCAACACCCGCCTATGAGTGAGAACATGCGGTGTTTCATCTTCTGCTCTTCTGTCAGTTTGCTGAGAATATTGGTTTCCAGGTTCATCCTTGTCCCCACAAAGGACACAAACTCATCGTTTTTGATGGCTGCATAATATTCCATGGTGTATATATGCCACATTTTCCCTGTCCAGTCTATCATCAATGGGCATTTGGGTTGGTTCCAGGTCTTTGCTATTGTAAACAGTGCTGCAATGAACATTCGTGTGCATGTGTCCTTAGAGTAGAATGATTTGTAATCCTTTGGATATATACCCAGTAATGGGATTGCTGGGTCAAATGGAATTTCTATTTCTAGGTCCTTGAGGAATCGCCACACTGTCTTCCACAATGGTTGAACTAATTTACACTCCCACCGACAGTGTAAAAGTGTTCCTATTTCTCCACATCCTCTTCAGCATCTGTTGTCTCCAGATTTTTTAATGATCGCCATTCTAACTGGCGTGAGATGGTATCTCAATGTTGTTTTGATTTGCATTTCTCTGATGACCAGTGATGATGAGAATTTTTTCATATGTTTGTTGGCCTCATGTATGTCTTCTTTTGTAAAGTATCTGTTCATGTCCTTTGCCCACTTTTGAATGCGCTTGTTTGTTTTTTTCTTGTAAACTGTTTTAGTTCTTTGTAAATTCTGGATATCAGCCCTTTGTCAGATGGGTAAACTGCAAACATTTTTTCCCATTCTGTTGGTTGCTGATTCACTCTAATGACTGTTTCTTTTGTTGTGCAGAAGCTAAGTTTTGATTGCTAATGATTTATCCACTAACTGCAATTGCCCGTACTTTTGTCTATAGACTCCGAAGATGTTTACACTCAAGAAATTGCTCTCAGAATTTCAGTTATTTGAAACCAAGAAATTATAAATTGAATCTTTTAACTTTGTTAAACCACAGAATTTAAAATGTTTAATATTGCCATAGAATGAGATAACTTTATCTTCACATTGTGAATTCAAATGAAACTGAACATAGAAATGTCCATAAAACCTCTTTATCCATTTCTCTTCCGTTAAATTTCTGATTATATTTCATTCCATTGGAGCAAAATGAATAAAGAACACTCTTATTAAACTCCTGCATTCCTTTCTTGAACAATGCTTAAATCCAGGCCCAAAAGGAATTTAACAAATCTGCACTGATTTTGCTGAAGATATTATTATTGTTGTTGTTGTCATCATTATTTAACCTAGGCTTTTAGTTAATTGTGATTTAAAAAGAGCCATCATGTCATATTTCTTTTGACTTTAATGAAATAGACCAAAATGTTATGGAGAATAAAATTTGACTGGGACTCAAGGAACTGGCAATTCATTATAAATTTGTAGTTATCTTTATTACTAAGCTTCACAGATCTTTTAGTCTTTAGTAGTCTCCCCAACTTCTGGTAGCTTTTCTGGAAAACAGGAGCTTGAACAGATACAATTTTTAATTAAGATAAAGCATTATTTTTAGCCAAATGTCAGTATAAATATTTACCACATTATCTACTTTAAATGCCATTAATTTCTTTTTTATTTCTATAGAAGCATCTTCCATCTTTAACTACAATATTACAAGATTTGTAAAAATAGTTATTTGATTTCTGCAATGAAATATTGGCAAGTAAATGAATGTGGTAAATAGTTTTGTACTTTAAGTCAGCTTTAACCTAGGGTCATTAGATAGAGAATACACTTTTAGGTACAAAAGAAATATCTACTAAACTCAACTTAAAATATTTATTAAAAATTGTGTATTTACATTAATTTTTTTCCAGGACAGTGATTAACAGAAACAAATTCTTTATACATAATTCGCAGTACTTTTCTACCTAAGTAATTATGTTCAATAGATTCTTGTACATTTATAAATTCTTGTACTTTAAAGAGTGATTGGGAAACCAAACAACAAATACCCTGAATTCTACATAGGATTTAACAAGAATGAGCTGGTTCTTCTTTGTCTTAGCCTAAAGTTCACAGAGATTCTGATATCTTCAAATTAGTATTTTGAAAGAGATGCTTTTCAAACTCATTACATTTATACATGCATTATTAGTGATAGAGGTATTTTCCTTTTCAGTAATGAGGGAGTATGGCTTATTTAAACAAAAGAAAAATATATAAGCATTTAAGCAATAGTTTTCACTTCCTACCTTTATGGTCATTTTTTTTTTTTTAGCACAGTGATTACTTATACAAGGCATTTACCCTAGGAGAAAACACGTTTTAAATTGCTGTCATTTTTCAGTTTGAATGTAATAACTTTCTAGCAAACACAATAGATGCAATGCTTTATTTAACTGTCATGGAAATATACATACAGTATGTACATTTAAAATATAAGCAGTATGTAAATTACATAAGCAAAAAATATGTTTCTATCCCCATTATTATCTTCTATTTTTTCTCTAATCAAGTAAACAATTGTATTCCTTTTCACTTTTTTTTTTTTTTTTTTTTTGGAGACCGAGTCTCGCTGTCTTGCCGAGGTTGGAGTGCAGTGGCATGATCTTGGCTCACTCCAACCTCTGTCTCCCAGGTTCAAGCGATTCTCATGCCTTATCCTCCAGAGTAGCTGGGATTACAGGTGCCTGCCACCACGTCTGGCTAATTTTTGTGTTTTTAGTAGAGACAGGGTTTCACTATGTTGGCCAGGCTGGTCTTGAACTTCTGACTTCAAGTGATCCACTCACCTTGGCCTCCCAATGTACTGTGAGTACAGGGGTGAGCCACTGCATCCAGCTTTGTGAGTTTTTTTCAATTTTGCAGAAAATGTACAAAATTTCAGTATATTTTCTTGCTCATATTTGCATGTCCTCTTAATGATGACCAAGAGGCATTTGCTTTAAGTGTACAAAAATGGCAAAAGACAAATATGTATTTTAACAATGATTATTCATACAACACATGTGTGTATAACTGTAGTAAAGGAGAAGTTCTTAAATAAGTAATTTGTGACAATTGATAAATAATAGACTAGATTATCAATGAGTGTCAAATAAACTATTTTCTCTTGTGATATTTAACGAATAGAATACATGCCACAGTACTTGGATAGATAAACATTTATCTTTCTTAGATATTGAGGCCGACCAGATAATTTCTGAATACCACTTTCAATATTATCAGTCTATAAATACTAGTTAAAATTATTTTTCAACTCTTGGGAAAGCTGCCTTGTAGCTTTTAAACACAGTCAGTTTATTAAATTCTGCAGGTTTGCCACTTCAATATTCACTTGATAATAAAGTAAGACCTTGTTTCCAATTCATATGGATTCCATGTGGTTTTGTCAATAATTACTAGGGGTGTTCTTTGAAAATGTTATCAATAGCAGCTGCATACCTGGCTAATTCAAGCTCAGTCTTATCTTCTACCCTGTTTTTGCCGTTTCTTCCACTGCTTCTCCAGGGAAGTGAATGGGTTGCTCCATGGTTTGTGTCAGGTTGCATCGCTGAACCAAAAGCACAAGGAACATAGGGATGTTTTCACCCACTGCTCCGTCAAAGAACAGAGTCAGTAACTCACCGCTCATGAGATTTTGTTTTTCTATGTTTCCAGTCATTTATTTATTGATTTTTTATGTGCAAGTTATTTCAGTCAACCCTCCAAACACATAAAACACTTACCAGTGATTATGAATAAAAGTGGTTATATGCCTACTATTTTAAATCTAATAGAACAGTGCTTTAAAACTTTTAAAACGATTTTCTACTTTAATATTTTTTACTTGAAACATTTTGAATTTTTTTACTTCTAGGTTTTACTGTTTTTACTTTTAAAGTGGAGTTGTGACACAAGAATTTAAGTTTTGAACGCCAGCAATGAGCAGGTAAAGTTAATTGGTAAGTTTAATAACACTTTTGAGAATCCTAGGGGAACCATTTCTTATCCCTGATGACATAATAAAAGAATAGTCAGATTATTACTTGACATTTCAATAAGGGATGCTAAGTGTCTCAAAGTGTAAAGTGGCAGGAATAACTATACCACTTTGCAAATGCAAAGATTGAAAACTTCGTACCCCAGTGGTGTAATGGAAAATGTTCAAAATCAGTTCTTGGGGGATAAAGGAAATTATGCTTTGTGGAATTTGCTGATTTTCATGATGTAAATAGCACCACTGTAGCTGATAAGCTATCAGCGTGCTAGTGTGGATTCACTAGACACAGAGTGGTGAAAAGTTACATAGTAGCACATCATTATATAATATTTCTACCATGTGGATGCATAGATATAAATAAATTCAGGAGTATATTATAATAGTATAAGATCATAACAGCATATTAAAAAGAAATTATGCTTACATATTACTTTTGTTTTAGCATGATTTTACTGCAAATTTACATATTTTAATTTTTAGTAATGTCTGTATGTAATAACTGGCACACAAATTTCCAGAAACTATCAAGCAAGGCTCATGAATAGATTAGGGCACTTCGAACCCACCAGTGTCTCAGCAGCCCCATGGAGCTCTTCTTGAGAGATCCTGAAAGCAGTAAATTATAATTATGAGAGGTAAATGTAGACGATGTATTTAGAGGCAATGTGCTGTCGAGTGGCCTGTTTTGAGAACATCTTTTTCATCCTTGGTGAGTCTGTATGTGTGTCTGTGTGGGGACGGAGTTTGGAGATTGTGTAGAGCAATTTAAAACAAATAGCTTCAGCTCCTAAAATAACACAATTTTCAAACTACCCAAAGCATGACTTTAAAAAGCCCATTTCTTTCCTGCCTTAACATTTAGGAGCTGTCCTTCTGGGCTTGTTGTCAGGTTTTATGTCAAACTGCTTTTCCCCTAACTTTTGTGTTCATTGCCACACTCTTATAAAACCCCCTGTACTGACTGGCTGCGGTTATTATGCTTTAGATGAAGGCTCTATGTTGAAAGCCAGTTATGAGTTTCTGTCCCAGTGGATCATACGATGAAGTCGAAGCAGGCTGTCATCCCAAAGCTATATAATAGCCTCAGATGGGGAATACAAAAGCGCCACAGATTATTGATAGAGTCATATCTGCAGTTCTGCTGACAAATTTGATGTCTCCTTTGCTAGGTTTCTAATATTAAGAAATATTTCTGGTAGCATGTCATTGCATTGAGTCATTTGGAGTGGAGATGATGATTTAGATTTCTAGTTTTTATTCTGATAATGAGGAATGATTAATTCTTATTTTGACAATGAGTAGCAATATGCAGAATGTCTAAATGACACAGTAAAACAGAACAATTAATCAGAAATGTAGGTCCATTTTAAATCTACAAAACAACAAAAAATAACAGAAGCAAAACCTCAGGGATGTCACAATGATCATTCATTATTTTTATAGAAATGATTTTTCCTGCTAAAATACTCATTTCCTGAATAACGCACATACGATAAAAAGTTAGCAATTATTTTATCAGTACCTTAAGCAGAAATCAAGAAGTGAGTAGTAAAAATAATAATTTGTTTTGTTTTACTTTGTTTCGGCTGACAACTAGATTGATGCATTGGCACAACTCAGTGACATAGTTACAATTCAAAAGTATTTTCTAGCTTGGCATAAATTTTTAATTTTTTTTAATGCCACTCTATGGCAAAACTAGTATGAAAAAAACTCTTTTTGACATTATAAAATGCTATTTTAAAGACATAGTGTTGACATCTCCCAGGCAACGGAATAATCGTTGAATTTAGAATATTCCTATGCTACATTTTTGTTCATTTTTTTATGTTATCATCATTATAGCTTACCATAGGCTGAGAAATTATTATGATGTGACAAAAAAAAATTAACCACACAAAGGAAGCCAGATGAATGTGAGGTTAGCTCTATGAACAAGATTGACTATGGCTAGTGTTTATATGGGAAATTCAGTGGGTTTACTGTTTCTTTGCTTTAAAGTAGAGTTAACCACCTACTGGTTAAAGAGGATTTACATATGATAGAAAACATGCTTTTGTTCTCAGAAAGTACAGCTCTTTTGTAATATAAGTTACATAATTATATTTTTTCTCCCTTATCCTTATCCTGCACCATCTCTCTCTCTCTCTCTCTCTCTCTCTCTCTCTCTCTCTCTCTCTGTGTGTGTGTGTTTGTGTATGTTATTTTTCTGAGATTTCTGGCTGTGGAAATTCAGACCTCAGTGACATAATGTAATTTTTTAATTTGTGAAGGTTTCTTATGAGTATATTTTTTCTGTATCAACAATTGATGATGCAGTAGTGTACTAGTGTGTCCTCACACTGCTAATAAAGACATACCTGAGGCTGGGTAATTTATAAAGGAAAGAGTTTTAATTGACTCACAGTTCAGCATGGCTGTGTAGGCCTCAGGAAACTTGCAATCCTGGTGTCAGGGGAAGCAAACACTTTCTTCTTCACAGGGTGGCAGCAAGGAGAAGTGCTGAGCAAATGGGGAAAAGCCCTTATAAAACCATCAGATCTTGTGAGAACTCACTCACTATCACAAGAACAACATGAGGGTAAGCTCCCCTCTGATTAAATTACCTCCCACAAGGTCCCTCCCATGACATGTAGGGATTATAAGACTGCAATTCAAGATGATATTTGGCTCGGAACACAGCCAATCCATATCACTCTCCTCCTGGCCCCTCCCAAATCTCATGTCCTCCCATTTTAAAACACAATCATGCCTTCCCAACAGTTAAGTTTAATATTGACAAGTGTCTTCCCAACAGTCCGCCAAAATCTTAACTGCTTCCAGCATGAACCCAAAAGTCTAAGTCTAAAGTGTCATTTGATACAAAGGAAGTCCCTTCTGCCTATGAGCCAGCAATATCAAAATAAGTTAGTTACTTCCTAGATACAATGGGGATGTAGGTATTGGGCAAATATTCTCATTCTAAATAGGAGAAATTGGCCAAAACAATGGGGCTACAGCCCCATGCAAGTCTGAAATCCAATAGGGCAGCAATTAATCCTTAAAATTCCAAAATGATTTCTTTTGGCTCCATGTCTCACATCCAGTTTGCACTGATGCAACTGGTGGGTTCCCGTGGTCTTGTTCAGCTCTGCCCCTCTGGCTTTGCAGGGTACAGCCCCTCTTCTGCCTGCTTTCACGGACTGGTGCTGAGTGTCTGTGGCTTTTCCAGGTGCATGGTGCATGCTGTCAGTGGATCTACCGGTCTGGGCTCTAGAGGATGGTGGCCCTCTTCTCACAACTCCACTAGACTGTTCCCCAGGGGGTACTCTGCTCTGTGTGGGGGCTTTAACCCCACATTTCCCCTTCCTCAATGCCCTAGCAGAGGTGCTTTATGAGAGTTCTGCTCCTCCATCAGATTTCTGTCTGGACATCCATGCATTTCCATAAATCCTCTGAAATCTTGGTGGAGGTTCCCAAACCTCAGTTCTTGACTTTTATGCACCTTCAGGCCCAACACCATGTGGAAGCTGCCAAGGCTTGGGGCTTGCACCTTTTGAAGCAATCACCTGAGCTCTACCTTGGTCCATTTAGCCATGGCTGGAGTGGCTGAGACAGAGGGCATCAACTACCAAGGCTGCACAGAGCAAAAATGCCCTTGATCTGGCACAGGAAACCATTTTTTCTTCCTATGCCTCTGGACCTGTAATGGGAGGGGCTGCTGGGACAGTCTCTGACATGTCCTGCAGACATTTTCCCCATAGTCTTGGCATTAGCATTTGATTCCTCATTATTCATGCACATTTCTACAGTAGGCTTGAATTACTCCCCAGGAAACAGAGTTTTCTTTTCTACTGCATGATCAACATGCAAATTTTCCAAACTTTTAAGCTGTCACTCCTTGAATGCTTTGCTGCTTAGAAATCTCTTCCACCAAAGACCCTAAATTATCTTTCTTAGGTTCAAAGTTTCACAGACATCTAGGGCAGGTGAAAAATGCTGCCAGTGTCTCTGTTAAAGCATAAGATTTTAAAGTGTCATCTTCTCTCCAGTTCCCAAGAAGTTCCTCTTCTCCATCTTAGGCCACCTCTGTCTGGACTTCATTGTCCATATTACTATTAGCATTTTGGTCAAACGCTTCCAACAAGTCTCTGGAAATTTGCAAACTTTACCACATCTTCCTGTCTTGAGCCCTCCAAGTCTCTAGGACTTTCCCAACTTTCCCATATTTGCCTGTCTTTTTTCTGAGCCCTCAAAACTTTTCTAACCACTGTCTGTTACCCAGTTTTAAAGTTGCTTCCACATTTTTGTGTATCTTTACAGCAGTGCCTCAATACTTCCAGTACCGATTTATTGTATGACTCCATTCTCATGCTGCTAATAAAGGCATACTGAAGACTGGGTAATTTATAAAAGAAGTTTCATTGACTCACAGTTTAGCATAGCTGTGTAGGCTTCAGGAAACTTACAATCATGGGAGAAGGGGTAGCAAACACGTCCTTCTCTACACAGAATCAGCAAGGATGAATGCCAAGCAAAAGGGGAAAAGGCCACTTATAAAACCATCAGATCTTGTAAGAACTCACTTTCAGGAGAACAGCATGAGGGTAACTGCTCCCTTGATTCAACTACCTCCCACCAAGTCCCTCCCACTACATGTGGGGATTATGGAAACTACAATTCAAGATGATATTTGGGTAGGGAAACAGCTAAACCATATCAGACAGTGATGATGGGCAAATTTGTCACTGAGACTGATTCTGCAGTTCTTTCAACACTACACAAAAGTTGACTAAAAGTAAGATAAGAAGCTCTATCTAAAATTTAGAGAACCTAGAAGCAATAAAAATATTATGCATTCCATAGCTGAAATGTAATTTCATTTTAAAAATTAAATATTTTGGAAGATTTTAAAGAAAAGCAATACTTGAAGTCATGGCATGCATGACACTGTATTAAAGATACAAATCATATTTGAGTTTACTTTTTAAAGTTTGTAGATTAGGTGGAATGAAGAGAGAAGGAATGAATTATTGAGTCAAAGGATTATTACATTATTACTTTTTATAATTTTGTTTTGTTATTACCATGGGTTTTTTTGGTTAGAAAAGAATTTTGCCTCAATAATATATAATGCAATTAAATTTAGATGCTTTACTGGCAACAACTTAGTAGAATGAGATAATGATCTAGAAGAATGTCATAGGCTGTATAAATTTATATTTTGTCTCCTTCCAGAATGTTTGCATTGCCTTAACAAAAGTAAGGAAATGTAAATATAAAAATTCAAGACAAAAACAGAATGACTAGATAGCACATTAATTAAATAAATATTTTCCTCTATTTTTGACAACTTAGATAAAAATCAGTAGATTTAAATCATCACATTTATTGAACTGGGTATATGTAAAGAATGATGGTAGTCATTTCAAATGATACAAAGATGAGTAATATAGTCATTTTCATCCTATGAAACAGAAGGCAAATTTATCTGTAGGATAAACTTTTCTAGAACCTTAATGTTTGTGACTTTGTATAAAGGGCACAGAGTATTTGCCAATCACTTCTACATTAGGTATGTAAAAAGGCTGAAGCATTTTGGAAATTAGTATTAGTAGCATAGTAGGTTCTTAATAGCAACCGTTGAATAACCTGATAAATAGACAAATGTTTGAATGATTCATGCAAATATGTTTGTGTATATATATATATATATATATAAAATGTTTATTAAAACTGATAACATAATATTCCTTCTGTGGAAGCTGAAATAATATGTTCAAGTATTTTTTCAACTTAAAAATATAGGAATAAATCTTATCAAAATGAGGAAGAGGCCATTAAATTGCCTCTCTGAAATGTGAAGATTTAGGTACATGTTAATTTAATATATATGAATTATTAAAATATCTATGTGGATCACTTAGCTTTAGTTAAGCCACGGTAATAAATTACCGCCAAATTTTAGTAGTTCACAAAACTTAAGGTTATTTTATACTCATGTTTACACAAATTGAAGAGGGGCTGTGGTTTTGTCCTGTATGCTACTAAATTAAAGGTGGAGCTACTCTCTGGAACATGCCATATCAAATCAGAGAAGAAATCAGATGGTGGAAATTGCTTCCACCTGACAATGTCATGAGTTATTTTACAGGTACATATTATTGCCCAAGCAAGTCACATGACCAGTCTTAATATTACTTGCATGGGAATTAGACTGGGCCCAACTGGCATAAGTAGAAAATACTCCTAAAATTATGTAATCTACTACACAACAAACACTTCTGCTAGATATAATTTTTTTAAATTTTATTTTAAGTTCAATAATACACATGCAGAAAGTACAGGTTTGTCACATAGATAAATGTGTGCTATGGTGGTTTGCTTTACCTATCAATTCATCACCTAGTTTTTAAGCCTCACATGCATTAACTATTTATCCTGATGCTCTCCCTCCCCTTACATGCTGACAGGCCCCAGCGTGTGTTGTTCCCTTCTGTGTGTCTATGTGTTCTCATTGTTCAGCTCCCACTTATGAGTAAGAACATGCAGTGTTTGGTTTTCTGTCCCTGGGTTAGTTTGTGATGACAATGGCTTTTGGCTTCATCCATGTCCCTGCAATGGACATGATCTCCTTCCTTTTTATGACTGCATAGTATTCAGTGGTATATATATACTGAATCTCTTTATCCAGTCTATCGTTGATGGGCATATGGGTTGATTCTATGTCTTTGCTATTGTGACTAGTGCTGCAATAAACATATATGTGCACGTATTTTTAAAAAAGAATCATTTATATTCCTTTGGGTATATACCCAGTAATAAAATTGCTGGGTCAAATGGTATTCCTGGTTCTCGATCCTTGAGGAATTGCCACACTGTGTTCCACAATGGCAGAACTAATTTACATTTCCACCAACAGTGTAAAAGCATTTCTGTATCTCCGCAGCCTCACCAGCACCTATTGTTTCTTGGCTTTTTAATAGTTGCCATTCTGACTGGAGTGAGATAGTATCTCGTTGTAGTTTTGACTTGCATTTCTCTAATTATCAGTGATGTTGAGCTTTTATTCATAGGTTTATTAGGGGCATAATTGTCTTCTTTTAAGAAGTGTCTGTTTATGTCCTTTGCCCACTTTTTGATGGGGTTGCTTGTTTTTTATTTATTTTGTTTAAGTTCCTTGTAAATTCTGGATATTACACCTTTGTCAGATGGGTAGATTGCAAAAATTTCCTTGCATTCTATACATTGCCTGCTTGCTCTCATGATAGTTCCTTTTGCAGTGCAGACACATTCAGTTTAATTAGATCCCATTTGTCAATTTTTGCTTTTGTTGCACTTGCTTCTGGTGATTTCGTCATAAAATCTTTGCCTATGTCTATGTCCCGAGTGATATTGCCTAGATTTTCTTTTAAGATTTTTATGCTTTTGGGTTTTACATGTAAGTGTTTAATGTATCTTGAGTTAATTTTTGTATAAGGTGTAAGATAAGTCTCCAGTTTCAGTTTTCTGCATATGGCTAGCCAGTTTTCCCAGCACCATTTATTAAATCGTGAATCATTTCCCTATTGTTTTTTTTTTTTTAATCTGGTTTGTTGAAGATCAGATGGTTGTAGATGTGTGGTCTTATTCCTGAGATCTCTATTCTGTTCCATTGGTCTGTGTGTCTGTTTTGGTAGCAGTACCATGCTTTTTTTTGTTACTGTAGCCTTGTAGTATAGTTTGAAGTCAGGTAGCGTGATTCCTCCAGGTTTGTTCTTTGTGCTTAAGAATTTCTTGGCTATATGGGCTCTTTTTTAGTTCCATATGAATTTTAAAGCAGTTTTTTCTAATTCTGTGAAGGATGTCAATGGTAGTTTGATGGAAATAGCATTGAATCTATAAATTACTATGAACAGTATGGCCACTTTCATCATATTCATTCTTCCTGTTCAAGGTTATGGAGTATTTTCCCATTTGTTTGTGTCCTCTCCTATTTTCTTTAGTAGTAGTTTGTAGTTCTCCTTGAAGAGGTCCTTACATCCTTTGTCAGCTGTATAGGCATATTATTTGATAGATGAAAAGTGTCATAGACATGTGGTTTTCCAACAGTAAAAAGATGTTCATGGTAGCCACAGCAAACTCACAGAAGTATAAGTTACCTTAAATTTTTGAAAGAAATCCAGTGACATCTGTTATGCACAGCACAAATTTCCAGCACAGTTTCAACATAATTAAGTTACTCTCCTTTAAATGGTGCCATATTTTGCATAGCCAGATTTTTGGTGGTTGCTGTGATATAAAGCAAGTATCACAAAAATATCTACGTGGAACAGGAAAGGTGAGTGGCGGTGCCCAGTTTATTCCAAGACTCAAGAAGTTGTGCCTGACACATTAGATACACACATCTCACTAATCTGTCACATGGTTGTTTAAGCATGACATACTTTTTTTTTCAATTCCTGTGCATTTTTATTTTTTCAAATGGTTACTAAATTGTTAAAGTGTACATGAGTGTTAACTTCTAGACCTAACCACTTAATACACAGGTATTTATTTTGGCTAGAGTTGCTCCTGGGAGAAATGTGGAGACACTAAGAGCATCTTGAACTGAGAAAGTTTGCGAACCTCTGTTATAGGCTTTAAATGACAATTAAAAATTTGCTGTGCCCTTGGAAATTTTAGGATTCAGATTTGTATTTTATCCCAAAATGGAAATCTATATGTTTCAACCTGTTTGTATAAAACAGGTCTGATATTTGATATTTAGCACCCAGCATCCGATGAGCATCCACAAATCAAAACAGATGTGAGCAATATTGGAACAGTATCTAGCATCCCTTGGTACACATGTACTTTTCTTTAAGAGAAAGCTTTGAATTAAATAAAAAACTTGAAAGACTATCTGATTGACATCTCGAAGTTCAATGCAACACTAATGAAGTTCTTTATTTATAAAGGAGTCTTATTAATTACCTCGAAGAAGCATGAAATATGACAGTCTGAATTTCAGATATGCCTAATAGATAGATTTTGATATCTATTTGTATCTTGGAATATTTGTATCTAACAATGTAGGTCCATTCCCACATTGCCTCATCTTATGTATGTTGACAAATCATTAGTACCCAGGGCTTGAGGATAAAATTATTGTTCCATCTCTCTTTATCCTTGATAAGCAAATATCTCTTAAAGCACACTCTAGACCCATATAATTTTCAATTGTCTGTTTTAAAGAATAAAAATGGAGGAGCCTCCAATCCTGGCTTTTAAATGTTTCTCGACAGATTTGCTAATCCTTCCTTTTATTACTAGTTTGTTTATTTCCATTTATTTCAACAACTTGTAAGATTGAAATGCACATGGTGATTAAAAACTACACATGTGTAGAAATGAGCTGGACTTTAAAGTTAGCATGACCTAGGCAATAATGTCTTATAAGTTGTTGAAGATATTCACACTATATTCATATACATATTGATTACCTGTCCAAGATTTCTGACTAAGGACAAACAGGAAACTATGACATGCTCTGCAGTTAGGCGACAGAAGCGCAATTGAATAAAATCATATTCAATGTGAGAAGTCACACAGAAGAAAAAATTTATTTTGCTTTGAGAATACATCAAGAGAAATTACTAAGAAGTGAGCATCTTAGCTGGACTTAAATTTTACCTGAGAATTCTCCATGTGGACAACCCTATGGTGCCAAAGTTGTGGCAGGCAGCTTTTAAAACAGAGAGACTAGTGCTTTGTTTTGATAGACAGATGGATGATGAATGCACAAAGGCGTAGATGGGAAGTGTATGGCACTGTGTGGCTAGATTTTAGGGTCTGTCTTGGAGTGAGATAGGAAATGTGGCTGGATAGGAAGATGGAAACCGGAATGTAAATATATGCACAGATGTCCTGAAAATATGCAGATCTTCACTTTAGTGTAATATCAGCAACCAAAGGATTTTAAGAATCATATAACCATTCATGTTTGTAATTTAGAAATAACAGCCTTTCAGCACTTATAGAAACTGATTGAAGAGGAGAGGCCCATGGGGACAGAGATCACTTAAGTTCCCTCCCAATCCAGAAGTTCTGATACTTACACGGTTTACGATTTGGGAAACAGAAAGTTAGTTGGCCTCTGGAGCATAACCAACCTGTCTCTGTTCTGTGGGCACTGCTGTTATGCACTGTGCTGTCCACTCCTCTCCTGCAGAGCCACTGGGCCCTGCAGAATTTCAAAGGCAATGAGTAACGAGTGCTGTGTGCATAAACAGAATCAGAAAGCATAGTTTGTTGTCCCTGATCAACATCAGAATTGAAAGATACCCTTAAGCTAATAGAAAATAGGAGAAAGTTTTTCAAACTGTGTCAGTTTGAACATGAAAGAAAAGAAAAAAAAACTCAAGAAAGTTTTTTTGAATAGGAGAAGAATTTAAACACTGATTGCTTGCATTATTATGTCTTTAGTTCTTGTTTTTCTTGTGATAGTGTAAAAATTAAAAATTGAACCATAAGTTGATATTTAGGTAAACAATTGTAACTTTTTTAATAGTCTCGGAAAGGTAATAATTATTAAATTAAACTTGGATAAATTGTCCATATTTTTAATTTACGAATTCTTTTGTTAACTGTCTATGATTTTTCCTTGCGTGTCTAAAGGTTAGCATTAAGAATATATTAATATAACTTATTGTATATTTCAAAATAGCTAGAAAGGAGTATTTGTAATGTTTCTGACAGAAACCTATGATAAATATTTGAGGTGATGATTTGATTACTACCCTGATTTGATGGATCATTATGCACTATATGCATAAAACAAAATATCACATTTACTACCTAAATATTTACAATTATGTATCAATAAAATTTTTTAAATATAATTGTTAGCTTTATGAATCACTTTTTAAAAATTTGCTATAATTCTTACATATCAAAAACAGAAAATAATTAGATAACACATTGCAGATATTACCTTTCTGTTTATCTTGCTGTAAAATTTCACTGTGCCAGCAAGGTCAAACAGCATTGAATGCCAGAAGAAGAAAAAACAGAGTAAATATTATTTCAAATTTGTAATTTTAAGTAGATTTTTGGATCATTATCTTGTAGCATCTAATTCATGACTCATACATATATTTGGGACAATATTTTAAATATCTTGGGTTGATAAAATGTAAATTAAATTTCACACTGCAAATTGACCTGGCTACTTATCCTTGATGAGAAGTGAAGGAAAGTAACTTTACCTAGAGTATATAGGTATTCATAGATCCGTCTGCACAGATTAAAGGTGTCCCAAGGACTGTTTCTTTGTAGATAGTATTTATCTTTCCTCTTATGATTTTATGTACAGCCTATCCTTGATAAATGGAGATAGTCTATAACCTTACGTCATTAAAACTAAGTAGAGAGACATAAAATAAAACATGTATAGAATAGGGCATACATACATATCTTTCAGTCATGTAGATATAGTATAGCTATACGTTTAATTGAAAACTTTTTAAATCATGATTTTTAATTTGCATTTCTTCTTGTTTCCCCATTCAATCATATTTTCTTCTATTTCCTTTTCTATTGCCCTCCTTACATTTCTTTTTTTTTTTCCTTCCTTTTCACTTTCTCAGTCTTTCTCTACTGTAATAGAGTAAACCATTAAAAAAGCGGGATAAGTACATTTACAGCTTTCTTAGTGCTGCCCACAGGGTGCCATAAATGCACAAACTGGATATAATCGAGGCACATATTAACTTACCTTCTGTTGTACAGGAGAACATAAGCAGGCTGTTAATGTGCACTGTGTTGAAACTCTTAACTTAGGGGATGAGAATTAGCTTGCAGTAGTAATTTGATAAGCACCTGGGAAAATTGCAAGCTTCATTTCTTGCAACGTGGAATATGATTAAAAAGAGAATATATTATTATCATGGGCACCATTAAAAAATGTGTAGACAGCATTCTATAATGTTAAAATGGAAATTGGAAGTTGTACTCAAATGTTGAAGATGCTGCCTGTTAATTACTGTCTACCACAGTGCACTGCAAGTGCAATTCAATTATTTGCTTTGTCAAGCAATATTTTGATTAACCTGAACTTTAATTTTGTGCATCTAATGTTTTTTATGTTGTGATAAAAGAGTGGAAGGGTACGTCACCCTGCCAAGAGCTCTCTGAAGCCAATGGAAATGTATTTAGTACTACAGGAATCCATATTTAAATCTAGATATAAAATACTTTTCAAATTTAGGAAATTTCATTTCAAATATTAGACAGGGAATTTTTATTTAAATCTATTAGACAGTGTAGTATTATATACGTGTGTGTATATATATATATGTGTGTATATATATGTATATATATATACACACACACACACACACATATATATATATATACATATATATATATATATATATATATATATATAATAGCTTTTTTTCTTCCTAGTACATTTTTGAAGTAGGTATTATTGTGCACATGTTTAACTTGAAGCAACTATGGCTGAGAGCAGATAGGTAATATATAGAAGGCCACTTAGCTAGTTCTTAGTGGAGTTGCACTTTAATTTGAGGCTTATATTTATCAAAAATTCAAGCTCTGTAGGACACTATCTCTCTAAATTGTAAAGCTTATTTGCTAATTTTTACATTTTAAAGGAAACGCCTCTTTTACATTTTACAGTATTTCCCACCATCTAGGAAAATATAAATAATATATTATAAAAGCACCACTCATGAGCAATTTGTGAATTACATTTGGATGATCATTTTAATGGTTAGGGAAGGAATGACCTGTGTTTTGCTGGTGACTCAGCTGTATTTATAAGCAGGTAGCCACATCTTATAAGACATTTGATGGCCTGCTTCTGGTCCAAATTGGCTTCAGGAAATGATAATGATCTCTCCTGAATTTAGTTTGGTCAATTAATTTTGTTACAGAAAATTATACAATCATGCAGTTTTAATTGAAACTGGGATATCCAGAAAGACGCATAAGAATTTCTTTAGTCACTCTTTCAACAAAACTTGTTTTCAGCATCTTTCAATTATCTCTCAAAACTGAGTTTGGTCATAAAAATAAAATGTTTCATGCAAACTTTTTAAAGAAATCAACAGTTTATTTGTGTAAATATACATACAAATGGTTTATTATGTTAACATACTGTTAATGAAAAAAAAAAGGCAGAACAAAACACTAATTAACCATAGAGGAGGGACTCAATAAACTCTGCCTCGAGGGGGGTGCATTAAATTTGAGCAGAAGAGCTGGGTCACGAAGTAGAATAAGGAGTTTATTTGTGCTGAGATGGATTCAGGAATGTTAAGCAACAGCTGCTAGACAGCCAAATGACTTATTTTAAGTAAGAGCAGCAGGGCTTTTCATGATATAGATGAGAAATCTATTGTGCATTTTTATACCAGATATGTATCTGCCTCCACCCATCTATTCACATGCAAGAATCAATAACTCATGTCCATGTTTTTCTATTAGTCTCTCCTTAGATGTTTTGTTCCTTTTTTTCCCCCCTTTTTTGAGACACAGTCTCACTCTGTTACCCAGGCCAGACTGGAATGCACTGCTGTGATCATGGCTCACTGCAACTTCCACCTCCCTAGCTCCAGCAGCCTTCCCACCTCAGTCTCCTGAGTAGCTGGGACCACAGGCCTCTGCCAACACATCAGATATATTTTTTATTGTTTTAGAGAGACTCAGCTTACTGAATAGCTGGACTCCAGACCCACATCATCATGCCCAGCTAATTATTTATTTTTATTTTTTGTAGATATGAAGTCTCTCTATTTCACCGAGGATCATCTCAAACTCCTAGGCTTAAGTGACCTTCCTGCCTTGGCATCACAAAGTGCTGAAATTATAGGAGTGAGCCACTGTGCCTGGCCATATTACTGTTTGTTTGTTTGTTTGTTGCTTGCTTGTTTGAGACAAAATTTTATTCTGTCACCCAGGCTGGAGTGCAGTGGCATAATCTTGGCTCACTGCAATGTCTGCTTCCCAGGTCCAAAGATTCTCTAGCCTCTGCTTCCTGAGTAGCTGGGACTTCAGGTGCATACCACCATTCCTGTATAATTTTTGTATTTTTTGGTAGAGCTGGAGTCTGGCCAAGGGACTACCATGAGGCGGGAGCTACCATGCCTAGCCCATCTTACTTTTTAGACATATAACAAAGTGACAAAAATGCATGTTTGTGTGGGGGGCGGGTGGCGTGGGGTAGGGAGCAGGTGTGTTAGATCATTCTCTCACTACTATAACAAAATAACTGAAACTGAGTAATTTATAAAGAAAAAGGAAAAGAGGTTTAGTTGGCTCATGTTTCTGGAGGCTGAACAGAAAGCATGATGCTGACATCTGCTTGGCCTTTGGGAAGACCTCAAGAAGCTTACAATCATGTCAGAAGGCAAAAGGGGAGCTGGCGCATCACACAGCCACAGCAGAAGGAAGAAAGAGTTGGGGGAGGTGCCACATACTTTTAAACTACCAGATCTCAGGAGAACGAACTATCATGAGGACAACACCAAGGAGATGGTACTAAACCATTCATGAGAAAACTACCTCCATTATCCAGTCACCTCCCACCAGGCCCTACCCCTAGCATTGGGGATTACATTTCAACATGAGATTTGGGCAGGCCTAAACTATATAATTCAGCCCCAACCTCTCCCAAATCTCATGTCCTCACATTGCAACATACAACCATGTCTTCCCAACAATTCTCCAAAATCTTAACTCATTCACATTAATTCAAAAGTCAAAAGTCCAGTGTCTCATCCGAGACAAGGCAAATTCCTTCTAATATGAGTCTGTAAAAATAAAAAACAAATTAGTTACTTCTAAAATACAATGTGAGTACAGGCATTGGGTAAATACTCCTGGTCAAAAAAAGAGAAATTGAGCAAAAGAAAGAGTCTACAGTCCCCATTCATGTTTGAAACCCATCAGAGCAGTCATTACATCTTTAAGCTCCAAAATAATCTCCTTTGACTCCATATCCTACATCCAATGTACACTGCTACAATGAGAGGGCCCTGAAGGCCTTGGGAAGCTCTGCTTCTGTGGTTTTACAGGGTTCAGGCTTCATAGTTGCTCTCAAGGGCTTGTGTTGAGTACCTGTGGCTTTTCCAGACACAGGGTGCAAGCTGTCAGTGGAGATACCATTCTTGAGGCTGGAGAATGGTGGCCCTCTTCCCACAGCTCCGCTAGACAGTTGCTCAGAAGGGACTTTGTGTGGGGCTCCAATCCCACATTTTTCCTCTGCACTCCTTTTATAGAGTTTCTCTGTGAGGACTCTGAACTTGTAGCAGGCTTCTGCTTTGGTACCCAGGCTTTTCCATATATTCTCTAAAAGCTGGGAGAGGCTCCCAAGCCTCAGCTCTTGCACTCTGTACACCCACAGGCTTAACACCACAAGGAAGCCTCCCATGCTTAACATTTGCACCCTCTGAAGCAGTGGCCTGAGTGGCATCTGAACCCCTTTAAGCCACAGCTGGAGCTGGAGTGGCCAGGATACAGGGACCAGTGTCCTGGGCTGTGCAGGACAGTGAGGCCCTGGTCCTGGTCCAGGAAACCATTTTTCCCACTTAGGCCTCTGTGATTGGAGGGGCTGTGGTGAAGGTCTCTGGAATGCCTTCCAGGCATTTTTACCATTGCCTTGGCTCTCAGCACTTGGCTTCTTCTGAGTTACGCAAATATCTCTAAGAAGTGGTTGCTCCACAGCCTGCTTAAATTCCTCCCAAAAAAGCTTTTTCTTTCTCTGCCGCATGGATGAGCTACAACTTTGTCAAACTTTCATGCTCTGCTTCTCTTTTAAATATAAGTTCCACTTATTTCTTTGCTCTTGCATATGAGCATAGGCTGTTAGAAACAGCCTCTCCAAACACTTCTTAAACACTTTGCTGCTTAGAAGTTTCTTTTGCCAGGGATTTCCCCTCTGGAATCCCCTTCCTTCCACACTCTTCGTGGAAGCCTTTCTCTTCTTCTCCTTTCTTTCTCTTTTCTCTACTTAAATAAAATCACCTTTCTGCAACAACAACAAAGAAAAGAAGTTTCTTTTGCCAAATGCCCTAAATCATCACTCTCAATTTGAGACTTCCACAGATTCCCGGGGCTTGAGCACAATGTGGTCAATTTCATTGCTAAGGCACAACACATGTGACCTTTGCTCCAGTTCACAATAAGTTTTTCATTTTCATCTTAGATCACTTCATGCTGGCCTTTACTGTCTATATTTCTATCAGCATTTTGGTCACAACCCCTTAACAAGTCTCTAAGAAGTTTGCAGCTATCCCTCATATTCCTGTCTTCTTCCGAGCCCTCCAAACCGTTTTAATCTGTACCCATTACTCAGTACCAAAGTCACTTCCACATTTTCAGGTGTCTTTATAGCAAGGCCCTACTTTTTCATACCCGTTTTCTGTGTTAAGCCATTTTCACATTGCTATAAAAAAATACCTGCGACTGGTTAACTTATAAAATAGAATTTTAATTGAAGAGCAGATATGTGGTTCATGCCTATAATCCCAGCACTTTGGGAGCCTGAGGGGGGCAGATCACTTGAGGTCTGGAGTTCAAGAACAGCCTGGCCAAAATAGCAAAACACTGCCTCTATTAAAAATTAAAAAAACAAAAAACAAACAAACAAACAAACAAACAAAACATTAGCCAGGCTTGGTGGCATACATCTGTAATCCCAACTCTTGGGAGGCTGAGACTCAAGAATCGCTTCAACCTGGGAGGCAGAGCCTACACTGAGCTGAGATGGTGCCACTGCACTCCAGCCTTGGTGACAGAGTGAGACTCTGTCTCAAAAAAAAAAAAAAAAAGGTAAAGAAAATATGAAAAGACAAAAGGCTTAATTGGTTCTGCAGGCTATACAGGAAGCATGGTGCTAGCATCTGCTTAGTTTCTGGGAGAGGCGCATGAAACTTGCAATCATGGCAGAAGGTGAAGGCACATCACATGGTCAGAGCAGGAGTGAGAGAGGTAGGGGATGTGCCGTATATTTTCAAACAACAAGATATTATGAGAACTCACTCACTGTGGTGAGGACAGTTCCAAGTGGATGGTACTAAACTATTCATGACAAACTGCCCCCATGAACCAATCGCCTCTCAGCAGACCCCACCTGCAACATTGAGGATCACATTTCAACATGAGATTTGGGTGGAGACACACATCCAAACTCTATCAGTAGGTGTATGTTTACTTAAAGCCATGGGTAGTATTAGTTCTTTAAAAATTAAGCCTGATAAAACTTATTGAGATGTAATATCTTAACTTTGGGTATTATTATATAATCTTAAGTATATAGCTTAAGGGAATATGCAGCAAATATCTATTATTTTTCTATTAGTAAAATACAAATTGGAAAGCCTTTGATTCTCAAATTTTTTTTTTAATGAAAAGAATAGATTGGCTTATTCGAAAATTAACCAATAAATGAGTAAACTTTATTTTATCTATTTCTAAGGATATTATATATAATAACTTCAATCCCTGTTGAAAAATGTTACAGAAAAGTAAGTGTTTAAACATAAACAATTAAAATCTCACTAATAGTACATAGGAAAGTATAACTATAGGTATTTATATATTTAATTTCACTTTATGGATTTTCTCTAAAATTATTCAGTGTTCCTAAGAAAGTACTTTTATTTGCCATTTTCAATTTATTATTTAGTATATTTCGTGGTTTAATATTAAAATTTGGATGGGAATATCCAACAAACGTTCATCAGACATCGAATTGTAAATCAAAACTTTAGAGGTCTTTATAAACGTCAAAATGTTTTTCAGTAATATAATAAGTTAACATTAATGAGTTATAATAGATGTCATGCTAATAATCACATACAGGTTTACATCATACTTTATAGATTTCATGTTTTAATGAATAACTATTCTATAATTTGTGTATTATATACATTTTATTGAAACTGTTTCTTGGTTTCCAAAAAACCAAACTCTTAGATGCAGGACCTTATTACATATTTATTTGGATTTTGATGACTAGATTATTTTCTGGCATATGTAATATATATGACTATATAATTGATATTCAAATTAAGCTAAACTGAATTATAAGTAATAACTATTTTTATATATGATTAGTGATTTAGAGATAATTTTTAGAAAGTATTTTAACCTATACATTTGTACATGGGTGTGCCAAATATTCTGAGAATATGGCCAGGCCCAAATATACTATTCTGAATAAAATAACAAAATTATACTTTATATATGATAAGAAAGTTATATTTCTAATATTCTACTAAATAAGCTGGAGGGTTATCCACCCTTATACTTTCTTCCTGCTCAGTTAATCTTCAGTCTTTATGAAAATGAATGACTTTACCTGTCAGACTGACCTGAATGCATAGTTTAAGCATGTTTGCCCTCTTTCTCATTAAGTTTGCTGTCTGTCTAACTTATAATGACCCTGTTTGAGGAGAGGTAATTAAGTGATTTGGCTTAATAAAATACCTTTCTATTTAGCTCCTGCTAGCCAGCTTTAGCTGAACAGCTCTCATGGGTTTATAAAATATAAGAAATGATCTCAACATTTGCAATGGAAATAAATTAAATCGAACAAATAAAACTAGCTTCTCATGACAATTCTCTTTATCAATAGAAAATGTATAATTAGTGTGTATAATTTATTTCTTTATACACAAATGTTGTATATTCCCAATTATACTTGCACAGATTGTATATCTGGTTGTTACTTCACCGTCGAATACCTATATATTCTATGTTGTTATTTACTAATGATTAGTAGTTGATTTATAACTATAAATCATGGGCTTTGTCACAAATGCTAAGATGCTTAGTCTGAGGATGCTAAACGTATGACACTGTAAAGGACCAGCAGAAGAGATGCTTTAAGCAGGGCCTTCAAAACAGATGAATTTCCCCTTTCTTATCATTAAATTTTCTTATTCTTTAGGTGACTTTTCTGTTCCCATCACATTATAATTGGGAGTTGATCTAACTATTGGCTCAACAATATTTATTCTAATTTCAGACAATGTTGGTTAGATAATAAAAATGATTGCCAAACCCACCCATTACACACACACACACACACACACACACACACACACACACACACACACTCCACAGATATTACATGTAAAATAATTAATAACTATAGCACTTTCAATCTCAATTGTGTATTTTTCTTCTCTTAGCCATGAAAACATTTATTCATTCTTAAATTGTCCTCATTTAGTAGCACCTTATTTATATATTTATTTTAGTTTGGTTCAAAATATTAGTGACCATTCTACAACTTGAGTCACTATAACTGAGAGATGACCACTCTATAATGGAAAGGTGACAGAGTTGATTTCTCCAAAAGCGATTCTAGCAGATTGGATTCCCAGAACATTGGGGTCTTATGATCCATCTTCCATGGAAACCTGCTACGGTTAAATACCTGAGAAAATCCATCCATAGGCTGGCATACGAGGCTTCAGATTCCACTCTACAGCATAGCTAGAGCTCCTGTAGGAGAGAAACATGAGACAGATTAGCCTCAGATTCTCCAGAAGGAACCAAGTCTGCTGACATTAATTTTGGACTTCTGGTTTCCAGAACTCTAAGATAATAGATTGTGTTGTTTTAAGCCACCTAGTTTGAGGTAATTTATTATTTCAGCCTTGAGAAATAAATACAAATGTTAGTACCAGGATGTGGGACACTGTTGTAACAAATACCTACAAGTGTAAAAGTGGATATGGAATTTCATAATGGATGGAAACTGAATGAATTTTGAGGTATATGTAGAAAAAGCCTAGACAAACTTTAAAAACCTGTTGGTACAAATAGAGACATTACAAGCAATTTTGGAGACAGCTCAGAAGGAAGCAAAAGGACACTAGAGAAGTTTCATCATTGTAAAGAACACACATATCATCACCAACAGGATGTTTCTAGAAATATAAACATGATAAAGTGCTTCCAGTAAGATCTTGGAAGTAAAAGAGCAGCATGTTATTGGACATCATGTGAAAGGTGATTTTTGTCACAAAGTGGCGTAGAGTTTGGCTGAATTGTCTTCTAGTGCTGGGTAGATAGTTGGACTTATAAGAGGTAAGCTTGGATATTTAGCTCAGGAGATTTCTAAGCAAGGTGTGAAAGTGTGGCTTTATTCTTCCTTCATATTTATAGTAAAATGTGAGAGGAGAGCAATAAATTGAGAATGAAGCTATTAAGCAAAATGAACCATAACTTGATGATTGAGAAAATCCTCTGCCTAGGCACATTGTAAAAGATGAAAAGACATACTCTGGGAGGAATGTCAATGGTGTAGCTGGAAAAGCAATCATGAATCCATTCGACCATCTCAGCAGAGGCGGGGAAAGAGGAGAAGTTATTCAGGAGAGACCCATGGAGAACCGTCTTGTACAAAGACATGGATCCCCTTGATATCCAGGGAAGACCAATAAGACTTTGAAAGTGTTACATCAGCAAAACCACCCCAAGCTTAGATTGGAAGGGAAAAAAAGAATGAAATTAAGAAAATGGCTGCTCGAAGGGTTGAAGTGTATGGTCACTGCTTAGGGATTAAGAGGGAAGCTATTTCAGCTGAGGACAGATCAGGGGCTATCAGGACTTCAGTGGGCCCAGAAGCAGGGGCTGATGTTACACTGATGTGCCCAGAAGATGGAATATCCAGGGTCCCAGAGAGAAAAGCAAGCCTGTCAATTATTTTTAGACCTTGATATCTGATGCAAATTACCCTGCTGGGTTTCAGACTTGCTTTGAATGAGCAAAGCCTTCATTCCTATCATTTTTTCTCTTTTGCAATGGGAATGTCTACCCTATGCTTGTCCCACAATTGTGTTTTGGATGGATATATCATGTTTTCTAGTTTCAGAGGTTCAAAGAGAATGATATTTTCTTAGGACAATTCACAATCCCAGTCTCTCTTGTAGCTGATGTAGATGATTATTTTTGGAACTTTTTGAGTTGATAATATTTAGATGATAATTTTGATTTCAAATTAATGCTAGAATGGATTAAGTGTGTCAGAGGATTTGGGGATGGGATGAAGGTGCTTTTAACATGGGTTAGAAGTGAACTTTCCAGGTCCGAAGAGCATAATCTCCTGGGTTGAATCGCTCCTGGGTTGAAGAGTGTCTACTCCCAATTCATATCTACCTAGAACTCCAGAATGTGACCTCATTTGAAACTAGAATCTTTGCAGATATAATTGCTCAAGTTAAGGTGAGGTCATACTGGATTAGGTAGGTTCTATGTCCAATAACTGTTGTTTTTATAAAAAGGCTATGTGAAGACACACAGAGCATAGGCCCTCATGTATTGACAGAGCAGAGATTGGAATGATCCATCCACAAGCCAAAGAAAGCCAAGGATTGCCAGCAAACCACCAGAAGTGAGGAGAGAGACATGGAACAGATTCTCCCTCAAAGCTTCCAGAAGGAGCCAACTCTGCTGTCACCTTGATTTCAGTCTTCTAGTCTTCAGAGCTGTGAGAGAATAAAGTTCTCTTGTTTCAAGCCATTCAGTGTATACCCATGTGTTTCCTAGAATCTCCAGGAAGCTAATAAACCATGTTTCTGTCACATGTACAGCTGCAGCTGCAAAGCTTGGGACTCAGGCCCTTAATGATAATGGCCAGGTGGGGCATGAATTCTAAGTTCTAGATTAGACTGGACCGAAGGTCAGTTTCAGACCCTTATGGGTTGTGCCTCTCTCTGAATATGTGGCTTCATTCTGGCAGATCGATGAACATTACTAGAAGTACCACACATCAGGGAGCTTCTGAGAAAACTGTGACAAGCAGCCTGGCCAGTATGCTGTCTTTCCTTTGCCTTTGTTTAAGTTGAGAATGAATCCTAAGAATTGTAATAAATTTTTATTACATTTAATAACTTAGCCTTCCTAAGGTGTGTAATTTCTTTTCTTTTGTTGTCTTTCATTATAGCTGAAAAATATATGATTCTTAACCTCAGTTTTAAATATAAATTAAGTCTTTGAATACAAGTGTCATGGTCTGCTTTTGCAGTTGATTTTCTCCCATCAAAGTATGCAGGTGAAAACACGTTTATTAGAATTGCTATTTTGGTAAATAATAGCATGTCATCAGCTAGGAAAACAAAAAGAAATAAATAGAATCAAATAATAATGTTGATATATTCATTCAATCTATAGAATTCCCATTCCTACTTTCTAGTAAATGCTTTTAGTAGATGTTTTCCCCTTTATATTTCTCCTTTATTTTTTATGTAACGGCTTTGCCAATGTTGAGAACTGTACATTACTTTGAGCTCACCCAGCAAAAATATTTTGCTGATTCTCTCTGATTTTTGTCCTTTAGATAGTTTGATCTATTTTCAGTACTTTTATTAGTTCTGTCTAGAACTTTTCTTTCCCCAAAGACACACAATTATTACGAAGTTGTGAAATTTTATTTGAGAAATTTTTTTTTTTTTTCTAAAAGCACATCAGGACTTCAACCATTTCAATGTCCTTGTATTGGTAACACATACAATTGGTGTCTATGTCAGTAATGTAGACAAGATGCTAGATTGGCAAGAATATTTTGGTGATTATTTTCTCCATCATAAAAAATAAAATGATTGCTTTTAATTGGATACAGTTTGACCTGATTTCCTGTTTTGTGATATCAAATGAAAATGTTCATCATGCTTATATGTTTCAATATTCAAAACCCTATGCCAGCAGGATTTTAGATCTTATATTTTTGATTTCAGACTCATAATGATAAGGTGCACATCTTATTTAAAGCCACATATAAATGATCATAATTGATATTCCTCTTTGAAATGAATAGGAAATTCTCAACTAGATCTGGCCCATTGGGATTGATAGAAAATGAGATTTATTTCTAATAAATCTGCATTAATTTCATTGGTGATATTTTTAAGAAGCTACCTGAAGCTTAATCCCAATATAATCAAGAAAGCAAAGAAAATTATTAGATTGAGCTAGCAGAGGAAAAAATATTACTTTTATTACACCTTTAACGTGTACATCTCACATTCACTAATTTATACCAAATATATCATTTGATACTATACAGCAGATTTAGTAGCATTTTTGAATGGAATTAAGACCTGTTGTAAATATGAAGACTGTTTGGTTAATAGTGTTAAGATTGTGTTCTTATTACTTTGTTTTCACTATTCGATTTCATTATTTCATTACTGTAACTTGAAGATATGAGAGTAAACAATAAAGATAGTAAGATTGTAATTTCTTTTTCCCTCTTTACAGACAGTCAGAGCCGAACCCATGCTGAGACTGGGTAGACATTTGGATACCATTGCATTGCTTGGGGTCAATGCACTGCCCTAGCTGGCACAGCTAATGGTGCAGAGTGAAATACTCCCTCCTGTAGCTGTGAAATGAGAATGTTGTCCACAGTGGTTTCCAAGGTCGTATTCTGCACTCATACTCTCTCTGACTATGCTCCTGATATTTGCATTCTCTTGTTTAGCACTTCCTGCTGTGTGTGCGCTAACCACATGTTACGGTGAGCACAGCTCATTTGTTTTCTTGTCAATGTATTGATTCAGATCCCCTTTCCTAGGATATTAACTATACTATGTCAATAGGAAGAAGGAACTCAGTCTTCTTAGTATAAGAAAATACAAGGACCTTGTATTTGTTTTCTGTTGACATGTAACAAACTTACTGACTTAAAGCAACAACATTTGTTATATCATAGTTTCTGTAAGTCTGGGTCTTCTGAGGCTTAAATCAAGGTGCTGGCCAACTGTGTCTTCATCTGGAAGCCAAATTAGAGAAAGATCTGTTTCCAAGCTTCCTTAGGTGGTTGAAATAATTCGTTTTCCCATGATTCTGTGGCTGAGGTCCTTGTTGGCTTGCTGGCTCTCCACTGGTGACCACTCTCAGCAACTAGAGGCTTAATTCAGGTCCTCACAATGCCATCTCTCAGGGCAGCTGACTTCATCAAGGCCATCAGAAGAACCCCTCTGCGGCATCTGCTAAGGTGGAGTCTCACATAAAGTAACATTTTCATGGTGCTGAGTATTTTGTAATAGCTACAGGTCCTGCCCACACTCAAGCGGATGGGATTTTATAGCTGTGTACACCAAGGATTAGGAATCTCCTGGGTCATTTCAGCATGTTGTGTACCCAAATCCCTCAGAAATATTATTAACAGAAAGTTAACATCGATATACAGGACTTGAACTCAGATCCGGAACAAGTAGACTTAATTAACATTTATAGAGCTCTCCACTTTAAATACACAAAATATACACTCTTATCAGTACCACATCACATCTATTTATAGGTTTAAATGAAATATTGGTTGGCTGCTTGTTAGTTATTTTCTTCCCTCATTTTTTTATTTTTTTTTTGTGTGTGTGTCTCTATTATTAAACACAATTACAGGCCTACCCATCTTTAGACTGCATTCTAGCCCCGGTAATAAGGCAACACCCCTGTTCTTTCTCCCTCTTCCTCTTCCTCTTTCTTCCTCTCCTTCATTCTTTTTTTTTTCTTTTTCTTTTTTTTAATTCTTTCTCTTTCTTTCTTTCTCTCTTCCTCTAAAAAAAAAAAGAAATATTATTAATTGCTTGGTAATTATAATTATCTGTGTCCAGTTTATTAATGAAGCATATATTCATTGAGCACCTACTTTGAGCCAAGGCAGTTTACAAAAAGAACTTAAAAGTACATCCGTGAATTAATAGGCAAGTTTCACAGCTCTTGAAGTTTACTGAGTCTCTAATAAGCACTATCTATAATAGAGAAATGCAATAGGTTATTGGGTTGAATTTGGTTCATAAGTATTGGCAAATTGGAGAAATTAAGCATCGACATTTGTGTTACAATCCTGTGTACAAAAAAGAAAGTCTCTTCTGTTACATAACACTTTAGGTTTCACAGAGAGATCTGTCCTTGATTTAGAAATGCCAAACAAAATATTGGGGTGAAGTAATTTACCTCCTGCCCAACTGATACCCCGTTTAATTTTGAATGGTACAAATTGTATTAGGTAATCTGTCTCCACTAGCCTTTCTTGGCATACTCTCTTGATTTTTAATATTAATTTTTATCTATTTACAAAAATTCTCCTCAATATCTATCGTTATCTCTAGTGAATTAAAAATTAATAGTTTTGAAAATATTTTGGTAATAAGTATGCTTTAAATGTGTTATTGAAAGTGGTATTGTTTTTGTATATTTTCCATTTGCAATGTTCTCATTGTATTATTCTGCTTCCATTAGGAAATACTGATTGGAGCAACTACTCCCTATTGTGGTTATCATTACTTTGTGGCAGCAAAAAGCGACATGAAGAATTTTTTTCCAGAAGTGTCCTGTTTCAGGATACATTTATTTGGATTTTTTTTGTGTGTGGAACATTGGCCATTTTTAAGTTTTTCTTTTCTTCTTTTTTCCAGAAAATCTATGTTGAATATCTTTTAGAGCAATCTTCTTGCATTTGTGTTATATGAAAATGAAGTTCTTTAAATTACAAGTTGTAAGAATGTTAGAGTATATAATTTTCATAAAAACTGTCCTACTATAATCAGATAGAAAAATGTTTAAAATTAGGCTGCAGCACAAATGAACAAGAATTACATGGAATTTTCTCAAGAGTTGATGAAATGTTTTGAGTGAGTTAATATTAATATTCAATTTTATAATGATTATTGTTGGAAAAAATTGACAAGTATGCTAAAACATAGGCTGACAAAAGTACTAGTTTATATATTTCAGGGGAAAAAGACAAAAGCCCTTTTATATATTTCACACATTCTGTGTACTAAAGATTTTGAGCCCATTTATAATCTTTCTGTTGTGGTCTGCGGTTTAGAATCTAAGGCCAATTTAACCTATAATAAGAATTACTTGATGATAACATTGGTAGATGATTTTGTGTTTAATTTCTTACCAAAATATGTAGGACATGTGAAAAGTTTTATGATACATGAAAAAAGAAAAGAATATAGGCCAGGGCTTACTTTCTTTTGTCTGAAATGCACAGGAAATTTGGAAGCATCTTCTTCAAGATTACATAAAATGAAATTATATTTTAAAATGTTGTTTTTAATAGATGTCAGCAATCAATGTAAGGATACAATGAGTGAGGCCCAAATCAAAAAGGGGATTATGAAAATAACACACAAAGATTGTATGATTTTTTTCAAGATACTTTTAAGTTTACTTTATTAGAAAACTTAGATGTACAATTAGAAATAATTTAAATACACAGAAATAATATTCACAGATTTGTTATCTAACAGTTAATATAATGGCTATTGCTGAAAATATGAACTTCTACCAATAAATATTAAATTAATTACATAATATTAAACACTATTAATGTAAGGCATTAAATTGTATTTGTTTTCAAGAATTAAAAAATGCCACAAATAAAAGAACTATTGGTTTACTAGATCAATACAGAACATGTCAACTTGATTTTCAGTGTATGGCCTAGATACAAGGGTCACAGCTGAAGGGCGACCCTGAAACTTCCGAAATATCTATATGACAGGTGTCACTTGAGCATGGAGCTTTGACCTTTTAAAATTAGTCTTTATGAAGATTAGTGGAGTAAACGTGTTAATGGAATAATGTGAATATTATGTAATGGGCCGGTTTCAATCAGAGAAGCAAACCACAAAACCACAAAATGATTTGTTACAAGGATTTGACCCTTTTCACTTTTGGAAGATGGTGAAGCAGCAGTTTCTATAAGGCTGTGGTCTTCAGGTCTTATGCTGGAGGTGGAAGTGCAAAGGGCTGACAGCAGAGGGGAGAAATGGGTAAACTGGCAGATAAGAAGAATAATTTGGAACCCAGAATCACAAACTAGAGCCCATAGTGGCAAACTGAAATCCATGTCAGTCCTTGCTGCCTCTGACCGTGGTGGAATAATTTCCCTGCAGAAACAGGGTCCCTTAATCTCAGAGCTAAATGCATGCACCTGACCCAGGAGTCAGAGAACCTGAAGGAGAGTCCTGGAGAAGCTGGTCAGGCTCAGATGCTGTCTCATACCAATGAGGTGAGTTGGGATCATTGATAATAAAGGTGAACTACAAAAGGTAGCTGCTTCACTTCTGCATTCCAATCTAGAGTATGAATCTCTCTTGTGGGGTGCACTAACAAGAAATATAGAGGAAAAGAAATGGAAACATTTAGTTGGACTTTCCACCAAGCTGATATACTGCAAAAACACTACTGTCCACCCTTTGTCAAATTGTCACTTAACTCATCTTTTTAAACCAAACCTGACCCCTAAGTAAAGACAATAATAATGTCACATTTCCACTGGACACAATGTCAAGAAACCCAGATACAGTGGCATAAACTCTAACCCTTCATATGAAAGGATGTAAAGTGGGTTTTAATTTTTTATTTTGTCTTTGAGGATGTTTATTTTTCTCCTGGCTGTTTCATTCTCCTCCATTGATTTCCTGCAACTTAAATACTGACATTTAAATCAGTTATTGTTAACACATGTTAGATGATGAGGAGAAGATAAAGGAGAAGAAACAAAAAAAAATTGGTTAATATACAAACATATTCATGTCAACGTAAGGAAGAAATACTTGCAACAATTGTAGTTTTTCTCTCTGCAAGTGATATTCAAAGCTGAATGTATAACTACTTTAACTACCTATCCTGTATTTCCTTTGACCTCAGTAAGCACTTAAGCTGGTCATGGTTCCCTGCCTGGTGGGATGACTCAAACCTTCATTGCTGAGGCTATTAGCAGACTATATTTTTTGAGAAGGAGTCTCACTCTTGTTGTCCAGACTGGAGTGCAATGGCCCCATCTCGACTCACCATAACCTCTGCTTCCCAGGTTCAAGCGATTCTCCTGCCTCAGCCTCCTGAGTAGCTGGGGTTACAAGCATGTGCCACCATGCCCAGTTAATTTTGTATTTTTAGTAGAGATGGGGTTTCTCCATGTTGGTCAAGCTGGACTTGAACTCCTGATCTCAGGTGATCCACCCACCTCAGCCTCCCAAAGTGCTGAAATTACAGGAGTGAACCTAGCAGACTTTTTGAATTGAAGTATTATAGGTTTCTGTTGACTTTAATTACAGAAAATTTTAGTACTCTGAAGTTCTCTACATGATCTCCAGTATTCCAAACATACTCCTACATACTTCATCTTGTAGTAATTATCAACTTTTTCTTTCATATTCAGAATCAATAACCACAGCTATTATGGTAAACTTCTTTTTGCTTGTTGATGCAAAAGCCTGAAGACCCCATAGTGTCTAGGAAGCAGCCTCAAGTTTTCAGTGGAAATTTTCAGTGGAATCATTGTCATGGCCCCTGAAGACTGTAGTCCTTTCTTTAATGAAAAGACTCTCAAGCAGCACAGCCTAAAAGCATTGCATTCTATGTAGGAACAGTGACTTCATATGTAGAGTAAGCATCTATTCCACTAAGAACAGTGTATCATCTCTTCCAGGTTGAAGCCATCAAAAGTAACTAACGTGACACCACCAGAAAGCTGTCTGATCCTTCTGGAGAATGATATCAAAGCAAGGATTCAGTGTTGCTTTCTGCTATTGGGAGATTCAGCACTCTGCTGTGACTTATCCAGATCAGCCATGGAGAGTATAAGTCCCTGTTGCTGAGATCATGCATAACCTTCATCTCTGCCACCATGCCCATGTGATTCAGGAACCCATTGGTGATGATAAGTGAACCTGGGCAAAGAGGCTAATGGATACCCACAGAACATATCATGCCATCCACCTGATTATTAAAATTATCTGACTAGGCCACTCTGGTGGGCAGTCACAGGGGACACAGACACTTCACACTTTTTGCAAAGAAGTCTACGCACACACATATCCTCCATATATCCTTGCCACCAACTTTTTAAAAAATAGACTTGTTATTTTTTAATAGTTTTATATTTACAATAGAGTTGCAAAGATGATAGAGTACTTATGTCATAAGACATATGAGAATTTATGTCATATCATCCCTTCATAAGGACAGGTCCAGCTTTACTTATTTTTAATGCCTTATATTAGTATGGAATATTTGTTGAAATTATTGAACCAATATTGATTTATTATTATTAACTGAAGTCCAGACATCATTCGGATTTCCTTAGTTTTTAACCTAATGTCTCTTTTCCTGGTTCCAGGATTTCACCCAGGATACAACATTAGCTTGTCACATCTCCTAAGGGCTCTCTTGGCTACAAGAGTTTTTTAGACTTTCCTTGTTTTTGATGACCTTGACAGATTTAAATAAGCTTATAAAATACCACATTGGGTTTTGCCTTTTAAAAAAATTTTTTTATTATACTTTAATTTCTGGGGTACATGTGAAGATCTTCGCAGGATTGTTACATAAGTATACAATTGCCATGGTGGTTTGCTGCCTCCATCCGCCCGTCCCCTGCAAAGAAAATTAAGTATTATTCTTTTTCATGATTAGGCTTTTGGGGAGGCTCTAACAGAGGTAAAGTGCCATTATCATCAGATCATATCAAGGGTACATACTGTCACCATGACTTATCCCTGTTGATGCTAACCTTGGTCACCTGCCAGAGGCAGTACTGATCTGGTCTCTTTACTACAAACCTGTTTTTTTCCTCACTTTCCATACTCTACTCATTGGAATGTAGACTTTATGGACTGGCCTCTTTTACTTAGTAATACACATGTGAGTTAATCTATGTCTTTGCATGGTGTGAAGGATCATTCTTTTTATTGCAGAAGTTTTGTTTTCATTTTGTGTTGTATAGATAAACCACAGTTTGTTGGTCCATTCACCTAAGGAAGGACATCTTGGTTGTTCCCAACTTTTGGGAAATAATAATAAAGGTGCTATAAACATCTCTAAGCACTTTTTATGTGGATATGTTTTCATATTAGCCAGGTGAACCTTAACCTAGTAGCATATTGCCTAGATTATATAAAAAGATTATCTTCAGATTTGTCAAAATTTCTAACACTTGTAGAGTGGCTGTGCCACTTTGCATCGAATTAGAGATTCACAATGAATTAGAGATTCTGTTGATGCGTATCCTCACCAACAATTCATACTGTTAAGTTTTTAGAAAAATTATACCTAAGGAATAGTGTAGTGGTGTCTCATTGCGGCTCTTCACCAATTTTTAAATTCAAGGTTCAAGTCCTCCAAGTCTCTGAACCATCTAGCCAAATCATGAACCAGGGTCCTCTAATTAATCGTGACCTTCACTTCTGGCCATTTCTCTTTCCAGGTAAGGAAAATGGTGCCTCGTCCATAGTTTTGTCCACCAGCAGACCTTTCCTGCACTACTGTACTACAGGCCATCTCTGCATGGGGCCACTTTTACATGGTGCTTGTGTGTCATACAGAATGACCTAAAAATCAAGCCCAAGCATTTTTCTTTTTCTTTCTCAATGATCCTTTCACAAAGAACTACCCATGAGGCCATAGACAGAATATGATTTAGCAGGAATAGGCTCATGGACATCTGGGAAATTTCTGCCTGCAACCTACTTGTGTCTTTAGGATATGATTTTTCCCAGTTTTATTTGATGATGGAGCGCTGCCATGCATGTCCAATTTAATGGCTTGGTGGATCAGACAAAATGTAGTTGATGATGAGTGGCTCATGTCACATGGTAACTTGGTGTGACAGCTTCTATTAAGGGCCAATAGCAAGTTCAAAAAGTGTTTCCCAAAAGGATAATATAGTCCATGAGTTATGTAGTGGCTTTGCTCCATGATCCTAAGTGTCTGCACTGTGATTCATCTACAGGGGACTACAAAAGACTGCAAACTGCATTCCTACCTACGAAGGACACTTTAAGCACCACTGAATCTTCCAGGTCGTATAATTCAAGGGAAGAACATCTATACAGAGGTTCAAACACAGACCTTCAAATAAGCTGGGGCTCTCCAAAAAAAAAAAAAAAGTATTTCTTGGCTGGGCACGGTGGCTCATGACTGTAATCCTGGCACTCTGAGAGGCCGAGGTGGGTGGATCACTTGAGGTCAGGAGTTCAAGACCAGCCTGCTCAATATGGTGAAACCTCATTTCTACTAAAAATACAAAAATTAGCTGGGTGTGGTGGTACATGCCTGTTGTCCCAGCTACTCAGGGGGCTGAGACGAGAGAATCAGTTGAACCTAGGAAGCTCAGGTTGCAGTGAGCTGAGATCACGACCCTGCACTCTAGCCTGTGCGATAGAGAATCCATCTCAAAAAAAAAAAGTATTTTTCCCAGCTGTGATGGGCACTACATCCAACTGCCCCCTTCTAGATAGTTAAACAAGTAGGTAATTAATCTATACTATTACACCAATATCTGTAGCCTTTGGATAACTCTTCACAGTATACCCAGGAGGTTCTGCCATTTCAAACACATTTAGTGTAAGCCATCTTTGGGTTTACATTCTTGGCCATTAAGCTAAAACATGAGCCTAGAATCTTCCTTTAGTATGCTCATTTTTTTTCCCTGATCAGACTTATATTTCTCCCACCTTGACATTATACCTTTCAATTCTAGGCTCATGTATGTTTCCTAGATTTCTGTATACATTGGCAAAATGGTGCAATCCTTTAGGAGGGTATTAAACCTAGCAAACTGTCACATTTTGTCCCTCATACTTTCAGGCCTGTTGGGACTTGAGTCAAGTTATATCTCTAGAAGCAAGGAGAGGTGATGAGTATAGGTCCTGAAGAGGATCAAGGGTGCCTTGGAAGGCCAGTACAGGAGAGATTTTTATAGATTCTTTAGGTAAGAAGAGACTAACCTCCTCAGCAAGAGCAGAAGGACTTTTTCAGGGACAAAGTAGAATCAGCAAGACATAGGGGTTCAGGGTCCCTAGTTTCATTTGAATCTGCCCATACATCCATATCCCAAGGTTCATAATTGTATTTACTTTTAGTCAATGCTTTCACTTTAACAAAAGAGACTGTGAAGTTGGGAATTCAGTTATATGATATTTAACCATCTGCAGGATAAGACTTTGTGTTTTTAAGAACAGCCCAGAGCTTACAGGAGAGATGGGTTTCTTTCAGGGTAGCCATTGAAGCCTTCAGTTTCCTTATGCAGTCTTTGAATTACAAATTTAGAGTCTTGAACTCATTATTTTCTTTTTCCAAGTTTTAGTTCATTTGGAAGCAATCAGCCAACCTTATTATACTCCTTAATTTTACTAAACTATCCTAAGGCAGCAGATACTTTATCACCCAGAACCATGCCTTCTATAGTCACTGGATAACAGAGACCTAAAGGTCATAAATTGAGTGACAATCTTGTTACTGCGGGCCATTAGTACCTACCTCCCCATTTACTCCTGGGAGCAGGGTCACTTGTGTTTTTAAATCTAAAGAGACATTTTCAGAGCACCCAGAACCAATTCAGAGAACTCTTCTTTAAGTTGCTCTGCCTCTGGAACTACTCTTCCTACCAAATTCTGTATCATCCAGGGTTCTCTCTCTCTCTCTACATGCACACGCACACACACACACACAAATGTGTGTATGTATGTATATATACATATATGCATATATGTGTGTGTGTGTATGTATGTTTGTATGTTTGCCTGTTTGCTTTGCATGGAGATTTGCCTATACACCGTTGTGAACACTGGTGTGTGTATGTATATATACATATGTGTATGTGTGTGTGTGTGGATGTATGTTTGTATGTTTGCCTGATTGCTTTGCATGGAGATTTGCCTATACACCATTGTGAACACTGGTTGAGCCATCTCGGTCAGGCTGTTGTCTTTATGTATAATGCTGGAGCTCAAAGCCCAAAGTTCACAAGCAGTTTGTTAAAGGAGGAGAAATGTAAGGTGGTGGCAACAAGAACAAGCTGAAACTCCGAAGCTCAGGTAGAACCCATGAAGACAGACAGAAACATGTCAATTCTAATTGCCTCTGAACTTGGTGCTATTGCAGACACCACTGCCCTTCATCACAGATATAACTGGATCAAGCCAGAGAAGCTGCCTACAGGAGGAGGGTTTAGGGAAAGCTGCAACAGTTGCATGCCCAGCTGCTGGCTCACTCCAAGTGGTGGGTCAACAAATCATCATGAATGATTGTGAGCTGTAAAATCGCTGCTACTTCCTACACAACCCTGCACATATTACACAGGAAACTCTCTTGCAGTTCACTGTGACTGGAAAAGACAGGAAAGGACATTCTGAGAAGCAAAGTTAGCCTAGTCAAGATGACATCTCATAGAGATACTGTATCTTTGTTTAATAAATTGTATCTAATAGCTTACTCTTTAAATTACTTTCATTTTCATTGAGATGTTTTATATGATACCTAAGCATAGTCAAAAGAAAAAAATATAATTTAAGTTATGAGAAAATATCAGGGAAATTCAAGTTGAGAGGCATTCTACAAAATCACTTATCTGTATGTACTCTTCAGAAGCACCAAGGGCCTGAGAAATAAGAAAAGACAGAAATTGTCACAGAAGAAGCTAAATAAACCTAGCAACTAAATGCAATGTGGGGTCTGGGATGGATCCTGGAGCAGGAAAAAGATATTAGTGGTAAGCTGGTGAAATTTGAATAGTGTTTGTCATTTTGCTAATTGATTTTACAGTGCTAAAATACTGGTTTTGCTAAAGGTACTACAGCGCACACTGACAGGCATTTGTGGACACTCTATTATTTTGTAACTTTTCTGTAAATATAAAATGATTTTAAATTAAAAAGTTAATATAATAGGGGCTGTTTTTTAAATGTAAATGTCTTTTTCTTCATCAATATCCAGGATGATTTTTGAAATATAATACTACTTAAGTTTTTGTTTTTATCTTTCAAGGTAACACTTATGATTTTTAAACAGCACATATATATTCTATGTCTACAGACAATTCAACAGTTAGATAGGAATGCCCCATTGTGAAAAATGGAGAACTTAAATGTATGATTTTAATGCCCACCATTCTCTCTTTTCTGATATTTGCTGGTAATATTATTTGTATGTTGTTAGGAGTTATAACATTTGTTTCCCATTTTGAAAATACGATTAACTTTTCTCAATTATATGTTTTAACAGGAAAAGTGGAGTAGGAAGCTAATAGTTTTGGAAGATACTCCCTATGAACTATCAAACATGGAAGATTCTGACGACTGTGAAAAATTTAGAGTATTTGTCTCCTTGAAAGAATTGTGTTTTCCTTTATTAGTCTCACATTGGATACACTGATATTGAATGTAAACTGAATTCTATAATCTCATTATAGTCCATTCCTTTTCTTCAGATTGTTGCTTTTGGAATTTATCCTAGTGAGAGAATTTGCTAGTAGAGGTCTCATATTCTTGACATACAATAAGAAGAATAGGATATGACTAGTCCATCCCTTCTGAATTTGATTCTTCATTAATTACATGAATAACTCCCTCACTAATATACTGAACATTCTTTTTTCAATTTTCTAAAGCAAACTATATTGCTTTATAAGTGTTCTTTTGTGTTTTGGGACAGTCTTTTCTTGTTTTCCCATCAATTTCCCATGACTAAAATCAATTTTAATGTCTCTTTCTAATACTGTTTTTTTTTTTGGTTCAATTATATATTTATCTTCACACTATCCCTTTCATTATGTCAATTATACTGGGGAGTGGGGGAGTAGGGAAAATGCATATCTGCATTTGCAGTTTGTGAGGGATAGTTGCTGGTTGCTTTTATGTCAAAATACTGGTTAAATTTAAACTATTCGATGGATATCATTGGCTGCAACATAATCTATTTACCATATCTTGGGTAGTTCAGTCTTTCTGTTATTTATTCATGAACCAATTCACATGAAGGTAAAGTCTATAAGAAAGCCTGGGTGTGTTATAGATGAACTGGAGGAAGACAATGACATGCACGGTGATCAAGAGTTAGCAATTTGAATTCAAAAACTTATAGATAAGAAAAATGTCTTGCAAGAAGCCATGCTGCATTCAGTGAATGAGTGTATGATTGGATTTAAAAGGCTTGCTGAAAATGAATGGTACAATCAGGAAACTCTGTTCCTTGGTCCTGTGGTCAAACATGTCCAAAGGTAACAAAGTGTCTGTGGCTGATCAGAAAACTCTATGATATGTGAGGTCAGCCCTGGTGGAAGAATCCCAGGCAATGCACAGGTCACAGTCTACTGATGCACCTCAGTAGAAGCTAAGTGCCTGAGCCAGGGACACAATGCAACCCAGCAAACTGTGCTGACTACTATGAAATGGGTTCTACCTAACCTGGTAAGCCACAAAATCGGTCACATTTATATGAGCTTTTTCCAAATGAAAGTGGAATATATGAGAAGTAGCTTGGCAAGTTCTGAATGAATGGTGGGTTGTGACAGCCAAACCACATGAGCTGCCATCAAGGTGTTAGTAAGTTTGTATTCTTATCTAAGGGCTTGAATGGGGAAGAACCTGACTCCAAGATCTTTGGGTTGTTGCCAGAATTCAATTCCTTACAGTTGTAGGACTGAGAACCTCAACTCCTAGAGACAGTCCACAGTCTCTGACCATAGGAAGTTCACATCACATCATCCTATTCCTTTAAGTCCAGGGGAGACTACAGTCTGCCAAAGCACAGTCTCATATCACATAATGTATCATGTTAGTGGCATCTTACCATTTTTACCATATTTTATGGGCTAACAGAAAATCATATGCTTTACTCACACTCAAGCAGATGGGCTTAAACAAGGGTGTGACTCATGGGGATAACTTTAGGGTGTGTCCATCTCAGATAGTAAGGACAATGTCATTCCAATGGGCAAAGCTTCAAGCAGCACATCTGAATGTCTACTTTCCCTGACGTAAGGCATGGCTCATATGTAGCAGCTAATAACTTTTGTGGATGGAGAAGGCCTTGAAATGACCCAGATTTTAAGACTGGGACCAAGGAGTTCCCAATCTTAGAGACATGTACATAGCCCAGGAGTATAAAAATATCTGTGTTCCATAGGAAAGGTCAACAGAAAGCACCTATTGTAGATGAAGCTTATAATAATCAAATGGGCAAGACCTGTTCTATGGCCGAGGGTTAGCATCTGCCTTCATTCTACCTTTAACAGTTCACTTATAGACAAAGTTAACAGAGTGCTTGACTTGAATGTTAAGCATTCATATCATCACATGGACTTTTCATCTCCAAAGCTGATCTAACTACTGCCAGCACTCAATGTCAGTCTGCCAGTGGAAGGGACCATTCTCCAAGAGTCTGATATGCCCCCATTCCCTTTTAGTTTTCACATTGGTTATGTTAGACTGTTTCCATCATGGGGGAGACTGTGGAATGGATACTTATACTGGATGTGGATTTACCCTCCTTGCCCACCATGATAAATTTTTATTAGGTACTTAATTAGTAGATTGCCTTTTTAAAGAAAGGCTACATTGAATATAAATTTCTTATTGGCAAGGTCATGTGCTTTGTAATCCATTCTACTCAGAGTGAAGTGTCCGTTCCAGGTCTTAGCCCATTAGTGGAAGATCAATACTTATTTCTTAAAAGAATAGATACATAAAATGCATTAAGATGTCCTAGAATAGAAGTAGTTGGAAAAGAAAAAAAAAAAGGAATATAAAGTCAGGGACTCATAAAATGGATCCCAAAATGAGACTAATACAAAAATCAATTCTTAAAACCTTTCACATTGCTATGATTGGGCCATGGGCCACAAAATTGGCTTTCACCTACCTGGAAGCCAATATGAAAAGGAAATGGCATCCATTACACAGTCCTTGTGTCCATTACTCAGGAGATCCATAGTTATTCCTGATTTGGAAACATCTGGTTTTACAGCATTCTTCAACATGGGCCTTAATGTCTTCCCCATGTAAGACAAAATATAATTTCTAAGGACCCTCATAAATTAGACAATGTTTAATAAAATGAAGCATCTATTTTAGGAAATTTGCTCAATGCTTTTGTTTCTTTAATTTGATTAAGAAATTTTAAAAACGTGCTTTTTAAATTTTTCCTTTTTGGTCATAGAATATTTGTAAAATAAAATTTATTTCAACATAGAAAGTAAATATAAAATATATTTTAGTAAAAGCAGGTGTGGCAAAATTTTCTATTAATTTTCTTTTATATTTCTGGTGGAGATTCCTAAGTTACCTCTGCGACATGTTTCAAGGAATAAATTAAATACTGATATTTTAAGCAGTCGTTTATAATCCTTGCTCTTCAAACTGAGTTTCTGAAAGCCAAAGGACATCAATGAGCATGAGATGTTTACAACCTTTCAAGTCCTTGGGGTTTAGCTTTCTGAGTTCAAAATTAGATGTAAATAATATAGTAATTTCCCCTTATTTCCCATTTTACTTTTCTATATTTTCAGTTACTCATGCTCAACTCTGGAAAATATTAATAAAAAAATTCCAGGAATAAACAATTCACATGTGTTAAGTTGCATTCCACTCTGAGCAGTGTGATGAAATCTCATACTGTCCTTGTCTGTCCCTCATGGAAGCTGCATCAGCCTTTTATCCAATGGATCCACGCTATGTGTGCTGTCTGTCAGTCAATTAGTAGCCCTCAGTTATCAAACTGGCAGATAACAGGAACAAGTGTGAATACTGTACAATAAGAAATTTTGAGAGAGAGAGCACATTCACATAACTTTTATTACAATCTTTTGTTATAATTATTCCATTTTATTACTGTTGTTTTCTTTCTGTGTCCAATCTACAAATAAAACTTTATCATAGCTGTATATATACAAGAAAAAGAATAGTGTATATAATATTACGTACTATCTGTGTCTTCAGGCATCCACTGGGGGTCTAGAAATACACCTCTAGCAGATAATAGGGGTTATTTACAATGAATAATGATAACACTAATGGAAGTTTATTGAATAACTAAAAATGATGGTATCATGATCAATGCTGTACATATATTGTACCATTGAATGATTTGCAACAGTTGTATGAGGTTAAATTCTACTTTTCCAATTTATGAATGAGTAAGTTTATTCTCATATATATAAAATTTACAGGGATCTCATATCTAGAAAATAGAAGTTAGAATTCAATACAAGTCTATGTGACTCTAAATCTACACTCTTAATGTGTATCCAGTCTGATTTTTTTCCTACATGATAATGAGATTAGTTATAAGAGTCATAATTTATTATGGAAATTAGGATGTAAGAATGTATCTGTAAACCTGTTAGAAATCTCATTAGGAAATAATTGGGACCATTCTAATTCATAGATAAGGAATAACTGAGGTCCTAAAATTCTGCCATTAAAAGTTGACAATAATCTTGATATGGAAATGGAAATGGCTATAGAATAAATTCAGAGTGCAAACTAAAATGACTTTGTCTGAGCATTTTTGAATTACATTTCCCAAACAATGCAAATCATTGTGCAATGACAAATGTTCTCCCATTCCAGGGCCTTACCAAAGGCCACATGCTGTGGCATCTTTCAGAACTTCTTATTCATCTCTACAATACACACACACGCAGATACACACACACACACGCACAGACACACACCTTCTTGTACTTCTAGTCTGATTTTATTTTAAATACCATTTTATTGATGTACATAATTTATCTAATGCTGTGTTTATTAATGTCTAGATTTTTTCTTGTTTTTATTACAGCTTATGTTACAAAAATAGCTTGCATTTATACTTTTCTGTACATTCACTGTAGCAACTATAACATAGATTTCTATAAATTGAATAACTAGTTTATTGGGAATGTGTAATGGATGTTACAGTAGATACTATCACATTTCTTCTGGACAAGTTGTATATACTTCTCACATTTCACATCAATGGGGTATTGGTGCACAGCTTTTTTGTACCTCCTCCAATGGTTATAAAAATTTTGGTCTATGAAAGCTTAATCAGTGAAAAATGGTGTGCTATCATTTTTTGTCTATGTACTTGTGCATGGTTTTACACATTATAAACCACTTATTTATTATTTTCAGAAAAAAATCATACTTATAAAATAGATTTGAGTCTTTACATCTTGATTTGTAAGAACTCTATCTTTTAAAGAAGCATATGTTTCATCAAATAAGTTATGAATATTTATTCAATTTTTGATTTTTTTTGATTCCTAAGAAGCATTTTACAATTTTTACCATGGAGATGTATATGTTTCATTTTTTCCCATAGATATTGCATCTTTTATGTTACTAGTATACATTGGAACTTAATGCTAAAATATGTTCTACCTTTTCTGTTTACATTTATTATATGTGAAATTATTGTTTTCATATATATTTAACTTACAATGAGGTGTTTTACCTTAATCTCAGTTCCAAATAATTTTTGAGGTTTTTTTCAGGTTTTTCTGAAATAAAATCACGAATATGGAATTATTCATTATAATTTTAAATAAATATTTGTTTTGAAATTGTTTTAAACTTTTGTTTCATGTTCAGGGGTGCATATACAGGTTTGTTATATAGGTAAATTGCATGTCATGGGGGTTTGGTGTGCCGATTATGTCATCATACAGGTAATAGGCACAGTACCTGATAGGTAGTTTTATATTCTCACCCTCAAGTAGGCCCTGGTGTCTACCGTTCCCTTCTTTGTGTCCATGTGTACTCAGTGATTAGCTTCCACTTATAAGTCAGAACATGCAATATTTGGTTTTCTGTTCCTGCTACACAAATACTTTTTAACCACATAGTTTATATATGAATACCTTTGTATAGTAACAGTTTAAGCTTCTGAGATAAGTATAAAGCAAACATTCCAAGACAGAGTTCTAAAAGTAATTAATGATGTCTTCTTATTTAAAATATTTTACAAAAATTTTTGTTTTCAAATATATTGTGTATAAATTAAACATATAATTTCCTGTACATATATAAAATGTAGTATCTTATTTATATTATACTATATTAAGTGCTTTATACTACATGTGATTATACCTAATGTTAATTACACAGGTACTTATTTTAAAATACCGCTTAGGATCCATATTTTGGGTGTCCCATTTTTAATTAAATTTATTAATTTGCCAATTCCTGCTGATGGAAATTTATATTGTTTTAAATATTGCATTTGTAAATAGTGTCAATTGATTATATCTTTTTAGGTCTACTAGGCATAGAAATAATTTTAGCCCTTACCCCATCTCAACCCATCCCATTGAACATGATATAAATATTCTTGATTTGGATGCTCATTTTAAATTCAAAAGATACTGGCAAATTGCCTTTTAAAATATCTAGCTACACATAGAAAAGCATAGAAGACGTTTGTAACATCTTTGTGAATATATTTCCTTTGGGGGAAGATGTTATCCTCACCTGATTTCAGGGTAGACACATGACCCCCTTGGGCGATCAGAATCTTTCCACCCTTTTGGACCCACTCATGAGTGTTCAGTCAGTAGGCAACACAAACAGAACAACTTGAATTGAATTTTAGGGGTATGTATAGAAGCTGCCCCAGCAAGCGCCACCTACTCTCTCTGATTTAAAAAATCATGATTTAATAGAACCCTAAAACCACCAGCAGGCATGTTTTTCGCCACATGAGGAAAGCACACAAGATAATGGGACCAAAGTAGAAAAATACAGAGCTGAGAGGTGAAGGGAGAGGGGACACAGAGTTTTGATCACATTCTTTGAATTCTGGACAGGTCAATGCCAAGTCTACTTATGGACTTTCTAATTACATGTGTCAATAAAGATTACAGTTTGTCTTACCGGAGTTTGAGTTCAGATGCCGTACTTGATGTCCAAGGAATCCAGATTTAATATAAATTGCATAGGAAAAAGAAAAGCAAAAAGAGGCACTCCACATTCAGTGGCTGAATGAAAGCAGGGAAGAGGGGATACTTTTTTCTCCATTCCAAACTGGAAAGTTTATAATTCTTAATAGCAAAACAGCTAGCTGTTTAAACTGTCATCTACAATAACCCGGAACTCGTATTCTCATCTACTGAGTTTGAGGCTTTAGAAGACAGTAAAAATACGTCAATACATGGAAATATGTTGACTTCTTTTTGCTACATTCAGTAAAGTGTTACAGGAAAGAAGTTATGATCAGTCTATGTTGGCATATCTGAAAGCAAAGACATGAAAAATGCAGTACAACCAGGATGCAATAAGCATTTTGGCCTGGTGTGAAATCTAGTATGGCTGAGAGTTACATAAAGATAAGCTTGGTTGTGTTAAAGAAAAACTTACTCAAATACTTGTTAAAGATTGTTAAGCTTACTTCATTCAAGGAGAATCATGGGGCTAGGTATAAGGACCACTGCAACAGGATCGGCAAATGGGGATTTATGATGAAGGAGCAGGTTCGGGTCCGTGGATGAACACTTAGTAAGAGGGAACATCATGGATAAGATGTCTCTGGCTAAAGCAACTTGATGGATAGGGTAATCAGAAATCCAGGGTAGTCAGATACCAAGGGAGGGGGACTTTCACTAAACTAACTTGGAAGGTATATTAGTCTGTTCTCACACTGCTGTGATGATACTACCTGAGACTGGGTGATTAATGCAGATAAAAGTTTTAATTGACTCACAGTTCTGCATGGCTTGGGAGGCCTCAGGAAATTTATAATCGTGGCAGAAGGGGAAGCAAGGCATGGCTTACACTGAGGCAGGGTAGAGCGATAAAGAGAAAGTGGGAAGGATCAAATACGTTTATTACCATCAGTTCTTGTGACAGCTCCCTCACTATCACAAAAGCAGCATGGGGAAGCTGCTCCCATGATCCAATCGTCTCCTACGAGCTCCCTCCCTTGACAGGTGGGGATTACAATTCCAGATGAGATGTGGGTGGGGACATAGAGCCAAATCATATCAGAAGGATTCTTGCTCAATCTGGATTCTACAAGGACAGAGAGAAAAGCCCAAAGTTGAGTCTGAAGACTCAGAGAAAACTGATTAAAGTTTTGGTCAAAGGAGAGTCTTTGCTACTTGACAGATAATTACATTTCTTCGCCTCACTTCATCCTCCAAAATCATAATGATGCCTAAACTTATGAACGCAGGAAAATAAAAATTAGAGCCAACACAGCTAGGGCTTGTCTGGCTTCCACCTCATTCTCATACCCCTTCCCAGCCAATATATAAAGAAATACACTGAGATGTCTTCTAGGGCTGAAGGACATGCTTAACTGCTTAAATATTTTATTATATTGCCACATTTGATTTTAGAAGATAGTTTCCCAGACAAGGCATACAAAACAGAATCTGAAATCAGTTGCTAAATGGCAGACAGCCCCATTCTGGTATTTACGTCAGGAGTCAGCAAATTTTTTCTGTGAAGGGACAGACAGTATGCAGTTTAGGCACTGCGTGTCACAACCAGTTCAACTCTGCCATTGGAGTGGAGAAGCAGTGACAGGCAATGCATGCATGAATGAGTGAGGATGTGTTCCAATACAACTTTATTTTTGGAGGCTGAAATTTAAATGATATGATTTTCATATCATATCATTTTCTTTTTATTTTTAAAAACAATTTAAATGTAAAAAAAAAAATCTGTTGACAGGAGACAGTATAGAAACAGACAGTGGGGTAGTTTGATCCAAGGGCTATAGTTTTCCAATCCTGGCTTGAGATCTTTGCTTAAAGGAGATGTCTGATCACAAAGTCCCTAGCTCTGTGAGATAAAATTGATGACAGCTCAGTTTTCAAGAGAAATTCAGGAATCCTTGAAACCTGGAATGACAAGAGTTGAATTTCTTATATAGTGTATTCCCTAAAGGAGAAAAGGAGAAAAGCACCACAATTTGTCCTTCACTTGGGAACATGAGCGATAATGGACCAAGGGAGATAATCTCTTCAATTGCAGAACTAGGGACAGGCGAATTGGTTACGAAAGAAGCTGCTTGGTTTCAAACTATGATATCAAATCTTTGTTATTACTTTCCAGCAAGCTGTGGCAACATAATGTGTTATTTCCTCTGCTTCCCTTTTGCAACTAGCTGTTTTCTTTGCAGTTATTTTGATTTCTATTATGTCACATTTTGTACTTTTGAAATAGTTATATTCATTTTTTAGCTAGAGATTTTCAGATCCCAAGAAGCCAATTTTATAACTAAGATAAATATATGTTATCAAGTAATTTCAGATTGAGAGCTGAATAAAGTAACTACAATATCATATAACTACATTATTTTATGTGGGGACACTTAATGGAGGAAGCCTGTGAGTGAATTGTGTGGCAGTGTGCCTGAGTTGCTTAGTGTGTTTATTCACCCAACATCTTTTTATTTTGGAAGTCCTCTCTCCTTTCTCTGGGCATGATCAGACAGGGAATGCCTATAGACCAACTTCATCTCGCTGAACTCAAATGACACTTTTTCCAATTTAAGTCTTTCATATATTTCCTTGTCTTATTGTAGTGTTGGGTCCTTCCTTCAATTTGTTCCAGACATTGTTGCTTGCCAAGAGCCTCTGAGACATGGGGAAAGTCAGATGCAGAGGGCTTCACTTTCCTAGACAGGAACATGAAAACGATGTCTGCTGATGAGACTATAACAAGACCTTGAATAAAATATCCATCTTAGGCTTCACTGTGAGAAAAAACTTCCCTGCTTTAAGATAACATAGCTCTGTCCTTGTAGAGAATCTTGACTAACATGCCCATTGTCCTCCAAGGCTATCCTAAATGGGGCTATCATATTGCATCAACACATTGCTGTGTGGTTCAAATAATACACATATGCATGCTAAAGTGAAATAATAGGTTGCCTTTGTCTAATAAACTATGACTCTATACAGAGGTTTAATATCAGGCACCTTGAAAACAGAAAATAGTTTTAATCTTTACATAGATACTTTATGTTTTTTTGCCTATAATCAGATTCCAAATTTCTCATTTTCCTATGTTTCATTTTTGAGATATAAATCTAGATATGTTGTGTATTTGTTTATTTATATCTACTATATAACTTACATCCTCTGTAATAATTGATTTGCTGCTAAAATAGCAGGTTTAAAAAATATTTAAACCTCATTTCTGACAATAAACTATCTGAAGGCTACATGGGTATAAATTCAATTTCTAAAAGATGTCTTTGACAATATGAAATATTTAAGAAGCTAAGTCTTAACGGCCAATGTTTGTGATCTGGCTCCTACCCAAAACAACATCTACAATGTCTGCCACTATTTTTAGCATGATTAATAATGAGGAAATGCCTTATTCATACTTTATTCATTTATAATTTATTCATTTATCAGTCAATGGAAAGCCAGTATGTAATGTTCATGAGAAAACTATAAAAAACAGAAAAAATTCAACATCATATGCCATTTGGATTTAGTGACTAAAACGTCAAACACTAAAATGCTATGATTTTATACTAGAAACATATTTATGTTCCACAGATAGTTGTTTATTGAAGGAGGAACTTAAATGGTCACCACTTAAAAGCTGCCATAGAAATTTTAGTCTTAGAAAGGCCTTGTGATAGTGTTAAGGCAAAGGGTACATACATAAAATAAGTATTAGGAGGATATAAAAACCAATGACTGTCTGAAATTTATTTATTTTTTAGCATTCCAGTTAGGGCCTCTAACAATGGAAGGTGGTGTCTCTTTACACACTAAATTTGAAAAGAGATACAAAACTTGAAGCTTTGCCAACTTGTCAACTTACCAGTTGAGATGGTTAATATTGAGTGTCCACTTGATTGAATTGAAGGATGCAAAGTATTGTTCCTGGGTGTGTCTGTGAGGGTGTTGCCAAAGGAGACGACAATTTGAGTCAGTGGACTGGAAGAAGGACACCTTCTCTCAATCTGGGTGGGAACGATCTAATCAGCTGCTAGTACAGCTAGAATAAAAGCAGCCAGAAGCACACGAAAAGACGGGACTTGCCGAGTCTTCTGGCCTCCACCTTTCTCCTGTGCTGGATGCTTCCTGCCCTTGATCATCAGACTCCAAGTTTTTCAGATGTTGGATTCTTGGACTTACAGCAGTGATTTGCCTTTGGCCACAGACTGAAGGCTACACTATTGGCTTCCCTACGTTTGAGGCTTTGGGACTTGACTGGCTTCCTGGGTCCTCACCTTGCAGACCACCTATTGTGGGACTTCACCTTGTGATAGGGTGAGTCAATTCTCCTAAGAAACTCTCCTTCGTATATCCATCTATCCTATTAGTTCTGTCCCTTTAGAGAATCTTGACTAACATGCCCATTGTCCTCTAAGGCTATTCTAAATGGGGCTATCCTATTGCATCAGCATATTGCCTGGTGGTTCAAACTTATCTTGAAGAATCATCTGTGTCAGGCTTGTGTTCTGGTAGAAAATAAGGAGTACCAAGAGACTGTGCAACCTGAATGTCGAGTATGAACTAAGGGTTATCCAACCCCTTCCATGACATAGAATAGAATGGAAACATAGAAATCCAACTTCAGGTACAATTATTAGGTAGGAGATGGGCTTAAGCAGGTCTTGAAAGCACAAGGCAGTTCTATGAATATGCGGTTCTGATTTTCATGACTCTGCTTTATTTACCTGCAGGTTTTCCACAACACACAGGTAAATCTGCATGGAGCATTCCATACAAACTACATATATATATCATATATATATATATATATATCTATATATCATATATATATGATATATATATATGTGTGTGTGTGTGTGTGTGTGTGTATGAATGATTGACACATAGCAAATATACAGTACTTTCCCTTAGCAATTAAGAAAACAAATACTCTTCATTGGTGAAAAAATCTACTGGGTACTATATCCCATTTAGAATTCCCCATAAAACTTAGGTAGAATGTTTGTATGAAAAGCTTATTGATGAAAGGTATAGGCACATAGGATTACTAGGGAAGGTTTTATGAACATGAAAGGGAGCAGATAATGAGTACAAATGTAAGACATGGTCTTTGATAGATCAGTGGCTATAGTTAACATTAATATCTTGTACACTTAGTCTTTAAATACCCTTTTATTTTGTTATTTCAATTCTAGATCTTTACCCTAATAATGATTTTTTTTTTAATTTCACTTCTAGATTTTCACCCCTAATCTTGTTAGGGGCAACTTGACAATCGTTCTGACTTATATAGGGCTGACTTAGAAAGCATGTAAAAGGCTACATAATTATGTTGGTAGTAAAACTAAATGGACAAGGAGATGTGGCACCAGGGTAAAAATACATAATAGTTCTTTTAAAACAGAATAAAATCCCAACACTTCACATATTTCATATAAAGCATTGGCACCTGCATTTAAATAACTTTATGCCTTTATTACAGCCATGCTACGTTATAATGAAGAGTATGTGTGTGGTTGCATATGCATGTGTGCACATATGTGTGTGTGTTTCAGACCTCTAAACTTTAGCTACTCTAGATAACAATTTTATTTATAAATAAGCATATTTAGAAAGTTATAAATATATATGTATATCTGTATTTATTAAATTGGATATTTCTGGATTTTAATAATTATTACATTTGGAAAAATAGTTATAATCTTAATCTTTATAATATACTATATGATATTTGTTGCATTTTTATAATAAGTATCATTTACTTGTATAATGTAAAGAAAAGTATCGCAAATATAATGTTGAATACTGTATGGGAAGCAGATTGCACAATATTTTGTGAAAACAAATTTCACAGCAGCACAGCAATTTTTATGCAATACTAAACATGCATACAATATATAGTTGATATATTTAACTATTCAAATCCTGGCTCATTACTATTTTGTAATCTCTCTCACCCAAAACTTTCGTAACAATTTCATAATAAGATTATTGTCAGAAAACAATAACAACAATGAAACTTGGTACTAGACTATATTTTGGAGAATAGAAAAGGACAATATCATAGAAGATTTTCTTTTTTTCTTTGAAAAGTATATTGATAATGTTACAGTCCACTGAAATAAGAAAGTTGGAGCTAGGAGAATTATGTAGAGAACAGACCATTAGCTCCATGTGGCAAAGGTTGAAATGAAATTGTCTTTGAAATAGCTAATTGGAAATTTCAAGTAGATGGTTGGATATGAAAACCTAGATTTTACAGAAGTCTGGATTTCAGATGTAAATGAGAAGTCAGAGGAAGTAAAATTATAGAAATGACAGATATAGATGTAGTCTCATTCACTCACCATCTTCAGTGATTTCTTTGAATAAAATGATTCTAGATTCTGGGGAATAAAAACAAATGGAAGACCGTCTTTAAAATTTCAAGATATATCTATTGGAAAGAAAAATAAAAGCAAAAACTTTTACCATGCACACAACCATGCACAGCCCCTAGAGGTATGCATTGTAACCACATATTAAGGAACATGACAATCACTTTGTCACTAATCACAGAGTTTAATCTGTCTGAGGGTCAGCTTATGCCCCTGTCAAACTTTGTAAGTTGGCAGTTATATAATGTTTGATATGTTCCAGATACTCCTCTGGATGCTTTGGATGCAGTGACTAACAATCTTTCCAGCAGCCTGATGAGGTATTATTCTGTTATCCACATTTCACAGAATAGAAACTTAAGCCAAAGACAGGACCTTGTCCAACCCATGGACTTAGTAAGCGTCAGAGCTGTAATGCCCACCCAAATAGCCCAGCTTTAGATTCTATGTTCTGGACCACTTCAAAATAATGACACTGAACTTATTCTTCACATATGACAAAATGAAATCAGAGGAGCAAAATAAGTGTAATATTATGGATTTGTAAAGCCTTTCTTAAAGTTCATTTTTTAGGTATATCCATTTGTAGTGATTATTACTATATTTTTTAATGTAGGAAGCATGCATTATAAGATGCCAAGCTGGGCTAAGCATGCTGTGCTGGCCTGTCAGTGTGACTTCTCTTGAGAGGAGCTGTCAAGCTCTGTGTCTGGGCTGTGTTTCTGCATCTGGGTTGTGTTTCTCCAGGGCCTCTGACTGGTGTGGAGAATCACACACCAGGGAGCAATGTTTGAGAACAGAGAGCAAACAAAATGTGGGCAGGTGAGAAAGGAAAGGAGTAATGTGTTAGTTCCTATGGGATGAGCCCTCCTGATGTCACAGAAGTTGCTACTGTACAAAATGCTCAGTGGTTTGAATTTCCTGAAAAACACAAGGAAGACATGGTTATAAATTCAGGATTTTGTTTAGGGGAAACAATCCAAAAGGATTTCAAAACATGAAGTCAGAGAAAAGCAAGGACTCCACAAAATTTGCAAGAAGCCTGTAACAATCCATGCAATGACAGACTTGATTCAATGCTGAAAAAATACATATCACATACGGATAAGAAATATATTAGTCCATTTTCATACTGATATGAAGAAATATCTGAGACTAGGTAATTTATATAGAAAAAGAGGTTTAATGAACTCATCGTTCCACATGGCTGGGGAGGCCTCACGATCATAGTGGAAGGCGAAGGAGGAGCAAAGCCATGTCCTACGTGAAGGCAGGCAAGGGTGCCTGTGCAGGGAAATTGCTCTTTATAAAACTATCAGATCCCATGAGACTTATTCATTATAATGAAAACAAAACAGGAAACCATGCCCTTATGATTCAATTAACTCACACTAGGCCCTTCCCACAACATATGGGGAATATGGAAAGCACAACTCAAGATAAGATTTGGGTAAGAACACAGACAAACCATATCATTCTGTCCCTGACCCCTCAAAAATCTCATGTCCTCACATTTCAAAACTAATCATCACTTCCCAACAGTCTCCCAAAGTCTTAAATTATTTCAGCAAAATCTCAAAAGTCCTCAGTCCAAAGTCTCATCTGAGGCAAGGCAAGTCCCTTCAGCCTATGAACCTGTAATGTCAAAAGCAAGTTAGTTCCTTTCTAGATATAATGGTGGTGCAGGAATTGTGTAAATACACCCCTTCCAAATGGAAGAAATTGGCCAAAACAAAAAGGCTACAGGCCCCATGAAAATCTGAAATCCAATAGGGCAGTCATTAAATTTTAAAGTTCCAAAATTATCTCCTTTGACTCCATGTCTTACATTCAGGGCATGCTGATGCAAGAAGTGGGGAAGCTATGCCTTTGTGACCTTGCAGGATACAGCATCCCTGCCAGCTGCTTTCACATGATGCTGTTGATTGCCCACACCTTTTCTATGTGCATGATGCAAGTTGTTGTTGGATCTACCATTCTGGGGTCTGGAGGATGGTGGTCCTCTTCTCATGCCTTCACTAGACAGTGCACCAGTTGGGACTCTGTGTGGGGGCTCACACTCCACATTTCCCTTCTGCACTACCATAGCAGAGGTTCTCCATAAGGGCCCCACCCTTGCAGCAAACTTCTGCTTGGACATCCAGGTGTTTCCTTACATCCTGTAAAATCTAGACAGAGGTTTCCAAACCTCAGTTCTTGATTTCTGTGCACCCTCAGGCTCAACACCACATGAAAGCTGCCAAGGCTGGGGTCTTGCACCCTCTAAAGCAATGGCCTTAGCAGTACCTTAACATCTTTTCACCATGGCTGGAGCAGCTAAGATGCATTTCCAAGGCTGCACGCTGAACTAGCTGAGGGGCCCTGGCCCTAGTTCAGGAAACCATTTTTTCCCTACTGAACCTCTGAGTCTGTGATGGGCGGGGCTGCCATGAAAGTCTCTGACATGCCCTGGAGATATTTTCACCATTGTCTTGATGGTTAACATTTGACTCCTTGTTTCTTATGCACATTTCTTCAGCAGGCTTGAATTTCATCATAGAAAATGGATTTTTCTTTTCTATGACATTCTCATGCTGCAAATTTTCCAAACTTTTATTCTCTGGTTTCTCTTGAATACTTTGCTGCTTAGAAATTTCTTCCTCCATATGCACTAATTTATCTCTCTCCAGTTCAAAGTTTCACAGATCTCTAAGTCAGAGGAAAAATGCCACCAGTCTTGTTGCATAGCAAAAGTGACCATTACTCTAGTTGCCAACGAGTTTCTTATCACCATCTGAGACCACCTCAGCCTGCACCTTATTGTCCATATCACTATTAATATTTTGGTCATTCAAAAAATATCCAGGGAAGTTTAAAACTTTCCCACATTTTCCCGTATTCTTCTGAGCCCTCTAAATTGTTCCAAACTCTGCCGGTTACCCAGTTCCAAAGTCACTTCCACATTTTCAGTTATCTTAATAGTGGTACCCCACTCTACCAGTACCATTTTCCTGTATTAGTCCATTTTCATACTGCTATGACGAAATACCTGAGACTGGAAAATTTATAAATAAAAAGTGTTTAATGAACTCACAATTCCACATGGCTGGAGAGGCCTCACAGTCATGGTGTAAGGCAAAGGAGGAGCAAAGTCACATCTTACATGATGGCAGGCAAGCATGAATGTACGGAGGAATTGCCCTTTATAAAACCAACACATCTTGTAAGACTTATTCACTGTCATGATAACAGCATGAAAAAGGCCACTCCCATGATTCAATTACCTCCCACTGGGTTCCTCCAAACCATGTAGGGATTATGTGAGCTACAATTCAAGATAATATTTGGGTGGGTACACAGCCAATCTATATCAAGGAAACAGCAACAAATGAATTTAAAATTTTGGCCAATTCAAAGAGTAATTTAATGTCTGGGCTGAAGCCAGAATATCAGGTTCCTGAAAAATAGTATACAATTATTTATATTACATTATGTTGCTCTTCAAGCACTATTTTAAATATAATTTAATATCAATATTTTCAATGACATTTAAAATAAGGACTTTTTCTATGAATTGTGATAATTAGATGTTTACCCTCTTTTTAAAATTTTGTCATGAAACTAATTTCCATAGCATTATAATAACAGTAATCTTTTTCTTCTATAAGACAAAATAACTATAATTCTCACTTGTATTGATAAAAACACCAAAATAACTGTAATTTTGTAATTCAAGAAAACTATGGCATCTTAGAGAATTGCCTAATCATGATCTGGTTCCTTCTGATAATGCATAAGTTAAATTAAAAAAAATAGCTGGGCCCAGTTTTCACAAGATTACAGCTCCTCCCTACCCTCTTCCTGCTAAGTTAGAGAGGTAATGGAGCTCTAATCCTGCTGCTACATTTCTTTGGGTCAAAGATGAAAGACTTGGTAAAGAAAGATACTGAAATCTGGATCAAGAATTTTATTTCCCTCATTAATTTCATTCTGTCAAAATAAATGTCAGCAAATCTATATTGATGTACTGTAATAAAATTGTTACTTGATATAACTGACAAAAATATAATAATTTATATAATAAAATGTATACTTAAGAGAAAAATTTTGTCATGAAATTAAAGAAATATTTAATATGTTTTGAATTGATGAAAGTAATAGAAATTGTAAAATTCACATTTGATTTCTTCAAGATATGTTTTACAAAGTAAAATTTCAAAGATGCATCTTGTTTTTTTTTTTTTGCCCAAGACTCCAGGCTGGAGTATAGCAACACAGTCTTGTCTCACTGCAGCCTCCACCGCTCGGTTGCAAGTGATTCTCATGTCTCAACCTTCCAAGTAGCTGTAATTACAGGTATGCCTCATACCCAGCTAATTTTTGTATTAATATTTTTAGTAGATATGGGGTTTTACCATGTTGGCCAGGCTAGCCTTGAACTTCTGACCTCAAGTAATCTATCTGCCTTGGCCTCCCAAAGTTCTGCGATTACAGGCATGAGCTACTGTGCTCTGCCTCAAATATTTTATCACATTAATTTTCAAGATAAGGTAAATAAGAAGTACCCACAGAGGTTAAAATGTTTCCAAAGGTTATCTTACATAGGACATGAAGGAGAGGAGTAGAAGGGGCTATTAGATTCAGGAGTTGGAGAAAATGCCTAATTGTGTTCTGCACACGTACACTGTGCAGGAAATAGGTTTTGAATGTATGTGGACTGATTTATGTCTCTAAAAAGAATCACAATTTACTTAAGTTTTTCCTAAAATATCATTTACATTTGCTGGACGTGCCTGTTGCATTTCAAGCCACCACTGAATGCCCAGTTCATCGTCTCCTGTGAGCACCCAAAGGACAAGAAAGATATATTTCTTTCAGCTCAGTTCAACACCATTTTCTTGGCATCTCTTGATTATTCACTGGGTAGCAGTCAGTCCTGCTGTGAGAGTGATTCCAGCATTAAAAGCTGTTGTCACCACATTTTATATTAATGTTCCTCAAGATAGTCAGTGATTCTACACACTTCTGGAATTGTAAAAATAAGCTACCTAACCAAAATACTTCACTGGGAAAAACTATCAAGTCATTTATTAGCTCAACAAATTAAAAAAAAAAAAAAACTATCTTATCCTTCACAACCTATCACTTCTTAGCTTAGGGCTAAGTTTAATATTTTTGTGGAAGAATATTCATTGTGAAATACTTTCTTCACAGGTTAAACTACTATGATATATTTTGTTTTCATTAATACTATTAAATCAACTCATATTTTATTAACATCTTAGCTTCACATTATGCATACTCTTTTGGCATACTTGTTAAAATCAAAATACTTAGTATAATATATAAAATGCTTAAATATTTAGAATATTCTTTAATTTTTTGATGGGCTGTCCATTTAGTTAAAAGAACATATCATTATATCTATCTATCTATGAATCTGTCATCTATCTATCTAGTTTGCCCATTTTTCCCTGGTCCTGAAATGCTATGCTGAATGTTAATTAATACATGGCATCATCCCTAAATCCTAGTCAGCCTAGTTGTAACATACTTTTTCAACATTGATGGGTGTGTGTGTAGGTGTGTGTGTTTTAATTTTGACAAGTATCATATGCTCCCACAGTCTCAATTTCCCAAACAGAGAAAAATTTGAAATATAAACAAATGTTGAAAGAAAAATACCAGCTAGATAAAATCGCCAAACACTGGCCATATTTGTCCCCTCTCTCCTCTCTGTCTCTCTCTCTTACCACACCTCTAACCTCCCACTTTCTCCTTCTCTCTCTCTCCCCCGACACACACACACAATGTATAATTTGAAAGTACACCTGTTTCACATCAGCATTCATCTTGGGAAGAATGAGGACAATTATCATCCTTTAACAATATAGTTGCCTGAAGCAACTGTTAATATTACACACAGAGTTGGAAAATGCAGGATCCCTTTTTAACATCCATTCTATATTTATTAGATAGTAGTTTTCTAAAAAAGATCTTTCCTTTTTTCCTATTTAATCACTACTTTTGTACAGCACTATGTGTGGCCTTGGATGTTTAATTACTTAAAGCATAACAATCAATAGCAGTGCATTTATCAATCTTAAAAAACTCTAAATAATTTTAATGTCATATGGTACACATACATATATACCCAACTGTTACAGGAGTCTATGTTATTCTTTACATTTTTAAAATCCAGAGCAGCATTCAATCCACTTCAAATTTTGCAGTTGATTATTATGTCTGTTTAATCTCCTTTAGACTAGAAGAGGCCCTTGTTCATGACATTGAGTTTTTGAAGACCCATAAAGAATGAGTTTTCTTATAGACTATTTTCTACTCTGAATTTGTCTGTTTGATTCCACATGTTTTATTCGATTCTCTATCACTGCATTTCCTACAAACAGGAAAAAAGTCTAGAAGCTTGATTCGATTTCTGTTAAAGAGTTGGGGATTTCAGGAGTCATTTTGTGTATGATCTATTGCATACTGTTGGGGGCTATATCATCTGATATTCCACTATTAATGATGCTTAGTTTGATCAATTTGCTAAGGTGCCATTGGCCAGATCGCTTTCATATCTGTGTTCTCAGTTGTTCTTGTTCTTCTTTACTTCAACTGCTCTCTGATGCATTTGTACAGATACGTTTTTTTGTATGTGTTTTACTTGGCTTTCTTCTTGTTCTTGTTAGGACCTCGAGTTTGCCACAAGCTATTCTCATCCAGATCAGAGGTATTCTCTTTTAAGATATGCCCTTTATCGTGATCACATCTGTGATTTCTGGTATAACTAGATATCTCATTTTCATTTTCTATTCTTCCTTTCCTGGACTTTTGAACAGACATTTCTCTCTGAATTTTTGCCTCCTTTTTATGGGGACTGGTAGATATAAAAATGTGCATCACAGCCACCACATTGCTGATTTTCTGTTCCCTTCCTACATCTCAACTTTTACCTTGTATCATCTTTTCCTCGTTTTTTAGCTTCTGGCCTGATACTCATTTATTCTCATGTGCTGTGTTGTCATTATCAAAAAAACTTATCTAAGTTATTCTTTCTGATAGAGACATATTTCTCTCTCCTTCTCTCCCCACCTTTCATTTCTAGACATAGGACATATAACCAATATAATACTCTTTATAATTTGAAGAGTAATTAAAAATGCTTACTCAGGACCCATGCCTTAATTTCAGATAGGGAATGCTGAGCATTCTACAGGACACCTATAAACTTCCAGAACAACCAGCAAGCTAAATGTTATACTAAACATATCCTTCTTCTATTTTACTTTACATAATGCTACGCATATTGTATGTATGTATACATATTTAGAATACATAACTGAAATTGTTCTGTCGTATGTATTTTTCTGCAACTCGTCTTTTCACTGAATATTTCATTTTTAACATTATGCGATTTTATTGGTGCAAATGATTTTCATTGTTGTGTATTGCTCCAGTTTATAAATCTATTACTGTACAATTATGTATTTTCTTGTCAATGACATTTTGATTTCCTGACAGTTTGTCTTTTTTCTTTTTAAATGTACATAGCTTGAAGGGAGCATGAACTTGTTTCTGTAGGGCATATTTTTATGTATCCAATTATTGGTTCATACAGTGCAAAGATCTTCCACTATGTTAGATAATACAAAGATTTAAATATTTATATTATTTATATTTATTAGAGCAGGCTGTGATTATTTCTGTTTGTCCACATTCTTAGGAATATGTGGTAATGTCTGACATTAATTTTTGAAAGTCTAGTGATTTTAAAATCATATTTCATATATGACGAACCAAGGTTCTAAATTTCCAAGTAGTCTAATTTATATATCTTTTCTTTATGGGGTGTATTTGTATATATTTTAAAAAATAAATTCTCCATATTCTGAAGTTATACATATATATTTCTAAAATTATTTAAAGTTTTTCTTTTTACATTGATGCCTTTAATCTTTCTGTAATTGATTTTTGGCCATGATATAAAGCACAGAACCAACTTATTTACTTCTTTTTAACTTGTAATTATACAGTTGTGCCACTGCCATTTATTAAATAGTCTATCTTCTCACCCACTACTCTGTACTTCATTCTATATTCAACATTACTTTCCCATATATGTCTAGGTGTTCCGTTCTGTGTTATTGATATATTTGACTGCACACAAATACACACATACATACAATTTAATTATTCTAAAAACTTAATTAATATTGGTTGACTAAAAGTCTGATACTTAGGAGGTTAAAGTCCAACTGACTAGGACTTTTTCGTTTTCAGAATTTTCATAACTCTTCTTAGACTTTTGTTTTTTCAAAGAAATTTCAGGAAAAAAGTCTTATAAACTTCTCTGGTAAAAGAGACCTATTGGAGTATGATTGAGATTTCATTGACTCTATAGTTCATTTGTGGTGAACTGATATATGTACATTATTTAACTTATTTAACCACGAATATTATGTGTTTTTTCCTTGGAACTTCAATTAGGTGAACATGTACTCTAACTTTAAATTCTCTCTTCTCTTGTTCTTAACATTCATCTTATATTTTTTAGTTGTTCATTTCTCTGTGCTGCAAAGTAAATAATTTTAACATTTTTCTTCATCTCTTTGTCTGTGTCTCAATATCTGTTCAATACCCCTAGTATAATTCTAATTTTTTGATTTTATTTTCTAGAACTCTTATTTCTTTCACATTTTACAATTTGAAAATAGCAAATCAATTTGGGCTTTTTAAATTATCTTTAGTCATTTGTATTAAATATAGTTACTTGCTTTTTATCTGTTGTCCAATTTGCTAAGTTATGCTTTACATGTAGATTCTATGATTTCTTTTATAATTTATATTTCTGTAACCTCTATGGAAATTATTAAAGATATCAATGAAAGTTTCTTCCTCTTTGAATTCCTGCATTACAGCCAGTTTGGTCAAATAAAGACTTCCTTTCCTCATATTACTTTAAAAAAAAATTACTAATTGAGTCAAGATGGTGGACTACAAGAAGCTCACATGTACTGCTGTCATAGAGAGAAAACAAAGCATTAGTGAACACTGGGGACTAAGAGTGGAGGGAGGTTGGAAGGCGGTGGAAGGATAAAAGACTGTATATTGGGTACAGTGTACACTGCTTGGATGACAGGTGCACTAAAATCTATGATTTCACCACTAAAGAACTCACCCCTCTAACTAAATCCATCTGTACCTCAAAAACGATTGAAATAAGAAATTTTAAAATATTTTATAAAGTAAAATAAAATTTATATTTAAAAGGCATAGAATGGCACTCTGGATAAAAAGACAAGACTGAATGATCTGCTGTATTCAAGAGACACATTTCACATGTAATGACACCCATAGCCTCAAAGTAAAGAGGTGAAGAATGATCTACCAAGCAAATATAAAACAAAAAGGATAGTAATCACTATTTCTATATCAGATAAAACAAATTTTTAAACCAGAAAGAATTAGAAAGGACAAACAAGGATAATACATAATGATAAAAGCTTCAATTAAACCAGAAGATTTAACTGTCCTAAACACATAAAACCCAACATAGAAGATCCAGGTTCAGAAAATAAGTTCTTCTTAACTTACAAAAAGACTTAGACACTGAATGATAATAGTGGGGTACTTTAATACCCCACTATTTATCATCCAGGCAGAAGACTAACAAAGAAATTCTGAACTAAAATGTGGCACGTGATCAATTGGACTTAATAGACATCTACAGAGTACTTCATCCAACAAGACAGAAAATACATATTTTTTTTCTTCATACATGGATCATATTCTAAGATTGGCCACATACTTGGCCATAAATGAAGTCTCAATTAATTAAAAAATATTGAAATCGTACCAAGTGTAATAAAAATAAAAATCAATATCAAGATCTCTCAAAAACTATACAAAACATGGAATTTAACAACTTGCTTTTGAATAACCTTGGGGTGAACAATAAAATTAAGACAGAAATCAAAAAATCCTTTTAAATTAATGAAAATAGACATATTCAATTAGGCTTTATTTTGAGGATGCGAGGCTGATTCATCCTATCGAAGTCAATAAATGTGATTCACCACATAACAGAATAAAAAAAATAAAGCCATATGATTATCTCAAGAGACATAGAAAAGCCTTCTATAAAATCCAAAATCCCTGCATGATAAAAATCTTCGACAGATTGGACATTGAAGGAACACAGCTCAAAGTAAAGATAACCATCCACGACAAACTCACAGCCAACATTAGACTGAGCAAAAAAAACCTAGAAGCATTACCCTTAAGAACTGGAACTAGGATGCCCACTCTTACTGTCTTACCATTCCTATTCAACACAGTACTGGAAGTCCTAGCTGGGGCAATTATAAAAAAGAAAAAGAAATTCTGGATATTAACCCTTTGTCAGATGGGTAGCTTGCAAATTTTTTTCCCATTCTGTTGGTTTCCAGTTCACTCTGATTGTTTCTTTTGCTGTGCAGAAGCTCTGAAGTTTAATTAGATCCCACTTGTCTATTTTGGCTTTTGTTGCCATTGCTTTTGGTGTTTTAGTTATAAAGTTCTTGACTATGCCTATGTCCTGAATGCTATTGCCTACATATTATTCTAGAGTTTTTATGGTGTTAGGTCTTATGCTTAAATCTTTAATCCATCTGGAGTTAATTTTTGTATAGTGTGTAAGGAATGGGTCAAGTTTCAGCTTTCTGCACATGGTTAGCCAGTTTTCCCAACACCATTTATTAAACAGGGAATCCTTCCCCCATTGCTCATTTTTATCAGGCTTGTCAAGGATTAGACAGTTGTAGGTGTGTGTTGTTACTTGCAAGGGCTCTTTTCTGTTCCATTGGTCTATATCTCTGTTTGGTACCAGTACTATACTGTTTCGATTACTGTAGCCTTATAATATAGTTTGAAGTCAGATAGCATGATGCCTCCAACTTTGTTCTTTTGCTTAGGATTGTCTTCACTATGCAGGTTTTTTGTTGGTTCCATATGAAGTTTAAGGTGGTTTTTTCTAGTTCTGTGAAGAAGGTCAATGGCAGCTTGAAGGGGATAGCATTGAATCTATAACTTACTTTGGACAGTATGGCCATTTTCACAAACAAATTTACAAGATAAAAACAAACAACCCCATCAAAAAGTGGATGAAGGATCTGAACAAGCACTTTTCAAAAGAAGACATTTATGCAGCCAACACACATATGAAAAAACACTCATCACTGGAAATTAGAGAAATGCAAATCAAAACCACATTGAGATACCATCTCATGCCAGTTAGAATGGCGGTCATTAAAAAATCAGTAGACAATAGATGCTGGAGAGGATGTGGAGAAATAGGAATGTTTCTACGCTATTGGTGGTAATGTAACTTAGTATAACCATTGCGGAAGACAGTATGGTGATTCCTTAAGGATATAGAACTAGAAATACCATTTGACCTAGCAATCCCATTATTGGGTATATACCCAAATGATTATAAATCATTCTATTATAAAGACACATGCACACGTATGTTCATTGTGGCACTGTTTACAATAGCTAAGACCTGGAACCAACCAAAATGCCCATCAAGTTTAGGCTGGATAAACAAAATGTGGCACATATACACCATGGAATACTATGCAGCCATAAAAAAGAATTAGTTCTTGTCCTTTGCAGGGAAAGGGATTAATCTGAAAACCATCATTCTCAGCAAACTGACTTGAGAACAGAATACCAAACACTGCATGGTCTCACTCATAAGTGGGTGTTGAACAATGAGAACACATGGACACAGGGAGGGGAATATCACTTACTGGGGCCTGTTGGTGAAGGGTGGGGAACTAGGGGAGCGATAGCAGTGGGTGGAGAGGTTGGGGAGGGATAACCTTAGGAGAAATACCTCATGTGGGTGATTGGGCGATGGATGCAGCAAGCCACCATTGCATATGTATACCTATGTAACAATCCTGCAAGATCTGCACATGTGCCCCAGAACTTAAACTATAATAAAAAAGAAAAGAAAAGAAAAAAAGGCATTCAAATAGAAAGAGAAGAAGTCAAACTAACTCTCGTTGCCAATAATTTTATTCTATACCTAGAAAACCTTAAGGACTGTACCAAAAGATTCCTGGGGCAGATAAATGAATTCAGTAAAATTTTTGTAAACAAAATTCATGTACAAAAATCAGTAGCATTTCTATGCATCAATAATGTTCCAGTTAAGAACAAATTCAATAATACAATCTCATTTACAGTAGCTCCCCAAAAATACAATACCTAGGAATCCATCTAACCAAGGCTGTGAAAGACCACTACAAGGAGATGACAAAACACTGCTGAAAGAAATTATACATGACATGGACAAATAAAAAAATATTCCATGCTCATGGATTTGAAGAATCAATATATTTAAAATGATCATACTGCCCAAAACAATTTATAGATTCAATTCTATTCCCATCAAAACACCAATGTTATATTTCACAGGACTAGTAAAATCTATTCAAAAATTCACTTGGAAACAGAAAAAAAGTCTGAATAGTCCAAACAATTTTAATCAAAAGAACAAACCTGGAAGTATCACATTGCCTGACTTCAAACTATACTATATGACTACAGTAATGAAAACAGCATGATACTAGCACAAAACACAGACAAATAGACTAGTGTAACAAAAGAGGCAACCCAGAAATAGATCTGCATACATACAACCATCTGATCTTTGACAAATTGACAAAAATAAGTTACAGTGAAGGAACTCCATAGTTAATAAATGTTGTTGTAATAACTGTCTAGTCATATTTAGAAGAATAAAATTGAATTCCTTTCTCTCACATTATGCAAAAATGAATGCAAGATGGGTTTAATATTTAAATATAAGACCTCAAACTATAAAAATGCTAGAAGAAAACCTAGGAAATACCCTTCTCAAGATTGGTTTTTGCTTTAAATTTCATATGAAACCAAAAAGGGGCTGTATAGTCAAGACAATGTTAAGCAAGAAGAAAAAGCTGGAGGCATCACATAAGCTGACTTCAAACTATGCTATAAGGCTACAGTAACCAAAACAGCATGTTACTGGTATCAAAACAGACATATAACCAACAGAATAGAAAAGAGGCCTCAGAAATAACACCACACATCTACAACCATCTTATCTTCAACAAACCTGACAAAAACAAGCAATGAAAAACAATCCCCTATTTAATCAATTGTGTTGAGAAAACTGACTAGCCATATGCAGAAAACAGAATCTAGACCTTTACCTTACACCTGATACAAAAATTAACTCAAGATAGATTAAAGACTTAGATGTAAAACCTAAAACCATAAAACAAATATCCTAGAAGAAAACCTAGGCAACACCATTTAGGACACAGGCATGGGCAAAGACTTCATGACTAGAACACCAAAAGCAATTGCAATAAAAGCCAAAATTGACAAATGTGATTTAATTAAACCAAGGAGTTTCTGCTCAGCAAAAGAAACTGTCATCAGAGTAAACAGGCAATCTAAGAATGGGAGAAAACTTTCAAAATCTATGCATCTGATAAAGGTATAATGTCTAGAATCTACAAGGAACTTAATCAAATTTATCAAAAAAGGTGACCTAATCAAAATATGGGCAAAGGATATGAACAGAGACTTCCCAAAAGTTCATCATCACTGGTCCTTAGAGAAATGCAAATCAAAACTACAATAAGATACCGTCTCATGTAGATAGTTATGCCAGTTAGAATGGTGATCATTAAAAAGTCAGGAAGCAACAGATGCTGGCAAGAATGTTGAGAAACCTGAAAGCTTTTACACTGTTGATGAGTGTAAATTAGTTAAACCATTTTGAATGGTTTAACTAATTTAACTAATGTGTAGTGAATCCTCAAGGACCTAAAAGCAGACATACCATTTGACCTAGCAATTCCATTACACAGCATATATCCAAAGGATTATAAGTCATTCTACTATAAAGACAAATGCACATATATGTTTATTTTAGCATTATTTACAATAGTAAAGACTTGGAACCAACCCAAATTCCCATCGATGAGAGACTGGATGAAGAAAATGTCGCACATTTATGCCATGGAATACTTTGCAGCCATAAAAAAGGATGAGTTTATGTTCTTTGCAGGGACATGGATGAAGCTGGAAATCATCATCCTCAGCAAACTAACAGAGGAACAGAAAAGGAATCACCACATGTTCTCAATCATAAGTAGGAGGTGAACAATGAGAACACATGGACATAGGGAGGGGAACATCACACACCAGTTCCTGTCAGGAAGTGGGGAGTAAGCAGAGGGAGAGCATTAGGACAAACATCTAATGTGTTGGGGCTTAAAACCTACATGACAGTTTGATAGGTGCAGCAAGCCATCATGGCACATGTATACTTATGTAACAAACCTGCACATTCAGCACATGTATCTCTGAACTTAAGGTAAAATAAAATTACAAAAAAAGATTAGCTTTTGCAAATAATTTAGGATAAATTCCCAAAAGCTACTGCAACAAAAACAGAAATTGACAAGTGGGACCTAATTATAGTAAAGAGCTTCTGCACAGCAAAATAAATTACCAACAGAGTAAACAGTCTATACGATGAGACACAATATTTGCAAACTATGCATCTAACAAAAGTCTAGTACATAGAATCTACAAGGATTTGTAGATTGTGTCTTGTTTAAACAAGTCAACAAGCCAAAGAAAAACAAACAATCCAATTAAAAACGGGTGAAAGAGATGAACAGACACTTCTCAAAAGAAAACATACAAATGTCCAACAAACATATGAAAAAATGCTCAACATTACTAGTCATCAGAGAAATGTAAATCAAAACCACAAATTAGATATTATCTCACACTAACCATAATGGCAATGAATTACAAAGTCAACAAACAACAGATGTTGACAGGCTACAGAGAAAAGGGACTACTTACACACTATTGGTGGGAATGCAAGCTAGTGCAGATTCTTTGGAAAGCAGTTTGTGGAGATTTCTCAAAGTACTTAAAATAGAACTACCATTTGACCCAGCAATCCCAATACTGGGAATACAACGAAAGGAACATAATTCATTCTATCAAAAAGACACATGCACGTTTATATTCATTGCAGTGCCACTCTCGCTAGCAAAGACACAGGCTGAAGCTTGGTTCCCATCAGCAGTGGATTGGATTTTTAAAATGTGGTACATATAACCCATGGAATACTATGTATCCATTAAAAAAAATATCATACAATTGCAGTAACATGGATGGCGCTGGAGGCCATTATCCTAAGAAAATTAACACGGGAACAGAAAACAAAATACTACATGTTGGCACTTATAAATGGTAGCTAATCATTGAATACACATGATCATAAAGATGAGAACAATGAATACTGGCGATCTCTAGGCAAGGGAGAAAGAGAGAGAGAGAGGCTTGTTGGCAGAAGAGCCACCTGTTGAGTATATGCTTATGGCCTGAGTGACTGAATCATTGAGATCCCCAAGCCTCAGTTTAACACAATTTATTCATGTAACAAATATGCATGTATATCCTTTAATCTATAATAAAATCTGAAATTAAAAAACTACACATTTATTTATAAGAATATTGTGATTATATTTTGATGTTAGTTCTTGCTTCTAGGTAGCAGGATTATAACTGACAAATTTAAAAATTATTTTTTCCAAAGTTGCACAATACCAAGCACATAATAAGAGTTTTATAAATACATATGACAAAAAGTAATTTCATTTAAATCAGAGTTTTCTCACACATACTCATTATCAATAAGTTATGACAATACTACCTGCTAGAAGAATGTTTGCTTTCTAAAGCAGGTAGGTATATCAAAGACATTGTGTTCTATTTTTACTGATGGACTGCTTTGAATTTCTATTTTCACAATTTCTGAAAGAATATATAGAAATATTTTTTCACTGTATTAACTCACTGTAAATATATACACTTTGGATAATTGGGCACAGGAAAAGAAATTGGATTACCTTTAGTTAATAGAAAAGAAAACTGTTACTATTAATTGTCCTGAAGCATATAAAATGCAAGTTGATAGACTGAAATTCAAAATAGCATGTTAATTGCTGTTCCTATTTTTCAGGCCATCTAACTTAAAGACTCTGTTTAGTGTACAATAAAGGTTTAATATAAGTAAGAAAAAAATACCACAGGTAATAAATTGATTGCTGCAGAAGACTGTAAATATTTCAGAGACAAACAATTTCAGATAGATAAGTAGGCTCCATAGAACAAAACATCAGAATATTCTCTGAATAAAGCATGATCATTTTCTCAGAGACTCAAAAATAATTTTATCATTAATAAGTACTTATTATGGCATCCTGGCTCTTTCTGAAAGGGCAAAATTAAGCATGGCCACCCTTGATTTATATACCCTCTTAACTAGTGATACATAACTGCCCATGAGCTATTTCCCTGTCTCACTGGAAGGTTTTTCTGGAATGGGTCTTTCAGTAAAAGAAAAGCCTTAGAAGTCTTAGACTCACATGAGCTCAGAAATGAAAGTGCTTTCCTGTGTTGGTAGGGAGGCAGCTTTCCTCAGTTTTCAGAATCTGAGGAAAGATACCTACATAAAGCTTATTCAACACATGGGTGAGTCTTCACAATCCAACACAACTTTTTCTACAATGCGTCACCTCCTAAACTTGCCTTAAATTCCACTAATTATGGAATGATTTATCTTTAAACGATACAGAATCTTCTCAAATAGTATAGAAGGCATTAAAATCCTTGTGTGCAAAAGATCACATGATGAAATAAGGGTAGACACAGTTTTGGGGTGTGACTAGACAACATAAAGTAAAAACAAATTCGACACAATCTTCGGTCATATGTCAATCAATGGCCATCATCTCAATGTAAGATTTGTTTCACGATAAACTGATTAATAACTAATATGTTCAAATTAAAATGTAAATATTTGTGCTATAAAATCAAATATGACAATTATACCAATATATTTAAAATGTTTTGCTTATTGTTTTATTTATTGTTAATTAATTTTTGTTTTTGAAATGGAGTCTTGCCTCTGTCACCCAGGCTGGAGGGCAGTGGCATGCTCTCGGCTCAATGCGACCTCCACCTCCCGGGTTTAAGCAATTCTCCAGACTTGGCCTCCAGAGTAGCTGGGATTACAGGCCTGCACCACCATGCCCTGCTAATTTTTATATTTTTAGTAGTGAGGGGGTTTCACCATGTTAGCCAGGATGGCCTCAAACTCCTGGCCTCAAGTCATCTGCTTGCTTTGTCCTCCCAAAGTGTAGGTGTGAGACACCCTGCCTGGCCTGGCTTTTTGTCTCAACGTTATGAGAAAGAATGCGCATTTTATGACTTTAATCATAAAGCAATCAAGTTCTTAAAAATTGAATCTAAATTTTTAATTGAAAGAGGGAAAATAAGGTACAAAGGTCTAAAAATTGTTCTATTGTTGCTTTTATTGTTGCAAACATAAGTAATATTTAAGTTTCCAGATTTGATCATTTTTTTCTGGCTAGATTTTCAAATGATTAGATGAAGACAAACAAATCAAATGCATAAATAACTAGGAAAATAGTGAAAGTACATTTCTTCAAAAAATTAAGTGATGCATTTTTACATACAGTGACTTAAAAAAATAAATAATACAAAAAATATATATGTGATAGATATGTAGTATCTTGACAGACACAATCATTAACTGTGTGTGTGTATATATATAAGCATATGTATGTCTGTGTGTGTATATATATATATAGCTAGTGTGTATATAGCTAGCTTATACAAACACACACATATGTACACATATGTGTGTTACAAACACACAGTGATACTTGTCAAGATACAATATATCATATATGTAACATATATACACACTAGTTTTGTATGTGTGTGTGTGTGTATATATATATATAGCTAGTGATTCTGTGTATGAATGTATATATACATATAGCTAGTGTGTGTTTATGTATAATACATAAATATATATAATTCTTGACAGAAACAATATATCTTTCAGTATACAGGCATAGTAGTTTATATGTACATATACATAGCTAGTGTATATATACTGTTTCTTGACAGATACAATCACTAGCTATGTGTATAAAGATATGTGCATACAGCTGGAGACTGTATGTGTCAAGGTGTATGATATGAATTCTCACATCATTAGTTGGCAGAGAAATATTGTTAAGAAGCAGGCTTTTGATCATATAACACTATTGGAAAATAACTCAAATTCATAAAATATAAAGAATATTACCACTCAAGAAGTATTTAACAACGTGAGAACCTGAGAACAGACAACAGGCAAGGAACATTTCTTAAAAATTTACTTTAGGCCTATTTACAGACAAGTAAATCACGATTCACCCTGAGCCTGAAACATGACAGTAGCTTTGGCTTCAGCTATTAATAACCTACTGCATGACCTCTGTACCTCTATAGGTACAGAATTTGTGTTTTTAGAATAACTTATTCTTCAGTACATTGATCACGTATTAATGACATTATTGATCATGTATTAATGACATGTATTGATGACATTAATGCATTATCAATACACTGAAGAATAAGTTATTCTAAAAACACAAAACAAAAAGCAAACTAGGTTAAATTATTTTATTTTTAAGTATGATTTTTAAATAGTTCATTTGCAAATTTATCAATCCTTAAAGAAAATGGAGATGGAAATTAAGGTGACCTCTTGGGGGCTCATTATGGAAAGTGCATGCGTTTTTTATAATAATTAGGATTAACACACATATGTCTTAAGAAACAACCCAAGGACAGAATGACAAAAAATTAAACGTTACAAGATAGATTTATAAGTGAAATTAGAAAGATTCATGATGTTTACTTTAGAGAGAAGACAACTAGTAGATATAGTGAAGCAAATAATTTTAAACTACTATAAAGGCAATTACAAAAGGCATTGCTTTTAAAAGCACCATTAACTTTTTTCTTTAAATTGAGTCCTTGCTTAGTAATTACTACTCCTGTGAAAAAGAATGTAAGAATTTACGGAATTCAGTAAATAAATTCAATTTACCACATTTTAATTTTTTAAAATAATTTTCTCACCTCTGGAAAATCAACCTAATTGGCTTTGACATGTGGAAAATGTGCTTCGACATATAAAAATTAAAGTATAATAGAAAAGAATCCTCTTGCCTACTCCTACTTATCCTGTCTCATAAAGAAATTATAAAGCAATGAATTTAAAATGGGTCAGATGAAAACCATTTAAACTGTAATACATATAATCAATTCAAGTAAGTTAGTGCTACAGGCTTATTGAGACAAATTCTTTATCAAGATATAATGCACTAATAAGAATAGAGTGTGCCGTTACTGTGGATAATGCCTTGAAGACAATGTAATTTTACTTTATAACATTATTATCCTGGTGCCTACTGGGCACACACCACTGCTGTTAAAAAAAAAATGGCAGGAAAAAAGGAGTCTAAATATTGGTACAACTTCTAAGAATTTACAATCTAGGGACATAGAAATAATTTCTTTAAAATTAGAAATATATTCTCATATGAATCAGCCTTCTAAAATATATCAGTCTTCTTGAGGTTTTCCTTTGCAATATAAGACAATAGTTTTGGAGAGGACTTTCTGGTCTGATTATGTGGCTTTTCTCCCTAAGCATAGCTAATAAAAATGCAAAATTCCGATACATTGTCTGTTACCTTCCTTAATGTCATGAAATAAAATTGTATTGAGGATCTTATGTAAAGCCATATACAGAAAAGCATTATTCAACCATTTGCTAAAGCTGACGAGAATTGTGAACAATTCATGACAAGTTTAAGAAATCAAGTTCTATAAAACAGTAAGGATGAGGTTATATAACAATGCAGTGTCATATGATTTGATAGTGCTTATTCTTTATAGAAGTGTAAATTAATTCTTAGTAATTTGAAAACATAGTCTGTTCTGGATGTGTAAGATATATGATGCTTTCAATCATGGAAATAATATCTGTGGGAATTAGCTAGATAGCATTTCTATGATAAGAAATATAATCTTCTGGATCTCGGAATACTCCCCTTTGTTCAGAGTGAAACTTAGTACGTGTAGCATTTCCCTCTATGCTTCAATTCAAAAGGTTAACTTTTGTCTAAGCCTATGAAATGTGGTATACTAGCTCAAAATATTTGCTGAGCACTATAATGAAACTGGTACTTTTCAGACCTTGGGATGTATTGGTAAACAAAATGAGTAAAGATTCTTTCCTTTAGAAGTAATATTCTAGCAGTGAGAAACAGATCAATTAAAATATGCCTAAAAATAAATGTGTTTTACGATTTGCTGGTCTGTGATAGGTGCTATGGAATAAGGAACAAGAAGAGTGGGGTAAGGAGGATCAGTAACACCAAGGGAGAGAAGGAGGAGTTTGTTGTAGTATGCAGGATGGTTAGAGTGACCTCACGTGGAAAGTGCCAACTGACCAAACAAATAGAAACGAAAGTGAACCTATCTAGGAAGAGGTTGTTCCAGGCAGAGAAGCAAGCCAGTACAAGCCATCTAAAAAGGAGAACAGTCTGTGTTTGAGGAACAACCAGAATCCCAGTGTGAGCCACGGGTCATGAGAAGGAGGAGGTGAGGTGAGAGGTGCTTCAGAGGCCAGACCCTGTTGGACTTTACAGGCCATGGTGAGGACTTTGGTTCTACTCTGAATTAAAGGGGATCCAGAGAAGAGTTTGGAACAGAGGAGTGACCTAATCTGAGTTACAGTTTAGAAGGTGATATGGTTTGGGTGTGTTCCCACCCAAACTTCATCTTGAACTGTAGCTCTCATAATACCCGCTTGTGGTGGGAGGGACCCTGTGGGAGGTAATTGAATCATGAGGGCAGTTATGCCATGCTGCTGATTTCCAGACAGTGAGTGACTTCTCACGAGATCTGATGGTTTTATAAGAGGGTTTTCCTCCTTTTCCCTGGCACTTCTTGCTGTCACCACATGAAGAAGGATGTGATTGATTTGCCTTCTACCATGATTGTAAGTTTCCTGAGACCTCCCCAACTATTCTGAACTGTGGGTCACTTAAAGCTCTTTTCTTTATAAATTACCCAGTCTTGGTATGTCTTTATTAGCAGCGTGAGAATGGACTAATACAGGAAGCTCACATGGCTCTCTGTGAGAAATAGATTGCAGGGACAAGCAGAGTAGTAATCAGAAGGTGATGTTGTAACCTGGGCAGTTTATGATGGTGGCTCATGTGAAGAGGGATGTCAATCACATGGCTAGGATTGCTTCAATTCTGTATTTTGAAGATTGAATATTTTCTGATGTTTTTCTTTGATTCGTTGGGGGTATCATAAGAGAAAAAGGATTAAGGATGTTTCTAATGTTTTAGGTGAACAATTTTAATTACTTAATTATTTTAATTGCTTCAACAGAATTGTAGAAGCCTGTGGTAAAAAAATCGAAGGAAGGCCAGGCATCAGTTGGGGTCATGTGGAATTAGAGATATTTCTTTCGAAATGCAAAGCAGTGGGTTGCATATACAAGCTTGCAGAGAATTAGACACTTAGGCAGGATGTATAATTTTGAGAGACATCAGAACAGAGATGATTCATAAAGCCATGGAACTGGATGAGAAATAGAATAATGCATAGATGATAAAGGAGATAAGACTAAATAGTGGGGCATTGCAGTATTAAGAAGTCAATTATAAGGGAAGAAACCATTAAATAAACTGAAGGAGAGTGAATCAAGTGAAGCAGAAATAAAACCAATAATGTGTTGTGTCCTGGAAGTCCAGTGAAGACCATTTCTTAAAGGAGAAGAAGTGGTCAACTGTGCCAATTTTTGTCTTTAGGCCAAATAAATTAGGACTGAGAACTGGCTATTGGTTTTAGTAACATTAAGATTATTGACGATATTGTTAAAAGCAGGATATTTTTCATGGAGTGATGGGTTTAAAGAGACTGGAGGGGGTAATTAGAAACATAATATTAAAACTTATATAAAAGAAGGCTATGAATAATACATGTGGAATATTGTATAATAATTTCTTAGAAAAATTGATAGAAGTGTAATTTTTTGTATGCCCAGTTACCAAATCTTTTTTTTCTGGAAGATTATTTTATTTTATTTTATCTTATTTCTTTATTGTGGTTTAGGTTCTGGGGTACATGTGCAGATCATGCAGGATTGTTGCATAGGTACATACATGGCAAGGTGATTTGCTGCCTCCATCCCTTCATCACCTATATCTGATATTTCTCCCCTCATTATCCATCCTCACTCTCCCCACCCCAGACTGTCCCTCCCCTAGCCCCCACTACTGACCATAGTGTGTGATGCTCCCCTCCTTGTGTACATGTGTTCTAATTGTTCAACACCCGCCGATGAGTGATAACATGCAGTGTTTGGTTTTCTGTTCTTGTGTCAGTTTGCTGAGAATGATAGTTTCCCGATTAATCCAGGTCCCTATGAAGGACACGAACTCATTGTTTTTTATGGCTGCAGAGTATTCCATGGTGTATATGTGCCAAATTTTCTTTACCCAGTCTATCGATGATGGACATTTAGATTGGTTCCAGGTCTTTGCTATTGTAAACAGTGCCACAATGAACATACGTGTGCATGTATCTTTATAATAGAACTTATTCTTACATTTGGATGGGGGAGAAACCTATTTCTTACTATGGATGCTGAAAAAGTTCCCAAATCGCATTTCTTAGTACAGGTATTGACCGACTTACGACCTATGCAACTTACGACCATTCGACTTTACGACCACAATCGCTAGCCACGACTGCTCCGTGTCTGGCAGCTCAAACGTTGCCCAGCTGGGCTTAGGACAGTGTGGGACAATAAACATTTATGCTATATCATATCATTATTAGTCATTTTCTTGCCTTTCTTACTAAAATGTGAGTGGTTTATATCCCTATATCTTTAACAATATTAGAACATACTAAGTTTAAATTATATTTGAACAAGATATCCAGATGACATCTCTTATGAAGAATGCTACATATTTGTATCTCATGGAAAGTCACACAAAATTGTGATGATTTACTTTTCTATTTACAATGATAATAAATAAATACCTGACAACTAGTCCTTTTTAACCCTAGGACTTAACATAGTTCATACTCTTCTGCTTTTCAAAACTCATCATGTGCCGTGATTTTTCACTTCAAACCATAGACCACCATGGTTCAGTGGTCTGTGAATATTCCAGTTTTAAACAAGGCTGCGCCTTTACCACAAGTTAAGATGGCTTTTTAAAAATGAGACTTGACAAGAATGCTTTCATAATAAGCATTCAGGTCAACCTTTACTACTGGTAATGCAGTTTTACTTAAACCTGACAAATGTAAAAATAAGAAACAAAATGGTGTAGAGATGATAGAAATAGCATAAAATGAACAAAGAAAATCATGATATATAACAATAATGAAATAAAATTATGACAAAACATGACTTAAAGATTTTTATAACATCATTTCACAGTACTGTACATATAGCCTACTCAACTTACGACCAAATCGTATTACGACCGGTCTGTCGGAACCAATCGTGGTCGTAAGTCGAGCACTAGCTGTACTTAAAACTAGAGCAAGACAGTGTGACCTAAACTTGAATCAAATGCATTTCCTACTCTGGAATGTGGAAAAAATAATAATGCAAAACACAAAAGACACACACGGAGAAAGAGAGAGAGGAGTGGTTAACTGCATTTGAAATATAAACACAGAAGATCTCAATCTCAATACGTACTAATATTAAGTAGTATTCATCCCAGTTTCAAAGTTGGAATCCAGTATCCAACCAGTAATGCCAGGAGTGATATCCCAGGACCAGCACCAGAACTGGGCATGATTACAAAGTAGGCATCACATGTGTAGCAGTGGTGATGGTATTCTAACAAGTATTTTAAGTGGTATGATTTCTACAGTGATTATAATCACTGAATCACAATTGTGCTTATCAATTTTCTCAACCAGAAATTTCTGCCTTGCCCAGAATTCAGGTACTAGATATTGTGGTATAATACACAGTGGAAAAATAGCTGTTGAACATATGACACAAATACATTAAATACATGCACATTAAACTACAGGGCTTTTGGGGATGTGCAGAGAGCCTCCTGCCCTCTCTTTACATACTTACTCTCCACCTTTCCTCACATTGCTTTTTGCCCAGAAGGCTGACCTGTAAGAACTATACCAACAGGCTCTCTCAAGCTTTTAATTTTGTTAAACCCAAAGTAAGTGCTAGTGGAAGACTGGACCACAGAAAAGTGAGGTGTTTGTCCTCTGGGTCCGTACCTGCCTACAGAATTGCAATGAGTGTATGACCCTACTAAAAGCCACAGTTTCTGTACAGGGGCCCTCTTCTTTATAGTCAGTTCATTCCATGGCACTGTGGGTGATGTCATTGTTTCGTGTGGCTGCTTTCATATAGCCCCCAAACTGGGTGGCTTAAAATAATAGATAATATAAGGAATTTAAACAATTCAACAGGCAAAAAAGAAATAACTCCATTAAAAAGTAGGCATAAGACATGAACACTTCTTGAAAGAAGATATACAAACAGCCAACAGACATGAAAAAGTGCTCAGCATCACAAATGATCAGAGAAATGCAAATCAAAACTGCAATAAGATAACATCTCCATTTATTAAACAGGGAATCCTTTCCCTATTGCTTGTTTTTGTCTGGTTTTTCAAGGATCAGATGGTTGTAGATATGTTGTGTTGCCTCTGAGATCTCTGTTCTGTTCCATTGGTCTATATCTCTGTTTTAGTACCAGTACCATGCTGTTTTGATTACTGTAGCCTTGTAGCATAGTTTGAAGTCTGGTAGTGTGATGCCTCCCACTTTGTTCTTTTTGCTTAGAATTGACTTGGCTATGCAGGCTCTCTTTTGGTTCCATATGAAGTTTAAGCTGTTTTTTTCCAGTTCTGTGAAGAAGGTCATTGGTAGCTTGATGGGGATAGCGTTGAATCTGTAAATTACTTTGGGCAGTATGGCCATTTTCATGATATTGATTCTTCCTAACCATGAACATGGAATGTTTTTCCGTCTGTTTGTGTCCTCTCTTATTTCGTTGAGCAGTGGCTTGTAGTTCTCCTTGAAGAGGTCCTTTACATTCCTTGCTAGTTGTATTCCTAGGTATTTTATTCTCTTTGTGGCAATTGTGAATGGCAGTTTGTTCTTGATTTGGCTCTCTTTAAGTCTGTTATTGGTGTATAGGAATGCTTGTGATTTTTGCACATTGATTTTGTATCCTGAGACTTTGCTGAAGTTGCTTATCAGTTTCAGGAGATTTTGGGCTGAGACGATGGGGTCTTCTAGATGTACAAACATGTCATCTGCAAATAGAGACAATTTGACTTCCTCCTTTCCTATTTGTGTGCCTATGCAACAATCTTGCATGTTCTTCACATGTACCCCCAAACATAAAATGCAATAAAATAAAAAAAAAAAGATAACATCTCGCACCTCAATCAGAATGTCTATGATTAAAAAGTCAAAAAATAACAGTTCCTTGCAAGGCTGTGGGCAAAATGGAACATTTATACATGATTGGTGGAAATTTAAATTAGTTCAGTATTTGTGGAAAGCAGTTTGGAAATTTCTCAAAGAGCTTAAAACCGAGCTATCATTTAACTCAGCAATCCCATTACTGTGTATATTTCCAAAAGAAAACAAGTCATTCTACCAAAAAGGCACATACACTCCATGTTCATCATAACATTACTCACAATAACAAAGACATGGAATCAAACTAGATGCCCAGAAAATATGGATTGGATAAAAAAAATGTGATACATATACCCCACGGAATACAATGAATTCATAAAAAAGAATAAAATCATGTCCTTTGCAGCAACATAGATGCATCTGGAGGCCATTATCCTAAGCCATTAACCCAGGAACAGAAAACCAAATACAATCATAACTGGGTGCTAAATATTGGGTACTCATGGGCATAAAGATGTCAACAATAGACACTGGTGACTGCTAGAGGGGAAAGGGAGGGAGTGGGGTTAAAGGTTGAAAAACTGTTGGATACTGCATGTCCAGTACCTGAATGACAGGATAGGTCATCCCAAACTTCAACATCGCAGGATATACTCCTGCAATGAGCCTGAACGTGTACCTCTGAATCTAAAATAAAAGTGGAAATTATTTTAGAAACAAGATATTTATTCTTCCAAAGTTCTGTGGAAATTCAGAAAATCAGTTGTCAGCAAAGTTTTTTGCTTCTGAAGAGCCAAGACAGTCTTTTATATGTTTTTCTTTTAGCTTCTAATGTTGCTGGGAATCCTTGGTGTGCCTTGCCTTGTCGAGTCATCACTGCAATCTCTGCCTCTGTATCACATGGTGTGATGACCCCATTCCTGTTTCTGTGACTTTTCTGCCCTTCACATAAGGATACCAGTCATATGGGATGAAGGGCCTACCCTACTCAGAGTATGACCTTATCTTAACTAATCACATGTGCAATGTATAGAAATGCAGTGACCCTTAGGGAATCTGGAAGTATCAAGTAAGAGCACATTCTGACATTTTTGTGAAGGACATTAATTTGGTGAAGGGTGGAGAGGTGCTATCTATCCCAGTACAGGCACTGACAGCTTCCCTGCTCTTGCTAGCCCCAACATGAAATGAAATGCTCTGTTGTCTCTTATTAGTTTCACCTAATCATGCTCACAGCTCTAAAAATATTTCCTGAATCAACTTTTCTCATTTTCTCTATTTGAATGTTCTCTCTCCTGGTGGGACGCTGACTGATACAGGGATCCAGTGATAAGAGATTAAAGAATTTGGGACTTAGGGTGAGGATTCTGTATTTAAGGGTTTATATGTTCTATTTAGGCAGAACCAGACAGAGAAAGAAAAAAAGCGAACCTTTCAAAATCTTAAATCTATAGCTCATGCGATAGACCAAATCCAAGAGCATTTCTAAAACCATGGAAACAATTTCTCATCACTTCCAGCCTCATGGCTAAGATACTTAAGAAACAAACTCAACTATTGATCTTGCAGGTGGCTGAGATACAATATCAGTTTCATTCACAGCCTTGTGAGGTCTCATGAAAAGATAGTGCATTGATGATGAACAAGTCACAGCATGAGGACTGAAAATGGTGAAATACAGGAAGATGAGAAGACACAGAGAAATGAAACTCAGCACTTCACTTGGACTTCTATGCCCACCCAAGCATGAGAAGCATTTTAAAGGAGTTACATCAATGAGAGGAGAATATAGTTATAGAAAGCGCTTAATTTATTGGTGCAAGTACACTTACTGGAGATTCTAGATTCAATGGGCTAAATTAAACTATTGGGATGGCTCTAATTATTTCCATAAAACCCCAAATTCTTGTTATAATGAAAAAACCCAAGGACTGGAGCATAGGAATACTGGAATAGATTTACTATGTGCAACAAAAACTTCATCTCCTAACTATGTTTCCTGAGATGGCCCAGAAGTCGATCCTTTTTACCACAGTTTTTACAAACATATTGGTGCAGAATTGTAGGTTCTTAGGAAAGCAGCACTATGTGAAATTTTATGGTATGATGATGCTGGTAGCACATGCTGCCCATTCTAATGGGCTTCCTGAGTTCTCTGGGTATGGTTGAGTTTTGATTTGTGTCACCAGAAACAAGGCACATAAATTTGTAAACTAAGCATTGCTGCCTCAGTAGTAAACAGAATGTATGACACCCAAGTTTCGTAGGTGTAATGGTTAATGATAATTTATTTACTGGGATAGTAATTGTTGGGTAGCCAACTAAAGTCCTATCATGCTTATATATTTACCCCAAACTCTAGATTATATCCACCAAAATAAAGAATAACGTGTTCTCATATTTTAGTTCTGAGTTTTATTTTATTTATTTTTTATTTTTATTTACTTATTTGTTTTTTAAAAAGCAGCCCTCCTTGAATCAATAGTAGAGCTTACTAACCCTGAGACTGAATCTGGCAATGACATTGCTGCGAATATTAAAGGAAGACCTAATAAGTAACATCCAGGTTTTGCCAAAATTCTGATTCATTTGGAGAACAGACATGGAGAATATCGGTTGGACAAAGGAAATACCACTTCTACTGCTTATAAAATTGTGGATTGTATCTGCGGGCAATTGGGCTTTCCAATGCTGAACTTTGGAATTAGAGACCTCTTTCAAAACACAGAAAATGCTCAACAATTTATGCATGTATCTCAATGGAAAAAGAGTCTTCGTGTGCAAATTTATGACATGGAGAAGCAGAAAGAGAAATGTATGCTTTCTATTTCTTGTTGGCAGTTCATCACTAAAAGAAGTAAGGAGCCGTACCTAGCATCCTGAATTTATTCTTACTGATTCATTAATTGGATTTTTTTTCCTTCTTTCCAGGGGAAAAAGAAATGGTTGAGATGTGGCGAGAGCGATCAGTAAAGCTATTTTATTAGAGCTCCGTTTTCATAGAAAAGTCAAGAATGGATGAAAAGCTTTTGCCTGATTCCAAAAGACACTGCATCATTTAGACAGGAGCAGCAGCTAATGTATGGTGTCCTGTTGCTTATCATATTCTTTAAAACAGCCAAGACCACTGATCAGACTCTTGGGGACAAATCCTGGTTCTTTTTTACAGCCTTAAGCTGCACAACTGAGGAAACAACAGCCCTCTTACGACATAAACAGGGCTGGGATCCAATCTGGTAGCTAGAACTGTGTGGCATGGTGTGACTTTGGTGTCTAATTCTGTTCCAGACTCCATTAATATAGATTAGGGAACCAGCTCTTACCTCACCACAGTCAGGTGGGGTGACAAAGCCCTGCAGACAAAGCTAAAGGCTGCAGAGGAAGCTTTGCTATCATTCTTGTTTGTTCACTAAAAGACTGAGTGAGCACCTGCCTGCCTCCTAGTATAGACTGGGTACTGGGACCTAAGACTTGTGGTTAAAGTGTTATGGTGCTAAGGCTCAGTCATGCCCACTCTTCAATCTGCTTCCTTCTCATTCTGCTGGAGGGGTCAGAAAACTACAATCCACAGGTCAACTCTGGCCTGCTCCTGCTTTTGCAAATAAAATTTCATTGAGCCACCTATTTGTTTACTTATCATCCATGATATGTATCATGCTATTATGACAAAATAGCACAATTAAACAGTTGCATTGGAGACTAAAAATCACCACTTAAGTTTTTACTGTCTGTCCCTTTACAGAAGAAGATTGCCAACCCCTGCTCCACTACAATATAGTGTCTTAATTAAACATTCAACTATATCCAGTTTTCATGGTGCTGTGCAGGAGGGTAGTGTTGTTTATGGAAAGTCAGCTTGAACAAAACTTGTCTGGGACTTAAGTTTATCCCAACTTTTCCGTCTATACCTGATTTCAAAGTCTGTCACCTGTGCCTCATACTCCACAGTCTGCAACCCATACTCCTTCAACGCACAAGTGTTGTGAAAATTGTCGCTGGCATTGTTTTTGATACACTGGAAGAAGCCGGGACAACAAATGGGAAATGAAAAGTCATGCATAATATTGTAATTCATCGACTAAAGCATCAGCAGCTGCAGGAGTCAGGTTAAGACAAGAGAATGGATCTCAGAACACTGAATGCAGCACCACGGATGCTGCTGCTTTGATCCATTTGCAACAGATAGAGTTAGCCAGGGTGCAGAAAATCCCTTTAAAGAGAGCTTTTTTGTCTTCTAGTGGTAACCTGGCCAGGCTAATATGGTCTGCTTCTGCCTTTGCCTCTGGTGCATTCAATGACAGACGGTAGACATAGAATTACACTAGACTAAGGGAGGAGAGCCCCCATTGTGAGAGGTACATCTGCAGGCTGGTGATGAGTCTCCTGGGCGCACTCGAGTATAAGACAGTTAACAAGAACACGCTGTCTCCATCTTTCATGTTTTCAGGTATTTCCTTCCTGCCAGGTGAAGAGTTTTACTAGTTCAGACAACCTGCAGGTGAGTTGTGAGCACTGGGCTGGGAAAATTTAAAATAAATTTAAAGCAGTCTAAAATGACTGCTTAGACAATCTAGTGCCCAGCGCTCCAAGTGTCACGGGCATGGTGTGCAGGGAATTATGTGCTTGGTGACTAGCCTTCATCGCTTGAGTGGCCACATTTTCAGGTATCTGCATCTTATTTCTGGACATGCCAAATGTAAACAGTGGCCCTTTCAGTGCTTGATCGAAAGCAGAGGGAAATGACAGCTCTTGCTTCTGGCCCATGAGTGAGCCTGTGAGGTTTGGCTGGTGAATTCTGGGTGCCTCTACACATATTAATCATTTTATTTTCCTAATCTCATAAGCGGCTACAGTTTTAGAATAATCTAATTTTTTTTCCACATGGCCTGAACACCCTTGAATTGTCCTGGCTTCAGAGTTGCTGTTACCCTATGTCCTTTATGAAGTAGATGGAGTATAACTGCTCCCAGCAAGCAGTCTCACCAGCTGAAAATATTACATTAAATAGTACTCATTACAATGGGGTAAGAATATTTCTAAAGGTTTTATAGCATAAATAAAGCAGTTAACTGAAAGCTGGTGAAGGAAATGGCAGCATGAGGTGGAGAGGGAAGTAGTAGATTAATAAAGATGCAGCCTGATGACCATTTGTAAAAGTTTATTTATTCATTTGTTTATATATTTCCGTTTATTGAAAACCATCCTTTTTCTTTCTCCCCTCTTTACACGCACTGAATATAGAGCATATAAGTAATGCGTTAATGTTGCCATTAGTGTCATAGGTTGCTGATTATTAAGTCTTAAATGATGACAGAACTAACGAATAAAAAAATACTACCCCAAAATCTTAGACTTGGAACTAATGAACTAATAGATAACTCCACACTTAGAAGAGTTTGGTTAGAAAAAAAAAGTACATGAATTTCCAGGTTTTTGAAGGATAAATGCATTGCTTCATGCAAGTTGGTTTTTAAATTTTGAAGTAGAAATATAGTAAATGGGCTTACTTAAATGCTAGAAAGCCATGTGGTGTGATGTAATATACACATATGAGGTGTTTTCTCCTTTATTTATTTATTTATTTTTTTTGGCCTGGCATCTAGACATGCTTCATTTGTTTAAAGTCTGTCTATGTAGGAGATCTTAAGAACAATAGCTACTAAAGAGATCTTAATATTCTTGTTCTTTCAGAATGCTGAAAGTTGGAGTGTTGACATGTGAGCCAAGATTAGCTAATTTTGTCTTAACTAATACTTGAATTTGGAACATACATAGGACCAAAATAAACAATATGCATTTAGAATTGATTCTCTTAGTTATAAGGAAAAATATGCCATCCATTATCCAGTAGCAAACTGGGTGAGTATAGGTACCCTGAGAAGAAGATTGCAACGTGGAATTAAATACGCAAGGATTTTATTAGAGCAAACATCAGAGAGGGAAAATGGGAAGGGAGAATTCAGAAGTGGGAGGTTCACTGCATGAATTGCAACTTCCATTGCCACGACCACAGTCAATATTCCTTCTTTCCCTCTTTCTCATCATCCTCTTGCCTTGACACTGCTTGGTGGCTTATGTGGCATTGATACTTACACCTTGATCATCCTGGAGTGGTCTAAAATTTGATAATCAGAGCTCTCTCTCTGCATGGCTACGACATCCGTGCATTCTGTCATGCTAGGGCAATGGAGTAGTAAAAAGCACTCTAGCCAATCACCCCAAGGTTCACATATATTCCTTTATTGTGTAGAGGTAACTTTATCTTTTCCTGCTGATCAAGGTCACTGAGCCAGGCCCACTATGGTGACTCCTTTTGGTTTTGATGGCTTATTTAATTTAACCAACTGAACTACGAAAAATATAGGCATATCCTAAAATGTGGTAGTAAACTACCATATGACCAATCAAGTAGTATCCTTGATTACAGTTGCTATGCCAGGTGTGGAATATTTGCTGGAGCTGATTAATCCAGGTGCAGGTGTTTGATTTTTTTTTCTTTTTTAATTTACAAACTTTATTTGACAAAGAAATAATACCAGTTAATATCTAGGATCTACAAGGAACTCAAACACTCAAAACCTAAAACCTAAAACCAAACCAAACTAAAACCAAAACTTAAACAAAAACTAATTAGGCTAAAAGTTGGCAAATGATCAGAAAGGACATCATTTCAAAGTAGCTATATACATAGTGAACAGGTATATGAAAAATTGATTAACATCACTAATCATCACGGAAACGGAATTATTTTTCAACATTGTGAGAAAAGAGGATCAGTAACAGTTCACATTCACTTGTAATGGAGCGCAGCGTATATTTATAATCCTGCTGCAAGGCTAATTAACTGTCCTGCTTTTGCCATTATGAGGTCTCTGTGAGCTTGACATTACCACTCTAAAAATGACTATGAACTTAATAAAATAATTGACACAAATTTATTATATTATAGTTCCGTAGATCAGAAATACAACTCGAGTTTTACTGAGCTAAAATCAAGGTGCTGGCAGGACCGCTCTCCATTCTGGAGGCTCTAGAGAAGGATCAATTTCTTTGGTCATTTGGTTCATTGGTAGAATTCAGTTATCATGGTTAAAGGCCTGAAATCCCCATGGCATGGCAGGATGTTGGCTGACTGCCCTTCACAGCTTCTAAATGCCAACCACATTCCTGGTTTGTGACTCTTTTATCCATTTTCAAAACCAGTGAAGCTGAGTTGTGTTCTTCTGTCCCTCACACTTTGAATTTTATTTTTCTTTTCTTCATTTCATTTTTAAATGGATTTCTCCAATTCTTTTTTATTAATGGACTCATGTAATTGAGCCCACTGGATATTCCAGGAAAATCTCACCATTTTAATGTCCCTAATTGCATAGTCAAATTATCTTTTGCCAGATAAAGCAACATATTCATGGGTATTGGAGATTACAGTGTGGAGATCATTGGGGGGCTATTATTTCACTTGCCACAGTGGGCTTTCTGGCCCTCAAATATTGATGTCAGCCTTGTATACAAAATACACTTACCTTATTCCAAATTCTCAAAAGATCTCCACTTATTACAACATCGATTCAAAGTCCAAAATTTTACCCAACACGTATCAATTCAAAAAGTTCAATATCTCATCAGTTGAATCACATAAATTGTGCATCTGTGGGCCCATGAAACTAGAAAGACAAGTTATCTGCTCCCAAATACCACAGTGAAGTTGTCACAGGATAAAGATACAGACATTCTTGTTCAAATAGGGAGAAAATGAAAGGAGAGTATAACCCACCTCTTACAACCCAGTCTCAGAATTCAATGCAAGATGGGGAAAGGCATCTGGTTTTGAATTGTGTTGCTAATCCTAGGTGATTTGCGGCTGTGCCCTGGAGGTTCACAGCTCTGCCCCCTGCCTTTCCAAGGTCAGCAAGGTAAGGAAAAGGAGCTGGGGTCCAAGCACTGGCGCTCCTGTGTTTCCACCTGACAATGACATGTGACATCCATCAGCCAGAATTGTGGCCTTATGTGGTACAAAGAATAATGTTCCCATATCCAGTCATGTTAATGCTTTCATCCCAGGACCCTGTAAATAAGTCATATGACATGGCAAAGTGGATTTTTCAGAATGTAATTAAGATTATGAACTAGACCTTAAAATAGGCAAATTATTCTGGATTGTGCAGGTTGGTCCAACTTAATGAGCCCTTAAAAGCAGAAAACTGTCTCTAGGATGTTGGTGGAGGAGGGAGGAACAGGAAGTTAGACTCAGTGTAAGAAGGACTCAGTGCACATTTCACAGCTCTGAGTTGTGGGTTTCCCCCTGCAGGGAAAATTAGAGAAGGCTCTAGTACCTAAGGATGTTCCCCAACTATCTGCCAGCAAGAAAATTGACGCCATAATTTTATAATTCAAAGGAATTGGATTCTGACAACCACCAGAATTAACTTTGCTGCAGATTCTTCCCAGAGCCTTCTGTGACTAGCCCAGCTCTGTCAAACCCAGAGCAGAGCAATCAGACCAGCCAATCTGGACTTCTGGCATCCATAAGTGTAAGGAAATAAGTTAGTATAGTTTTAAGCCACTAAATTTGTGGTAGGCCTTAGGGCCGCAATAGGAAACAAATGCATCATCAATTTTGCAGGGCTCAGAAATGCAGTTGACCAAGAGTTGAACAAAGACGGGTTACCAACAGTATTGGTGAGGATTAGCAATAACCTCCTGGTAGCTAAGGAGTCTTAGCAGTAATCATAATGGTATAAGGAGTGCCCTTTCAGTAGTCATCGAAAAGTAAGAACTTCATCTTGTGGGGAAAACAAGCAATGGAAGGAAATCTGAAAGATTTGTTTTAAAAGATATCAAACTGAGTGTATCAGCTCTAAATTAAAAGTGGTGATGTTTGATGCATATTTATCATCACAGTATTCGTTAATATATGTTCAGACAGTTCAAGCATATTTGGTGTTAATTGTGTGATTAAAAGTGTTAATAGCTTTTATGAAATAATCCAGTAGGTTAGATTCTCATCTGTGTTTATTTTTTCCCTTAAAGAATATTGATTACATCAGAGAACAAATCAAATCCTTAAACACAGAGAAAAACAACAACAAACATTCACCAGGAAATGATGAAAATTGATATACACATGCATTTGTTTGGGAAAATTTCTGTTTATGCTAGGTTTGTTTCTTTAAATATTTGATAATATAAAATCTGTTAGAAAAAATTATAGAATTTAAATACTTTCTGAATACTATCACTCTCTCTTAAAAAATAAACAGAACATATTAAAACTGTTTAAAAATCAAATCATTTCAAATTCTAGTAATAAATTATAGATTTGTATCTGTAATTGCTACCTGTCTTTTTGGTTTTTGCTTTTGGGTTTTTCTTTTTTGAGATAGTGAGATAATATTAAAAAGGTTAAGGCTATTATTATATGTTTAGAAATGTGACGTTTGACACTCACTTGTATTTATTACTGATCTGTCAAAATCGAGACGTTTATTCAGTATGATCATCTCTTTGTGTATGCAGCTTAAAAAAACGATCTTATACAAAATGCTATTTCAATATGCGAGATTTACAGCCACAACTGTAAATGATAATAGCACCATGTAGCAACTCATAATTTACAAATCACTTTTCTATCAATATTACATGATTCTCATAATTCTATGAGCTAGGCAGAAATGATTATGTTTATAAGAAAATTGGGGCTCAGAAAGCTTGCTATTTTGCCTAATGTTAAAAAAGATTTTGTGTTTTTCTCAGCTCGTTACAAAATAATTATTTTAAATACATCATGATTCCTTAATAGATTTACTATAAAGATTATTTTTTAAACTTTCCATAACTTATATACAATTTGAGTCTCAAAATTCAGATTAAGAAAGCAATGTTTTAATTTCCTTCCAAATAATGGTCATGTTTTATTGTTTTTGCTTCTCCTTTAAATATACCAATCATGCCTTTGTTTCTGGCCTGCTACTAAGTTATAATCTTCTGCGAAAAAGTGATAATTATAACCCTTAGTTTCATGAAATTTATAAAGAAAAATGATTTTATGGCACACTCCTCCTTCAAGAAAGAAGTTGGAATAACAAAGTTTATTTACATATACACACTTGATAAAACAAAAATTTTCAGTGAGCAAACCTTTTGATTGTAGTTTCAATTCCTGTGACTGATGTAAATGTGTCTTTTAACTTATCTTCCATACTATTCACTGTTCAAATGTGTCTACTTGTCAAACCCATAATTTCAGGCACAAGTTGTTCTTTTCTGTATACATCAATTTAGTTTTTATTGAGGCATCTGAGTTAAAAGATTATGCTGTTTATCTCTTAAACTCAGAAAAATGTATAAAAGCCTCAGAGAGATAAAAAAGAACTTGATGAAATAACTAACACAGTTCATTATGTTAAAGCTTACAGTGTGGTATGATTCCAATTGTTCTATATTGTATTTATATGTTTTTAAAGTGTTTAATTTCTAGCAAACAAATACTTCACAGGATAAAAGCTTGTTACAATACTTCTGCAATTTTATTCTTTCTTTCTTTATTTTTTTGAGACAGAATTTCGCTCGTTACCCAGGCTGGAGTGCAATGGCGTGGTCTCGGCTCACCACAACCTCCGCCCCCTGGTTCAAGTAATTCTCCTGTCTCAGCCTCCCGAGTAGCTGGGAATACAGGCCCATGCCACCACGCCCAGCTAATTTTTGTATTTTTAGTAGAGAAAGGGTTTCACCATGTTGACCAGGATGGTCTTGATCTCTTGACCCCGTGATCCACCCGCCTCTGCCTCCCAAAGTGCTGGGATTATAGGCGTGAGCCACCGCACCCGGCCTACTTCTGGAATTTTTTTCAGGTGGAATTATGAAGCACTTTATTCACTGCTTTATACAGACATTGGTATTTAAACCTGACTTTAGTACCCATATTTGATAATGCTGTCTGCTCAAACTGGATTTAAAAGGGCATCTTTTGAATTCAGAGGACCAGGTGTAACACATAAATACAAGGTAGAACAATTGAAATCACATATGCAGAGTCTCCTCATGCTGTGTGGCATAAAGTAAATTCCTTTTTCACCTCTCACCTCTCTTACCTTCCTAATTCATTCTGCCATTTATTACCATGAACTGGGTATAATATTTATTACATATTTAAACATTACATTAATCTCATATGATATAAGCTACACATATATATTTTGCAAAGAATTAAATTAAAATTTTTGAGGAGTTAAGGAACGTGCCCTTGACTAAGTAAAGCAGTGGAAGAAGTGATTTTTAGCTGCACCCAATGAGCCCTAACACACACCTCTGAATCATCACATTATCCTGTCCCTTGTGGCATAGGTGCCTGCTACCTTGAGGATGGAAATAATAAAGAAGTAAAGTTAGATCATAAAAATAAAGAAATGGTTAAATTGAGGAGAGGGAAGCTGAATTTATGGAGCACAGGGGAGTTTTAGAGCAGTGGAAGTATTTTGTATGGTATGGTATATACATGTCATTTTACATTTGTCAAAATTCATAGAACTATAGCATCCAACCAGAGCTGTAATGTAAATATGGACTGAGTAATAACGATGTGACCAAGTTGGTTCCTCAACTGCAACAATTGTACCCCTCTGCTGGGGGAAGGGAGGAGGCTGTGCATATTTGGTAGGGAGGGAGAGAACAGGTGATTATGGGGCGAACTCTGTATTTTCTGTTCAACTTTGCTATGTTCTGAAAATGTAGTCTATAAAGCAAGCAAGCAAACTGACAGCCTCCAGGAGCACCATACTTATTTCTGATATAGCTCTTCTGCCATCGTTTGCAGTCTGACAAATGTCAGTACTGTCCCAGGAGTTCTCAGACAAGCCATGCACTGAGTTAATTTTCTTCAAACTACTGACTTCTTTCTCATAGCAAGAAATCAATAATTTTTAAGATCTTTTCTGATATCTTTTTTTAAATATAGTGATTATGTAATGATTTCTTTTCCTTTGGGAACATACCCAGTAGTGGGATTGCTGGATCAAATTGTAATTCTTTTTTTAGTTTTCTGATGAAATCTCCATTCTGTTTTCACGGTGGTTGTACTAGTTTACACTCCCACCAGCAGTGGATAAGCATTCCCTTTTCTCCACATCCTTGCCAACATCTGTTATTTATAATAGCCATTCTTACTGGGGTAAGATATATCATTGTGGTTTTAATATTACACATGGCTCTGCAATTTCTCTGTATCCTACTCCAATTTTAAATTTTAAATTGTATGTATCATGTATTCTTAGAAATATTTTTAAACTGTAACTAACATTGCTGCAACTTATAACTTATATGGTTTCATTTTAGGAAATAGGGCTTTGAACTGTCCTTACTAAAAGTATTTAATAATCAAAGCTGCTTACCCTTGAAAATTGGGGAGGCACTTTTGATTGCTTAACTTAATTTGATATTTATGTCTCCTCTAAGAGCTAATTTATGTGTTTACTCATTTATTTTCAGATTTTTAATTTTGACTTTTATTTTAGATTCAGGAGGGTACTTATTCAGCTTCAGGTTTACTTGAGTCTTGTGTATTTTGAGTGTCAACTGTATTCTTAAAGTTATAAGCATGACTTTAATACTAAAGAAAATAAATGTGGTTTTATTTTTCAAAGGATAATCTTTCCTCAGCAGTTTTTATGAGAAAAAACCGGTCACCTTAGCATATCCTGTCCAATTTAAAGTTTATTTGTATAAAATCAATAAAATATAGCTTTGAAATTCTAAGTTTAAACTCTTATTTAATAATTAGTTATGGAAAATTACATAAAACTTCCCCCAATATTTTTTGCAAGTAAAGTAGAAACCAAAAAGGATAATATAATTTTAATTCCATCAAAGGATAAATCATAAAAAAAAAATAGAAGCATAGTTTCTGAAGAATTTTGTCTTAAAAAAATCTAGTTATATTTTCAAATAAGGTAGCTTTAGCCACAAGTAGCTATGCAAATTTAAAAGAATTAACACAAAATAAAGTAGATTATTTTCCTTGCCTCGCTGTCTCCATTTCACATGCTCATTAGCTTTATGTGAATAGTGCATAATGTACAGTGCAGATAGAAAACATTGCATCATCCTAGAAATTGCTACTGTACAACAATGATCTAAAATTTGAATTTTTCTGACATTAGTTATCAGAAGGCATTCAGACTATACTTTAAATCCTACTACATATTGCCATAATGTCAATAACATTTTCATGACAATTGTATGTGAAAACTCAAGAGAAAAACTCATCAGAGCCTTCTGAAGCACTCCATGTACATTGTCAAAAGAAACATATAAAACCCATATATGAAAATTGAAAATTTTGTTTATTCCAGTGAGTAACAACAGTGCAATGTGTCAATTCATCAGTCATTTGAGTAATTAGTACTGCCCTTTGCATTGCATAAATCCCTCTAATGCCTTCAACCTGATGTTTCAATAATTTAGGTACCTTTGGGTGTTCCAGTAGTTTTCTCAGATCCTCTATTTACTCCTATAAGGTAATCATTTATCTCAGTAGCTTTCAACACACATTGCACATTTGACTCACCTTTAAAATTCATCACTTACACACTGGCCACCCAAGAAGTTCTTACTTAGTGCATTTGTGTGGAATTAGGTAGTTTAGATATTTCAGTTCAGTCATTATGATGTTCACATCTATGTTGGATACTACTGACTTAAATGATCTTTTAAAACTGTATCATCAGTTAGAATTATCATATATTTACATGTAACTTGTTTCACTGTATATTATATTGGATAGTAGACACTTGCTTTAACATGATTAATTATAAATTAATATGACATAATAGGTTATAATAAACAAAATATAAAATAAAATAGCTAAATAGCTGTCGGACATTTTTATTAACAGAGTCTCACTCTGTGGCCCAGGTTGGAGTGCAATGGCATGATCTCGGCTCACTGCAACCTCCGCCTCCAGCATTCAAGTGATTTTCCTGCTCCTCCTGAGTAGCTGGGATCCGCCCTCTTCAGCCTCCCAATGTGCTGGGATTACAGGTATGAGCCACTGTGCCCAGCCTGTTAACTGTATTTTCTAATCCACTCTTAAAAGGATAAAGTCAAAATCTGACATCTGAAGTCACTTACGTTTTCAGTGTTAGACTGAGAATCCTAAATACAGAATGGGTTGAACATCTAGCTACTCTATTTGCTGAGCAAAACACCATTCAGTTAATTGGTAGTCACAAATTAGAATGGATCTTCTCACCAAATTTTATCTGGTTAGGTTATTCATTCAATTTAGATACCAGCATTTGGGAATACCGAAGACTCCTCATCCCAGTATACAGGTAATGTGAGAAATTAAAAAGTGAAGAATTTGGAGTGGGGGTCCTCCATTACACAGAGGCAGCTTCTAAGGTGCTCTCCAAAAGCCTCTGCCTCTGGTGTTTATACCCTTGTGTAACTCCTTCCCCTGGAATATTCCTGGGTTTAAAAATTTGTTTCTGACCAATAGAAGACAGCAAAAGTGAAAGAATACCACTTCTGAGAATAGCTTATAGAAAGAGCATGGTTTCTGATGTTAGGTCATACAAATGGGCTCCTCTCCTCTTTTGCTCTTTGACATGCTCAATCCTAGGCAGGCAGTCTTCTTTGGTGTAAAGATAGCCCTATGCAGACGCCTGTGCTGTAAAAGTTGAGATCTGCCAATAGCCTAGTGAATGAACTCAGATGTGCATCCTCTCCCCACCAGTCAAGACTCGAGGTGAAATTGCAGCCCCAGCCAACTACTTGTCTGCAAGCTTGTGAAGGACCTTTATACAAAGGCAAAGCTGCCTTGGATTCCTGAGACTCAGAAAATGTGAGCTTATAGTACTTGTTGTTTTAAACTATACTAAGTCTGAGGGTAATTTTTTCATGTGGCAGTTCGTAAATAAGATCCATTCTTTCAAATTAGGTACCATTGAATATTAAATATTGCATAATGGAAATAATGTACTTTTAAAGCTTTTCTGAGGATATGGTTTTTAAATATTGGGCACTGGCAAACAATAGGTCTGAATCAGCAAAATAAGTATTCCCAGCATTTATACAGATTGAACATGATGGTGTAACATGCTTTTCTTTTTTTGGCTGTTCATGGAGAAAATATTTTGGCAAAAGGTTTGTATATGAAATTCAAATTAGAGATGTGTAAGAACTTTCTTATTCAGATAACTACTTTTAAGAAATGGTTGTATATCTCTCCATCTAATATATTTGTTGCAAATATTTATCTGCTTAGATTCACATCCCATTATGCTTTTTTGTTGTTGTTGTTACCCATCTAAGAGTATGTATCCCAAGAATTAAGTTGCTTCCCTGGGTGGAGTTTTGTTGCATGTGTCTTCACTCTTTCTGGCTGGAGAGAAAAACAAGTTTCTCTGGCCTTTACAGAGATCAGGAGACCTTAAATGCCTGTTAATAACCACTGTAAATGCTCTACATATATTTTTCCTGCTGTCCCCACACTGTGTGCTTCATTGTAATAAAATCCTATCCATGAGTTCGTGTTGAATCATGTAAGTTCTTCCAGCTGATCGCCAAATTATTTGATGTTCATGGGACCCTTGAAATATAACAAATATCCTATTACAAATAATTTGCTGTGACTGACGAGAAACTTTACGCTTGAAATTAGCAAAATACATTTTAAGATATTTTATTTATCTTTAGTAACATTGCATTTTCCTTGCCTCTAGGAAAGTTTAGGTGAAATTTTGTTCAAAAAGTAACTGTATACCTTTTACAATTTTTTTAAATGAAAAAGAGAAAAATAACAAATGGTAAGGATATGGAGAAATTGGAATTCTTGTGCATTACTGGTAGCAATGTAAAATATGGCAGTACCTGTGAAGAACAGTATGACAATTCTTCAGAAACAACAACATAGAATTACCATATGATCTAGCAATTTTACTTCTAGGTCTTTGCCTAAAATAACGGAAAATAGAGTCTTAAACATATATTTGTATGTCCATGTTCATGACAGCACTCTTCACAACAGCCAAAATGTGGAGACAATTCAAGTGTCCATTGAGAGATGATCTGATAAACAAAATGTGCTATATACATTGAATGGAATATTATTCAGATTGAAAAAGAAAGGATATTCTGATACATGCTAAAACATGGAATAACTTTGAGGACATTATGCTAAGTGAAATCAGCCAATCACAAAAGGGAAAATATTGTATGATTCCACTTATAGAAGGGGCCTAGACTAGTCAAATTTATGCAGATAGACAGTAGAAGAGAGAGAAGGAAATAGGAAGTTATTGTTTAATGGGCAAGAACTCTAAAAGGGGAAGATGAAGAAGTTCTGGAGATGGATGGTGCTGATGTTTGAACAACAAATTTGAATGAATGTAATGCTTCTGAATTGCACACTCAAAAATGATTAAAATGTTTATTTTATTTTATGTATATTTTACTAGAACAAATTTTTTTTTTTTTTTTTGAGACGGAGTTTCGCTCTTGTTCCGCAGGCTGGAGTGCAATGGCGAGATCTCGGCTCACCGCAACCTCTGCCTCCTGGGTCCAGGCAATTCTCCTGCCTCAGCCTCCTGAGTAGCTGGGATTACAGGCATGCGCCACCATGCCCAGCTGATTTTTGTATTTTTAGTAGAGACGGGGTTTCACCATGTTGACCAGGATGGTCTCGATCTCTTGACCCCGTGATCCACCCGCCTCGGCCTCCCAAAGTGCTGGGATTACAGGCATGAGCCACCGCGCCCAGCCTAGAATAAAATTTTAAAGAAAATTTTTTTCTCTCTTTAAAATATATGAATGGAATCGTGATAATACCCCTATTATGTATCTTATTAGAGATAGAATTTATAAACTTAAAAGTACTCTACTAATGGGACAGGGAATAATAAAATTAGGTTTTCAGGTTGTCACCTTACTGTCGTTCTTTGATTTTTTAAATTCACTTCAATGCATTCCAAGTTAATATTCCAGAGAGTCACATTCTTGTTGCTATAGGCACCGAATTGAAGGAGAAGGAGTAACTTCTAGCTGTGTGGATTCCTGGTGTAATGAGACGCAGACATCAGAATGCAGGACTATATGACTGGAAAAATGAAAAACTACTGCATTTCAGAGAGGCACAAATGCGGAAAGTAGGCACTCGAGGATTGAGACTTATATCAAAGATGAATGTAGAGTCCTTCTCTAATTGCTTAAACCAGTGTAAAACCTCTAAGCAAAACATGAAAATCAGGGCAATCAGTTCTCAAAATTCCTGCATTTCAAGCTCTGAATACAGATGCAAGGTTTGAATTTTTGGAGTGTTGACAAAGAAAAAATAATTGTTCTTCACTTTTCTTGAATAGATATGGTCAGGCCTCATAAAGTTTGTAATTGCAATGACTGATTGGACTATCTTAGTTCTTTTTAATATTTGTTGTGGTATTCCCTTTATTAAATTAAACAATAGAATACCTAGATATAGGTTGCTGTCTGTTGTGTTCATCACTTCCATTCATCCACATCCAAATGCTTTCAAGATTATATCAACATGTCCCCAAATAATTTTTAATGAATCTTTTCTCTGTGTTTCACAAATGCTTTTAATTGAGCCCATTATAATTCCGTATCTGGAATACAGAGGGACAATTAAAAAAATATCTGTTGTATCTCCAGTTCACATCTACCTTCTTCATTGCAACTAAAGTTACCATTTTAGGAAGAAAGATCATAACAAGTCTGATTAAAATTCTCAATAGCTCTTCCTAATGATTGGGCAAAACCAAACTACTTTAACTGTCGAAAATGTGCTTACTTTATGGTCACACTTATTGACACTTCCTTAATTTTAGGTTCTGGCTAGCCTGAGCTACTTGAGCTTCTGTGAGGTTATTGTGCTTTTTATGTCATTGTGATTTTGACTTGTAATTTATTTCCTTGCCCTTTTTTCTTGTCTGCTTAACAATTTTGTATCAAATATCTTCTCCTGTGTTAATGCATTGTCATCTTCTCCCACTACTACTTCTTTCCTGTTTCCCACAAGCACAATGTGTTCAGGCTTACACTAGATTTTTGTCATCTCTCTTAATATCCATCTCAATATAACTTAATTATGTAAAAATGTATTGTCCTCATCATTAGCTGTGATGCACTGTGCAATGAGTCAGTGAGTCTTTGTCTCCCATTGTCTAGCATTATATCTAAATTATGGAAGGTAATAAGTATTTTTTAATGCATTACTTCATGCCTAGTTTAATTACAGAGTTGACTCATTCATAATGGAATTGAATTATCATGATTGCTCAGTTGAATATAGCCCAGCCATTAGTCAGCAGGCCTAACTTACAGAGAGTTTTGGAGAAGCCCCAAAATACCAGCTTCAGAATGTGTAATCATTATCATGCTCCTTGATTCCTGTTCTTCCTGGCTTACTAAAAACAAGCTGGAGCTTACCCATTGATCAATTGATTCATTTAAGAAATATTTGCTCATTAATTACTAGATATCAAGTACATTTTTAAGACATAGAAGTAACATCAGAGGTAATCAATGACCTGATGGAGTTTATATTCCAGTAGGAAATAAACAAAGGCACAAGTATATAACGTACAGTGCTATAAACCAAATATGTGGAGTCATACAGTTTGTAGGAGTCGAGAAACAGGTGTATTTAAACAAAGTCATAATAAATGCATGACTTAGGAGGTGACATTTGAGTAAACTTGAATGAAGAGGAGAAAGCTGTGGGACAATATTTGGAAAAACAGCTCTGGCATATGAAAGAGCAAGTGAAAAAATCTAATAACGTGACTTAATATTCTTCTTCAAGTGGGGGAAGCAAGATATGGCAATGGAAGAAAGCAAAGAGAAAATGGTCTTAGCTGGAAACTTTGTCTAATTCCATGAAAAAACTTAGTAACAGAGATTTCTCCACAGCATTACTCCTATCTTCAAGCAAGGAGGCTGGCTTTGGTGCCTCTCTGTCAGATGGTCCTTAATTAAGAATGTGCTCCCAGATTGGAGACAGCCTCTGATAGAGGAAACCCCAGTTCAGCCGTAAAGGGGAGGGGGAAGCTATAAGTTGTTATCAGTCAATTGCAGGGTGTGCCTGTCCTAAAGGGGGAGACCAGTTTGGCTTCTTCAATTGAAGGCAAAAAGGGTAATTTGGGGAGAGCAGTGATTCTCAAATATTGCTGCATATTTCAATTATTTGGAAAACTTTAAAAATTTTAATTGCCCTGACTCCACCCCAGGTCAATTAAATCAGATTCCCTGGGCATTACCAAGGACTTAGTACAGGTATTGATCGACTTACGACCTATGCAACTTACGGCCATTCGACTTTACGACCACAATCGCTAGCTACGACTGCTCCGCGTCTGGCAGCGCAAACGTTGCCCAGCTGGGCGTACGACAGTGTGGACCAGCTTCCGGTAGCACTACCATCTCCACGTGCACCGTTTCAACTGTACATATAGCCTACTCAACTTATGACCAAATAGTGTTAGGACCGGTCTGTCGGTCCCAATCGTGGTCGTAAGTCAAGCACTAGCAGTAGTTGTAAAGTTTTTTGTGTAATTCCAATGTGCAACCAAGTGTAAGAACCTCTGGGCTGGAGTAGTGTGATAGAACAAGAAAGAGGAAGGCTGTGCATGCTGGGAAGTTGGATATTTTACCTCACCGGAATGGTTGATTATTTTAACTACAGAAATTATAGAATATGATTAAAATTTTAAGACCATTTATTTCTCTGCCATGTAAATTCATTAGAAATACGAGGGAAACTAGTTAAAAAGTCACTGCAGCAATACAGGTAAGAAATGATAGTGGTCTGAATTGCTTGGTGGTAATAGAATTGGTGAGATGTGGACAAATTCATGATGTGTTTTATTTATGGGCAATAAGCTGAGGATTTGGTGTTCATTATGAATGGAAAAAAGAAGTCATGGATTTAGGCTTGGTGGTGCCATCTATTGACATGGGAAAAATAGAAACTGTGGAGAAAAAATGATGATAATACAGAGTTCGGATTTGTACATGTTAATTTTAAACAATTTATTAAAATTCTGAGATGATATACCCAGTAGGCAATTAAGTACAGGAGTCTGAAACACAGAGAAGTAGAATTTACAGATAAAGATATGGTAATCATAGTATATAAATGACATCTGTAGATGAAGATGATATCACCTAGGGAGTGAGCAATTATTTTTAAAGAGGGAGTAGGAATCAAAAAGTAAATTCAGAGGCATCCCAAATTTTGGGGTTTCTGAAAAAGAATGGAGTCAATCCTGAAATCAACAATGAGATTTCAGTGGTTTCTGTAGAAAACTGGCAAAATGTGGGACCCTAGAAACTAGAAGAAAAGAAGACTTAATGATGACAAATGCTGCTGACAGAGAGATAAAAGATAGAGAAATGAATCTGACACAAAATACATTATTTGTGACTTTGATAAGAGCGGTTTCAGTGGAATATAGAAATAAAAGTCTGTTTTCTGTTGAGGGGAAATAAGGGAGGGACAGCAGTGGGTGGGGAGTTGGGGAGAGATAGCATGGGGAGAAATGCCAGATATAGGTGAAGTGGAGGAAGGCAGCAAATCACACTGCCATGTGTGTTCCTATCCAACAATCTTGCATGTTCTTCACATGTACCCCAAAACCTAAAATGCAATTTAAAAAAAGAGAAATAAAAGTCTGTTTTGAGCGAAATGAGAAAATGTGGACAGGGAGAAATGGTAGTGGAGAACCAATGAGTTTGGAACACCCTAAAGGTACTTTACAATGAAATATAGCAGAGAAATGTGACAATGGCTGAGAACTGTGGTATCTATTGTCTTTTTGTTAATTTATAATGTGAGATATTAGAATATTCTTTAGGAACAATGAATTTTTAAAAGAAAATATTGATGATAGATGAGAAAGGAGCTATTTGTGATCAAAAGCAAAGTCCAGACTTCAGTTATAGACGAGATGGTGTACACCTATTTTTCTGTGCTCCACCCCACTAAATACAACCATAAATCCTAAAATAATAAAAGAAGTAACTAATTATCACAGTGAAGATAATGTGAATGTAAAAGACAAAATGCTGTTTAGAAAATGGGATACTTGAAATTAAAATGTTGAAGTACATGGTTATTGGTAATAACTAAAGTTTCACATCACTAATGAGGTGTTTGAGAGTAGAAAAGATTGAAAAAAGGTTGAAACTAGATTAAAAAAAATTAGAAGGCCAGAATTTTTATCTGTAATCTATATGGATTCTAAATGATTATAAGTGTAGTTCTAGAAAATTAAAAAACTAGACGTAATTAGGGCCAAGATGATTTGGTGGCAAAATTATTATGATCTAGAAGAGTCACCTTCATTTCTGTTCTGAATAATGAGTGAAATTAAGAGATCATACTTATTCAAGTAACAAAATTAATAGATGTGAGGTTTCCAGTTTTGTAGAATGTAGATTTTATGTGAAATTCTAAAACTTATCAAATTGTAAGTTTTATTTGGAAAAAATTTAAAAATTCAAATTTCCTTTTAACACAGGAAAACAAATGTGTAATTAAGGAATTCAGACCTTTGATCATGACTTTACAATTCATGGCAGCTGAAAATGGATGGGTGTCCCATTCATTTCCACTGTTTGGCTATCTCTTAATGAAGGATATAAATGTTAATACACTGTCATATCAAGGGATCAAGCAGAAATTAGATCTGCACAACTGGAAAACATACTTCTTAAGTGATAATGAATTACAACTTTAGAATAGCCATGTTTTCCGCCAGTGCTGACCATATTTTGGTATTTCTCTAGCTTCTACTTCAGTTTCTTCTGTGGCTGCTCTCTACTCCTCTGCCCTGTATAAAAACCTTTCCAAATTGCCTTCCACGCCCTGTACTCCATATTATCTTTCATGTATTTTCGTTGTCGTTGTTGTCTGACACTGTTCTCTGTTATTCCCCTTATCTATTTGGCTAACTCATCCTTGAAGATACAGCAGCACATAAAGCTTTCTCAAAAAATTAGCTAACCATTTTTTCCTTTGCTTCTCCTGTATCATTTTATCACACCAAAGTATTATTTTTTTAAATTAGTACTTGTTCGTTTTTCTTGTTAGACTCTAACATCTTTAAGACAAAGATCATGCCTTATTTACCTTGTTTCCTGGAAACTGGCATGGTACTTAACACGTAGTCCCATTCATGAATGGGTGAACAAGTGAGAAAAATGAATGATACTATTCATTATCAGAATAATTTTTCATACTAAAGCCATGTCATTCAAATGTTTGAAGTGCAGCTATGAGGCATTTGGAATTAATAATAATCAAAATTAAGGACAGGAGAAAAATACTTCAGTAGTAAAACATAAGAGTATGTGGAAAAGTTGAAAATAAGATCACAGATGTCATTGTTGAGGATTAATTTTACTTTTTAAAAGTGTACCCTCTAAGAAATATCTTTAAAGTAATAGAAAGAGAGACTATAATTGAACTGCATTTTTTAAAACTTGTGACCATTTTCTGGTCACTAGATCAAGAAATGTGAATAAAATCTTCAAGATATCACTTATGTAGCATATGCAGTTTACATATATGGTATCATAAAAAAATTAAAGACAATATTGGTGGTCAGAAGAGACACTGTTTATGACTATTAAGAGTGTGTGCTTCAAAACTCATATTTGATCTACCTCACCCCACCGAAAAGGCATAAGAAGTTAAAAAAAACCTCCAAACCTTTGTTTTCAAATTTATACCCCTTTTTCCTTAGCAACATTGATCCTTTGCTTATTTTTTTTTCTCCAGGTTCCTAATACTTGTATCAAAAATACATGTGTTGAAAGACACATCTGTAGTGGGCTCCCTTTTTTGTCTCACTTGCCCATATCCTTTTCAGTACTTTTTGGTATTACTTTCCAAGGAAATTACTTGAACTTACTGTTTTCTCAGAGTCTACCTCTGGGAAAGTCTAAATCAAAAGAACTAGCACTGCTGGAGGTAGTGATATTGAAACAGCTTTGTATACAAGAATGAGGTGAAAACATGGCTGTCAAAGAATAACATATTGCAAAGTAGAATGAGGGTGTCATATTCAGGATTCTATAATTAATTTGTTCACTGAAAGCAAGGTTGGAGTTGTGTAACCTAAAGCTGTAGACGTAAATATGAAATAGCAGACAAAAAAGTCTTGTATATCTTTATAAGTATGGTAGGTTTTAAATCATGTGCAGTAGAAAATTATGTAAAGAAGACTTAGTGGACCCGAATACTTGTATTTTTGTTGTCTGACTAGATGATGGGGAGAAACTATGAGATTATTAAAATAACGTATTCAAAAAAATAAAATAAAATAACGTATTCACAAGATGATGTGAAATTGATTTCAGCTGTTCCAAGGATGGCAAAGAGGTACAGAGAAATTGAAGAAAACTTTGGAATTTATAATCAGTAGAACTAAAAAAAATAGATAGCTTGGAATGGTGACTCAAGTTGTTCTGCTTGATTAGATGACAGTAACACTTGGTAAGATTTAATCAGGTAGTGGTTATGGGAGGAGAAATAAGCTGAAAAGTAAAGTGGAGTTTCAACAGTAATGACAAGTTTAGTGTTGTCAGATTGAGTTTGAACTGCTTGCCTATCATCCTGTGGAAGTTTGAAGAAATATGTTTCTGTAGCTCAATGAGGAGGCCATACTTTGTGATATTTTTCAGTAGTGATAAGGACACTTGGTAAAATACAGTAGTTTGTATCTTAGTGCATACATTTAGGAAAGGGCTGAGAGGAGTTTACATGCTCAATGGTATGCAACAAGGAAGTGAGAGATCATTATTCTACATCGAGAAGCAGTAGATATTAGTTCCAAAATTTTCAACTATGATGGTATTTAAAACGTTGTTCTGTGGTGCCTTTATGTTCAATAGTGGTACTTCTATGGTCAACATTCCTGCTTCAAAAAAAGGTAACTCTGCTCTTGTCTGACTCTTCTGATTTACAATGCAAAATTCAATTTAAATTATTTCAGAGGGAAGGGGAGCGCTGCTGTTAATAAAATAAAATAAATTGTGATCTGCTATGCCAATTAGGGAAGCACAGGTAATATATAAACATGGATGAAGCCTCAAAAATAGTGTTGTTTAAAAGACAATTTGAGAAGAACGATTTCACATAGAGATAATGAAGTCATTTGCATGAAAATTTCTGTTATAATATAAATATTTGACAACTAGTTATGTACAAACACATAAAAGATCACCTGTATTCATATGTATAAAATTACAAAGAGAGAAAGAGTATGCTAAAAACATAAAATAAAACCATAAGATTCTAATAGACCAAATGCATTAATCAACAGTACTAAATTTGATTTTGCTTCAATAAAATAATGGTAATGTTTTTTTGAATGTTTAAGCTATTAGTCTCATTAAGGATAGTAGGGAAGAGAATACATTTATTTCTTAGTAAAGGATCTTGTTATGATTCTTGATTGTGATTAAATAATTTTTAGTTCCAAAGAAAGAAATGAAGACTTCACTTTTCACAGAAAACAGACTGCTTATACAAATTGGATGCTATAGCACTTTATTGTAACTGCTGATTACTTTTCATCTTATTAAAAGCTGTTGAAAATAATTTATTATTTAGTTGCTAAGAGATTATAAAAAATTCATTTTTGCTAATGACACAATCAGATTATATTTTATTGCTCAATTTTTATTGGTCTCGATAACAGGGCTGTAGATTAATTGTATCTCTATTTCACCATCTCAGAAACATCAAAAATTATGTGTGCTGAACTAGGACTTACCTAGACCAAATAGATTTTGCTTCATTTTAATTACTAAAGTAGATATAGCAAATTCATTATTTATATTTCTTCTTGTACATTGTTTTCTACTAGGTAATTCATATGAAAAATCAAATTAAATTATTTCTAACACTCTCAAATTGGAGTAAAATATTTTTACTTTACGGTATTCAACAAACTGGATATAACTTGCAAAAAACTAACCTGTTGATTGCCCTAATATTATAAAAAGCAGAATTTTTGAAAGGTTGGCTCTGAAGAAAATGGAGAAAACTTAATAGAAACAAAGCCTTTGTGTTTTCTGAGATGTATTTTTCTGAAATCCTGCACTTATTATCCTCACCATTTCCATAAGGTAGTCAAGGAAGATACTGGTATGAAAATGTTCCAACAAACTCGTGGATAAACTAAACTCCTTTTAATGTTCTTTGATATAAAAGAGACCAAGATGAAATGTATAAAGACATATTTACTCAATAGACAGGAATAAAGAAAGCCAATTGTAACTATCTCATGTCCACATATTTTACTGGACTGTCAGTCTTTCTATACTTCAGGAGTCTTTTGGGTAGCCAGAAACCCTTGTGCTAGGAAGAATAATCACCTCAATAAATACCCACTTCCTAGTCCTTGGTGTTACTCCTCTGGATACGTGTCATAGGTATATTTCATTCCTCCAAAAAATCTTAAATTAATAATTCCAAATACCCGTGAATGTGGCTTTTTAAAAAAATATGGCCTTTGCAGATGATCAAGTTAAGATGGGGTCATTAGGTAGCCCTAATACAATGTAACGGGTTCTTTATAAAAAGGGGAAAATTTTGGCACAGAGATATGTCTTCTAGCTTCTGGTCTTTATTTATTTCAATTTAAATTTATTAGAGTGTAAATTTGTTTGAGCTTGTGAGATATAAAGCATGTATAAAACATATAAAGCATGTATGTTCTTTATGCCACCAAGTTTGTAGTGCTTTTTTATGGCAACCCTAACAAACTGAAATAATACCCTACTGTTACATGGCAAAGGGAATTAATCAAAGATACTCTTTGTAGCCAAGACAAATTTGTTAATGAGCTGACTTTCTAATAAGGAGATTTATCTTGGATTATTTAGGAAGGCCCAGCCTAATCACATGAGTAATTTAAAAAATGGTAGAGAGCGGCAGAAGAGTAGGTCACAGAGATGTGATGTGAGAAAGATTTGGTATCTGGGAAGGCAACAGAGTCTCCCTGAGAGCATTCTGAAAAAAATGCATTCCTTCCCATGCCTTTTTCTTAACCAGGTAAGACCAGCACTGGCCTCCTGATCTACAGAAATTAAAGATAATACATTTGTTTAAAGCTACTAAGTTTGTGGTAATTTGTTTCAGTGGCTATAGAAACCTGATGTACTTCTAATGCATTGTGGTAAAGTACTCAAAGGAAGGTTTAGGGAGACCAGTGTCATATAAAATGATCCTTCCTGCCTTCATGGGCTTTACTCATTCTCCGGCATATGGTCTTTGTATGGGAATTCTATTTTGTAATAATAATTGGTGTGAAATTTGCATAAGATTTATTCACGATTTGTACAAGGAAGAGTTATTTTGTTCTACACAGGTGTGTTGCCCAGAATATAATTTTCAAAAAGTAAATAGGACTATTTTGTTTAATACTGAATGACGTAGCATTATTACTTTAAAGCAAAAGAGAAATGAATTTGGGTAAACAACAATTACAACAAAATATTTAAAGTAAAAATATGCTCAAGAAAGTTATTTCACATCTGCATGTGTTAATATCTCTATGTAGAAATGTTTATAGCAATGTATTATCTAATATTTTAAAAGTCTTATTTCAACTATTACAAAGAACTTATTCCTATGATTCTTACAATTTTGATAAAACTCAAACATGACATGTACTTTTATTATTCAGCATTGCCATTTTCCTTTTATGAATTCATTCCATATTTCTCCTTTTCTCTCAGCAGTAATGACAATTTGTTCATTTTTCATAGTTCTAATCTCTCTTCTCAACCACAAACAAACTAGCTGATGGGGGATTGTTCAAAGAAGCACTCATTAATCAACACTCTCCTACTTCCTTTTTCCCATTTAAATAATCTGAAAAAAATTACAGTTGATCCTTGAACAAGAAGTGCTTGAACTGCATAGGTCCAATTACACACAGGTTTTCCTCCACCTCTGCCACCTCTGAGACAGCAAGGCCAACTCCTCTTCTTCCTCCTCCTCAGCCTGCTCAACATGAAAATAAGGAAGATGAGTATCTTCATGATGATCTTCTTCCACTTAACAAAATGTAAATATATTCTATCTTCCTTACAATTTTCTTGATAACTTTTTTTTCTCTAGCTTACTCATTGTAAAAATATAGTATATAGATGGGTGGATCCAAGATGGCCGTTTAGGAACAGCTCAGGATTGCAGCTCCCAGTGAAAGTGCAAAGGGTAAGTGGATGCCGCATTTTATTGCCTACAGACTAGGAAATTCCCAGGCAGAGGAGCTCCACAGGTCGCCAGCGCGGCTGTGTCTGCCTGCGCCGCTGCTTTGCCCAGTGCGGCTGCTTTGTTGGCACCCCGGCACAGCGGTTCTCTGTACAAAATACACTGGTCCGGGTGCCCTTTTGGCTGGTGATTGGAGCCACGGAAAGTCACCCATTCATCTGTTTAAAAAGGGGACTGAACAGATGACCAGGTCAGTAGATTCCAGGGCAAAAAAAGCGCCACAAATCTCAGTGCCACTGTTTAAGCCAGCGCAGTAAGTCACCGCATGGGAAAACACACAGATCCCGGTGCCTCTTCAACAGGCTACTGGAACACCAACTTAAAAAAAAAAAAGGCTCTGAGGCAGGGAGCCAGGCGATCAGGCTCAGCTGGTCCCACCCCCACAAAAGAACAGCAATCAGAAACTCTCTGGATTAAGAGTTTCACAGCAAGCGCAGCTGAACCTGGGATGGTCCGGCTCTGTGGGGGAGGGGCATCCGCCATTACCGAGGCAGTCCACCACTACAGAGGTAGTCAGCCAATGCTAAGGCAGCCCACCATTGCCAAGGCAACCCACCATTGCTGAGGCAGCCCGCCGTTGCCAAGGCAACCCACCACTACAGAGAGAGTCTGCCATAACAGAGGAGGGCCACCATTGCCGAGGCAGTTCTAACTACACCCATATAAACAGGACTGCAGGGAAGTTCAGGGCAAATGGGCGGAGCCCACAGCAGCTCCACAAAGCCTCTACAGGCAGACAGTGACTAGGCAGCCTTCTTGCTGGGCAGGGCAGCTCTGAAGGTAAAAAAAAGAAGGCAGCAGCACAAAGGTAACTCAAAAATAAAGCCTTAAATCCCTGGGACAGAGCACCTGGGAACAAAAAGCGGTTTATGAGTTCTCCTGCAGCAGACCTAAATGTACCTGCTCAGCAGCTCTGAATGAACAACGGCGCTCACAGCTCAGCATTTGAACTCCTAAAAGAACAGACTGTCTCCTCAAGAAGCTCCCTGACCCCTGTATATCCAAAGAACCACCTCATAAAGGAGAGATCAGACTGACACTTGGCAGGTATCCTTCTGGGACAAAGATAGCAGAAGAAGAAAACTGGTAACAACCCTTACTGTTCAGCACCTGCTGCAGGTGATCCACAGGCAAGCAGGGCCTGGAGTGGACCTCAATAGACCTACAGCAGAGGGGCCAGGCTGTCATAAGGAAAACCAAGAAACAGAAATAACCTCATCATCAACAAACAGAACGTACACTCAGAGACCCAGTCTGAAAGCCAGCAACTACAAAGATGCCAGGTGGACAAATCCATAAAGATGGAAAGAAACCAGCACAAAAAGGATTAAAACACCCAAAATCAGAACACCTCTACTCCTACAAGGGATCACAACTCCTCACCAGCAAGGGAACAAAGTTGGATGGTGAACGAGTGTGATGAAATGACAGAATGAGACTTCAGAAGGTGGGTAGTAAGAAACTTCTGTGAACTTAAAGAACATGTTCTAACCCAATGCAAAGAAACTAAGAACACTGAAAAAAGATTTGACGAAATGCTAACGAGAATGGACAAAATAGAAAGGAATATGAGTGAACTGATGGAGCTGAAAAACACAACAGGAGAACTTCGCGAAGCATGCACAAGTATCAACAGCTGAATGGACCAAGCAGAAGAAAGGATATCAGAGGTAGAAGATCAACTCAATGAAATAAAATGGGAAGGCAAGAATAGAGAAAAAAGGGTAAAAAGGAATGAACAAAGTCTCCAAGAAATGTGGGACTATGTGAAAAGACCTAATCTACATTTGATAGGTGTACCTGAATGCAACAAAGAGAATGAATTCAAGCTGGAAAATACTCTTCAGGATATTATCCAGGAAAACTTCCCCAACCTAGCAAGGCAGGCAAATATTCAAGTCCAAAAAATACAGAGAACACCACTAAGATATTCCTCAAGAAGAGAAACCCCAAGGGACATAATTGTCAGATTCACCAGCGTTGAAATGAAGGAGAAAATACTAAGAGCAGCCAGAAAGAAAGGTCGGGTTACCCACAAAGGGAAGCCCATCAGACTCACAGCAGATGTCTCAGGAGAAACCCTACAAGCCAGAAGAGAGTGAGGTCCAATATTCAACATCCTTAAAGAAAAGAACTTTCAACCCAGAATCTCCTATCCAGCCAAACTAAGCCTCATAAGTGATGGAAAAATAAAATCCTTTGTGAACATGCAAGTACTCAGAGAATTCATCACCACCAGGCCAGCTTTACAAGAGCTCCTGAAAGAGCCTCTACACATATAAAGGAACAACCAGTACCAGCCACTCCAAAAACAAGTCAGATGGTAAAGAGAATCAACACAATGAAGAATCTGCATCAACTATTTGGCAAAACAGCCAGCCAGCACCAAAATGGCAGTATCAAATTCACACATAACAATATTAACCCTAAATGTAAATGGACTAAATGCCCCAATCAAAAGACACAGACTGGCAAATTGGATAAAAAGCCAAAGCCCATTGGTGTGCTGTATCGAGGAAACCATCTCACATGCAAGGATACACAAAGGCTCAAAGAAAAGGGATGGAGGAAGATTTACCAAGCAAATGGAGAGCAAAAAAAAAGCAGGAGTTGCAATTCTCATCTCTGATAAATTAGATTTTAAAGCAACAAAGATCAAAAGAGATAAAGAAGGACATTACATAACGGTAAAAGGATCAATGCAACAAGAAGAGCTAACGATCCTAAATATATACGCACCCAATACAGGAACACCCAGATACATAAGGCAAGTTCTTAATGACTTACAAAGAGACTTAGACTCCCACACAATTATAGTGGGAGACTTTAACACCTCATTGTCAATATTAGACAGATCAACCAGACAGAAAATCAACAAGGATATCCAGGACTTGAACTCAGACCTGGACCAAGCAAACCTAGTAGACATTTACAGAACTCTCCAACCCAAATCCACAGAATATACATTCTTCTCAGCACCACACCACACCTACTCTAAAATTGACCACATATTTGGGAGTAAATCACTCCTCACCAAATGCAAAAGAACAGAAATCATAACAAACAGTCTCTCAGACCACAGTGCAATCAAGTTAGAACTCAGAATTCAAAAACTAACCCAGAACTGCACAGCTTCATGGAAACTGAACAACTTGCTCTTGAATGTTGACTGGATAAACAATGAAATGAAGACAGAAATAAAGATGTTCTTCGAAATCGACGAGAATGAACACAACATACCAGAATCTCTGGGACACATTTAAATCAGTCTTTAGAGGAAAATATATAGCAATAAGTGCCCACATGAGAAACAAGGAGAGATAAAAAATTGACACCCTATCGTCAAAATTGAAAGAGCTAGAGGAGCAAGATCAAAAAATCTCAAAGTCTAGCAGAAGACAAGAAATAGCTAATATCAGAGCAGAACTGAAGGAGATAGAGACACGAAAACCCCTTCAAAAAATCAATAAATCTAGGAGCTGTTTTTTTGAAAAGATCAACAAAATTGACAGACCACTAGCCAGATTAATAAAAAAGAAAAGAGAGAATAACCAAATTGATGCAATAAAAAATGATTAAGGGGATATCACCACAGATTCCACAGATATTCAAACCATCATCAAAGATTTTTACAAACAACTCTATGCACATAAACTAGTAAACCTGGAAGAAATGGATAAAATCCTGGACACTTGCCTCCTCCCAAGCCTAAACCAGGAAGAAGCCGAAACCCTGAGCAGACCAATAACAAGGTCTGAAGTTGAGGCAGCAATTATGAGCTTACCACCCAAAAAAAGCCCAGGTCCAGACGGGTTCACAGCCTAATCCTACCAGACACACAAAGAGGAGCTGGTACCATTCCTTCAGAAACTATTCCAAACAATACAAAAAGAGGGAATTCTTCCCAAATAATTTTATGAGACCAATATCATCCTGATTCCAAAACCCGACAGAGACTCAACAAGAAAAGAAAACTTCAGGCCAATATCCATGATGAACATAGATGTGAAAATCTTCAATAAAATACTGGCAAGCCAATTGCAACAGCACATCAAAAAGCTTATCCACCATGATCAAGTAGGCTTCATCCGGGGATGCAAGGCTGGTTCAACATACGCAAGTCTATTAACGTAATTCACCACATAAACAGAGCCAAAGGCAAAAACCACATGATTATCTCAACTGATGCAGAGAAGGCCTTTGACCCAATTCAACAGCCCTTTATGCTAAAAACCCTCAATAAGCTAGGTATTGATGGAACGTATCTCAAAATAATAAAAGCTAATTTCGACAAACCAAAAGCCAATATCATACAGAACAGGCAAAAACTGGAAGCATTCTCCTTGAAATGTGGCACTAGACAAGGATGCCCTCTCTCACCACTCCTATTCAATATAGTACTGGAAGTTCTAGCCAGAGCAATCAGGCAAGAAAAAGAAATAAAGGGTATTTAAATAGGAAAGGAGGAAGTCAAATTGTCTCTATTTGCAGATGACATGATTGTGTATCTAGAAGACCCCATCCTCTCAGCCCAAAATCTCCTGAAACTGATAAGCAACTTCAGCAAAGTCTCAGGATACAAAATCAATGTGCAAAAATCACATGCATTCCTATACACCAATAACAGACTGAAAGCGAGCCAAATCAAGAACAAACTGCCATTCACAATTGCCACAAAGAGAATAAAATACCTAGGAATACAACTAACAAGGAACGTAAAGGGCCTCTTCAAGGAGAACTACAAGCCACTGCTCAACGAAATAAGAGAGGACACAAACAGATGGAGAAACATTCCATGTTCATGGTTAGGAAGAATCAATATTGTAAAAATGGCCATACTGCCCCAAGTAATTTATAGATTCAACGTTATCCCCATCAAGCTAACAATGACCTTCTTCACAGAACTGGAAAAAAACACCTTAAACTTCATATGGAACCAAAGAGAGCCCACATAGCCAAGTAAATTCTAAGCAAAATGAACAAAGCGAGAGGCATCACACGACCGGACTTCAAACTATACTACAGGGCTACAGTAATCAAAACAGCGTGGTACTGGTACCAAAACAGACATATAGACCAATGGAATAGGACAGAGGTCTTGGAGGCAACCATCTGATCCTTGACAAACCAGACAAAAACAAGCAATGGGGAAAGGATTCCCTGTTTAATAAATGGTGTTGGGAAAACTGGCTAGCCATGTGCAGAAAGCAGAAACTGGACCTCTTCCTGACACCTTACACTAAAATTAATTCCAGATGGATTAAAGACTTAAACATAAGACCTAACACCATAAAAATCCTAGAAGAAAATCTAAGCAAAACCGTTCAGGACATAGGCGTAGGAAAGGACTTCATGACCAAAACACGAAAAGCATTGACGACAAAAGCCAAAATAGACAAATGGGACCTAATCAAACTCCACAGCTTCTGCACAGCAAAAGAAACAGTCATTAGAGTGAATCAGCAACCAACAGAATGGGAAAAAATTTTTGCAGTTTACTCATCTGACAAAGGGCTGATATCCAGAATTTACAAAGAACTAAAACAGATTTACAAGAAAAAAACAAACAACCCCATTCAAAAGTGGGCAAAGGATATGAACAGATACTTTACAAAAGAAGACATACATGAGGCCAACAAACATATGAAAAAATGCTCATCATCACTGGTCATCAGAGAAATGCAAATCAAAACTACATTGAGATACCATCTCACGCCAGTTAGAATGGTGATCATTAAAAAATCTGGAGACAACAGATGCTGGAGAAGATGTGTAGAAATAGGAACACTTTTACACTGCTGGTGGGAATGTAAATTAGTTCAACCATTGTGGAAGACAGTGTGGCGATTCCTCAAGGACCTAGAAATAGAAATTCCATTTGACCCAGCAATCCCATTACTGGGCATATATCCAAAGGATTATAAATTGTTCTACTATAAGGACACGTACACACGAATGTTCATTGCAGCACTGTTTACAATAGCAAAGACCTGGAACCAACCCAAATGCCCATCGATGTTAGACTGGACAGGGAAAATGTGGCACATATACACCATGGAATATTATGCAGCCATGAAAAGCGATGAGTTTATGTCCTTTGTAGGGACATGGATGAACCTGGAAACCATCATTCTCAACAAACTGACAGAAGAGCAGAAGATCAAACACCGCATGTTCTCACTCACAGACGGATGTTGAACAATGAGAACACGTGGACACTGGGAGGGGAGCACTACACACTGGGGTCAGTTGGGGCGAAATAGGGGAGGGAAGGTGGCGGATGGGGAGTTGGGGAGAGATGGCAAGGGGAGAGATGCCAGATGTAGGTGATGGGGAGGCAGGCAGTAAATCACACTACCACGTGTGTACCTATGCAACAATCTTGCCTGTTCTTCACATGTACCCCAAAACCTAAAATGCAATAAAATAAATAAATGGAAAAAAAAGAAAAAAAATATATATAGTATATAGGGGCTGAGGTCAGTGGCTCATGCCTGCAATCCCAACAATTTGGGAGGCTGAGGTAGGCAGATGGCTTGAGCACCAGAGTTTGAGTCTAGCCTGGGCAACATGGTGTGACCCCATCTGTATAAAAAAAAATAGGAAGACACCTGTGGTCCCAGCTACTAGGGGGGCTGAGGCGTTAGGATGACCTGAGAGCATGGGGTGTTTGGGGCTGCAGTGAGCCATGATCATGCCGCTGCACTCCAGGCTTGACAACAGAGTGAGACACTATCTCAAAAAAACAAAAGAATACAGTTTATAGTGCATATAATATACAAAATATTTAACCTGCTTGAAAAAGACAATGGAAAAAGTTAATATAATTTTTAGACATTATCTAAGACCAAATGATATGAGAAGAATAGATTAAGTAACAGAATATTGTTAGAAAATAACCCCATATAGTTTTTGGGGCTTGCAATTTCTGCTCCCAGATATAAAGAGGTAGAACATATTGCCTGTCTTTTTTAACAATCAGGGAAACCTACAGAAATGGAAACATCAATGACTTTTATTGAACCCATTAGAACTGACTTTCAGGGTCTATGGCCATCCCGAAATCTGGAGATGTATGAACATCCAGCAAGATTTGCTTACACAACCAACTGAAAAATTGATTTCAGCCTTAGGAGACCATAGGGTGGACACAGCTACAGTGTGCCGGACTTCTGATCCACAGAAAGTGTAGGATCATGAATTTGGGTTGTTTTGATTCACTAAGTTTGTGATGACAGTAGAATATGGATACAGAAAGAGACGGAGTATATTTTACTCTTCATAGCATTTTGTAAACAAACTATATGACAAAGTTGGTTTATGTAATCTCTATAGAAGAAAATGTATTAAATGTATTCTAACTGAACTAGTGGCATTTCTTGTGATTATTGCTTCATTTTATGTGATGTTGTTTAAAGTTGAAAATAAATCATTTATCTATTGATCTTATTGTTTTCATATATAATGGCTATGATCATATCAACATAACACTTTGAATTATGAATAAAATGAAATATGTTAATGCTAGATCTTAAAAAAAATTCCATAAAATATTAATAGGTTAAAAAAATCATAAAAATCAAATGATTGGACTTCCATAAGAGTAGTCAATAGTCTGATTGGGGCACTAATTTGCGCAACAGAGAACTGATATCTCAATAGCATTCTATAAATTTGAGCACTTTAAATAGAAGTTTCCTTGGGCATCATCACCATTTGTTCACCACTTCTACAGAAAAATAAAAGAATAGCAGTGATTCTTCCCAAGATGGGCACATGAGAATAGAGAGAGCTCTTATGAGATGCCAAAATGAGTCTTGCTGATAATAGTCTGTTTGGCAAAAGGCAGCACCTAGGTCCTAGGAAAAACAGATACTTAATATCAGCATCCCTGGGAAAAGGACAACCCTGTTTCTACAGAACTGCTGAGTAGATTCCCAAGAACAAGTCATCACCACTCAAAATTATGTAGTATATTACATTCTTCAGAGCACTGCACAAAGCTGCACCTCGAAATGGTTTACAGACATCAAATACCACATGTAATGCCGTGTGCTCTTTTCACTGTGAAGACACAGGAATGAAAATCAGGCTTTATGAAACACTCATCATCTCTCTAAGAAGATTAGCAACAACATAAGAAACTTTGAGTAGATGTCAGTTACTTTGGATAAATTTGGTCATTGAAGAATTACAGTGACAAAAAAAAAAAAAACTACATTCAGAGAAAAGGTAGGACCTCATTGCTAATATACATAATCTCTCATAATGAAACAGATAAAAATTTGAGGAAAGAGTATTTTGTCATAGAAACAAGAGAGAATACGAATATCTGCAGGATAAACTGGTTCTGTAGGATCATTGCCTTCAGTGTCCTAACATTCAAAAACTGTTTACATTACATTGTTCAATAAACAAATGATCAGAAATGACGTGAATACTTGGCCTTGAGAAAGGTGGGAAAATTAGTCAAGTCTCTAATTCCATTATCGACCCAAGGATCTATTGCACTGAATATACAAGATCACATAGTTGAATGGAATCACAAGATCCCACAACGTTGAACCATGTAAGGCTTTAAGATAAAGGATGCTGCAAGCTGGAGGTCAAGTGACTGAGCAAGCTTAGGGAGGGTAGAGACTTCCAGGTGAAGTCTCCCGGAGTCCATCGTCAGCCACAGAGCACACACTTGCTCTTCAGATTATGAACCATCAAGACCTGCATGACGAACTGTGGTTTCAGAAAAGCCTGGGCAACAGTTTCAAGTGGGTTTCTTTAATGTCTCACACGTCACTTAGTCAAGCCAGTCAAAAAGTTCTAATTTATCAATCTATATGTTCCTAAACAGTGTACACAAGCCAGCCCTAGATGTCCCAAGGGAGGATTGAACATTTAATAACACATTAAAAGTAACTACTTAGACCATTATTACCCTTTATCTTGCCTTTGGGAAAATACTAGACTTAGACATCCCTGGAAAGAAATACAGAGCTGTCTTCTTCAATTGTGAGAAAACCTTATGCTACACTCTGACCAGGCCATACCTCTAGGTCAACTCACCCAAGGGCTAGGCCATTCAGCCTCTGCCATAACCCTCCTTCCAACTCCTAGTTTTCATCTCAACCCCATGTATATTTTTGATAAAGTGTTGGTTATGCACACTCTCGTACGTTGCCTATGCATTGTATTATTGTTAACATGTACACACATATTGTTCATTGTATCAAAGCATTTCAAATTTGATTTTCTCAACTACGATAGCTCTCACTCAAAATTACTTATCATCTTTTATAGGTTGGATATGTGGTAAAATAAGAATTGTCTTAGCTTGGACTGCCATAAAAAAAATGACACGAATTGGGTGGCTTAAATAAGAGAAAGGGGTTTTCTTGGCATTGTAGAGGCCGGAAGTCTAGAGCAGTGTGAGAAGGGCACCAGCTTGTCTGGGTTCTGGCAAGGGCCATCTTCGTGGCCTGTACATAGCACATAGCTGCCTTTTCCTGTGTCCTCCTAGAGATTTTCTTTGGTGTGTGAGCAGAAAAGGACAGAAGCTTTGGAGTGCCTGTTCTTATAATGCCACCATTCCTATAGCACCAGGACCTCACCTTTAGGGCCTCATTTAACCTAATTACCTCAGTAAAGGCCCTCTCTCCAACTCTAATCATGTTGGGGGTTAAGGCTTTAACAGACGAATTTAGAGGGGAGGCACATTCGGTCCATAGCAAGTATCATGTATTTTAGAGTCAGTAGTGAATACAGCATTAAATAATTCCACATAATACATAAGCAAAAAGGAAGGAAGAAAGAAGAAAGGGAAGAAGGGAAAGGAATCCCAAGTATTTCATATGCTAACAGCAATTGTTTTGCTTTGAACGCCACTTATTTTGTTCTGTAGTGCCTAAAATAAATGTATTTTACCCATTTCCACCACTTTGCTTTCATATCAAGGTTGGATTCTTAGTTCTAAGAGCAGCCAGCCCCTGGCAGAACACTACTTGGTTTTTCTGGGTAGGTGTCCTTGTCCTCTGGCTCTTCTCTCTCTTCTGTGCCTGAGGCATATGGCTTCTCCACGTAGAGTTCTTTGTCATTAACTCCTCAAGTTCTCTCTAATTAAAACTCACTGTGATTCAGTAACCTGATATTTTAAAATAGTCTTACGGCTTTCCAATAAAGCTGATGTAATTTTTATTTTAGGACATCTATTTTTTTCCTCAAAATAATATACCAATTATAAATGATGATGAAATCATCACATGATACATTATTTACATTAGGTAATTTTACATGCTATTTCTACAATATGACATTGCGTTATATCATAGTTAAAAAGGCAAGAAATGCACTTTCTAATAATTTACAGGTTTTTTTTTTTTGGCTAGGCAACGGAATCATATTTAACTTGTAACTTTAAAATAAAATGTTACAGGCATCTCAAATAATAGTTGTTGATAAATTAATGGATTTTATAAGAAATGTTTATTTTGTCAGAGAAAAACAAGTTCAGTTGAAAATGTAGGGGTGCCTGTCACGTCTGTGCACTAAGGAGGGAGAGATCTGGGAGACTCTGACTCAACTTCTAGGGATAACAGCAGCATCTGAGTTTGATGTGACAAATAACAATGCACAAGACACACAGTTTTCTTCCAATTCCATTAGGCTGCACTGTTACTGGGAGATCATAAATTACAAAACAAATATTGGCTTTGTGGGCAAGTGAAAGACTTAGTTCTATATAGAGAAGAACTTTCAACTGAACCAAAATAATTAGTGGGAATTCCAACGTATTCCACAGAATTTGGGACTGATTAAATGACATGCAGCTTGAGGTAATGATCGACTCTGAGAATGAGGGGCAGGACTTAACCAAAAGTGAGAAGAAATCAAATAATCTCCAAATAGGAACAGGGGAAATGCAAAAGCTTAAATCCAAGTTTCCTGTTGAGTACTTCCTTCCTTAAACAACAAAATATATTCACATGATCTTCTATACATTATATTTTCTCATTTTAACTTTCACAGAAACTCATGAGTATGCTATATAAAAGCTGAGTCTCAAAGTTCTTAATATTCATAGAAATGGATAATAAATAGGCATCCAATATTTTTTCTTAAGGGAGCCAGAAGATAATTTTCTCAGCATTATTTTGGCTCATTTTATATGATTAGAAGATGATCTAATAGTGAAGCCAGCCACTAACGGAAGTGTGCACCACTGCCCACTAAATGAACCAGGCCCAGTTTCCACCAAGGGCAAGATAAGTAGAGGTGTGATTTATTAGCAAACCACGGGAAATACACTAGCATTCCTAAACACTTTCCTTCTGGGTATTAAAAGATGTTAATACTCTGTGGTTTATGATAAGGATAAACTGAGTAAGCCCGTCAGACATTCTAAACTTCCCTGTGGTGGTTACAGCTGCATGTCTGCAATTCCTTTCAGAAGTGCCTTCAAGTGGATTGCCCTTAGAATATCACCATTATTAAAAGCAACAGTGGTAACAGGATTCCCCTCTTAGAGTGATTACATTGATAAAGCAAACACAAAAAAACACTTAAAATAGCTTTCGAGATCAGAGTAACAAAAGGGTTGGATATCATTACCTTATTTTTCTAAAGATTAGAACACACAGTCAATTTAAATAGTGTATTTTGACATAATTGTAGATTAATACACAGTTATAAGAAATATCATGTGTCCTTTACCTGGTCTTTCAATGAAAATATCTTGAAAATTATAGCACACTATTATAATCAAGGTGTTGACATTGATCAGTTAAGACAGAACAATTCATCATGACAAGGTCCCCTTTTCTGCCCTTTTATAACCACACTCACTCTCCCCCACTTTCCTGCCCCTTAATCCCTGGCAATCACTAATCTGTTCCTCATTTCTATAATTTTATCCTTTCAAGAATATATTGTAAAGGAAATCATCTCCTATGTAACTTTCAGGATTGACTTTTCTCTTATTGGCCAGGATATTTCTCTGCAGATTCATCTAGGTTGTTGCATCTACCTGTGGCATATTCCCTTTTATTGCTGAGGAGTATTCCTCAATATGAACACAGCAGAATGTAACCATTCATTTTTTGAGGGAATTACGGGTTGTTTCTGATTTGGGGCTATTATGGATAAAGTTGCTATGAACATTCATGGGCAAATTGCAATGTGAGCACAAATTTTGTTTTCTCTGCAATAAATGCATAAGAGTACAATTGCTGTTTGGTGTGATAATTGCTTGCTTAGTTTTGTGAGAAACTACCAAACTGTTTTCTATAGTGGCTGTACTTACAACCCACTGGCAATATATCAATATTTTAGTTTCTCTAGTTTGCCTTCAACATTTGGTAGTGACTTTATTTTATTTGGTCGGATATGTGGTTTACAGATAGCTTTCCCTAATTTGTAGCTTCTCTTTTCATCCTTTCAACAGAATCTTTCTCAAGGCAAAGGTTTTTTTAAAATTTATTTGAATTCCAATGTATCAATTTTTTCCTTATAGACAACGTTTTCAGTGTTGTGTCTAACAACACTTTGTCTTGCCCTATATCCGGAAGAATTTCTTCTGTTTTTTTTTTTTCTTTCTAAAAGAATTACAGTTTTATATATTTTAAGTTTATGATGCATTTGACTTAACCTTTGTATGAGGCGTGAGATTCACATCAAGATTTTGTTACCTATGGATGTCCATTGCTCCAGCACCACTATTGTTCCTCCATTGAATTGCCTTATTTGTTAAAAACCAGTTAGACACCTTTGTGTAAGTATAGAGCCTGTCTTATGGTTCTCTGCTTCACTGACCTACATGTCTATCTTTATACCAGTGTAATACTATTTTCATCATTGTAGTTATACAAAAGCCTTAATTTCTAGTGAGTGACTTCTCCCACTACTGTTTTCTTTTTCAGGATTGATTTTAGCTATTCTAGGGTCTGCACCTGTCCACATATGTTTTAGAATAAGCTTTTCTATGTCTAAACACACACACACACACACACACACACACACACACACACACACACACACACACACACCCCAACTAGGCTTTTGCTAGGAATGCACTTATACCTATAGGTCAATTTGAGGAGAATTGACATTTTTTACTGTGTTGAATCTTGGAGTCTATAAACACGGTATGTCTCCATTTATTTAGGTGTTTTCAAATTTCCTTTGGCATTTTGTAATCTGCAGCATATACATATTGTAACACATTTTGTTAAATATATTTCCATGTATACAATATTTTCTGAGTGACTGCAAATGGTACTGAATTTTTATTTTCAGTTTCCATAAGTTCATTCTTAGCATATGAGAACGTGTTTCATGTTTATATGTTGATCTTATATTTTACCACTTGCTGAAATCACTTCGCAGTTCTAAGAGCTTTTTTGTTCTTTTTCTTTCGCATATTCAGTACTTCCTACGTCGACAACCAGGTCATCAGCATTAGAGATGGTTTTATTATTTCTTTTGCAATATGTTTGCCTTGTATCATCTCATTTGTTTGCCTTGTTGCAGCTTTTCCCATTTGCACTTCAATCAGCTTCTTGAATCTGTGAGTTTATGTCTTTTGATAAATTTGGGAATTTTTCATTTATTATTTCTTAGAATATCCTTTCCCTTCACCCCTTCTACTTCCTTCTGGAGTTCTGGAAACACAGAGTTGGATCTTTTATTATTGCTCCAACAAGTTCCTGAAGCTCCACTCTTTTTTATTTTTTTATTCTAGTTTTTATCTTTATTCAGCCTGGATAAATGATTTTAATCTGTTTTGAAGATTACTCTCTTATCCATTGTCACCTCATTCTACCATTGAGCCTATCCAGAGAATTGAGTTTTTAAAGATTTTTATCATAGCATTTTCCAGTTCTATAAATTCTATAATTTTATTTGGTTGTTTTTCATCATTTCTATTTTTATTTTTTGCTGACGTTTTTACTCTTTTCATTTGTTTTGAGACACTTTGTTATTGTTTGTTGAAACATTTTATAATGGTTGCCTTAATGTCATTGTCTGATAATTTCAACCTCTGATTCATCCCAGTGTTGACATCAGTTGATTGTGTCTTTTTTATTTGTTTGTTTGCTTTTATAACGGATTCTCACTCTATTACCCAGGCTGGAGCGTAGTGGTGTGATCTCGGCTCATTACAGCCTCCACCTCCTGGGTTCAAGCGAATCTCTTGCCTCAACCTCCGGAGTAGCTGGGATAACAGGTGAGTGTCACCACCTCCTACTAATTTTTGTATTTTTAGTAGAGATGGGGTTTCACCATATTGGCCAGGCTGGTCTCAACCTCCTGACCTCAACTGATCTGCCCACCTTGGCCTCCCAAAGTGCTGGAATTACAGGCATGAGCCACCACACTCAACCTGACTGTGTTTTTTCATTCAACCTGTGACATTCTCATTATGATGGGTGATTTTTTTTTTTTATTGTAACCAGGATTTTTAGCTAAGATGTCAGGAAGCTCCTGGTTCTATTTACATTTTTAATTTAGCACAGCGCCATCCTGTGGAGATTTAACACACAGATCCTGGCCCATTGCTATGGACTGTGGGTCCAAAAACAATTGAATTATCAGAGACTTTGAGGGGCAATTTTGTACAGCTTAATTTATCTCCTGTCATGTTGCTGAGCTTCTCACTGAACCCCGCTGGTGTTGCTTGAGAAGATAAAAGAAGCTTCCTTTGGCCAAGCTGCCTGTTGTCTCAAGCTGCGGAGAGTCTATTGCCCAAGAGACTAAGAGTGCTTCTTGGGAGGGTGCTTGTGGAGGTGACATCCTCCTCGCTGATGAATTGTGGTCTCTGGGAAGAAAATGAAGTCTCAGGTCCAGTATCCTGGTATGAAAAGAGTTTTCTTTGGCCTTTTATTGTCAGTGGGGAATCTGGGCAGCCCAGTGCTACCAGGTGGCCCTGGTTTTGTTGATGGTACTCCTGAGGAGAAATGAGCCTACCTGGGCCATCATCTGTTACTTGTTTTGAGAGGAGGAAGAGGTAAGAAAATGCTGGCTCTAAAAAGGAATGAGATCATGTCCTCTGCAGGGACATAGGTGAAGCTGGAAGCCGTTAACCTAAGCAAGCTAATGCAGGAACAGAATATAAAACACTGCATGTCGTCACTTACAGGTGGGAGCTGAAAAATGAGAACACATGGACACAGGGAGGGGAACAACACACACTGAGGCCTTTTGGGGAAGCATGGGGGTGGGTGGAGAGCAATAAGAAAAATAGCTAATGCATGCTAGAGCTAATGCAACTTAGGAGATGGGTTGATGGGTGCAGCAAATCCCATGGCACACATTTACCTGTGCAACAAAACTGCACATCTTGCACATGTACCCAGGAACTCAGAAAACCAAAATTAAAAACCTAAAATGCTGGCTCTCTGTCGTCTTTCTTTGTTGGGCAGTGGCTGTAAGATGCCTTGTCTCTGTGCTGTTCCTCCAGTCCTGATACCCTTTCTCAGCGGGCTTTCCTCTTTCTACATTTCCGAGTTATGCTTTTGTTGTCCCTTCTATCATTTACTGGGTTTATATTGACACTTAGCAGGTAGTAGCAGGGAGGAAGCAGTCCACATGATTTTGTCTGGACTGGGAGTCCAGTGTAATTTTATAAGGTACTTATATTAGATCTTGCTGTAACATAATCTCACATTGTACAATTAACTGTCAGTCTTACATCCTAAGAAGGGATTTGTTTCTCTTTGAAATACCGCATGGAAATCACCATGATCCTAAATTATGGTCATGTACTAGACACTTTGGAGTAAATGCTGTAGAAGTTTTTAGAGTATATGCAAATGTTCATTTTGCACTTGTGAAAATTATGTTTTATTAATACAAGTTTTTATATAACTGTCCTTTAGATTTTACCATGCTTGATGATTCATCATTGTGACATATCACAGCACAGCTGTTTGCCAGAAGTGACATTATAGTGAAGATTTCTATAAAATATCTAAAAGTTATGCAGCTCTAATGCTCCCACCCCATGGGTAGTGCCATCAATACCCACATTTAGGATAATAGCTCTGAAAAAAAATTCCACAAAGGAAAGCTATAGTAATGAAACTGCTTGTCTTTAGCATTCCAGTAAAAGAAACATGGCTATAACATTTGTATCTAAAAATATCCAGCTTCTTCAAGGAGTCAGCATTTAAAAGTTGAGACTCAATGGTCAATTTAAAGTAGGTCTTATTTGGAAAGACAGAGTGTGTACATTTGTTGGTAATTTTGTAAATAAACTTTTGTATTTTAAAGTGCTTTTAGACTTCCAGAAAAATGCAAAGATGGTGTTTGCTAGTAGAAATCATTAGGTTGTTGCAATTTATTGTGATAACAATTATCGTTTGGTTTACATTGTTTTTACAATTTAGCAGATGATTAGAAATTATTAAATTTACGCACAAATAATCTTGCATTTTATGATTATTGTAGAAAGGAGTCAACATGGGTTTAGCTTTTTATTATCTCCAAATAAAATTCTGATCAGATTTTTAAAAAAGAATTATTATACATGGTACTTTTACTTGCTTGTGTGTTCAAAGTCTACATACCATACATAGTATACAAGGAAGACTCAGCTTTTAATACACTTCTAGCTTTTAAGACTTTTCCCTTGATGCTTCCATAATGAATAATATGTAACATTTATCAGAGAGAATTTTAGTCCAGAAATTTCACAAAAAGTCTAAAGAAACCCCACTTTTAAAAATTCCCTACATCAAAATAATAACTGAAGAAACAATTTAGATAGTAAGACTAAGCCATATATTATTTAGACAAGAAAATAAAAAATATAGTTCTGATTTATTTATTTTATTTACTTTTATAATTGCCAATATTTAAACTTTATTCTAAAGTGGCTTTACAATTAACTCTAATTATATTGCTTTGGTGTAGAGTAATTTTGCAGTTAGAATTAATAATATCTCTATTTAGTTTTCATTAGTAATCTGTCTTCATTTTGTTGTCAATTTATTGTCTATGTTAGCATGTCTGTGTCTGTATAAGAATAGAGGAAAATGTAATAACATCATTCCTAAGAGAACCATTTCGTTCCCAAAACCAATCTCTCGTTTAAAAAGAGTAGCATGTAATATATTTGTTACAGTTTACAAAGGATAGTCATGTTACCTAACTTAATTTCTCAATCTCTCTACATTTACTTATGAGAAAGCTAAAATGTAGTGACATAGAATGAATTTTTTAAGATTACACAGATAAAAAATACATTTAAGACAAACTGAGCTATATAAGGATCCAAATTATAACAAAATTAACAATAATACAGTGATTGGGAAGATATCTTTATGCTATCACAGCTGTTTAGATTCTTTGAATATTAAGGCCATCACTGGCAAAATTATCCCTGCAATTGTTATTGGGGAAAGGTTGTAGAGAGGAAGAAGGAAAAAGTGTGTAATGGAAAGAGCTCAAGATTTCAGTTTAAACTTCTATTCCTGTGACCCTTATCCAAACAATGGAACAACTTTATCCTCAGCTTTCATATAAGTGAAAATGATATAACAATTCTGTAATGAACTGAAAGTTTGTGCTTCCCTCAAATTCATATGCTGAAATCCTAAACCCCAAGCTGATGGAATTAAAATGCAGAGCTTTTGGTCAGTGATTAGTGACCTCATAAAAGAGACCCCAGAGAGACCTCTTGTCCCTTGCACCATGTGAGGACAAAGCAGGAAGCTGGGCCTCTCTGAAGAGAGTCCTACCCAGAAATTAAATCTGCCCATCTGTGGATTTTGGGCTTCCCACTTTCCAGAATTGTGAGAAATAATTCCTGTCATTAATAAGCCACTCAGTCTATGATATTCTGTTATAGCAGGCTTAATAGACTTAATACAACAATTCTTAATCTTCTGAACTCCGTAATGTCATTGGAAAAATCACCCAGAAAAGGTATGAATAAACATTAAGTTATGGATTATTATAATAAATGTAATATTCAATGTGAGGTCTACAATTATTTTATATGTGATTGGCTCCAATTTAACCAAATTCACCCAACCAGTTCACTCCAGTTTTAGAGTCATATTCATGATTTTTCACCAAGATAGAATTAATAAATCTAATAACTAAAATTGTAAGTCCACCTCCTGATGTCAAACATGGCAACTCTTAAATGATTTTAGTTGAATTATTAACTTTTGTTTCATTTCAATAAATGTGATTACCTAAATTGAGAAAACTGGATACAGTACAAACTATTTCAATAAAAGCCGTGAAACAGATCTTGAATATGTGTTATAAAAACAGTTAATACAAATGTGACACTGGATTAGTCTGTTCTTGCATTGCTACAAAGAACTACCTGAGATTGGGTAATTTATAAAGAAAAGACTGAATTCACTCACATTTCTGCAGGCTACACAGGGAGCATGTCTGCAGAGGCCTCAGGAAACTTACAATCATGGCAGAAGGTGTAAAGGAAGAAGACATATCTTCCATGTCTGGAGCAGGAGAAAGAGGGAGAAAAGGGGGAAGTGCTACACACTTTTAAACAACCAGACTTCATTAGAACGCACTCACTATCATGAGAACAGCAAGGGGAGGTCCACTCAATCAACCAATCACCTCCCACCAGGACCCTCCTCAGAGGAGCAATACAATTCTACATGAGATTTGGGCAGGGACACAGAGCCAAAGCATATCAGAAACCTGTTTACGCATAGCCTTACTGAAAGGCATATGATATAAAGGCAATCATGAATTGTGACATTTTCAAGTTTTTAAAGAAAGATGTTTTCTAATTTATGGAAGTAATATTTTCTTAAATTCCCATAGTATTATGAGCTGTTAAATATTATGTAAAATGGGCCAGATGTGGTGGCTCATGCCTGTACTCTTAGCATTTTGGGAGGCTGAGGTGGGCTGATCACCTGAGGTCAGAAGTTCGAGACCAGCCTGACCAACATAGTAAAACCCTGTTTCTACTAAAACTACAAAAATTGGCTGAGCATGGTGGTGGGCACCTGCAATCCCAGCTACTCTGGAGACTGAGGCAGGATAATCACTTGAACCCAGGAGGCAGAGCTTGCAGTGAGCCAAGATCTCACCACTACACTCCAGCCTGGGCAAGAGAAGAAAACGCTGTCTCAAAAAAAAAAAAATGAAATTTAAGTATTTAAAGCTAATATTTTCCTCTAAATTTTATATTGATTCATCACAAAAATTGCAATCCAAGAATTTCGTTATCATTTATTTAATCATGTGCCAAGTTATTTGCATTTCACCTTCATGCCAGTGTTGTCTAAGAAGAGAGTATTTGTCAATTTCAATAATACAGGTGATTTTTATTTTTGGATGTTATTTTTATTTGATCATATTGCTATCAAAAAGCATTGTCTTTACTATTCTTAATTTTCTAAGTTTTCCTTTGTGACTTAACATAACGGCAATTATATAATGATAACTTTTGTTTCTTAATGTAATGGATATTCTAGGTCTAGGGTAACATGAATAATACTTATCAATTATATATTCTCCATATTTTGTAAGGTTTTATGTCTTACATTTTTAAAAAACTGATTGATTTTGTTTGGAGGGAATTACAGTCTCCAACTGTATAATGGTCTTCCATCTATTTGTCCTCATACAACATGTAGCTATAGTTACGATATTCTGTTAGAGAAATGCATGTCTTTCAGCTTAACTGAGGATGACAAACTTTAACATAGTAAAAACTCTTTCTGTTAATGGATTTTTTTTTTCAATTGTTTGATATGGCTTTATGCTGGCACTTTTTATTTTCAACATTCTGAATCCCTTAGTTTATATGTTTTAAAAATATATATTACATATCTGGCTGGCTTTTGCTTTTTGATACAATAGAAAATTAACTTTTATTTATTAACCAGGCGGGATTGGCTTATTTTTGGTACTGTTGTGTAGCATGTGTGGATTGGCTTTTTATGTGTTTTAGGTAGTTCCCTGTAGCTAATATATTTTCCTTTAATAGTCTTTCCTTGGTTTTCAAAATTTATTTATTGTCTGCAGTCTTGTATTCAAAATATATTGCATTTTTGTTCAAAAGTTTATTGAATATTTCTAGTGTTTTAACCTTTGTAGAATATCTATAAATGCCCTGTTGTGAATAATAACATTATGAAGATCTATGATTCCCTGTTTTACCTTTATTTTCTAAATCATCAGATTATCATCAATAAAAGCCAAATCGCCAGCTTTAAACTACATTTATGACTCCCTGCTATAATAAACGAGGCAATCAACAACCTATTCGACATCATATGTGTATTTCCCTCTTTCACTTCCAATTTTGAAATTTTTATTATTTTTATATTTTAGGAGTATATTCCATTTTTATTGTTCTATATCCCAAATGTTAATATTTGTTTTGGGGTGTCATTGCATAAGTAAATAAGTTCATTGCTCACAATCACTCCTTTAGCCATGGTTTTCTCAACTGTATCTTATTGGATGCTATTTATCCTCTAGAAATTAGAAAAAGATAATCTACCAAAATGATATTTCTTTAGTGACTGTAACTTTAAAATGTTTACACCTAGTATAATTTCTTTTTTAAAAAGCATGACAGAATATACGGTTTGGAAGCTTGACTCTATTTTATTTCTCCGATTATTTTACAGGTATTGTTTCACTACCTTTTATGTTGTATATGGCAAAGAATAAATTTTGAGCCTGCTTTCTTCTCCATTATCAGGGATTCAGTTCTCTGCCTGTTTACTAAAACATCCATTCTTACTCATTAAGCTCTCATAATTCTATTTTGCTCATGTCTAAACGTAGGATACTCTGGGATATATTGTGATGTTTAAAATGTAGATTCAAGCAAGCATTTTTTATTTTAAAAAGTTTGCTTAAATTACAATTTAATTTGTGTCCATAAATTTATTATTGTAACTTTTATAAACTGATTCTGTATATGTTGTGCCTGTCTCATTTCTTCTGTATCTGTAAATTATATTTGATTTTCCTTTATTCCACTTAAATTAATTTACCCTTTCTTATTTCTATCTTTAATGTATCTTCATGACTTTTCTAGTCTCGTGTCTATTCTCACTTAAAATTGTGTTTTCATATTTGTGTTTTGCTTTTCCTTCTATTTCTTTCTGAAATTCTGCCAGTGCAACTGTCATTTTATTCATATTGCCATCTTTTCCTGTAGGTTTTTTTTTTGTAATTATTTTTCTTATTATAGCAGATTTTCTCAATGGCCTACTAGTTTTTAAAATTTATTTCTTATAGGATTATTACTGGTTTTTAAGGTAAGTGTGCCATTATTAAGTTAATATTACTAAATTTTACATTATAAGGCAGGGGAACTTAGCCAATGACATTTCTGCTTTTCCAGATATCTCTGTGTTAACTTTGGCCAGCAGGGACGACTACAAGAAAACTCTGAGGCCAAAGGAGAAAGAAAGGGATTTGCTCCTTCATTTGCTTCACTGGAGCGTCCTGTCTGCTTGCAGTTCCTTGAAGCCATTATCCTAGCAAACCTTCACTCTGCAGCTGCAGCACCTCCCAAAGCAGCAGCTGAATTCAATTTTCATTATTTTTAGAGGTTTGTAGAAACAGCTCCATTGCCAACCCTCCATATACACATAGCCCCACCATAAACACCAACACCACTAGTCAGTCACTGCTCTTCCGAGATCTGATCTTCAGACCTATGGGGCTCTTCCTCAAAACATCTACATCTTTACATTTTCAGAACTTTCTTTTTGCTCCCTCAGTCAGAGGAAATAATAAAAGATAATGAAAAGATTAAAGTTATACTATTTACAATAACAAAAAACAGTGGCATTCTGCTTAGTGCGTAGAAAGCTATATAAGAGCATTTTCCCTCCATAATTATATTTTAAAAAATTGAGCACTGCCAATATAATTACTTTGTCTTGAGTTCATCAGAAACCTCAGTCACAAGGCAAACAAGTGGGTTGAATTTTAAAATGCAACAAACCCTTCTGCAAAAGAACCCTGGTGATGTTTCCTTTTAGGAAGAACAGAAGCAGCGTTGACCACCATAAAAGTATCTATAAAGACTGCTAAATTCAATTAATTTTTACCAATCATTTGGGATGATCATGAGGAATTAGAATCACTGGGAGATATAGTTATAAAGAAGTTTTCAATGGACTGCAAGCTCTTTCCCCAAGGACGTCTACTGGGTGTTTTTCAGAAAGTCTAAGTGGGAGCAGTGCCAACTTGAAACATTCCTCCCCACTCCTGGGTCTTTCAGATGAAGCAAAGCCTCAAGCCTGTTTGGGGTTGTGGAGAAAGAAAATATGTCACAGCTCAGCGTCCAGGCAAATATCTCAATCTTCCTTGGGGTCAAGGGGAAGGAAGCATATTCTGACTTTGATTAAAGGCCAGAAGTCACCTGGACTCACCATGTGTCTCTTACCCTGTCAAAAAGCAACAGCAATCTACTTTTACAGAGTGGTAAGAGACCCTTCTGCTACCATTTCTAGCAATCATGCCTTGTCACTGTAGGAGGAGGAAAATCAAAAGCTTCTTGAGGCACTTGAACTGCAATAAAATTGCTTAGTCGTAAGATTCTACCCTGATGAATAACAATGTTTTGAAATACATGCACATATACACACATCTATTCAGAGATCATCATGCCCTACCATAGCATGGAATGTACTTATGACATGACCAAGTACTTACAGACATGACCAAGTACTTATTTGTGTATGAGCAATATAAAGTGAACAAGCTGATTATTAGTTTTTAGAAAATTTCTGGGGAGAAATAATAATTCCTTTGTATTTTGTCTAAGAAAGTGTGATACAGAAAACATACTACAATTAAATTTTTCAATATATATACATTTTCAATACATATCAATGATATAATTTTGGCATGTTTAATAGTTAGAAATTTAATTGGTGAAACACCAGTTTTCAAAACCGTAAGTACATTTAGTGACCTGCTATTTCTCTGAGATCAGTTCTCCTCATTGCTTTTTACTGCTATAACTATTAGTTTCAAATGTGTCAAATGGAAAGTACCTAGGATTAACAATGATGCTGCTTTCTGATGGAGCGAGATGTGTTTTGCATGTCTGAAAAATCAACGTGACCCTAAAATAGAGGTTGTCATGATCTACCTTTCTCAAGTGTCATATCACTTGGGAGGAAATGGAAGAGAGTTTTGCTTTCTGGATGCAGGTAATATGATCAAATAGAATTAAGTGGAATTCTGGGACAGAAGTCAACAATGGAACAAGCTTGACAGCTATTATCATTATGTAAAGTTCTATAGGAACTTATGTTGTGATTCTGCAGGTTATTCATTCTACATATTTTACCCCAAAATTTAGTTTTTCAAATAACTGGATTCCCTTTCAGTCTTAATTTTATCAAGGTCATGTATCTATGGAAATAATTACTATATATATTTATAATTTTATATTTCATTTATACAGCAATTTATAAATTACGACATTTTCAGAGATATTATACAACGTCATTGTACATTTATGACAATGATGTGAGGCTATTCTTACTAAAAACTGTGAAATGCATTAGAGCCATTAAATGATTTGTATCAGTTCACATGATTTGTAAATGGTGAAGGTAGAATAAGTGGCCACTCTTTTGTCTCCTAACAAGTAACCCAAAGAAAATGCAGCACTCCCTGATACGGTGCCAAGTATTTCTCAAGTTTGAACAAGAATGCAGTTGAGGAAGATTGAACAGGCATGCAATTGGAGAAGATTTGTATCAATTATGTCAATGCCAGTAAGCCTCACTGCCTTTTTGTATTGCTAAATGTTATTTACGAAAATAATTACTTTGTCTTTTGGTACTGGGTAACAGGCAGAGGTTGGAACAGTTTGAAGGGCTCAGAAGAGAAGATATCAAAATGCAGGAAAGTTTGGAATTTCCTAGAGCCTTTTTGAGTGGCTTTGACCAAAAGCCTGATAGAGATGTGAACAACAAGGTCCAGGATGAGGTGGTCTCATGTGGAGATGAGAAACTTCTTGGGAACTGAAGCAAAGGTGACTCTTGTTATGTTAGCAAAGAGACTGGCAGCATGTTCCCCTGTCCTAGAGATTTGTGGAATTCTGAACTTGAGAGAGATAATGTGGGATATCTGTTGAAAGAAATTTCTAACCAGCAAAGCCTTCAAGATGTTACTTGGGTGCTGCAAAAGGCATTCCATTTTATAAAGGAAACAGAGCATAAAAATTCTGAAAATTTACAGCCTGACAATGTGACAGAAAACAAAACAAAACAAAACAACAACAAAAACAACAAAACACATTTTCTAGGGAGAAAGGGAGAAATTCAAGCCAGCTGCAGAAATTTGCCTAAGTAACAAGAAGCTAAATGTTAATCCCCAAGACAGTGGGGAAAATGTCTCCAGAGCAGGTCAGAAGTCTTCACTGCAGCCCTTCTCATTGAAGGTCCACAGTCATAGGAAAAAATGGTTTCCTGCACAGAGACCAGGGTCCCTGTGCTGTGTGCAGACTGGGGACTTGGTGCCTGTATCCCAGCCACTTCACCTGTGTTGAAAAATCATGGCTTCAGAGAGTGCAAGCCCCACACTTTGACAGCTTCTATTTGGTGTTCAGCCTGTGAGTACACAGAAGTCACTAACTAAAGTTTGCAAACTTTTGCCTAGACTTCAGAAGATGTATGGAAATGCCGTGATGCCCAGGCAGAAGTTAGCTGCAGGGCCAGAGGCACTCATGGAGAACCTCTGCTAGGGCAGTGTAGAAGGGAAATGTGGGGTTGGAGCTCCCACACAGAGTCCCTACTGGGAAATTGCCTAGTGGAGCTGTGAGAAGAGGGCCACTGTCTTCCAGACCCCAGAATGGTAGATCCACTGACAGCTTGCACCATGCACCTAGGAAAGCCACTGACCCTCAACATCAGATCATGAAAGCAGTCAGGAGAGAAGTTGTATCCTGCAAGGTCACAGGGATGGAGCTTCCCAAGACCATGGGAGTCCACATCTTGCATCAGCGTGACCTGGATATGAGACATGGAGTCAAAGGAAATCATTTTAGATCTTTATGATTTGACTGCCCCACTGGAATTCCGGACTTATGGGACCATAGCACCTGTGTTTCAGCCAATTTCTTCCATTTGGAATGGCTGCATTTACCCAATGTGTGTACCCCCATTGTATCTAGGAAGTACTTAACTTGCTTTTGATTTTACAGGCTACTAAGTGGAAGGCACTTGCCTTGTCTCAGATGAGACTTTGGACTATGAACTTTCTAGTTAATGCTGAAATAAGACTTTGATGGACTATAGGGTAGGCATGATTGTGTTTTGAAATATGAGGACATAATATTTGGGAGGCATCAGGGGTGAAATGATATGGTTTGACTCTGTGGCCCTACCAAAATCTCATCTTAAATTGTGCTCCCCTAATTCCCACATGTTGTGGAAGGGCCCCAGTGAGATATAATTAAGTCATTGGGTGTTATTTTTTTTTTTTCTTCCCCATAATGTTCTCATGGTAGTGGCTAAGTCTCATGACATCTGATGGCTCGATAAGGGAAAACCCACTTTGCTTGGTTCTCATTCTCCCTCTTGCTGCTACCAAGTGAGATATGGCTTTTACCACCCACCATGATTATGAGACCTCCCCAACCATGTGGAACTGTAAGCCCAATAAACCTCTTTGTTTTGTAAATTGCCGAGTCTTGGGTATGTCTTTATAAGCAGTGTGAAAATGAACTAACCAGTTTCATATTTCAGCAACATTATATATCTACAACTAAGTCTTTCTGTGGAAGTCAAATCTTCCTGTAGAGAAGGCAGCTAAACCAATGCTATTTAGAAATCCTAAACAAATCGAAATAGTAACACTTTTACACTGTTGGTGGGAGTGTAAATTAGTTCAACCATTGTGGAAGACAGTGTGGTGATTCCCCAATGACCTATAAATAGAAATACCATTTGACCCAGCAATTCCATTACTGGGTATATACCCTAAGAATTATAATTTTCTATTATAAAGACACATGCACACATATGTTAATTGCAGCACTGTTTACAATAGCAAAGACTTGGAACCAACCCAAATGTCCATCATCGATAGACTGGATAAAGAAAATGTGGCACATATACACCATAGGATACTATGCAGCAATAAAGAACGATGAGTTCGTGTCCTTCATGGGGACATGGATGAATCTGGAAACCATCATTCTCAGCAAACTGACACAAGAACAGAAAATCAAACACTGCATTTTATCACTCATAGGCAGGTGTTGAACAATTAGAAAACATGTACACAGGGAGGGAAGCATCACACACTGCAGTCAGCAGAGGGTCTAGGGGAGGGACAGTCGGGGTGAGGAGGGTGGGGAGGGATAATAGAAATACCAGATATAGGTGATGGGGGGAGGAAGGCAGCAATCCCCCTTGCCACGTATGTACCTATGCAACAATCCTGCATGATCTGCGCATGTACCCCAGAACCTATATTACAATAAAAAAAGAAATTAGTTTTTATTCTAAGTGACTTTCAAACAATGATTTATTCAATGATTTATTCATAATGCAAACCAATAAGCATTTTGCCACAGAGTATGACTGTTTCCAAATTGCTGAATGGATAAAAAGCATTTTCATTTGCTTTTAAAAAGTATATCTGTAAGTTCATATTTCTTTCAAAACAGATGTGAAAGTCCTTGTTCCCTTGCAACATAACCCCAGATGACATCACAAGTGCTGATGACACTGTTATTCTTTGGCTAGATCACTTCATGCCCTTGCAGATTGGTAACAATCACCATAGGGAGTAGAATTACGTAGTTCAAACTGAAAAGCAAAATATAGGAAGTAAAAATAAATAAGGAAAATAGCCACAGCAGTAATGATTAAGTTTGGCAACAAAAATGGGCTGTCCTCCGACTTTAAATGCATGTTATATAAGTTATTACACTGCCAAAAGGCTGCTACAAGGCACATGGTTGTGCATTGAAGATCTAAAGACATTAGCATTGACTGTTCCAATGCACTAGGGGATGGATTAGCACTGCTGTTGATGTGTATAATTATGAAAGTGTGTCATGGGAATGGGCTCTGGAGACATTTAAGAAATAATTTTAACTGTTCTCAATGAGTAGTTTATCATTATTATTGCTACTGTTATTATGAAACTGTTCAGTTGTTACTGATAGTTTCTTTCTCTTAGAAGTAGATCTATACCGACATAGATGGTTATGGCCTAACGGTGCTGGTAAGTATCAGAGCCATATCTTGCCAGATTGCAAATCTTGTTTGGTTTTTTGTTCCTAGACTATGCATAGGAGGTAGATGGAATCTACAGCTCTAAGTGCAAGATGGAACATATTAACTGTTAGAAATGTCCCTACTTCTGTATTCCATGTATTTCTGACACTTTTTATCCATCTCAATATATAAATGTGCTACCATTGGTTTGTTTTTATTCTAGTTTTTTTTCTTTCTTTTTTATTGAAAAAAATCTTTTTTATTTTTATTATACTTTAAGTTCTGGGGTGTATGTGCAGATTGTGCAGGATTGTTACATAGGTGTCCACGTGCCATGATTGTTTGCTGCATCCATCCTCCCATCACCTGCATTAGGTATTTCTCCTAGTGTTATCCCTCCACAACCTCCTCACCCCCTGCCATCCCTCCCCTAACCCGTCCACCTCCCAACAGGCCCCAACGTGTGATGTTCCCCTCCCTGTGTCCATGTGTTCTCGTTATTCAACACCCAGTTAATGGTGAGAACATGCAGTGTTTGGTTTTCTGTTCTTATGTCAGTTTGCTGAGAATGATGGTTTCCAGCTTCATCCGTGTCCTGCAAAGGACATGGACTCATCTTTTCTTATGGCTGCATAGTGTTCCATGGTATATATGTGCCACATTTTCTATATTCACTATATCATTGATGGACATTTGGGTTGGTTCCAAGTCTTTACTATTGTGAACAGCGCCACAATAAACATATGAGTGCATGTTTTTATTCTAGTTTTTATGAATTCTTGAACTTCTAGCCTCTGAAAACTCACAGAATAAATTACTGCTCTAGTGGGCTCAGATCATTTGTTCTTTTACAAATGGAGCATGGCTATGCAGATAGTACCTGCATGGATTCTACATATTGAAACACACAGTGGGAAGGACTCAAAAAGTTTTACTTCTCTTTTGGGTACATATTTTACTCTTTTCACCTCCAAATATCTTGATAAAATAGTATAGTAAAACATATTATAAAATTGATGAATTCTTAATCTGCAACATATTACAGATTATAATATATATAAAATATATAATATTAAATTATATTTAACATTAAACAAAATAGATAATTCTATTACATATTCATAGTTATCCATGATCGATGTTCAGTGATTCTTTTTCACAATTTTAGTGCTTTGAAGCAGTTATTTCAAGACTATTCTAGAATGATTAGGATGGAAATGAAATAGATGGTGCTGTGTCAATTTCAATTTTAATATTCAACATATTCCAAGATGCTTCCTTGTGCATTTTCAAAATATGATAAAAATTTGCCTCTTTTTAGTCCTTTGACACCACTTTTTTTTCAATATGTTTTTAGGTTGATGGTTAGCACAAGTGACAAAGGATCAACGTTCCTTCTTAGAGTCTGGGCCACGTTAGGAAAAATCATGGGCAAGTCTGGAAGACAGAAATCATCACCCTTACTTTCACCTTACAAAAGAATATCTCTTTACTATATATGTTTTCCCCTTTTCTACACCAAGACCAGTCCAATATATACATACAGATATATAAACACATAACTGTATTTTACTTAATCCAGAAGTTCCCATAAACAAACATGTTCTGCAGAAATATTTTTTGAGGGAAAGGACACATTTTAAGTTATCTAAAAATAATTTACCCCCTGCATTTTTCTAGACAGAAATTAATGATAGTAATGCCTATTACCATCTGCTTTATATATGCCGTGGTGATCTAATTTTGAAGAAAAATACACTTACCACTCATAAAAATCATAATTTTTACTGGACATTTTTTTCCTCTCCATTAGGTAGTTTAAAATTTCTGAGATAAAACAAATAAGAAGTTCGTTTTTCTTAACCAGGTCATTAAAAAATATGAAGAAAAACAAGACAAGACACAAATATTGTTTCATTATGTGAACCTATGATGATAATTTAGTTTAGCATTTTTTACTTAAACATATTAATATTTGACTATGGTCAAAACATGATTCTGGATATCATCCTTTGTCAGATGGGTAGATTGCAAAAATTTTTTCCCATTCTGTTGGTTGCCGATTCACTCTAATGACTGTTTCTTTTGCCGTGCAGAAGCTGTGGGGTTTGATTTGGTCCCATTTGTCTATTTTGGCTTTTGTTGCCAATGCTTTTGGTGTTTTGGTCATGAAGTCCTTGCCTACGCCTATGTCCTGAATGATTTTGCCTAGATTTTCTTCTAGGGTTTTTATGGTGTTAGGTCTTATGTTTAAGTCTTTAATCCATCTGGAGTTAATTTTAGTGTAAGGTGTCAGGAAGGGGTCCAGTTTCTGCTTTCTGCACATGGCTAGCCAGTTTTCCCAACACCATTTATTAAACAGGGAATCCTTTCCCCATTGCTTGTTTTTGTCAGGTTTGTCAAAGATAGGACGGTTGTAGATGTGTGATGTTGCCTCCGAGGCCTCTGTTCCGTTCCATTGGTCTATATCTCTGTTTTGGTACCAGTACCATGCTGTTTTGATTACTGTGGCCTTGTGGAAGACAGTGTGGCAATTCCTCAAGGATCTAGAAATAGAAATTCCATTTGACCCAGCAATCCCATTACTGGGTATATATCCAAAGGAGTATAAATCATTCTACTATAAGGACACATGCAAACTAAAGTTCATTGCAGCACTGTTTAAAATAGCAAAGACCTGGAACCAACCCAAATGCCTATCAATGATAGATTGGACAGGGAAAATGTGGCACATATACACCATGGAATATTATGCAGCCATCAAAAACAATGAGTTTGTGTCGTTTGTAGGGGCATGGATGAACCTGGAAACCATCATTCTCAGTAAACTGACACAAGAACAGAAAATCAAACACCTCATGTTCTCACTCATAGGTGGGTGTTTAACAATGACAACACATGGACACAGGGAGGAGAGCATCACACACTGGGGTCTGTCGGGGGAAATAGGGGAGGGACAGCAGGGGGTGGGGAGTTGGGGAGAGATAGTATGGGAGGAAATGCCAGATATAGGTGATGGGAAGGAAGGCAGCAAATTACATTGCCATGTGTGTACCTATGCAACAATCTTGTGTGTTCTTCACATGTACCCCAAAAACTAAAACGCAATAAAAAATAAAAAATAAAATAAAATAAAATAAAAACATGAATTGGGTACTTCGATGATTCAAAGCTGACTGGCTGATTTCCTTATTTAGAGGAATCCCAGATATGTTGAAGGTTGTTTAGACAAAAATAATTTTCCGGTGAGACGATTTTATAAGTACTGTACAAGTTGGTCGAACCTCAGGTAATGACCCTTTTGACATTAATTTTAGAAAATGGACAGTAGTTTATGCCAACAATGATTCTGTTCATGATTACCTGGTATGAGCCTCGACAGATTAAAATTTGTGGTATTTGTTGCATGTAACTAAGTTGAGATTCTAGAGTGGGAATCAAACTCCTTCCATTGCATATGATTCTTTATGTCCTTAATCAAAGTGATTGGCAACACTGTTTTAAATAAAATCTCCCTGTACCTCCTCCTTGAGCTCTTCCAGCCTCATCATTCACACTGTGCTTTGTGCACCTAATTACCTGTCAGACTTTAACCACCCTTCCCTCTCTGTGTACCTTCACCCTCTGCATATCATAAACCTCTTTCTGGAATGTTCATTTTCTGTATTCGTCTCTTCACTGTAGAACAACTATCTCCACTAAGTCTTTTCTTATTTATTTTAATTCGGTTCTATTTAATACAGTGTTCTAGGTCTTGCACAGAATCTTGCACAAAACTGATTGGCTTTTCCACATCAGTTGGGTTTTCTGTGTCCATTGACTTCCTGTATCAGCTAATTCATTTTGATTTATATTTGTAATATAATGGACCATGTTTTAGTTGTTTTACACACAAAGGAAAATAACTGTGTTTAGTCCACCTTTATATTTTCTATAATGGTTAATGTATTTGCTGATTTTTTAGAAATATGTCCTTAGTTTCTAAGTACATTCCACATATAGCTTTCATTCATAGAAACTTAAATTGCTAATTGAAGCATATGTTGCAAGAGAGAAATTATTGTTTGTTAAATGGATATAATAAAAGTCCCAAGAGTCAGTGACAACACTGCCTTTTGTTGTCATGGTTACAGAATGTTACTGTTGACTTCAAAGAATATCTGGAATATCATGTTTACATTTCCGAAATTCTATCAATTGACTGAAAGATTTTTGGATCTCACCAGGTCTCATGATCTGTTTTACAAACTCCTTTCTAAAAGGCATTGGCCTTAAAATTTAGTATTTCTAAATTCTTGCAATGGTAATCTAAGGATCACCATAATTATATTTAAAAATTTAGAAATACAATTTTAGAAATAAACTAAACTAAAGGATCACTAAAGTTATAGTATATAGTTATATAACTAAGGATCAATATATATATAATCTAAGTATCACAATAATTATATATAATTTTAGAAATATAACTAAATATAACATAATTTTAAAAGTATAATAAAAGTTTAGAAAGATAACTTTAATGCTATCCGTATTTAGAAATATAACTATATTTCTCAATTCTCACAGTGATAATCTAAGGATCACTCTATATATGTATAATTGATATATATACTATCAAGATCTATACTATATACACACCATAAACATACACCATATATAGTTTATAAATATATGTACTATAATTATATAATCATAGAAAATCTATAATTTTGTTCATCTGCTAGTACTTTTCCTCTTCCTTGTTATGCTTCCATAACAACAAAAAGCATGTAGCTTCCCAAAGTCACTATGCTCTTCCAAGCTTCATCATCTAGAAACTTGTTATTCTCTGCCTCTGGATTTTCCCTCCCGCACTTAGCCAATCTGACGATTTTCCATTTTTGTTTGTTTGATGTTTAGTGTCATCTCAAATGTTATCCCTGTGTAAAGATTACTCAACTACACATTGTAGGATATTATTACTTAATTTTTCAGTTGTTGGTTTGCAATTTTGGAAATTGTATCCCTTCAATAAGCTCCTTGTTTTCATCACACCTTTAAATTTTGAAGAATGTCTCTCATATATATGTGTATATATATGTAGTATTATTTGAATAAATTTATAAATAAATCATTACATGACAGAATGCTAGATTACATAGAATTTTTCTTTCTGAATAAATTATTCAAATTTTTCTGATATTAAATTTCAGAATGTATTTATCACATATTTTTAAATAGCTTTTCATTTGAGATCATAGAGGAAATACAAGTTATTCGACTCTTAGAATATTCTCTAACTCCAGTTGCTCATGGACATTTGAACTTCATCTCCCATTCAAAAAGAATATAATTTGCTTCCAGTCTCCTGTTGAAATGGCATTGCTCTGTGGAAGTGACAGAGTATGGGTTTTAATGCCATATATACATCTACATGCAAAGAAGCCTATAAAAGGTAGACTCTAACTTTAATGGGCTTTTATTACAAATATTAAGAAAAGGAAAAATGTACATTGGATAAAATTGGCAATAATTGCCACAGGGAGTAAATATTAGCATTTTAGCATTTCATTTTTATAGTAGTTACATACTTAATTTCTGATAATTCTAGTTCTGAATAAGGAACAGCTTAAATTTGGTTTATATTCCATCAACATTTAAATGTAAATGTTGATTAAATTTAAATGTTGATTAAATTTAGATTTAAATGTTGATGGAATATAAACCAAATTTAAGCTCATCCACTATTACAACATTTAAAATTTAAACATTCCGGCTTAATTTCTTTGATTTTTGTTCTTTCTTTGTACATCTCTATACTTCTAGCCAATGCTTTGATTTTACTCAATGTATTATATAACCGATTGTGTAGAAGGCTGCAATTCTTGAAGAAAAATAGACTCATTGTATATTATTGACAATAGTTGTATAACCAATAAAATCCTAGCTTATCAGATGGGTTCAAAAAGTTGGAAAAAAAAAGCTAATTAAATATACAAATAACTTATTCTACAATTTATCTTTTTTAGAAATATCCTGCTCATGTAAATCTCTGCTTATCTCTTCCTGACATATAGTTACAGTGATGATATTTCAGCATCTGCCATAACAAATGATGCTATGAATCTGGAGTCAAGTTTCCTGCATTCAAATCCTGACACTGTTAAAAGCTTTGTGACATTCAGACACTTACTCAACTTCTTTTCATGTTTATGTGTGTATGTTTAGATCTATCAAATAGAACTAAAACCAGTAACTCTATGGTCCCATTCATATGAAATGTCCAGTAGGCAAATCTATAAAGACAGCACATAGATTTGTGGTTCCTTAGGGATGAGTGCCATGATGAGCTGGGGTTAGGGGTGGGAGGAGGGTTTGGTACATATAAGTTACCTAGGTATTTCTTTTTATTTTTGCAGGTGGAAACCCTATCCTAGAATTAATTATGATGATGATACCCATACCTGTGAATTTACTAAAAACATTGCATTGGACACTTCAAATAGCTGAATTGTATGGTATGTGCACTATTTCTCAATGTATAGCTGTTAAAAAATAAACCTGTTTGCTTCTCATCTTATTGTGCCTCTTTCTTTCTTCTTAGTTGTACTTTAGGTTCTGGAGTGCATGGGCAGATCATGCAGGGTCAGTTTCATCGAAGGAGCAAAGCTTATTCTTGACAGTCTCATCGCTCCTCCTGTACTTGACCTGCTAACTCCCACAGCTGTGCCCATTCATGGCTTCTGTCTTAACATTTATTGTTGACACTCAACTTGTAAATCTTAGTGCCCACGTTCTAAGATTTTTTTTTCTGTTCTAATTGTCCCAGCTTGACTATATTTTTCCTTTCTTGGTAATGTGCCAGTCATACAGTTACTTGATTAATGTACCTGACAAATTTGTTCAATATCTCAGTCTTCATGTACAGATTGCTGAAGAGTGGGAAGGGCGAAATTGGAGTCCTTTTGTAAGGTAAGGGTGGTCAGGGGATTGAGGTCCATAGATTCTAATACATACAGTATCAAGTGCTACCCCTACACATTAAACTAGAAATTTCATGCTCATTTACTTTTATTGATAAGCTTAGGCACTGTTTGAAGAGCTTATGTTAGTGTTTTTCATATATTATAAAGTATAAAGAATATATTATCAAATCATACTTGTTATTTTCCAAATCTTCTTTAAGCTAAAAATAAATTATTAAATTGGCTAGGAGAAAAGTAATTCTGATTTGGTTGTTTCAACATCGGAAAGTTACTAAAAATTATTAAATAGTTCCTTACCTGGCTGCATAAAATAAGATTTTCTTGGTAGCTCAGGGAAATGATAATGAATGTATAATGCTTTAATTGGTTGAACCCATACATATCATTGCATAGTTACTTTCCCTTTGACTAAATTTACCCTTTTTTATTCATTGGTTTAGTTATTCATTTATTCAATCATTCAGTTCATAAACGGCTATTAATCTTTGAAAATGTGCAAAGCACTCTGATACGTGTGAATAGATCATGGCCACTGTGCTTGAGCTTGAGGGATGAATAATTAGTGAAAATAATGTGGTAAATTCTAAAATAGAATTTTGCATTAAGTAAAATAAAGAAGGACCTGTCATTTTCTCAGGCATTCAGTAAGATTCTATAGTGCAATTTCCAAAAATGCAAGTTAGTTCAGTGTGGTTGTTGATTCTGATGTCAACTTGACTGGATTGAGGGATGTGCAGATAAATGGTAAAGTATCATTTATTCTCAATTATTTCATTAGTTATTCTCAATGTTTCAGCAGGCAGTGAACCTGTTTATCATTCACTAAAAGGGAAATTTTGGTGGTTTGGCATTTGATTAGATGGATTAAACTTCCCTGGGTGTGTCTGTGAAGGTATTTCTGGAGGAGTTCTCAATGTGAGCTGGTGCCATGCAATTGGATGGGGACCTGGATGGAACACACAAAAAAAGAAGGAAGAGTGAATTGTTTATTTTTTTGCTGATACATAACAGTTGTACAAATTTGTGGAATACATGCAACACTTTAATACAAGCATACAATATGTAATAATCAAATCAGGGTAATGAAGGTATCTATCACCTCGAGTATTTATCATTTCTTTGAGTTTGGAACATTCTAATTCCTCTAGTTATTTTGAAATATGGAATAAATTGTTGATGACTGTAGCCACCCTGTTGTGCTACTAACTGTATTTTCATGCCTGTTAACAATCTCTCTATATTGTCCCCACCTCCTCACTACCCTTCCCAGGCTCTGATAACCATCTCTCTAAGATCTGTCTCCATGAGATAAAGTTATTTACCTTCTGCAAATGAGCAAAAACATGATAATTTGTCTTTCTGCACCTGGTTTATTCCACTTAACATAATGTCCTCCAGTTCCTCAATGTTGTTGCAAATGACAGATTTTCTTAATTTTTATGGCTGAGTACTATTCCTTTGTGTATATGTACCACATTGTCTTTATCCATTCATCTGTTGATGGACACTTAAGTTGATCCCCTATCTTGGCTTTTGTGAATAGCATTGAAATAAACATAGGCATGCAGATGTTTTCAACATACTGATGTTCTTTGTTTTGGATATATGCTCAGCAGTGGGATTGTTGGATTATATACTGGTTCTATTTTTAGTTTTTTGAGGAACTTCCATACTGTCCCTAGTGGCCATACTACTTTGGTGGTACACCAATTATTTGGTGTTTAGGTCTGAAGCTTCCTCTTTCTCCACATCCTCACCAGCATCCATTATTGCCTGTCTTTTTGATAAAAGACACTTTAAACCATGGTAAGATTACAAAAATTTATTGAGTAAAACCTCTGAAGCACCAGGAATCCAAAGCAAAAATGGACAAATGGGATCACATCAAGCTAAAAAGCTTCTGTATAGCAAACAATCAACAAAGTGAAGAGATAACCCACAGCATGGGAAAAGATATTTGCAAGTTACCCATCTGGCAAAGGAATAGTAGCCAGAATATATAAAGAAAACAATCACCTCAATAGCAAGAAAAAATAATTTAAGTAAAAATGGCAAAAGATATGAGTAGACTTTTCTAAAAAGAAGACATATAGGAATATAAAAAATGCTAAACATCTCTAATCATCTGAGAAATATCAATCAAAACCACAGTGACATATCACCTCACTCCAGGAAAGTGAACTCTTGTTCTCTGTCTTCTAGAGCCTGAACACCCATCTTCTTCTAGCCCTTGGATATCAGAACTCCAGATTCTCCAGGTTTCAGATTCCGGGACTCTCTCCAGGGAACAATTGCTCCCAACCCAACTCCACCCTCTCAAGCCTTCAGCCTTTAACTCCATCAACTCCCTTGGTTCTGAAGCCGTTGGATTTGGACTCAGCCACACTCCTGGCTTCCCTGGCTCAAGTTTGTAGATGCCCTAAAGTGGGACTTCTCAGTTTCCAGCATGCTATCAGGCAATTCTCCTAATAAGTCCCTCCCACATATTTCTCTCTCTCTCTCTCTCTCTCTCTCTCTCTCTCTCTCTATATATATATATATATATATATATATATATATATATATATATGTCCTGTTTCTCTGGAAAACCCTGACACCACCATTCAGTATAATCCCACCTATATTTAGGGAACATCATTTCTGTTAGTCTGTGTTAGGTCATAAGACAACATATGCTCACTCTCTTCTAGGAGCTCACAGACTAAAAGGGAAATAAATCTTTGGCCTTTCTTTTAACAAGGCCTAAGTGCAACAGAAGAATAAATAAATAAGTTTATTTATGAAATAAATTCATAGTTGGCATCTTGACGATGGAAATATTTTATTGGACCCTGAGGAATGAGTAGTTTTCTAGAGTGTCATGGCAACTTTGTAGCATAATCTAGTCAAAGGGAATAACATTCATGAAGACATATCCACAAAGAAGCATTAACAAACCTTCTGTTTAGCATGATTGGCATATAAGGTGAACAAGAAGATTCACCAAGGAGAGGACTAGGCAATTGCACAAGGGATATATTTTTGTTTTTTCTCACACTGTTAATAAAGACATACCCAAGACTAGGTAGTTTAAAAGGAAAGAGGTTTAATGGACTCATAGTTCCACATGACTAGGGAGGCCTCACAGTCATGATGAAAGGTGAATGAGGAGCAAAGCCACGTCTTATATGGAAGCAGGCAAGAGGGCTGTGGAGGGGAATTCCCCTTTACAAAATCATGAGATCTCATGAGACTTATTCACTGTCATAAGAACAGTATGGGTAAGACCCACCCCCGTGATTCAATTACCTTCTACCAGAAGGGGAGAAACCTGGGAAGACTTCCTGGAGAAGGCTCACATTAATTTCATAGAGGAATAGAAAACCTCAAGATGAATATGAAAGAGCAGTCGATAGGATGGTCGTCTTAACAACAAACACAGCAAATCTTGTGAGGTGTCTGGACTACAACTAGAAGATGTGCAAACTGCAGGCAGAAAATGACTGGAGTTGATTCCGGGGAAATAGGCCAGGGTCAGAAGGGATTCATATAACCTGTTGAGTAGTTTGTCATTTATCCTGTAAAAGCTGGGGACAAGTGAGAGATGTGTGTGTGTGTGTGTGTGTGTGTGTGTGTGTGTCTGTGTGTATGAGAGTGTATGTGTGTGTTTAAGGAAAATGTCATGGTTAGCTTCTTGATTTAGATTACTTGGCTGGTTCTATTAGGAACTGATTTTCACAACTATGAGAATAAAAACATGCACGTCAAGACAAATGATTTTCAGAAATGTTATATAGTAGGTCTTGAAACAAGATGCCTATTTTCTTGGAGGTTTGGCTGATGGGGCAGTGCCATTAAGTGAGGAAGAGAATATATGATGATGGTTTATCATCACATATTGAACCAGCTTATGGTTCAATCTACTTAGAGTATAGATTTAAAGATTATAGCTGGGTCTGGTTTTTGCTGAGTGGGTGCAGCAGAAGAAAAGCTTTTAAATATTTGCTATCTTTTTCCCTTTTTTCTAGTTCAATGGCTGAATCTGAAGTAACTGAGATTAGGAAGAGATATAAATTTTTTAAAATAGAAAAATATAGAAGTTGAAGGTGTCCATGAAGGTTAAAGGATCTAGCATGTATATGAGGCATTGCTTGAGAAGATAACCCTGGCAAGAAATGGTATTGGAAAGATAAATAAAAGAAACAAACAAATAATTTTTTTCATTTGTAAGGTTTAGCAGTTTCAAATGATGATAGGCTATGCACAACCCTAAAAGAAAAACAGAAGTCTTCATCACCTATTAATTGACGACATTTACTGTGTGCTTACTGTACATCCAGTATTTGGCAGGGAATATGTCCGGAACCAGAAAGTCCTCGATGAGCAAAGACGAAACGTTCTTAGATTTAGTATTTTAAGTGTATATGCCACATCAGTGATGGAATCTTTCAAGATGATGACAGATATTTTTCAAAGACCTTCAATCCATATGTTTGAGTGATATGATGATGGAGATGAATATAAAAGAGAAAAGGATGATAGTATAAATAGACTGCATGAGGCTCAAAGGAACACGAGCTTTCAAAGTCACTGGATGAGTATTGATTGAGTGGAGTTTCAGCTGACGTGGCATATTAGTCCTGAATTGTCTTGTGTGGAAATGAGGTGTGGAGCCAATGGGGTGTCTCCTGCCTCCTCCAGAGACTATGACTGCTATGTGTCTGCTATGTGTCTAGTGACTCAGATATTAAATTATAAATTTTATTAAATTCCATGTATTGAAAAGATTTGAAATTCATGAAATGATTCCTAAACATATTAATTTTTGGTTGATTTTCCAAATTTTTTTAATAAGGAAAACTCAAAAATACTTTTTAACTATTAAAAAATGTCTCCAGACATGACCCTCTGACCTTTGTTTTCAGTGATTTGTGATTTGAAATTGATTGTAGCAATGCCGTAGCACAATAGCTGAAATTTTACCCTGACAGCTTTTTCTATGCCACAACTAAGTTTAACAACTTCTTCCTTGGGTTTCTAATAAGATATCATCACCTTTGGGTCTTAGGATACTCTGCATTTAGAATACTCTGCCTTTAATAGAAGAATTTGTCTTTCCCTATTCTCCATGATCACTCTTCCAGCTCACTCATCACGCAGGATAACTCTAAACATCTTGATGGCAAGGATTGTATTTGTCTTCATGGCAAAGCTGAGATCTTTGGATCTCTGCCCACAGTAACTCACATAAACATCTATTATATAGATCTTTATATTAAATTTTAAAAAGAAAAAATAAAAGAAACTCACATTTTGGCAATATCGTATATGATTTTTTTTTCTAATCATTCTTAAAATTCAGTGATAAAATATTTAAAGTATTTGGATAAGATGTTGAGTAGTTTACCATTTATCCTGTACAATTTCATTAAACTCTTGATTTGATAACAGGTGACCAGAGTAATTCCTTTAGAAAATCAGATGCCAGTGGAGTTTTTGAAAGATCATTTAATGGAAATATCTTAAAGCTACCTTTTTCACAAATGGTCACCTGTTATTACAAACTTCTTATCAAGATATCTGTATCAAACCTAGAGATTACTATCTAAATTATAAATTTAATCTCTACATGTAAGTATTATCCATTCAAACATCCATGTCTTTAAAATCTAGATCATCTTAGACATCTTTCCAGCTTAAGATAAATTAAACAAAACTATATTTATTTCACATGTATTGCAGAGCTGCCCTTCACATGTAAAGTAAGCATACAACATCAGTAATCCATCTTAGGAAGGGTCATTGTTTCCTTTTATATTCAAGAAACAGCTCATAGTCTGTATAACTGAGAGGAGTTTCATCCTCTCCCACATCTACATGAACATCAGTCACACTGACATCTTCTCCCTTTGGCCGAAGGTCTCAACTTCTCTGTCATTCTTGTAGTCTTTTGTCCCCAATTCTTCATGCTATCCTCACTGCTTCTTCCCTAAAGAAACCAACGTTCGCTTCTGAACCCCAAAGACACTTTCAAGAGCCTGTGTTGATTTAGCAGGTTTTCTGTAGCTCAAGGGTGATAGAAGATAATTTTATCAAGTGAGAGGGTGGCAAAGGTAAGTGTCAGATAGCAGCTGTGCACTTTATGAGAGCTTCTTAGGGATGAGCCCCAGCTCAGTAACTCAGCCCACCATGTTGCTGAGGACCTTGGCTCCCTCATGCTGAAATCTCTGCCTGCTTTTTAATACCCAATGGTGCATATAAAGTTGCGTGGGGGCATCTGTTTCTCCAAACAAGAAGAGATTATCATTGTCTAAAATTGAATTCAGGTATGCACTTTCAGCAACACAAAACTTAGAGAAACATTTGAAATTCGAGTTTCTCTTTGAGGATATCAAAGATGCAGAGTGAAATTATTAAGCAGAGAGTGGGGAGCTGAGAGGTGTTTGCAAGAAAAGAGCATTTCCTAAGTAGGATCCCAGCTCTAAAACAGTGACAGAAAGGCCCGGGTGACTCGATGCCTCCTCAAGACGGCTGGTACAAATCTATCCTCTTCACACATGCTTATTAACATTTCTTGTTTCTGTGTGTGTCCGAGATTATGCCACAAACAGAAGAATGACCGATTGGGCCAAAGCATGTACTTTTTCATTTAAATTAAGTGATTATTTTGTAATGCTAATGAATTTTAAATATCTTCTTTAATGTTGTATTTTCCTTGGTACAAATAAAAATTATTCATCAAAACATAGCAAATCATATAAGGTGTGAATTTGGAAATAAGATCTTATTTTGTCCATTTGTCTGCCAGTTTTTCTATGTATTTATCTAGCACTTATTACCATGGTAACTGCATTTCTGGAGTGCATATTCAATCTAAAGCTTCTATTCAAGCCTCTACCTCATTGCTTTCCTTCTGCTGATTTACACAGAGTTGGGCATTTTAAATGTATACTTCATACATCTGGCTGGATCCACAGAAGCAGAGTTTAAAAAATCCAAGCTGCGCCAAGGCAGCCGGTTAGCTCAGTGTCAGAGCGTGGTGCTAACAAAAAAATCTAAGCTGCAATGTGAATACAAACTTCGAGGTTAATAAAGCTAGACAAATATAAGTTGGCGTGAGCAGGATATTGACTTACTTTTTAAATGGTACCAGAGCTTGAAAATCATATGTTTGGGAACTTGTTATTTCCTAAGCATGCACCGTTTCTTAAAATGAAAGGGCATTTGACGTTTTATCCAAAGTTTTCTCAAAGGATAGACGGCAAAACTTATTCTATTTCTCAGAAAATGAATCAATAGTTTTCTTTTAAACATCAAGACTCCTGTTACAGAGGAATTTAATATCAACACTTACAGATGTGGAGAAGTATTATCTACGTCCTCAGAAAAGAGAAGGATGGGATTGCAGTTTGAGAGAGGAAATATAAATTTAGAAAAGTGTAATTTCAATGTAATATGCAACATCACCTTAATGGAAAAAGGAACAACAACAATAGCAGTAGAAGCAAATAAATCTGCTTGAGCTCGCCAGGAGGGTGTGACAGTTACCTCACAGATTATAATTAACATCTAGAATATGAATGTACCAGTCGCTGATGGTGCTTTCAATCTGTGAAAATACCTAAAAAGTCAAGTGAGGGAAGCAAAATGCTGGCAGTGCTCATCCACAGAGGTTCAGGATAAAATATTTGCCCTTCTGTGTTTGTGAGTTTTATTCTTTTATGTTAAGAAGGATGAAGAAACACACGGTCTCTTTTAATCTTAATGACATTAAACATCTATGTTTCACAACTAATTTTTATTGTTGTTAATCTGTCCTCCCTGAAATAAGGCCATATGATTTCCATATCTGATTTTATAGCTTGTATATGAGGAATGAATTCAGCAACACCACCAGTTCACTTCTCACTGCAAATTAATATACCGATTCTCTGGTTCTATGAAGCATTTCCCTGAGAAGTTTTGATTATACCTGTGTCATGGATAAGGATCACTCCTGGGTATAGAACTTTCACCTGAATAATGTTAAACCTGAATATAGGGGAATTTGACAAGGAAAGTTAAAGACTGAGGGGACCAAGTAGCCCTCCTAAGTTTTCCCTTCTGATTTTTAAATTATTATTTGTAAAGTTCTGCAGGCATATACAAACGTCAAGCTCAAGAAAGGGGCTAAAGAATTTATATTGATTTGATTCAAAAGCGGAATGCATTTGCTCAAAGTCTTTGAGCTCAGGTGCTCGAAAAACTCCCCCATGCACAGATGTGACTTGGTTCCCTCACTTCCACTCTGGCAAGACCACCACCGCTTATTTCCTATTCAAAGCAACCCAGTGACACATGTATTTGTTTATTATTACTATCGTGCTCCCTTTCTGCCTGCGACTCTGTGCTTATGTGAAAAGTACCTGGCCAGATAGGAAATAGACACTCCCTCAGGAGATAACTTCTCTCCTCTGTGGTTAATAGAACTCCTACTAGGATAAACTATAAATGATATATGGGATGTTCCTTAGCTTTATCTTCATGTGATAAGTTATACATACACACACAAACACACACACACATATCAGGGGGCATTATTACATTATTTCACATGATTTTAGCAAGTAATCTTTCCCATATCTTCATGAAGCAAGGTACTCCCCCTGCTAAAGTTAGGTTCCTACTCTCCCAAAGAGATTGGGAGATAGGGCTCATTATTCCTTGATTACATTTCAAAGGGATGGTTCCTAAGTCCCTGAGAAAGAAATTTCTGGTTTGTGAAAGCCTCAAGAGGCTTTTAATAATATTTACACCTCAGAGTGGCAGATAAATAATTTACAATTACAAGTTTTTGGAAATAAATGTTCTAAGAAAGGAAAATGGAAGGAAAAGGGCCTCTGGGGTTTTACTTAGATTCTGTAACGGCTGGTAAGAGGGATGTCAGAGGCGCAGAATCAGGAAAATGTGTCTGTGTTTAGTGCAGCTAAGGGAAAATTTAGGGCCTTGTTGGACAAGAGAAAAATGTGGATAGTCTTTATTTTAAAGTCATTGTGAAAATCCTGCTTCCCTCAACCTTCCCACACTGCAGAGAGACTTTCTGTAGTTGCCAGTCTCTAGAAATATGTGGAAAGTTCCTGATATTCATGGAGGTGTGCTTTGTGTGTTAAAGCCACACCCATTTGCCCAGATGAACTGCTTTTTCACCTCAATCAGAAACAGGATCTTCGAGTTTCTACAATCACAGCTGAAATACAACCCAAAATGTTTATTCACCATCAACTTTGTGCCCATCACTGGACTGGAGCTGAGTGCACCATCATCAAGAAGGTGAAATATTTAACTTCTAGGCACTTGGACTTTACTGGGGAAGACGAATGAAGAAACAGATAATTACCATACACAGATTAACTAGTCTATAACACAGTGAATTAATAGTTTGTTATTAGTAGGTTACTTCAGAAGAACATAGAAGGGTCACGTAATCCAAATTTGGTATGAAGAATAATTTACTAGTGGTATTAATATTTGAGAGGCAAGTTCATATTAATGATAGCAGGAACAAGGGAAAATATGCCAGGAAAAAGGACCGGCAAGTCCCACTACATGAAATAATTATGATTAAATAGTGAAACTCAAATATGAAATGTAAACAGTAGGAGAAGACCTTTAAAACCATGCTAATCAATACGTATTAAATGCAACAGTGATCTGTTGATGACTTTAAAGAAAAACAATGATACAAATGATCTGATTTACACTGCAGAATTACCACTCTGGCAGTAGAAAGGGAAAATAAATCTGAGGTGGCCAATGTTAGAAACATAGATAACCATTTAATGACTTTTTCAGTAAATCAGGCAAGAAGTAAAAGGTAATTCCTTAGAAAAATTTTCATTTCTGGTCAATGAATAGTTATCAAGTGCTTAAAAATCAGGACTGCCAAGTGTGACTACAATTTGGAATCCACTGCTCTTCTTTCAGCTAAATATCCACAGGAACCTTTTTTTCCCTTCCCTTCACTATTTTTCCTCTCTTCTGAACAATGTAGTCATAAAAGCATTTGGTGGGGCAGGGTAAGACAGAAAGAACATTCCGCTGCTGCTGGACTGATTGTTTCATCACACCAATTAAGCTCCTTTGGTTGGTTGTTATTTTTGCACAAGCCTTGTGTATCCTTAACTGATTTACTGCCCACGTTTTCTATAAAACATTGAGGGAAGGGTATTGAAATCATCAATAATAACTGAGTATGTGTCTATTTCTCCTCACACTTCTGCAAGTGTTTGTTTCCTGTATATTAAACCTATTTTTTAGGTGCATAAATCTTTAAAACTTTCTCTGGCTTTCCCTCCAATTTTGTTTCTCTTTTAGGGATTCTAGTTACATGCATATCAGGATATTTAAGCCTGATGCTATGTTTGTTAGCTCCTTTTGCGGATTTTATTTTCTCTTTTCATGGTAGAACTTTAAAATATTTTTCCAAAGTTTTTTTTTTTTGTTTATTTATTTATTTATTTTTTTTTTAGTTTACAATTTTTTTAATTACAGCATTATTTATTTATTTATTTATTTTCATTTATTTATTTTATTGCATTTTAGGTTTTGGGGTACATGTGAAGAACATGCAAGATTGTTGCATAGGTACACACGTGGCAGTGTGATTTGCTGCCTTCCTCCCCATCACCTACATCTGGCATCTCTCCCCTTGCTATCTCTCCCCAGCGTCCATCCCCTATTTCCCCCCAACTGACCCCAGTGTGTAGTGCTCCTCTCCCCGTGTCCATGTGTTCTCATTGTTCAACACCTGGCTATGAGTGAGAACATGCGGTGTTTAATCTTCTACTCTTGTGTCAGTTTGCTGAGAATGATGGTTTCCAGGTTCATCCATGTCCCTACAAAAGACACAAACTCATCGTTTTTGACAGCTGAATAATATTCCATTGTGTATATGTGCCACATTTTCCCTGTCCAGTCTATCATTGATGGGCATTTGGGTTGTTTCCAGGTCTTTGCAATTGTGAACAGTGCTGCAATGGACAAGGATGCCCTCTCTCACCACTCCTATTCAATATAGTACTGGAAGTTTTAGCCAGAGCAATCAGGCAAGAAAAAGAAATAAAGGTTATTCAAATAGGAAAGGATGAAGTCAAATTGTCTCTATTTGCAGACGACTTGATTGTATATCTAGAACACCCCATCGTCTCAGCCCAAAATCTCCTGAAACTGATAAGCAACTTCAGCAAAGTCTCAGATACAAAATCAATGTGCAAAAATCACATGCATTCCTACACACCAATAACAGACTTAAAGAGAGCCAAATCAAGAATGAACTGCGATTCACAATTGCCACAAAGAGAATAAAATACCTAGGAATACAACTAACAAGGAACGTAAAGGACCTCTTCAAGGAGAACTACGAGCCACTGCTCAACGAAATAAAAGAGGACACAAACAGATGGAGAAACATTCCATGTTTATGGTTAGGGAGAATCAGTATCGTGAAAATGGCCATACTGCCCAAAGTAATTTACAGATTCAACGCTATCCCCATCAAGCTACCAATGACCTTCTTCACAGAACTGGAAAAAAACACCTTAAACTTCATATGGAACCAAAAGAGAGCCCACATAGCCAAGTCAATTCTAAGCGAAAAGAACAAAGTGGGGGGCATCATTCTACCAGACTTCAAACTATACTACAAGGCTACAGTAATCAAAACAACATGGTACTGATACCAAAACAGAGATATAGACCAATGGAACAGAAGAGAGGTCTCGGAGGCAACACAACATATCTATAACCATCTGATCTTTGACAAACCAGACAAAAACAAGCAATGGGGAAAGGATTCCCTGTTTAATAAATGGTGTTGGGAAAGCTGGCTAGCCATGTGCAGAAAGCAGAAACTGAACCTCTTCCTGACACCTTACACTAAAATTAACTCCAGATGGATTAAAGGCTTAAACATAAGACCTAACACCATAAAAACCCTAGAAGAAAATCTAGGCAAAACCATTCAGGACATAGGCATAGGCAAGGACTTCATGACCAAAACACCAAAAGCGTTGACAACAAAAGCTAAAATAGACAAATGGGACCTAATCAAACTCCACAGCTTCTGCACGGCAAAAGAAACAGTCATTAGAGTGAATCGGCAACCAACAGAATGGGAAAAAATTTTTGCAGTTTACCCATCTGACAAAGGGCTGATATCCAGAATTTACAAAGAACTAAAACAGATTTACAAGAAAAAAAACAAACAAGGCCATTCAAAAGTGCGCAAAGGACATGAACAGATACCTTACAAAAGAAGACATACATGAGGCCAACAAACATATGAAAAAATGCTCATCATCACTGGTCATCAGAGAAATGGAAATCAAAACTACATTGAGATACCATCTCACGCCAGTTAGAATGGCGATCATTAAAAAATCTAGAGACAACAGACGCTGGAGAGGATGTGGAGAAATATGAACACTTTTACACTGTTGGTGGGAGTGTAAATTAATTCAACCATTGTGGAAGACAGTGTGGCGATTCCTCCCGGACCTAGAAATAGAAATTCCATTTGACCCAGCAATCCCATTACTGGGTATATATACAAAGAATTATAAATCGTTCTACTATAAGGACACGTGCACATGAATGTTCATCACAATTTTTTTTTTCTTGTTTTGGGTTCCCAAATGTTTTCTGTTATAACATCTAATCAGCTGTTAATTCTACCCAGTGCACTTTTCATTTACGTCCAGTGTTTTAGCTCTAGTATTTTGACTGAGTTTTTTTTTTTTTCTTTCATGTCTCTACATGTTCAATTTTTCTTTTCACTTCTTAGCCTAAGGGACAGCAGGGCATAAAAAGTATGATAATGTCCTTTATTATTTAATCATGTATATCATAATTCAGTGATTGAATTTCCCTGTATGTATAAATCATGTATTTTTTTTGTTTGTTTCTTTGCATGTCTGGAAATTTTTATTAGATTATAACTATTGTGAATTTTTTCCTTGCTTGGTTGCTGGGTACAGTTATAGTTAAATAAATAATCTTGAATTTTGTTCTGGAATTCGACTGACTTTCTTAAAAACAGTTTGATTTTTTGGGGGCTTGCTTTTAAGCTTTGTTTCATAGGATTTTATCAACCTCTAACCTAGGACTGATATAGCTTGGCTGTGTCTCCACCCAAATCTCATCTTGAATCCCCACGTGTTGTGGGAGGGACCTGGTGGGTGGTAACTGAATCATGAGGGAAAGTTTTTCCTACGCAGTTCTTGTGCTAGTGAATGAATCTCACAAGATCAGATGGTTTTAAAAAGAGGAGATCCCTTGCACAAGCTCTCTCTCTTTCTGCCTGCAGCCATGCATGTAAGATATGACTTGCTCCTCCTTGCCTTCTGCTGTGATTGTGAGGCTTCCCAAGCCACATGGAGCTATGAGTTTTCCATTAAATCTCTTTCTTTTGTAAATTGCCCTGTCTCAGGTATGTGTTTATCAGCAGTGTGAAAATGGACTAACACAGAGAGGAAATTGCCTTTCAACTGCCTTTCTGTTCTCTCAGGGGCCCTGGCCAAGTGGACAGTGTTCATCCACACATCCACATCAACATTGGATGAACACTGAATTTTATTCAACATTATGCTTTTTTTTTTTAAAGGCTGTATTTATTTGTTAACTAAGAATTATTATATAAATTATATTCCAGAGATATTTATTGCAATTAATACATATAAATAAAATAACTTTTTCTTCTTTATATCTTCTTTACAAGAAAATAAATATGTTCATGTAGACTAAAATTTGCTTCTTAAATATTAGGATATGATAAATATTATTTTCATATTTCTGGGTAGGAACTTCCCTCCAAATTAAATGAGGAGAATCATTTAGATAGTGACACCTCACTATCTAAGTTCTATCAAAACATGTATTCATCTCTTACCTTTTGTCAGACATTGTATAAAATCTTTACATGTATTGGATTATTCATTTCTAACTAAAAACACGTGAGGTAGGTAGGTAGTTGTATGAATCAGGGTTCTTCAAAGTAGCAAACCAATAGGGTGAGTGTATGTGGGCATGTGATCTGTTATAAAGAATTGATCCACACAATTATGGAGGCAGGTATATCCCAAAATATTGGGATGATCCAGTGAGTTGGAGACACAGGAGATCTGGTGGTTCATTTCCAGCCCAAGTGTGAAGGCCTGTGAAGCCAGAAAGCCAATGGTGTAGTTTATTCCAGTAGCCTGGCAGGCTTTAGACTATGAAGAGTCAATGGCTCAGTCTGCATCTGAAAAACTGATGTCCTAGTTTGAAGGCAATCAGATAGGAGGCATTCCTTCTTACCTGAAGAAGGGTCAGCACTTTAGTTTTATCCAGGCTTTCGATTGATTGGGTGAGACCTACCCAAATTCAGAGAGAACCAGCTTTATTCCTTCTATTGATTCAAATGATAATCTCATCTTTAAAAAGTATCTTCACAGAGACAGGCAGCTAACATTTGGGCAAATATCTGGGCTCCCAGTAACCTAGTCAAGGTGACAAATAAAACTGAGTATTAGGCTGGCATCATTCCTATTTTATAGCTGAAGAAACTAAGTCATAGAAAGGTAAATTAATTGACTCAAGGTCACATAGAATATTAGTAGTTGAGTCGGAAATTCTACCCAGTATATCTGCCCCCAGTGTACAGATGCTCATAGATTTTCAGTGGTGTCACTTCCTCCTTGTATGATAGACTTTTCTGGACATAATCCATCTGTAAGTAACACCAATCAATGCACAGCTGTTTCACATCATTGTGAAGTAGAAAAGTGTTAAGTAGAACCATTGTAAGTTGGGGACTATCTATATAAACTTTTAATTACTCTGTTATGCACTTCTTTGTAGAATTTCCTGGAGGTCAATTTTGAAAATGGACGTTTATAGACATGCCTTTTCAGAAGTAAGAAAATAAGAATTTAGACTTCATCGATAATCATGAAAGGAATAGTGATATTTCTTCATGTAGGTGGACATCTAGAAGAATTTTCTTATCTCAAAGCTAACCTGATAATTTTTAATTTTAAAAATTCTAGATTAACACAACCTATTATTAGCATTAATTCACATTATTATTACAATGAGCACATTAGAAAAGGCTTCATATTCTATAGAGTATCATGTTCTTTTTTTTTTTTTTTTTTTTTATTCTGAGACAGGGCCTCCTTCATGTTTCCTGGGCTGGAGTGTAGTGGTGCAATCACAGCTCATTACAGCCTTGACTTCTCGGGCTAAGGCAATTCTCTCACCTCAGCCTTTTGAGGAGATGGAATACAGGTGCCCACCACCATGCCCAGCTATTTTTTTGTATTTTTACTAGAGATGAGGTTTTACATGTTGCCCAGGCTGGTCTCAAACTCCAGGGCTCAAGTGATCCACCTGCCACGGCCTCCCAAAGGGCTGCGATTATAGGTATGAGCTAGAGTATCATGTTATTACTGTTAATACAGTGGAAAAATAATTTGTTCCAATGAACATGTTATTTTAAGAGCAATTTCAATATTGAGGAATATTCAAGTCTAATTTGTTTTCCTAGGTCTGATTTGATCCTAGCCAAAATTAGAATAACTGTGCTGACTTACAGGAAAAAAAAAATTAGCAATGAGGGAGCAAGCAAAAAATAGTCTACGAAATGCCACTCTTCCCAGGTGAGATATACCTGGCAATAGTACTATGTATTCAACTGTAGTATACAGACACATGGTTTCTGTCTTTTGGCCTATCCAAATGTTGATCTCATGTATCTTACCTGCAGTTAACTCTGTGAAATCAGAGCCTTTTGCTAGTGAAATGTAGCTTTTTCTCAGCATCTTCCTTTTAATAAGAACTATCATAATGTTCCTATTAAAAAAATTTTCCTATTTGTCTGTTCATATATAAATTTAGGAAAAACAGAGCTTAAAGAAATAGTGGATATTACATATTACTGCAGTTCCTTCCATCTCTTTTATCCCATTGTGATTCATAGTTATCATCTGGTCTTTTTATTGAAATAATAATTTGCTTACTTATGCTTAGGTAACACTAGATTGTGTTTTCTTCTATTTTAAGTGTCTGTACTCTTACATGTATGCTTGCAAGTTACTAAAACAAAAAGTGAAATATAAAAATATGAACATTCGATGTCTTTCAAATACTTGCTATATAAGGCTTTATTGTATATAAAACATATTATTTTTTATTTTTTCACACATTGAACTAATTAATTTGATATAATCTCTAAATTACCAATATGCTTTGTTCTAAAGGAAAGTTTTTAAAATGTACTAATTTAGAAAGAGTAAAGATCCTGATTGACACAGGAGTATTGATGTTGTTCAAACATATGTGTAATTACAAAAGGGATAATATATGTTCTAATATGGCTACATCTAAACACTTAATTTGCACATGCAAAATATAATATTATTAATCTAATACCTACTATGTATTTATAATAACCTTTATCAAGTTATAATTTACATTAAGATGCTCTATTTTGAGCATATTAGCCCTAGGTATTTTGACAAATGTATACATTCTTGTAACCATTATCACAACCAAAATAAATAATATTTAATTATCACAAAAATTGCTTCTGTGACCCTTTGCAGTTAATCCCCAAAACCCCATGTTTCTCAACCCAAGCAAACACTGAACTACTTTCCAACACCAAAGATTCACATTTTCTATCCTAGAATTTCATAGACAAGGAACCCTACAGTAGGTATATTTTTGTATCTGCTTTGGTTTATTTAATTTAAGCAAAAATGTTTCTGAGATCTATCTGAGGTAGGAGGTAGGCAGCGCTTATCTATGGATCAGATTGAAGACTGTCTAAAACTGGTGAAAATTACAGAAATCACCTCTTGCTGGCCACCATCATCGGACATTCCCACTGGTGCCAGGACAGTTTACCGTTGCCATGACAACACCTGGAAATTACCAGCTGTTTTCTAGTATTCTGAATATCCCGCCCCTTAATTAGCATGTCATTAAATGTATAAATATGACTGAAAACCAATCCCATGCTGCTACTTTCTGAACACTGCCTATGGATTAGTCTTGCTCCACAGGAGCAGTCAGGGTGCTGCAAAACTGCTGCAGTCTCAATAACAGTGCTTTCTTTCACCACTGACTCACTCTTGAATTTTTTCCTGGGCAAAGTCAAGAACCTGTCCTGTATCCTATTTGTATTGTTGCAATATTAAGAATCTATTTCCTTTTTATCACTGAGTACTATTTCATTGTATAAATAGTTGACAATTTGTTTATCTGTTCATCTGTTGATGAACATCTATGCTTTTTCTACTTTGTGGCTATTATAAATAATATTGCTATAAGCATTCATATACAAGTTTTTGCAAGGCCATCGTTTGAATTTTTATTGGGTACATGCCCAAGAATAGAGAGTGCATGTTTAACTCCATGAGAAGCTCCATATAGTCTTCCAAAATGATTATAAACTTTTATGCTCCTACCTGTAATAGATGAGAGTCATAGTGTCAGATCTTCACAAAATTGGTATTGTGGGTGTTTTAATTTCAACCACATTGATAAATTTATAGATATTTCACTCCATGAATTTAGTCTATATTTCCTGAAGAATAATGGTATTGATTATCATGTGATTATTGGCCATATGTATATCTTTTTGTGAATTTTCTACTCAACTCTTTACCTACTTTTGCTATGTTACAGAGTTAAAAAAAATAGTCTAAAATTGATTGATATATGACATGTGTTAGAAATAATTTTGCATATATTTTCTCACAATATGAGCATTATATTTTGTTATTGTTAATGAAAATTTCTCATGAGAAATACTTTGAATTTAGACAAAGTCTAATTTATTCATTTTTAAATGATTATTGTCCTAAGGAATATTTGCCTGTGCCCAAATTGCAAATATATTCTCCTATGACGTTTTATCAAAGATGTGTAATTCTAGCTCTTATGTTTAAACCAATTATCAATTTTATTTAATTTTATAGATAAGGTGTAGTTTTGTTTGAGATTAATTGTTCTTTTCTGTATGACTCTCCACTTGTTCCAGCAGTATTTGTTGAAGAACCGATTCCTTTCCCTTTGATTACCTTGATATCTTGTCAAAGATTAACTTCCCACATGTGCACCCATTTATTTCTGAAGTATTTTTGATGTTCATTTTTTTCTATATTTACAACAATTTATACGAATATCACACTTCATTTATTATTTATTGCATCTTTGAAAAAATTCTTTATACTAAGCAGTATAAATCTTCCATTTTTTCATTTTTATAATTTTTTTACCATTAAAATTCTTTTCAATTTGTGTATATATGTATGTATATATCTATACAGGTATCTATCAATAATTTTACTAAAAACAGCTTGCCAATTTCTACAAGGAACTGTACTGAAATTTTATTTAACATTGCACTGAATTTTTAAGAAACTTTGGTTACAAATTATATCAATATATATTTAAATTGATATTTTTAACTGATAAATTTTATATAAAATATAAAATTTATATTATAAAATAGTAATTGTATATACTCATGGGATACAGTGTGATGTTTGATAATGTAAACATTGTACAATAATTAAATAAGGCTAATTAACATATCTATCATCTTACCTACTTATCTGTCCTTTATGATGAGAACATCTAAAATCTGCTCTTTTAAAGATATACCAGCAGCCAACAAACATATGAAAAAATGCTTCACATCACTAATTATCAGGAAAATGCAACTCAAAACCGCAATGTGATACCACCTTCCTCTTACTTATGCAAGAATGATCATAATTAAAAATTAAAAATAAATGTTTGCATGAATGTGGTGAAAGAACAGTTTTACACTACTGGTGGAAATGTCAACTAGTACAACCACCATTGAAAACAGTATGGGTTTCACTTACATAATTAAAACCATTTGATCCAGCAATCCCACTACTAGGTACCTACCCAGAAGAAAAGAAGTCATTATATGAAAAAGGCATATGCACACACATTTATAGCAGCACAATTCACAATTGCAAAAATATGGAACTAGTTTAAAAGCCCATCATCCAACAAGTGGATAAAGAAAATGTGATATATATTAAATACACACATATACACATGTGTGTGTGTGTGTGTATATATATATATATATATATATATACACACTATGAAATACTACTCAGCCATAAAAAGGAATGATATAATGCATTCACAACTGCTTGGATGGAGTTGGAGGCCGTTATTCTAAGTAAAGCAACTCAGGAATACAAAATTAAACACTGTATGTTCTCACTCATAAGTGCAAGCTAAAATATGAGGAGCTAAGGATGATATAATGGACTCTGTCTCAGAGGAAAAGGAGGGAGGGGGTGAGGGATAAAAGACTAGATATTGGCTACAGGGTATACTGTTTGGTTAACAAACACACTGAAGTCTCAGAATTCACTGCTAAAGAACTCACACAGGTGACCACAAACCACCTGTACCCTCAAAACTACTGAAATAAAAAATAAAAGTTAAAAAAATGTGATTAATAAAAATTAAATAAAATCTACTCTTTTGGCAGTTTTGAGATACATCATACGTTATCATGAATTGTAGTTAGCTTGTTACACAATAGATCAATAGAACATATTCCTCCTAACTGAATCTTTGTGCCCTTTGATTGTCATCTCTCCTATTTCCAACAACCCTTCCCCATCCTGCCCCAGCTTCCGATTATCCACCATTCCATTACTGCTATGAATCTGACAGTTTCAGATTCCACATAGAAATGAGATCATGTGGTATTTTGCCTTCTGTGCCTGTCCCCTTTTACTTAGCATAATGTCCTCTAGATTCATGTATGTTGTCCCAAGTCAGAGGCTTTTCTTTTTTGAGAATAAATAGTATTCCAGTGTGTATTGTACCACATTTTTTAAATCCATTTATCAGTTGGTAAACACTTAGGTTGTTTCCATAACTTGGCTATTGTGACTAATGCTGCGATAAACATTATCAGATATGTCTTTGATGTCCTGATTTTAATTCCTTTTCATAAATACCCAGAGGTGGGTTTGGTGGAACATGTGGCAATTCAACATTTAGGTTTTTTCTGTGGAACCTCCATACTGTTTTCCATAAAAGAGCTGTAGCAATTTTTTTCTTTTTTTTTTTTAACTGCATTTTAGGTTTGGGGGTACATGTGAAGAACATGCAAGATTGTTTTTCCCATGTTATCCCTCCCCAAGTCCCCACCCCCCACTGCCCCTCCCCTATTTCCCCCCAACAGACCCCAGTGTGTGATGCTCCCCTCCCTGTGTCCATGTGTTCTCATTGTTCAACACTCGCATATGAGTGAGAATATGTGGTGTTTGATTTTCTGTTCTTGTGTCAGTTTGCTGAGAATGTCGGTTTATTTTCATTCCCACCAGCAGCATGTGAGGATTCCTTTTTCTACATATTCTCCATCACACCTTATCTCTGATCTTTTTTATTATAATTATTCTGGCAGATTGAGGCGATATTCTGGTTTTATTTTATATTTTCCTAATGATTAGTGATGCTGAGCATATTTTTATATATCTGGTAGCTATTTATTTGTATGTCTTACTTTGTCTATGCAGGTGATTTACCCAGTTTTACATCAGGTTATTTGTTTTTTTGTCTTTGTTGTTGAGAGGTTTGATTTCATTATATATTTTGGATATTACCTCCTTATCAGATGTTTGGTTTACAGATATTTTCTCGCAATCTGTGCGTTGTCTCTTCACTTTGTTATTTCATTTGTGCTGCAGAAGCTTTATACTAGTTGCCATCCCATTTGTCTATCTTTGCTTTTGTTCGCTGTGTTTTAAGGGTCATATTCAATAAATCATTTTCCATACCATCACTATGGAGCTTTTTTCCTATGTTTTATTCTAGTAATTTGATAGTTTCAGGTCTTCTATTTAAGTCTTTGGTCTGTTTGTAGTTGACTCATCTATATAAAATGAGATACGGATTTATTCTTCTGCTTATGGATAGCCAATTTTCCCAACAGCATTTATTGAAGATGCTGTGCTTTCCTCATTGTGACATCTTTGCTGAATATCAGTTGATCATATGCATGAGTTTATTTCTGGGCTTTCTATTTTATTCTATTGGTCCATGTGTCTTCTTTTATGTCAGCACCATCATGATTTGATTACTATAACTTTGTAATATATTTTGAAATCATGTAGTGTGATGTCTGCAGCTTTGTTCCTTTTGCACAAGATTGTTTTGGCTATTTGAGGTCTTTTATATCTCTATAATAGCTTCTTAATAATACTAAGCCTTTCAATCTATGAGCATGATATATGTTTTTTATTGAATTCCATTTATTTAGGCATTTTTGAATCAGTGTACTGGCCATGCACATATTTTCTTAAATTAATCCCTAAATATTTAATAATGAATTTGTTATCTAAATATGATTTTAAAAATTTTACATTTCAATTGTTCTTTGGTTGTGTCTGTGCATATTTGCCTCATTTCTCGAGATCTTGATAAATTCACTTGCTACTTTTATCTTCCTTCATTTTTATTTATTAAGATGTTCTATGTAGATAATGAAGTAATTTGCAAACAACACACTTATGGTTTCTTCTTCATATCTGTACCTTTTATGTTATTTCTCCAACCTTTTGCACTAACTAGGACCTCCATCACAATGTTGAAGAATAGTGACAAGAGTGAACCTCCTTTCCTGTTGCTGCTTAGAATAAAAGGGTTCATTCTTTGAATAATAAGTGAGATGTTGGATATAGGTTTCTTTGGATAACGTACTTATTAACTTAATGAAAATCCTTCTATTCTTGGTTTAGTAAGAGGACTTTTATTTTTTCTTTTTGTTTTCATCAAAATGATGGTTGGAATTCTCAATGTCTTATCTATTGAGACGACCAAGCACTTTTGTCTTTACCAAGTTAAGATGCTAAATTGCTTTATTTAATTTTCATTTTCTTTTCTTTTTCCCATTTATTTATTTTATTGCATTTTAGGTTTGGGGGTACATGTGAAGTACATGCAAGATTGTTGCATAGGTACACACGTGGCAGTGTGATTTGCTGCCTTCCTTCCCATCACCTACATCTGGCATCACTCCCCTTGCTATCTCTCCCGAACTCCCCACTCCCCACCGTCCCTCCCCTATATCCCCCCAACTGACCCCAGTGTGTAGTGCTCCCCTCCCTGTGTCCATGTGTTCTCATTGTTCAACACCCGCCTATGAGTGAGAACATGCGGTGTTTGATCTTCTGCTCTTCTGTCAGTTTGCTGAGAATGATGGTTTCCAGGTTCATCCATGTCCCTACAAAGGATACAAACTCATCATTTTTGATGGCTGCATGATACTCCATGGTGTATATGTGCCACATTTTCCCTGTGCAGTCTAACACCAATGGGCATTTGGGTTGGTTCCAGGTCTTTGCTATTGTAAACAGTGCTGCAATGAACATTCGTGTGTATGTGTCCTTATAATAGAACGATTTATAATCCTTTGGATATATACCCAGTAATGGGATTGCTGGGTCAAATGAAATTTCTATTTCTAGGTACTTGAGGAATCGCCACACTGTCTTCCACAATGGTTGAACTAATTTAGACTCCCACCAACAGTGTAAAAGTCTTCCTATTTCTCCACATCCTCTCCAGCATCTGTTGTCTCTAGATTTTTTTAATGATCGCCATTCTAACTGGCATGAGATGGTATCTCAATATTGTTTGATTTGCATTTCTCTGACGACCAGTGATGATGAGCATTTTTTCATATGTTTGTTGGCCTCATGTATGTCTTCTTTTGTAAAGTATCTGTTCATATGGTTTGCTCACTTCTGAACGGACTTGTTAGTTTTTTTCTTGTAAACCTGTTTTAGTTCTTTGTAATTTCTGGATATCAGCCCTTTGTCAGTTGGTAAACTGCAAAAATTTTTTCCCGTTCTGTTGGTTGCTGATTCACTCTAATGACTGTTTCTTTTGCCGTGCAGAAGCTGTGGAGTTTGATTAGGTCCCATCTGTCTATTATGGCTTTTGTTGTCAATGCTTTTGGTGTTTTGGTCATGAAGTCCTTGCCTACACCTATGTCCTGAATGGATTTGCCCAGATTTTTTTCTAGGGTTTTTATGCTATTAGGTCTTATGTTTAAAGTCTTTAATCCATCTGGAGTTAATTTTAGTGTAAGGTGTCAGGAAGGGGTCCAGTTTCTGTTTTCTGCACATGGCTAGCCAGTTTTCCCAACACCATTTATTGAACAGGGAATCCTTTCCCCATTGCTTGTTTTTGTCTGATTTGTCAAAGATCAGATGGTTGTAGATATGTTGTGTTGCCTCCGAGACCTCTGTTCTGTTCCATTGGTCTATATCTCTGTTTTGGTACCAGTACCATGCTGTTTTGATTACTGTAGCCTTGTAGTATTGTTTGATCTGATAGTGTGATGCCTCCCACTTTGTTCATTTTGCTTAGAATTGACTTGGCTATGCGGGCTCTCTTTTGGTTCCATATGAAGTTTAAGGTAGTTTTTTCCAGTTCTGTGAAGAAGAACATTGGTAGCTTGATGGGGATAGCATTGAATCTGTAAATTACTTTGGGCAGTATGGCCATTTTCACGATACTGATTCTTCCTATGAACATGGAATGTTTCTCCATCTGTTTGTGTCCTCTTTTATTTCATTGAGCAGTGGCTTGTAGTTCTCCTTGAAGAGTTCCTTTACGTTCCTTGTTAGTTGTATTCCTAGGTATTTTATTCTCTTTGTGGCCATTGTGAATGGAAATTTGTTCTTGATTTGGCTCTCTTTAAGTCTGTTATTGGTGTATAGGATTGCATGTGATTTTTGCACATTGATTTTGTATCCTGAGACTTTGCTGAAGTTGCTTATCAGTTTCAGGAGATTTTGGGCTGAGACATTGGGGTCTTCTAGATATACAATCATGTCGTCTGCAAATAGAGACAATTTGACTTCATCCTTTCCTATTTGAATACCCTTTATTTCTTTTTCTTGCCTGATTGCTCTGGCTAGAACTTCTAGTACTATATTGAATAGGAGTGGTGAGAGAGGGCATCCTTGTCTAGTGCCACATTTCAAGGGGAATGCTTCCAGGTTTTGCCCATTCAGTATGATATTGGCTGTTGGTTTGTTATAAATAGCTTTTATTATTTTGAGATACGTTCCGTCAATACCTCGCTTATTGAGGGTTTTTAGCATAAAGGGCTGTTGAATTTTGTCAAAGGCCTTCTCTGCATCAATTGAGATAATCATATGGTTTTTGTCTTTGGCTCTGTTTATGTGGTGAATTACGTCTATAGACTTGTGTATGTTGAACCAGCCCTGAATCCCCGGGTTGAAGCCTACTTGATCATGTTGGATAAGCTTTTTGACGTGCTGTTGCAATCGGCTTGCCTGTATTTTATTGAAGATTTTCGCATCTATGTTCATCATGGATATTGGCCTGAAGTTTTCTTTTCTTGTTGAGTCTCTGCCGGGTTTTGGAATCAGGATGATGTTGGTCTCATAAAATGATTTGGTAAGAATTCCCTCTTTTTGTATTGTTTGGAATAGTTTCCGAAGGAATGGTACCAGTTCCTCTTTGTATGTCTGGTAGAATTCGGCTGTGAACCCATCTGGACCTGACCTTTTTTTGGGTAGTAAGTTCTTAATTGCTGCCTCAACTTCAGACCTTGTTATGGGTCTGTTCAGGGTTTCCGCTTCTTCCTGGTTTAGGCTTGGGAGGAGGCAAGTGTCCAGGAATTTATCCATTTCTTCCAGGTTTACTAGTTTATGTGCATAGAGTTGTTTGTAAAAATCTCTGATGATGGTTTGAATTTCTGTGGAATCTGTGGTGATATCCCCTTAATCATTTTTTATTGCATCAATTTAGTTATTCTCTCTTTTCTTTTTTATTAATCTGGCTAGTGGTCTGTCTATTTTGTTGATCTTTTCAAAAAACCAGCTCCTGGATTTATTGATTTTTTGAAGGGTTTTTCGTGTCTCTATCTCCTTCAGTTCTGCTCTGATCTTAGCTATATCTTGTCTTCTGCTAGACTTTGAGTTTTTTTGATCTTGCTCCTCTAGCTCTTTCAGTTTTGACGATAGGGTGTCAATTTTTTTATCTCTCCTTGCTTCTCATGTGGGCACTTATTGCTATATATTTTCCTCTAGAGACTGCTTTAAATGTGTCCCAGAGATTCTGGTATGTTGTGTCTTCATTCTTGTTGATTTCGAAGAACATCTTTATTTCTGTCTTCATTTCATTGTTTATCCAGTCAACATTCAAGAGCAAGTTGTTCAGTTTCCATGAAGCTGTGCAGTTCTGGGTTAGTTTTTGAATTCTGAGTTCTAACTTGATTGCACTGTGGTCTGAGAGACTGTTTGTTATTATTTCCATTCTTTTGCATTTGCTGAGGAGTGATTTACTCCCAATTATGCGGTCAATTTTAGAGTAGGTGTGATGTGGTGCTGAGAAGAACGTATATTCTGTGGATTTGGGGTGGAGAGTTCTGTAAATGTCTATTAGGTTTGTTTGGTCCAGGTCTGAGTTCAAGTCCTGGATATCCTTGTTAATTTTTTATCTGGTTGATCTGTCTAATATTGACAATGGGGTGTTAAAGTCTCCCACTGTAATTGTGTGGGAGTCTGAGTCTCTTTGTAAGTCATTAAGAACTTGCCTTATGTATCTGGGTGTTCCTGTATTGGGTGCGTATATATTTAGGATCGTTAGCTCTTCTTGTTGCATTGATCATTTTACCATTATGTAATGTCCTTCTTTGTCTCTTTTGATTTTTGTTGCTTTAAAGTCTAATTTATCAGAGATGAGAATTGCAACTCCTGGTTTTTTTTGCTCTCCATTTGCTTGGTAAATCTTCCTCCATCTCTTTATTTTGAGCCTTTGTGTATCCTTGCATGTGAGATGGGTTTCCTGGATACAGCACACTGATGGGTTTTGTCTTTTTATCCAGTTTGGCAGTGTGTCTTTTGATTGGGGCATTTAGTCCATTTACATTTAGGGTTAATATTGTTATGTATGAATTTGATACTGCCATTTTGGTGCTAGCTGGCTGTTTTGCCCATTAGTTGATGCAGATTCTTCAGTGTGTTGATTCTCTTTACCATCTGGCATGTTTTTGGAGTGGCTGGTGCTGGTTGTTCCTTTATATGTGGAGAGCCTCTTTCAAGAGTTCTTGTAAAGCTGGCCTGGTGGTGATGAAATCTCTGAGTACTTGCATGTTCACAAAGGATTTTATTTTTCCTTCACTTATGAAGCTTAGTTTGGCTGGATAGGAGATTCTGGGTTGAAAGTTCTTTTCTTTAAGGATGTTGAATATTGGCCCCCACTCTATTCTGGCTTGTAGGATTTCTGCTGAGACATCTGCTGTGAGTCTGATGGGCTTCCCTTTGTGGGTAATCCGGCCTTTCTCTCTGGCTGACCTTAGTATTTTCTCCTTCATTTCAACCCTGGTGAATCTGACGATTATGTGTCTTGGGGTTGCTCTTCTTGAGGAGTATCTTTGTGGTGTTCTCTGTATTTCCTGGACTTGAATATTTGCCTGCTTTGCTAGGTTGGGGAAGTTTTCCTAGATAATATTCTGAAGAGTATTTTTCAGCTTGGATTCATTCTCTTCGTCGCATTCAGGTGCGCCTATCAAACGTAAATTAGGACACATAGTCCCACATTTCTTGGACACTTTGTTGATTCCGTTTTACCCTTTTTTCTCTATTCTTGCCTTCCCATTTTATTTCATTGAGTTGATCTTCTACCTCTGATATCCTTTCTTCTGCTTGGTCAATTTAGCTGTTGATACTTGTGCATGATTTGCGAAGTTCTCGTGTTGTGTTTTTCAGCTCCATCAATTCATTTATATTCCTTTCTATTTTGTCCATTCTCGTTAGCATTTCGTCAAATCTTTTTTCAAGGTTCTTAGTTTCTTTGCATTGGGTTAGAACATGTTCTGTTAGTTCACAGAAGTTTCTTACTACCCACCTTCTGAAGTCTTATTCTGTCATTTCAACATACTCGTTCTCCATCCAACTTTGTTCCCTTGCTGGTGAGGAGGTGTGATCCCTTGTAGAAGGAGAGGTGTTCTGGTTTTGGGTGTTTTCTTCCTTTTTGCACTGGTTTCTTCCCATCTTTTTGGATTTGTCCACCTATAGTCTTTGTACTTGCTGGCTTTCAGATTGGGTCTCTGAGTGGACATTCTGTTTGTTGATGATGAGGTTATTTCTGTTTCTTGGTTTTCCTTCTGACAGTCTGGCCCCTCTGCTGTAGGTCTGCTGAGGTCCACTGCATGCCCTGCTTGCCTGTGGATCACCTGCAGCAGCTGCTGAACAGTAAGGGTTGTTACCAGTTTTCTTCTTCTGCTATCTTTGTCCCAGAAGGATGCCCGCCAAGTGTCAATCTGATCTCTCCTTTATGAGGTGGCTTTTTGAATATACAGGGGTCAGGGAGCTGCTTGAGGAGACGGTCTCTTCTTTATAGGAGCTCAAATGCTGAGCTGTGAGCTCTGTTTTTCATTCAAAGCTGCTGGGCAGGTATGTTTAGGTCTGCTGCAGCAGAGCCCATAAAATCACTTTTTGTTCCCAGGTGCTCTGTCCCAGGGATTTAGGGCTTAATGAGTTTCTGTTATGCTGCTGCCTTCTTTTTTTTTCCTTCAGAGCTGCCCTGCCCAGCAAGGAGGCAGCCTAGTCACTGTCTGCCTGTAGAGGCTTTGCTGAGCTGCTGTGGGCTCCGCCCAGCTGCCGAGTGAACTTTCCTGCAGTTCTGTTTATATGGATGTAGTTAGAACTGCCTCGGCAAGGGTGGCCCTCCTCTGTTAAGGCGGAGTCTCTCTGTAGTGGCGGGGTTGCCTTGGCAAAGGCGGGTTGCCTCAGCAATGGTGGGTTACCTTGGCAATGGTGGGCTGCCTCAGCATTGGCTGGCTGCCTCCATATTGGTGGGCTGCCTCAGTAATGGTGGACACACCTCCCCCACAGAGCTGGACCGTCCTGGGTTCAGCTGCGCTTGCTGTGAAACTCTCAATCCAGAGAGCTTCTGCTTGCTTTTCTTTTGTGGGGGTGGGACCAGCCGAGCCTGATCGCCTGGCTCCCTGCCTCAGAGATTTTTTTTTTTTAAGTTGGTGTTCCAGTCACCTGTGGAAGGGGCGCCGGGGTCTGTGTGTTTTCCCATGCATGCGGGGACTCACTGCGCTGGCTTAAACAGTGGCACTGAGATTCCTGGCGCTTTTTTTGCCCTGAAATCTACTGTCCTGGTTCCCTGCTCAGTCCTCTTTTTAAACAGACGAATGGGCGACTTCCCGTGACTCCAATCACCAGCCAAAAGGGCACCCAGACCAGTGTATTTTGTACGGAGAACCACTGCTCTGGGGCACCGACAAAGCAGCCACGCGGGGCAAAGCAGCAGCACCGGCTGGCACAGCTGCACTGGCCAAAACAGCCACGCTGGTGACCCGTGGAGCTCCTCCGCCTGGGAATTTCCTAGTCTGTGGGCAATAAAAATGCGGTGTCCACTCACCCTCTGCACTTTCACTGGGAGCTGCAATCCTGAGCTGTTCCTAAACGGCCATCTTGGATCGATCTCCCTTAATTTTCAATTATTTTTAGTTTTTCATTTGATTATAATGGAAATAAATTAGAAATTAGTAAGAAGCATATATCAAAATATCCCCAAGTACTTGAAAATTAAGCAGCATATGTTTACATTTCATCCATCACGTAAGAAACAAAAGATATTAGAAAATATTTTAACCTTACAATGAAATATAATATTTCAAAATGCATAGGATGCAGCTAAAGCAGCGTTTACAGATAAATTTATAGCTTTAAAGGCTTAATTTAAAAATCATGAAAGCTGTATATCAATTATCTAAATTTAAATCAATGAGAGTTCTAGAAACAAGAAAATAATAATAAGAGGAAAGTGAATATAATAGAACATAACTTATAGACAAAAATCATTGAAATAAAAATCTAGCTATTTGAAGTTGTAGGTATTCATATCTCATCTTTTATATTTAAAATTTATTTTATAGTTTAACTTAAAATTTCTGAAGAGAATTTCAGGTCCTATGTATATTACTTTCCAATAAACAATCTGGTCCAAAATTATATATTTCAAAAACTGCCTATTTATATTGTGCAGATTTTCTGATAAATCCATCAGATCTCTGATAAACCCCTAATTAACCCATCAGATCTGGTGAGACTTATTCACTATCCCAAGAATAGTATGAGAAAGACTGGCCTCCATGATTCAGTTACCCCCCACTGTATCCCTCCCACAACATGTGGGAATTCTGGAAGATATAATTCAGGTTGAGATTTGGCACGGGATCGGGGGATACAGCCATACTATATGTATAGTATATAGTATGTACATGTTGGTAAGTATTTATTGGTATATATGCAACAATATTACAATGTAAGCTGTCAAGACTTCTATGAATCAGGATTCTGTTATGAAAACAGAAACTACTTTTATGATTGCAGGTGGATATTCGGGAAGGAATCAGTTACAAAAGGATTAGTAGAGTAAGAAAAGCAAAAACGAACCATTGCTTTTCTGACTCTCAGGGATATGATTTCATTTTAGCTCCTTTGCTAAAGAAGCAAACTCTTTTTCAGACTTCAATAAGTCCATCTTTATGAACTTACCTTTGCTGAAAATGTGACGGAAACACACACAAACACACACACACATATGAACTGACACTACTGCTGCTGAGTAAAAGCCGGGTACTATTAATTAATGCTGCAGGAACTATAAAGTCAGCATGCTTCCTGATAGGACCACCACCTTCATGATGAAACACAAGCTAAGCTGCAACTGGAGAAGATGCTAAAGCTGTCTGTGGAATCAGAGTGGCCTAGACCTTCTTCTCACCTCAAATTTCATGTGGAGATCTTCAGTGAGAACTTAACTAAGCAAATCTGGAAATGTAATTTGTAAGTGTATTAGTCAGTTTTCATGCTACTGACAAAAGACACATCTGAAACCAGGAAGAAAAAGAGTAACTGGACTTACAGTTCCACATGTCTGGGGAGGCCTCAGAATCATGGTGGGAGGAAAAAGTGCTTCTTACATCGTGGCAGCAAGAGAAAAATGAGGAAGAAGCAAAAGTGGAAATCTCTGGCAAACCCATCAGATCTCTTGAGACTTATTCACTATCACAAGAATAGCCTGGAAAACACTGGACCCTATGATTCAATTACCTCCCCCTGGGTCCCTCCCACAACACGTGGTTATTCTGTGAGACACAATTCAAGTTGAGATTTGGCAGGGAGGAGGAGGGATACAGCCATCCTATATTAGTAAGCGTGCAGACCCTGGAAGATTATAGAAGTTTAGACATGAGCTGACTATACATGAACAGTAATAAAACATGTGCTCTCTGCATAGTTAGCACACAATGCCTGTGTGGACATCTTAATTATGCTGCTTTTACTAATTTGTTTTTCTGACATTTTCAGCAAATCCTAAGGTTACAAAACAGCAATCAATTATCCCTAATAGTACTTCTAAATCTGATGGGCACCAGTATTAGTGCTTTATAGTATACTTTTGATTTATCTTCAGCATAACATTTGGAAAAGTTGCTGGAAAAACATTAATTTTTATTTGAATACTATGCATATATAAAATATGTAACATAATATTTGATTCTAATTTCATCAACAATCTAGTTTCTACCAATAAAAAATACGTATTGGCCGGACACATGGCTCATGTCTATAATCCCAGCACTTTGGGAGGCCAAGGCAGGCAGATCACAAGGTCAGGAGATCGAGACCATCCTGGCCAACATGGTGAAACCCCATCTCTATTAAAAATAAACAAATTTGCTGGATGTGGTGGCTTGTGCCTGTAATCTCAACTACTGGGGAGGCTAAGACAGGGAGAATAGCTTGAACCTGGGAGACGGAGCTTGCAGTGAGCAGAGATCATGTCACTGCACTCCAGCCTGGTGACAGAGCGAGACGCTGTCTCAAATAATAAATAAATATTTAATAAATAAAAATCACATATTATTTTCCTCTTTCAAATGCCCCTCTGATTTCCATTACTATGAGGATAAAATCCAAAGTGGCATAAAAGAAACCCGAGTCAGCAGAGATCGTTAATCCCAAATGGCATCCTACCCATCTCATTTACCATGCCCTCTTGCATCTCCCACATAGCAAGCCTATTTGTAGGAGCTTTTTTCCTCCCTAATTCTGCTCAATATTCACATGCTTTTTTCCTGATTTTTTGCATTTCTGGTTCCTACTCATATATTAAGTGTCAGTCGTGTATACTCTTTCAGAGAGGCCTTCCAACCAATCTCATTTAAATGAAAGCCCAATTCCATCTCCAGAGGTTCTCTAGTTTATCTTTCAGCTTTATTTTTCTTGTAGCATTCACAGTTACCTGATTTGCAATGTACTTTTTCTGCCTACATTTTTGTTGTCTCTTTCCTTACTGTAATGTGAGGACCACAATTAAAATATTTCATTTCTCTTGATCATTGCAATTTTAAGTATATACAAAACATTATTGTCATAGAAAATCCATACATATGTATGAACAATGATTTAAGGAATCAGTGAATATTTGATTCTCGCCATACCTACACATACCCAAATGTAGATGTGACAGATACTGCAAGCTGAATACTCACAATTCATTTTCTCCTCCTTCCTTTTTTGAAGTAATTGGTTATGGTGGTAATGTTTTTAGCAAAATAAGACTTAATTTCCCAGACATCTTTGCAGTTCTGGTCACGTTTCACAATTCAGGCCAGTGAGATGTAAGTGGAAACCTGTATCCGTTTTCTCAATTTCTTATCATGTGCAGTGAAAATGGGAAAGCTTCATTTCCTTATGAAGTGCTACCTATTCCTCTGTGTTTCTTCCTTTGATATCTTCCTATCTGATCTATAAATGGCAGGTTGGGTGATATGATATAAAATAATAATATGTCTAATGTCACCCACCTTCTCAATAGCTGAGTGAAAACTTAAATCTGCGTTTTCCTGCTCCAATTTTATAACTCAAGCATAAACATATGCATCAAGATTCTGCATCACTACTTGAAATTTTCTCTGTTGATTGCACTTGAATAAAAGAATCTGAAGATTAGAGTAGCATATCCTGCAGACTAGATCACAGAACCCATTCAAAGCACCTTCCCCTTGCCATTGCTTACCATACAAATTATAAAACTAAGTCAATCACCTTTTTAGACTCCTTTTCCAAATAGAATTGGTCATGTGAAATGTACCTGGCTGAATAGCTTTAAGGGAAGGTTCTGAGATAGGCTGTCTTTCTTATCAAAGATACGAAGACTCACAGCAAAAGGTATTAAGCATTTTCAAATGTTTTTTTTCTGTTTGAAGTGTGTGAACAACTCCTAAAAGTGTAGCATTCATAGTGAGACTAGGAGGATGCCCTAGATTGAATGCGTGTATCCTCCCACAATTCGCATGTTAAGACATAAAACCCCAAAGATAATAGTATTCAAAGATATAGCCTTTGGGAGGTGATTAATGCTGTTATAATAATTAAAAGGTACAGTCTTTGGGAGGTGATTAGTGCTCTTATAATAGAGATCCTCAAGAGTTCCCTTGTTCTTCCATCATGTGAGGACACAATGAGAAACCAAATGTCTATAAGCCACATTTTCCAGCCTCTAGAACTGTGAGGAATAAATTCCTGTTGTTTATTAGCCAGCCAGTCTATGGCATTCTGTTACAGTAGTGTTAACAGAGTAAGACAGAGTATGAGGGCCACATGCTCAGGATGGCAGGGCAAAAAAAGAAATTCCAGGTCCCTGGTAGCATTGTTACTTTGCTGAGCACTGACCTTCAAACCTACAGAACGTTTTGTTAGTTTTATAGAAGAAAACGGATCCTCTAATTGTTTGAGCCATTCTTGGTTCAGTTTTCTATTATTCACAGCTGAACTAAATCTTAACTGGAACAGAATTCACACCGAATATAATGTAGCACAGAGGTCAGCTAACTCTGGCCAGAGCACCTGATCGAGCTTATTGTCTGTGCTGTTAAAAAAAGTTTCCCTGGAATACAAAACACATTTACATGAAATCTTGGGCATTTTGAAAATTTCTGAGATCTCTTAAATGATTATGAAAGTAAATGTGAACTACTGACAATATAAGCACTTTTAGTCACATAACCTTGAACTTATTGTTATATCACCAATAGAACTGGGTCACCCTGCATGTCTAGGTTTCTTAGAGTCTCGATCTGTGTTAACAAAAATGCACTAAAGCACTAAAATTGTTTTTTACAACTATCTAGGAAAAATCAGATCATCTTAGTGAGCAAGAGGTATATGGAAGTTTATGCATTTCTCCTGATAATACTTTTAAAACAGTTTGAGAGTGCTGGGTGCTTCCAAACCCTAGTGCTAGACTTTTCATTTTCAGCCATTTATGCCCATCCAGGTGTATATATTTGGAAAGTGAAAAGAAGTAAAAGTTAAATAATGGTACAGAAATATATAGGAAATTGGAAATGAGACTCTAAATTCACACAAACACTAAAAACAGAAGATCAATCGATTATACACATTTTCTCTGAAGCTAGAATAGAATTGCTAAAGCAGTTTCTAAATGTATTACATGTCTCTGATAGACAGTCTCCAAAGATGGCCATTTCCCCTTCTTCCCTCCCTGCATGTGGAGGTTGTATATTCTTTCTTAACTTTGGACTGCACTTTGGCTTGTCTCTACTAATACAGAGCATTAGAAATTAAAATCTTATAGTTCTGGACTTATCCTTTATGAGGCCTGCCTGCTTCCTTCTGGATTTCTAAAAGGTAAGAAATCCAAATCCCTAGAGACCTCCATATTGTGAGGAAGACCACATTGACCATGTGGAAAGATCATAGATGGAGAATAATTGAGAAATGTGAAGATCATGTATGAAGAAGAATTGAGAAATACGAAGGTCATATGCAGAGAAGAATTGAGAAATCTAAGATTTGAGACAGCCAGAATCAGGGTCTTTGAAATATGATCCCAGCCATACCCTCCATTTAGCTTCCAGGCATTTGAACCATCCAGCTGAGGCCTAAATTCATAAAGCTCAAAGAGTAACCTTCTTCGCCCTGTCCAAATTCCTGACCCAAAGAATCGTAAGAAAATAAATGGATGTTCTTTTATGTCACTAAATTTGGCACAGTTTGTTCATGCAACAATAGATAACTAGAACATCAAGTTGTTATTTGTGTGTTAATATTTTTTTCTTAGTAAAAACAAAGTCCAAGTGGTTGCTTGAGCTTTAAAATTTCACAAACTGGAGTCTAGTTAAGGTTTCCCTCATAGCACCCTATAGTTTACCCAAGCCAAAGTGCATATTTTTTTAAATTCAGATATTTAAATAGAAGTCAAGGTCACAAATCCCCTTTGCAAAACATGTCTAGTGAGTTCTCATGATGCTACCTCAGATGGCATAATCTTCAGGACAACACATTGCATTCATTCCAGTTCATTTTTTAACACTTCTAGATTACTTACTATAAGCTTGCTCTGGGCAAAAATATTAAAAAATAAGAAGAAACTATAATCGATACTTTTACATACCTCACAGTTTGTTGGGAAAAGATACCTTATTTAAATATAATGCATTAAGAACCATAATCATACTAGTTAGAAAGTATATTGGAAATTTTCAATCCACTTTCCCAGGAATGCTTTTTCAAATGATCAGCTTAACAAATCTGCCTAAATGTGGGCTGAAATACAAACCAAATATCCAAAGCTATTTTTACCAGAATAGACACCTGACCCAAGACAAATTGATTGGATTCTCAATCTTCTGGAGTCTTTACGAGGACTCGGGGATTTTTGTAGGTCTAGCATGAGCTCATAAATTAAAAGGTTGTCAGCGTCTGTGCAGGAGGAGTTTGGCCATGTGCTGAGAGGCCTGGAGAAAAATTTGTCTTCAGAAAGAGGGAATACAGGAAAAAATGATGCAAAAAATTTATAGACAAAATACCATATGAAGAGAAAGAAAGAGAGAATGAGAACAAGAAAGCAAAAGATATCTGCTGCCATCCTTGCTTGGATCTCTCTTGACACTAATGATAAACCCAGTTGCGAGTTATTCAGTTAGTGTCCTTCTAGTTCATTTCCATTTTACTTTAATCAGCCTGAAGTTCTCTTCTTGCATCCAAAATCTTGTGCAGAAAATAGACACACATGTAACAAAGAGAAGTGTGTTTCTCTTGAGTACCAAGAATTAGGACACACTTGTAAAAATCCTGGAGGACGACTTAGGCAGTCCAAGAAGGATGAGAAAAAATAACTGGAAGATGAGAAAAAAAGTAGAATTAGAGACAAGAAGGTGAGCAAAACCATGGGTTGTATGAGAAATGCAACTGCTTCTCCATGACTGACTGCATCTCTAGGGGTACAGGGCCCAGAGGTAAAGCAGAAAGAATGGCTATGATAAATTTGAAATGAATAATAAAAATCATGCTAATGAAGTCAAAAAAATTTTCTTGGATTTGATTAGCCATAAAAGATATTGAAGGTGATTGTATGATAATTCAGCTTCTATTTTCTTGTGAATATAAAGGAAAGACAACTTATGAGGTTCTATAACTTGAATTGGTAGATTTAACAAAAAGCACATGACTTATGATGTAATTGTGGTCATATATGCCTCTTCTTGGGCTTTGAATTTTGGTAACAGAATGTCTGGTTAGAATATAAATATTATTCATTTTCTCATGCAATATGTACAAACCAGTAATACTGCATTTTCCACTCAAAGAGGGTAGTTGAGGGTTTTACTTATTTTTTAAGTCAGTAAATGAAATAAAGACCAATTGAATCTCTAATAAAATAACTTATGCGTATCAATATGCTAACCTTCTAAAGAAATGACTACCATTCCTAACTGGAGTTATATTTTTATGTATGTAATTATTTTCCCTTTTAGTGTAGTAGAAAGAGATGAAAAGGACACACACATACTTTCAAGGACACACACATATACACTCACACACATCCTTGATAACAACTAACGATGTGATTTCCCTGAAGCACCTATTACCTGCTATGGTAAAAGTTATTTGTCATGTACTATGCATTTGCATATGGTTCAGTACCTATGAGTGATAACCTCCACTGTAAACAGCAAACTGGTCTAAAAGCACCATTTGTCAAATTCATCATATGTTGCACTATCTCCTTTTCTTCTTCTAGTTACTAACTTTGCAGAAGGAATAACAATTTTTTTATAAATCTCAACATTAACCTCAATATAAATGTCTTCATTAGGTGAAGAAGTGAAAAGCACTGCAGAGTACTTGAGTCAAATTATGATCTAGTAATGTTGACAATATTATTTATATTATTGGCAAAGGCTCTATCTTTGCTGACTTTAATATAAAATATACTTTAATACAAAGTCAGCAAAACAGCAGCAAAAGTAGACAACTTAGAAATTCAGATTCAACTTAGCCTAATGCTACAGTGTTTGATTAAGAGCTATTATACACAGAGATAAATGTATGCCCCTGACACCACAAAACTCTATTTGGTTCACATCAACTCTTCAAAAGAGAAACATAGCCTAACTTAGTTACCTTACTCTGTTATACCTTATGTCATTTTCTCCCTTGATTTTCCTATTGCTTAGTTCACTCGGTCTTGAAAATGTATTGTGTTTTGATTGTTTGTTTGTAGCAGACTTTTCCTATAGTCTCTTACATTTTTCCTTTTCAACAAAAATGTTAAAATGGTTGAGGCGTCACTTGATTATCTTCATTTCCAAATTGATAGGTATATTTAAATAATACATATTAAAATTTTTATACAAATGACTTTCATTTATATTTAAGCATTCGAACATTGTGTTTCTTCTCATTTTGCCATAACAGTCCCATATTTCTCATAGAGAAACTATAGTTTGTATACATTTATACAACACAATTTTTAAGGGGCAGATTGTTTTGCTACACTTTCAAAAATTTTATAGGATTTAAATGATATTTACTATGCTATGTGACTCTACAGGAAAAATAGTGTTAATACCAAAATTCAAAATAGCGTACATTTATAAAGCTATGTGAACAGATATTTTTATGATGCTGGATTTCATGATTACTCCAATCATATTTTTCTACCAAATTGATGAATTCAAGAGATTATCAACCCCTTTCCGATCTCTGGTGGATTAGAGAAAATTAAAAAATGTCTACAAATGGTTTAGAAAATATTAATGTAAAACTACTGCACACGAAAACAGGGATAATGAATCAAATTCACAATATGCCTCAAGCTCTGAAGTGCGCTTGATAAGAATCTATCCACATATTTTCTTTTAAGGCCTCTCATGGGGCACACCAAATACCAAGAAAAGCAAATCTAACACAATACTTAGGACTTATTAAAATTCTCATTGAAATTCACTGATTTTCTACAAAAGCATATATACTATAAGAAAAGACAGTATGATGTAGTTAGATGTTATTTGTAAAATAATGAAAAAATAAACAGCCTCTAATTTTAGCAATAATGGCTAAAGATCTCTGGATATTTTAATTTAAATGAAGAGAAAATGTGTTATTACTGGAGATATTTGAAACTAGTTATGTAAGATTATTGCTTTGCTTTATATAACAATACTGTGGCTGACACTGAAAAATATTATAATAATAAAAGAGGTTATTATAATATCACATTAATAAATGCTGGCAATGTTTTGGACACCGTACAAAATACAACTATAGGCATTCTTTCTGCTGAAGAAATTTTTATTCTAAGAAAAAAATAGCTCAATTTTTATTTGCTTTATGCTTAACCTCATTTCTTTGCCACAACAACTTATTTTACACGTGAAGAATCCAAAGTACAGGTAAGTGGTTGCCTTGGATTATACATCAAGTTAGTGTCCAATAGGTGATGCAAGCTCAGACCAGTCTGTGTTGCTCATAATTAGACACAGAAAATGATCCTACAGACACTCAAAGAAAAGACAAAACAGTATAAGGCTAAGAAGAATTTTATTTGATATTCAGTTTTCTTATCAATTACACTGGGGGATTTTAAGTTTCTTAATCAAATATTCTCCTTGTGAAGAAATGAAGGCAAGAACTCATTAGAAGACAAACATACCATATTATCATATGTATAACAGGAGCTTCCATGGAAGCATAGGCTAGAATATAAATACAAAGGGATACAGATTTAAATCAGATAGAGCATTGAGATGTAAGAATAATTTTTAAAGATTTTATAGTTGTATTGAATATTATAGACGTCTAATCAACCAGAAAGTTGACTTTCTATTTAACATAAGTAAGGAAGTCACTGACTTGTCCTGAGAAATATCTCTTGGTCCCAGAGGAGGAACTCACCCGTGTCTGAATGTGACACTAATACTGGTGGTTCTGTCTTGAGGATAAAGCCAGCATCTAAGGTTGCAGAGTAGAGGAACAGAAAGAACCCAAGTTCTTCAGTCTCTGAGCCGAACATTTCTAAAAGTCTCTCCCACTGAATCTGTGCTTTCCAGCAATTCTTTTTCCTTTGCTGTGGCTATGATATGACAGTATTTGTAAATCACACTGACATTGGTGACCAGATCAGCAGAACCAGGTGACCACAGCTGGCTCAGCTGCCCCAAGGCTGACAAGACAGACCCCTCGGCACATTCTATTTGTGTCACAATCGTGGGCCCTGGGGTACTGTTGCGCCATTGCCCCATTTGGAAGCTCTTCTACGAACTACATAGCATCAGGGCTAAAAAACTAACTTACTGTACAATAGTTTTAGTGATAATTTCTGTTATTTGTAGCCACAACGCTTCTACTGACAGTTGAAGCTCATAGGATTTGTATCAGTTAACTATGCTTTTATCTGTAAGTAATTGAAAAATCTGGCATGAGTTGCTCAAACAATCAAGGGAATGTCTGTTTTCTCACATATAGACAAGTTAGGGGAAAGGCGATCTAAATCCGACAGCGCCTCACCTGCACTACCAAGTTCCCAGGCTGCTTCTTGGTCCTTTTCTGTCCCACGTGGGCTTATTGCTTCATGGTTTAAGAATCTTGACTTCTGCCAATTCAGACGCCTGGCACATGTTTATAAAAGAAAGGAGGAAATAAATCAAAACAATCTTTCTTCCTGAGGCCTTTTCATTTTGGAATAAAAATCATCCCCATAAGAGTTTCCATTCTATTTATTTTAGTGGAATTAGTCACATGCTCATCTCTTAGAGCTGTCAATGAGAGCAAGTTATGCTGAGTTCAGCCTAATCATGCTAGACTAGACACTCTTCCTGGAACCAAAGTGTCTCCTTTGGCTACCTGAACAAATTTGGCTTTTCTTACAGGGGAACAGATTTCCCACAAGATACAATGATTTGTGCTTGCCGTGGGGCTCTTGTGAGAGAGACTTCAGTGTATAAAGCCCTTAGCACAGTGCTCATTATATGTTAGCCATTCTGATTATCATTATTACCATCAACATTATTAATAAGCTCAAACCACTACATCCCTTTTGGTCCCATGAACACCAGAATATTATCTTTCACTTAAAAAATAGAGATGATATTCACTTCTCCAAGCACACTCACTGCTCCCACGTTTTTACCTGGACATTGAAATAGTATATTTTGACTATTTGAGTTCCTCAGAAGCTCATGTAAATGTAACTCCCTATTTCCTGCAGCTGCTCCATATCTGGGGCTAATCATGTTGCAAAATATCATACTGCCCACTCTAGAGTCTTATTCTCTAAATGCCACACAACAAAACTCCAGAAAGCCCCTCTCCCAATGCCAATTTCCTTACATCATGCAGTATTCAACATGCTGTTACCCACATTTAGACAGGGAAACTTAACTGTAGCTTGCTTGCAATTATTAAAAAGCCCCATAATCAGTTGTATTAATATAGCAAAGAGGACAAACACCTTCTTGATTAGCTTGATGTGTTCCATTATTTGACATGCATTGTTTCATATTGAGGTGTCTGCACTGTTAAAAGTGAATATGTACATACAAGGCACTATTATTAATGAATACCATAATGTAGTTTGGTTAATTAAATTGAATTTCAGTGGTTACTCTGTCTGCCATAATAGAGACATTTGGTGCAGAGGCAGGACTGACATGAAAATCTCAAGACTATTAAATAGAATGCGAGTCAGCTCAGGCTTCTCTGCCTGACAGCATTCCACAGCCAAAGGTGCAAATTCACAGGACTCAGTGCAAATTCACAGGATTTGGTCCTATGCATAGGAGGGATGATGACACTTAGGTTGCCTTTTCTTTTTTTTAAATAATAAATTCGGGAAAAAGTTGTCACAGGTTTTCCTCTGAAATGCTTTTTTTTTTCACTTTATGTTGATTGATAACTCTCCAATTCATTCCATTTTACTTTGAATAATGTTATTCAAAGACATTACGATTCTAAAATGAAACACATCTGAGGCTGCCTGCCATGGGGATGAAACATGAAAAGGCATCTGAAACTTTTGAAATGGAAAATGGGGGGAAAAAACCAGTGCAGATCAAAATGTATTTCATGTTCAAAATTTTCCGAAGAAACAGACTTCCTGAAACTATTTTTAATAAGTCAGTTTTTGGTTTCAATTGGTCAGGATCAGGTAATAGAATCAGACATTACAGTGTTTATTGCAGCCTCCAAAAAAAATTGTACTATTCTAAATAGTTTTGAAGACAAAAATTACCATCAGCTCTGTATTATCATATATTCCATTTAAAATGCATTGTATTATTCAGTGATCGAAAGTTAGCTATCATTGCTTTGTATTTGAACACCTATGAGCATAAAAATGACTGGTAATGCAAACATTCAATTAAATTTAGATGTTGACTCATTCATATTATATTGTTGGTATGGTTAATTTTATGTGTCAGCTTGGCTGGGACATGGTGCTAGGATATTGGCCAAGCAATATTTTGAATGTCTCTGGGAGGGTATATTTGGATGTGATTAACATTTAAATTGGTAGATTTAGAGTAGATTGTTCTCCATAATGTGGGTGGCCCCCATCCAATCAGTTGAAGACCTGAATAAAACAAAAGCCTGATATTCCCTGAGCAAGAGGGAATTCTGCTAGCAGGCCACCTTCAAACTTGGATTGCAGCAACTACTTTGTCTTGGATGACCTTTGGACTTGAACTACATATTTTAAATTTGCCAGACTCCCTAATTGCATTCGTGATTTAAAAATAATAAATTCCTATAAATATATACACAGCCTATTTGTTCTGATTCTCTGGAAAACACTGATTAATACAATTATACATGTGGCTTTAGTCTGTATGAGAAAAACAAGTGGTAATGTTTAGAAACTGACATTGTTTCTCATATAAAACCAGAACTTATTCAACCTTGTTGGTATTCCTAAGATACTTGAACTAATATAACCTGCTATATTAGTACATATTGAATTGCTGTGTTTCATGGATCTATAGACGAGGTAAATATCTGGAGCGAATAAAAGCTGATAAACTTTCCTGGTAGGTCTCTTGGTAATATACATCAACATAGTATAATTAAAAATATTTACAATTTTACTAGGAATTTGTATCTAATAATTAACCCAGAAAAATACTTAAAATTATGGCAAAAATATGCATTACACAATTTTGATCATAATTTATTTATTAAGATAAGAGATGGTGATTTAATTCCTGATTGTACTTCCTAAAGTTGGCACATCTACACAATTAATAATTGCCCTTCACTTTTCTAAAGATGAACATTTATCAATTAAGCAATAAAATGTATTGTGGAACAAAATGATGCATATTTCTGAGGAAAAAAACACACAGAGTAACACACATAGTTGTGACAATTTTAAGAGTGTTGTTCTTCAAACCATAGTAGTTTCTTCAATCTGGAATATAAGCCAAATGTCTTTTGCGGGGAGAACACTGTGTTTATTTTGGAGAATGAATCATTTGTTTGGAATTTTCAGTCACGTAGACATACATTAACTGCCAGCCATTTTTGCAAAATCTTGAAGTAGTGGAATAATCCTAATGCAGCAACCTGCTTAATAATATAAAATGCTTTCTTATTTGGAAATAAAATTAAATTTAACTATATCAAAAATATTTCTCTAGAGTCTTTTGTATCAGTTAAACATCAAGCTAGGTCCTGGGGATGTTGAAATAATCTCAGATAATCTTTAAAGAATTTACATTGTTGTAGGGGTGACAGGTATTCATCAATTAATATACATAATACCTAAATTCTAATTTGTGAAAGTATACGAATGGAAACCTTAGAGAGGATATGTAAATTAGGGTCAGAGTAGCGGAAATTCAGGGAATTGTTGATCTACTGGGCAATGAAATCACATGAATCATGAAGTGAAAGAGAAGCTGGAATGTAGAACAGGGGAGGTCCTGAGAGAGCGAAAGTCTCCTGAGTGCAAGAAAAGTGGAAATTGAGAAGCTCAAAAGTTCATCACAGGCAAATCATCTGGCCCCATACCAATTTTATAACTTGGGGGAATAGTTCAAGTTCTCTAAATCTTAGTCTTTTGATTGTTCAGTAAGATTAAAGATAAATTGATCTTGTTCTGCTACCCCCAAATGCAACCTGAACGGTGAGTTTATTGGGATGTGTTTATCATGCATTAAGGGTTTTCATTGTATTGATTTATTTTTTAATTGTGGCAAAAACACTAAACATGAGATCTACCCTCTTACCACTGTGCTGTATCCATACTGGGTAATACTGCTTAGCAAAATACATAAGCACGGGTTTTAGATACACGTGCAACCTAGATGAATCTCGTAGATTAATAGCACACTGCTGTGTTGTACTCCTGTTAAGCATACAAAACAGTATGTTAACTGTAGATGCGATGCTACACAACAGATCTCTAGAAATCATGTATCTTGTAGAACTGACACTTCCTACCTGTTGAATAGTAAGGGGCTAATGGGGAAACCTCTCACCTTGGAACCACCATTCCACACTCCAAATGAATGAATAAAGCAAACAGGACATTTATTTATTAACCAAATGAATGGATAAAGAAAATACGGCATTTATATACAATAGACTATCACTCAACTTTAAAAAATAAGGAAATCCCGACACATGTAACAGCCTGGAGTAACCCTGAAGACAATATGCTGAGTAAAATAAACTAGGCACAGAATGAACACTGCATGATTCCAATTATAAAAAGTACTTTGTTTTACTTTTTTAAAGTAGCATACAGTAAAATTGACCCTTCACGTGTCCAGTTCTATCAATATTAAAATGAGTACAAATTCTTGCAACCATCCCCAGAATGAGCATTCAGAACATCTCTGCCACCCCAAAATACTCCTTTGACTTTGTTGTCACAATCCTAGCCCCTTGGCAACCCCTCATTTGCTCTCAGTTCCTATAGTTTTGTTTTTAGAGAATGTCATCCACATGGCTGGATTAATTCACTCCTCATAATCTCTGTGAGATTCATCCGTGCTGCAAGAATCCATGAACCATTCTCATGTATGGTTAAGTAGTATTTCACTCTATGAATGGGACATCTATATTCCATTAGATGGACACAGCATATCTTGTGTATCCATTCACTTGCCAAAGGGCATTTGAGTTGTCTTCAGATTTGGTGGGTATGAATGGAGCTGTTGTAAACAAGTTTTTGTGTGAACATGTTTTAAGTTTATTTGGAAATATGCCTGGGAGTTGTATTGCTGACTTACTTGGTAGTACAGCATATGTTTGTTAAAAGAACCTGCACAACAACAGTTTTCTGTAGTGACTGCAACACCCTGTATTCTGACAAATACTATCTGAAAATTCCTTTTGTGCTACATTTTTGTCAGCAGTTTGAATTTGCTATTATTTTAGGCATTTAATGGGCTTGGAGTGGTAACTCATCATGATTTTAATGTGATGTTCTTATTTTCCATCTATATTCTCTTTTTTGAAAGTTCTGTTTGTCTTTTGCCTATACTTTAACACTGATTTTTTTCATACCACTGATTTTTGAGTATATATTTTTATACAAATACTCTTTAGGATATGTGATGTGCAAACATATTCTTTCAATCTGTAGCTCATGTTTTCAGTTTCATAATAATGTCTTTTATAGACCAAAGGTTTTTAATTTTAATGAAGTCCTATTAACATTTGTTTCCCCTTTGTAGATCACACATTTGATGTCACATCTAAAAACATTTTGGCTAAATCAAGGCCACAGTGTTTCTTTCATATGCTTTATTTATTTATTTTTTTTACCTAAAAGTTATATGGTTTTACTTTCAGATTATTAGTCCATTTTGAGGTTTTTTTTTAAATATATTATGACATTAAGCTTGAAGTTATCATTATTTTTTGTAGATAAAGTTCCATTTTTTTCTAACCCATAGGCTGAAAAGTCAATCTATTCTCCACTGAAATGTCTTTGTAAATTTGCCAAAAAGCTATGTGCTATATTTGTGTGAACCTATTTTTGGACTCTATTATGTTCTATTGAATAGAATCTATTCAATTCTACCTTCACCAATATCACAGTGTTTTGATTACAATAGTTTCATAGTGAGTCTTAATATTGGGTGATGTGACTCCTCAAATTAATTCTTATTTTAAAATTGTTTTGGCTATCCTAATTTCTTTGCCTACCCATCACAATTTAGAAACTGCTTCTGTATAATTAAAGAAAATCTGCTTGAATTATAGTTGAAATTGAATTAAATGTATCACCTTGAAAAGTATCTGTACAGTTTCTATGTTTAATCTTTCAATTCATGGACACTTTGGGTCTGATTTCTTTCATGACTGTTTTGCAGTTTTTTGGAATACAGACCCTGTATGTGTTTCACTGGATATATGGAAAAAATCATTCCATTTTTTTTTTTGGAATGACTCTAAATGATATTGCTTTTTAAAATTATGTTTTTAATGACATTTCCAATATATGAATGTAGAATTGTTTTTTGTGCACTGACCTTGTATCCTACAACCTTGCTTAACTCACATTAGTTCTAGCAGAACTTTTATACACTTCTTGGAATGTTTTTTACATAAAAATTGTCATGTCTGCTGTGAATAGGGACAGTTTTAATTCTTTCTTTATAATGAATACATCTTTTAATTCTTTTTTACGCCTTACTGCACTACCTAAGAATTCTGTACCAATTTGAATAGGAGTGATGAGAGTGAATAGTCTTATCTTCATTGTATACTTTGAGGAAAGCAATTTAGTCATTGGCTATTAAATTAGATGAGATGTAGGGGTTTATTTTCTGGGTGATGCCCTTTATTAGATCGAAGAATTTCTCTTCTATACCTATCTGCTGGGAAATTTTATAACTAAAGGATGTTGAATATTTTTAAATGTCATTTTTTGGATCACTTAATAAGATCATGTGGACTTTACTGGTAGGATGAATTAAATTGATTAATTTTTAAATATCAAATAAACCTGCATTTCTGAGGGGAACTTAACTAATTGTAATATATTTTCTTAGATATTGATGGATTTGATTTGCTTTTATTTCATTGAGATTTTTCTATGTTATGAAGGATATTAAGCTGTGATTTTTTTCTTCTTATTATTCTGATTTTATAATCAGAATGTGATGGGTAATTATATGTGTCAACTTGAGTGGGCTAAAGGATGCTGGGACAGCTGGTAAACCAGATTTCTGGGTGTGTCTGTGAGGGTGTTTTTGGAAAAATTTAGTATTTGGATTGGGAGAACGAGCAAAAAAATTGACCTTCACCAGTGTTGATGGGCATAATCCAATCCACAGAGGGCTAAACAAGATGTAGAAAGATATAGAAAGGGCAAATCCCCTCTGTCTCCTTGAGCTGTCACATCCTTCTTTTCCTACACTCAAGCATTGGAGCTCCTGGGCTCCAGGCTTTCAACCTTTGACTGAAATTCACTGCTATCTTTCTGATTCTCCCACTTTTAGAAGGCATACCATGGGGAATCTCAACCTTCAGAGCATATGAGACAATTCCTATAATAAATCCCTTCTTATGTATCTTTATATATCCTACTGATTCTGTTTTTCTAGAGAAGTGTGCCTAATACACAGAATAATTCTGACTTCGTGAAATGTGTCGGGAAGTATTCAGTGCCCTACTGCTTGGAAGAAGTAGGTAGAATTGATGATATTCTTTAAATTCATTAGAATTTGCCAGTTAAATCTTGCAGGCCTGGAGATTCATTTTTTGGAAGAGTTTATCCATGAATTCAATGTTATTAATAGTTCTAAGATTGTCAACTTACATGTTGCATCTTAGAAAAGCTTTGGCAATTTGTGGAGTTTGGTAAATTGGCACACTTTATGGCCATCTAAGTGTCTAAATTTTTATGCTTTGAATTATTCATATTATTTATTTATTCATTTTTGAGTATTTATAAAATTTATATTGAGATTTCCTCTTTTATTTCTGATGTTTGTAAATGTTTCCTTCTCTTTTTTCTAAAAAGGCTCTTGCTAAAAGTTTGTCAAAGTCTTAAAGTTTCTTACAACCAACTTTTGTATTTATTTACTTTTATATTTGTTTTTGATGTTATTGATTTCAGCTTCTACCTTTATTGCTTTCTTATAAATGCTGTTTGTGTTTAATTTGCTCTTCAAATTCGATTATCTGAAGATGGAAGCTTGCAACACTGATTTGAGATCTTTCCTATTGTCTAACATAAGCATTTGGTTCTATACATTTCCTTACAGGTGCTATTTTAGCTGCATCAACATTCTTGATGCACTGTGTTTTTAATTTAATGAAATGAAACTACCATAAAATTCCCCTTGTGATTTCTCCTTTGACTCATGGGTGATTTAAAAGTCGGTTGTTTCATTTACACATATTTGGAGATTATTCTTCGTCTCTTAATCTAACAAATTCCAATTTATTTCCTTTGTCACCTGCTGTTTGGGCCTCACTCAAACCTGGCATTCTTTCACAACACTTGGCATATAGGCTGTAAAAGTATTCCCAGATGTGTTATGTCTTGCCCTCAAAGCACAAAGAAACATTTCTTTTTCTTGCGGTGGGAGAAGTAAAACTCAGTAATTTTTATTTTACTTTGGAACTACATTTCAACATATGCCTGATCACCAGAATCCCCCAAATTTTATGGATGTGTTCAGCCTTTGAATCTCTGTACAGTTCAGTTTTCACCATGTAGAATACGTGTCTCTCACCAACATCTCTAGCATGCTATCTGTGCCTTGTTTTCCTAATTCACTCCACATATTAGCATCAATGTGCTGAATCACTGTTCTGTTGTTGTTCTTGCTCTGTCTTAATCTGGAAAGTGGGTCAGAAGCTGTTTTCATAGACAGGGAATGACAACAAAATACATAACAGGTTTCCTTTCTTGGCTGTGGTGACAGGATATCATGTAGGCACAACTGTAAATGTATATGATTGTCCATTCCATGTCTACAAAAACCAGTTATTATTTTTCTTTTTTTGTGGGTTGGGGGAAGGGGTCTCATGCTCATCCAGGTGGAAGTGCAGTGGCCTGATCTCGGCTCACTTAAACCTCTGCCTCCTAGGCTCAAGCAATCCTCCCACTTCAGCCTCCCAAGTAGCTAGGACCATAAGGTCTGTGCCACTGGGTCCAGCTAATTTTTTTCTGTACAGATGGGCCTTTGCCATGCTGGCCAGGCTGATCTTGGGCTCAAGTGATCTGGGCTCAAATGATCCGCTTGCCTTAACCTCTCAAAATATTGGGATTACAGGCATGAGCCACCACATCCGGTCTATGCAAACTATTTCTAACTCACTTTTCAGAATGAAGTAAACTGAATGTATTTGTTAGTTCAATGACTACAGATTCTGTGCCTGAGAACATCTTACTCCTACTCTAGCCAAGGTGTCAGAACTGAATGTCGGCAGCCACTGGTGAAGGAGTTTGCTTGAATTTGACTTCGGATCAGTCTGTATTTATTCCAGAGGGTTCAAATGGTTTATACAGGAACCAGAATAGCCACTTATTAGAGAAGTGTGGATCATTTTTTGTAGTCTGAAAATGTTCAGGAGAATCCAAGGAGTTACAATAATTGCGGGCATCTGCCCAGGTATCTTCATCTCTTATGTCTTCAGCCCAGATTTTTAAAACCAGAGCCCTAGATTTGCCATAAAAGTTTGCTTTGGCAGGGATTTCACTATTCTCTGAGTTCAGTCACTAGGATTATTAAATGCTGGGATTTATATTTGGCTTTCTTTGCTGTGCCCTCACAGGAGATGAGCATTCTTTGTAACAAAACATCCTTCTGGTTTTCACAACTGCTTTTCAATTTCTGTAATTTACCTTCAGCCTTTCATTATCTTTAAGAAGAGCATCAGTGATGATTAGTAAGAGGTACCAAATCCCATTATTTACCTACTATTTCCCTCTTAAAATTTAAAATCCTGCTAGTGCATTCATTTCTATTGAAAGGTTCTCCCAAATCACCACTGGTAAGGTTTTAACAATGGGACCGCCACTTCATTCCATGGAGGTTATGTGCTCCACCTACTTGCAGTGATGGAGCTCTTCATTACAAACTGGCTACTCATTACCTAGCTCCAAAGGCTCATCTTCTAGCCTATTTCTCAGACTTTGTCACTACCAACGGTTGCAGTGTGGGCTCTCTCCCTCCTTGAAAAAAAGGAGGAAATCTGTTATTCAGGCCCCTCAATCCTCAGCCAATCTGACGGGCAGCATTGGAGACAAGCGAAATGGCTGAGCTTTTCCACATTTCTCTCTCACAGGCAGCAGATATGGCCATCCCAGAAACGTGCTGCTTCAGGCTGGCAGCTCTCTGTAGTTGATACCAGTCCCAAATGAACTGAAAGCTAGTGGGTGCTGGGTCTGTTTGCCACACTCCCCACAGCTGGGCAGCAAGTCATTCTTTACAGGGGAGCTAGGTGGTACGTTTTGTGTCTGTTGTGATTGTGATGGTTTTGTTGATTCCTAAGGCATCATTTATGAATCTTATCTATCATCATTTTGTTTTCTTTCTTTGCTTTTTATTAGTTGATCTTTTGCTTTATTAGTTTTCTCCCCTATTTTTATCTACAATTTCAGATTTGTGAAAGTTATACTTTTGCTTTTAGTGGTTACTCGTGAAATATTGCCATACATATTTGACATTGTGTAACTTTACTGAATACCTCATTTCCTCCCCAGGCTAACATAAATCCCTGCAATACTACTTCCTAACATAGTTTGCAAGTATACATGTTCTTTTTACTGACATTTTATATATATCCTTTTCATCACAAAAATAGAGCAACATTATTGTCTGTTATTTTTATAGTAAGCATGTGTATTTCTGTTTACTATGTGATGCATAGTCTTTTCATCATCTGCATCTCAGGCACTTATTCTGGTGATACTTTCATTCATGGCAAAGTACATCTAACTTACATTCCTTTGGTGAAATAGAATAATGGGAAATCCTTGCAGTTTTTCTTCTTTGGGATTGTCTTTATTTCATCTTCTATTTTTAAAACACAGTTTCTCATGATGACCAATTCTAAGTCAACAGTTGTTTTTCTCCAAAACATGGAAAATATTATTATTCTGTCTTTTGGATTGTATTGTTGTCACCAAGAAATGTACTAGAAACCACATTTTAGATGATATTTCCTCTTGTTACTTTTAAGCCCTTCTTTATATCTTTGGCCATTCCAGAATTTTAATGCAAAGTTTTGTGTACAACTTTTTAAAAGTCTATTCTATTTCAAATTCATTACACTTCCTCACCTATAGTCTTTTGTTTACCTTTGGCTCTAAAACATCTTTAGTCATTGTAGCTTCAAACAATGCCTCTCTTCCAATCTAAATTGATTAGAACTCTACTTAACTTTATGTTAAGCATCTGAATTCTAACCATTTTATCCATAACCTTACTTTAATACTGTAATCATTCTAAAATATTCTGAAAGTTTCTTCAAATCAAATTGTCAGTTTCCTAATTTATTATCTAATCTAAACATTATTTTCATTTTTTGAATTACATTGTTTTGTGCTCAAAAAAATCTGTTACTTTTGAAACATATTTTCTTTAGTGATTTTCAATATTTTAATTTTTTACTATTATTTTTAATTTTTTAAAATTTATCTTTTTAAATTTTATGTTACTGAGACATATTTTACATATTTATAGGGTACATGTGAGTATTTGTTACATGCATAAAATGTGTATAGAATAAATTTTTAAGCTCTCACATGTGAGTGAGAACATGTGTTTGTCTTTCAGTGCCTACATTATTTCACTTAACGTAATAAGCTCCAGTTCTATCCATGTTGCTGCCAATGACATAATGTCATTTTTTTATGCCCAAATAGTATTCCATTGTCTATATATACCACGTTGTCTTTATTCATTTGTTTGTTGATGGACACTTAGGTTGATTCCACATGTTTGTTATTATGAATAGTGCTGAAATAAACATGCAAGTGCAGACTCCACTTTGATACACTGATTTATTTTGGGTAAATGCCCAGTAGTGGGATTGCTAAATTATATGGTAGATCTATTTTTAGTTTTTTGAGAAATTTCCATACTGCTTTCCATAGCGATTGTACTGATTTACATTCCCACCAACAGTGTATATGAGTTCCCTTTTCTCCACATCCTCAACAGCATCTATTATTTTGTCTCTTCATTAACAGCCAAACTAAATGGCATAAAATAATATCTCTTTGTGGTTTTGATTTGCATTTCTCTGATGATTAGTCATGTTGAACATTTTCTCATACACCTGTCAGTCATTTTTATGCCTTCTTTTTTTTGCAATTTTAAAGGTTTTTTTGTGCCTTCTTTTAAGAAATATCTGTTTATGTTCTTACCTCACTTTTTAATAGATTATTTATTTCTTTCTTTTTGAGTGTAGTTCCTTGCGTATTCTAGATATAAGGTCCTTGTCAGATGAATATTTTGCAAATTTTCTCACATTAAACAGGTTGTCTCTTCACTCTGTTGATTGTTTCCTTTGCTATATGGAAGTTTTTCAGTTTACTACAGTCCTATTTGTCAATTTTTGTTACAGTTTTCTATCCTTTTGATATCTTAGCCATAAAATCTTCACCTATACCAATGCTTTGAAGTGTTTTCCCTACATCTTCTAGTAGTTTTGTCATTTTGGATACTACATTTAAATCTTTCATCCATTTAGAGTTGACTTTTGTATGTACTGTGAGGCTGATCCAGTTTCATTTTTCTGCATATGAATATCCAATTTTCCCAGTACATCTTATTCAAGAGGGTGTCCTTTCCCCAGATTATGTTCTTGGTGCTCAAACCAAGAAGTCAAACCCATTTAAAATAGCTACAAAGATAAAACACCTAGGAATAAATCTAAAAAAGAATGTGAAAGATGTCTAACAAGAAAACTACAAAATACTGAGGAAAGACATTGAAGAGGACACAGAAATGGAACATCCCATAGTTACAGAACGAGTTAATTTATATCATTAAAATAACCATACTGCTCAAAGTAATATACAGATTCAATGCAATTCTTATTAAAATTCCTATGCTATTTTTCATAGAAATGGGAAAAAGACATTCTAAAATATGTACGGAGCCAGAAAGAACAAAAGTAAACAAAATAATCTTGATCAAAAGCACAAAGTTGCAGGTGTCACACTAGGAGATTTCAAATTATATTTCAAGGCTATACTAACCAAAACAACATGGTATTGTTATAGAAATAGCATCATAGATGAATGGAACAAAATAGAGAACACAGAAATAAATCCACATGTTTACCGCCAACTGATTTTCTATATGTTAATTTTTAAATATTGGCTATACAGTTCCTTATTTTAAAATGTATAACAAGTTCCATTTTTATACTTCTTGGTATGTTCTATAGTGAGAATATATTGTTTGTTCTTTCAATTGACTTTCATATATTATAGATTTTTTTCTTTTGTGTTTCATGATTATAAATTAGAAATTTATATTTGCTCTCTTATAATTTGTAGAAATTCCATAGGAAGAAATAGAGGAGGCTTCTGTTCAGCATGGATTTATGATTGTTCATTCCCTAAGCAAGAAGATGTCACCCACTCGGGTACACTCATACTTCATAAGGAGTAGAAACCCCTGTTTCATTCATCGTTAAATTTACAAATGCATTCTCACCAACAAACAACCTTTCCCTTCTGTTAAAATAGGTGAGTTTTCTCAAGATCACTTCCTTCCAATCCGAACCAGTCTCAAACAGAATACTTCATGTGCTCTAGGAATTTATAGACTGTTACTCTTTATATGTTCTGTGACAGCAAAGTTTTTCTCTCTTTTGAACATTTCTATCCGCCACGACCTATCAGTTCATAATCTTTTTATAGTCTCTCATAAGTTTTTTTTTGTGAGATGGAATTTTGCTCTTGTTGTCCATCCAGGCTGGAGTGCAATGGTGCCATCTCAGCTCACGGAAACCTCTGCCTCCTGGTTTCAAGCTTGTCTTTCCTAGTTTTTAAAAATCTATCTCAATAATAAAATTATTTGGAGACCACATTGCTTCAATCGTGTCTGGTTTCTGTCATTGCTGGCCAAAAGGTTTCATGCTAAAGTTATTAGCAATAAACTCATTTTCAAATGCAACACATGCATATTTGTCTAGAATGCATTTTAAATTTACTTAGGCCCTCAACAATAGTTCACAAGGCCTACCTCTTCTCTATTTCACAAAACTCTCATTTTATTTGTTTGCTTAATTACTTTGGAAGCCACAGTTTCCTTGATATTTTTTCAATGCTTGGAACTTTCTCTGTCCTTTAACTTCATCTACAGACTCTACATGCTAACAATTCTAAGGGCACAGACATCTCTTTTTCTTCTGACTTTGTCTTATGTGATCACATCCATTCTTACATTTAAAACATGTAGTTCATGTTCTAGAAAGTTCTCCAGAACCAATTTCTTCTCTAAGATTTAGATTAGCATTTTCCACTGTCCTTTCAAAATTTACCGTGGTATATTTGATGAGCATTGCCAATATTACATACTTTAATAACATCTCTTTATACTTCTCCTCCAGTGTGCTCCAACTCAATAAAAGGCACTATGTCGTCTTTTCATTTTTACTTTTTTTCAAAGTCATTAGCTAAATAAAAACTTAGAGGTAATTCTTAATTTTGTTTCTCTAAACACTATATTCAAATCTATTGCTAAATTTTGTTTTTTACCTTATAAATATTTATAACAATTTCCACTTAGCTTCATCTCTACTGGTGCTGCTGTGTGTCAAGATACCTACATGAATCATATAGTTTATTAGGATAAACTCCAACTTTGTTTTAGCTCTTGTTACAGTACAACCATAGTCTCTATTGCAATGCTTTAAAAATGTAATTACTTCTCTCTTTAAAACCCTTCAAGGATTTCCAATTCCTGTTAGATTTAATGAGAATTTTCACCATAGCTGAGGCCCTGATGATCTTATCTTTCAGCTATCCATGTTCATTTCATGCTATTATTGCTATTCGTCTTTTGAATTTATCACATCCTGAGAGAGGTCTTCTATGTTGTCTAAAGTAGCTTGCCTTCCCTTAATTGACATTAGCATAACTTAACCTCAGCACTATTGTTAGCTTGGACTGGATAATTCTTTCATGTGGGGGATTTTGCTGTGCATTTTCGGATGTTTAACAACATTCCTGGGCCCTATGCAGTAGATGTCAGCAGCACACCCCCACCTCCCATCTCCAGTGTGACAGCCAGACTCTCCAGAAATTACCAATATCTTTGGGGAGCTAAATCACCTTTGCTTTACACTGATCTACACTTTAGCAGCATGCGGATTTTCTTCATCAACACTGACATATGTATTTGGTAATTTACTTTTTAAAAAGATAAATGAATAAAGGGAAATACCATTATTCCCTGATAATTAAACTGGAAGATTAACTAAAAAATATTACAAAGTAGGTATGTGCTAAGCTGACTGAAAGAGACAGATTCTACTCCCAAAAAGCAAAAATGATGGTGGAATTATTAATTAAATTAACATATTTATAATGAAAGCTGTACCAATGAGATGAAGAGGTGGTTAGCTAGGAAAAACGTTAGAGGTGAAACACGTTTTCCAGGTGTGTAGGTGCTCTTCTCAAAAGACTTAAGGTAATATTAAAACAATTATTCTCTATTTACAGCAAGAACTATATTTCAAACTAATAAAGATTTATTTCACTTATAGCTTCTAAATTTAAAATATGACTGAACAATGAAGAAAGATCCACTTCACTTGCTACTACAATACACTAATATGTGTTAAATACCTTCAATGTACCCAAATAAATATAACTATCCATAGGAAAGCATATATGTCCAACTCTTCAACCCCAAATAAAGCATATGTGATTTTACTATGCATAATTTTTGAGATTAATAAACAATTAGAACTAGAATTATTAAGAAGCCTGAAAGAGTATTGCATCCTGGCAACCTGGAACTTGGCAGCGTAAACAAAAACAAACAAAAAGACTATTGTATATGAAAAAACATCACTTGAACATATCTACATTGAGTGGATAACACTAAAATCTCAACTTTTTAATATAGCTTTGATTACTATTTCAACTGTGCTTAATTTGATTTTCCCTTCTCTTTGCAACTAAATAACTCAACTTAATTACCTTCTTTATGGATCACCTCTGTAGGAGGTTGTCAAATGTCAAGAGCCATGGTAAATACACAAGGAATGTTTTCCTTGCCAACTATAAGGAGACCTTAGTTTTTCAGTTTACTGAAAGCTTTCCTTTCAGGTTCCCAATCAGAAAAATCTCAATTTTTCTATTAATAGATGACATACTGTTATTTTATGTATTTTAGTGGAAATGTTGTCTATTGTGTGAATAGGAAGGACTTGTTAATAATTTGCTGCAATTAATTGAAATATTCAGAGTCTCACATAGCCACATTTATGTATTAACCACAACATTTTCTGATTATATGTACAGTATTATTTTAGTTAAATATATCTTATCGTTTTATTTTTCTCTCCTTTTTTAATGGCTGAGTTAGAAATCCAAATTTTATAGAGAAAATGTTTATGAATCATATTTGAATATTGATTATTCCTTTGGTTAAATGTCCAACCCCTCAACCCCAAATAAATAACATGGTAAGTTGTAAATTTGCTTTAGATTTAATATAAAACCTCATTGTTGCAATTAGCTTGTGACACTGATTTACCTTGAAATATGGGAAGGGAAGGGTCGGCTCTTTTGCCGACCCTTCCCTTCCCACATTTCCCATATGTGTAAAAGAGGACAGGCATATCTGAACTAGTAAAATATCTTCTGCGAGTTCAGATATGCCTGTGCTCTTTCACAACCTGTAAATCTGAAAAAGACAACCCTTCAAGATGAATCCTGAGTGGATTATTAGAGCCCAGTGGCCATCATAAGGCCAAGTGACCATTTGCTGACTAGGGGGTCACACATGTACTCTGAGGTCCCTGAAAACCCACACCTTGTAATCTTTGGGACTTTCATAGCTCTTCCGAACCAACCAGAGTTCACCTACCTTAGCCCATCAGAAATCAGCTGTATTGACCAATCAGAACTCAGCTGTGTCAACCAATCAGAATTAAGCAAATTTCCATCCTTCATTTGCACAAGCAGACTTATTGGGAACCTGAAAGGAAACATTTGCTGTAAAACCTGTCTTCCCTTTGTACTCTAGACGTCACCTTTGTTTTACACTAGAGCCTGCATCTCCCTGGTTTGCAAACTGCTCACTGGAGTAAAGTATTTCCTCCAAATTCCTCTTAAGAGAATTTGTGTTCACAGAACCTAACCGGATCTCCTGGAAACATGCAGTTAGAATTTACTGGCTAGAATATAATTGTGACGAGTTTATGTGCTGGTCTGTACTCATTAAAAATGCTTTAGGAAAGGCATTCCTGTTCAGTCTAGATTGATTATTATCAATAAATTTGAAATTTCTGGATTTATGAGGTACAATTGTCAGAAGAAAGGATATATTATATGGAATTTATAGTAATATGGCTGTCAAGTTACAAAAACAAAAAGACCCCAAAACTAAGTGACTTCCTTGTATCAGTCTCTACAGTATGTGTTTCATCTCCTCACTCAGAAAAACGGACTTCAGAAAGCTACATCCAGTGAACTCACGGTGTATTGCTTCACTGCCTTTCCTTTCATGAGTAAATTTTGTTGTCTAGTAAGACTTTAGTTTTCTGTGAGTCTGACAATGAAGTCCTTTGTGTTAGTATAAAAATTATTTTTATGTAATCTAAAGACATCACTTAAGAAAGAATACAAACACACAACACACAAACACACACATACACACATGTAAATATATACATGTGTATCCTCATAGAATTTGATCTCTATGAGCAAGGAGCTTTCATTTTTTAATCTGCTATAGTTTTATGACACGAATAGTCAATAACATGGCTTTTATTTTTCATCAATACTCTTTTTTGAAATGGAGAAAAGTAATTATCTTGTTATTGTTCATTTTTATTTATTTCTTTTTAGTGTATGTCATCGTGTTCCTGATTATTCTAGCTTTGAGTCCATTGTTATGCACATGATTTCATAATAACAATTTCTAGTCCGTATTTATCCCAGCAGTAGGCTTACACTTGCCCATTACCTGCTATTAAATGGTTGGTTAGCATTACAGATGCAATGATCATCACATATTCACATAAAATATGAAAAGGCTATTTTGCAAAGGAGGGAGAATAGCAGTGACATTTGCCAGCTGTGCTGGTACTTTCCTGAATGTTAGTGTTTCATTTTACTTTTAATATTCCCAAATTAGACATTGTCATTTGAACAAACTAGCTCTTAATATTTGATAATAATAAAGAAAAAAGAGTTTTTCAAATGATCTGTAATAAAATGTAAGTGATTCTGTTTAGGTATTTAAATATTTATATTCTCTTGAATATAATAGATTTAAAATATACATAACAGATTTAAAAATTATTTTCTTCTGCATCAGTCTTCCTTAGTTGTTATTTTTGATTAAAAAATAGTAAAGCAGGTTTCAGTCAAGTATGTACAATTTACTATAAAGTATTAAAATTTCTTTTAGAGAGAAATGAAAACATTTGATTAAATTAGATATAGAGTACAATAATAAAATATAAATATGTACTGATTATTATTATGTAAACAGAGAAATACTTTTATACATATTACTAAACTCTGGCTCCCTAGGTAAGAAAAAATAGCTGAGTCAATAAGAATTAGGTTTTAATACTATGACTGGGTCTTAGGCAGGAATAAGCTCATGATAGAAAGGTTCTTTTGGGAGAACAACTTTAGGATCAAGGGAGCTATCAAGAAATATTTGGTTTTTTGAAGGACAGGAGTGTGGTGGTGGTCCTAAGAGTGGGAGAGAGCTGGGTTTGTTCTTAGAGAAGGTCTATGTGTTGCACAAAATGAATACAATACAATTAAGCTTTTATTGTTTTGATGACATTGGGGTTAGAATCAGTTTTATTCCAATTCCCCTTAACACCTGGCTTGTTTTTTCCATCACAGAAAATGCATGCCTAGCATGGCCAAGTAATAGCAGAAGATAAGTCATTAACACAATAATACATCACTCTCTACATTCAGTCTCAAAGAGCACCAGGATCATATCAGTATCCCATTTTGTAGCCAGGAGTAAAACTCTAGAGAAATGAATAACCCATGGCCACATGCTTCTGTTTTATTCGTGCTGTCTAAATAAATTTACATATTTTCTAGTTTGTTTGAAATATACAGGTGAACTTCAAAAGAGTCAGGTAAACTAGTTTGAGTTATCTCAAGTTTATTCAAGGCCATCATACCACAATAGCAATACATTTATATGAATGTTTTTGTACATTAATTACAGTGATTTCAGTGGACTTAGGTTGTAAGATCATAATAGAACTTGTGCAATTGATTCTCTGAGGTGAAGAGTTATACCATATCATATAATTACTAATACCTGGTTTTAAGTCAAAATTAAATTTTTGATTTAAACTCTTGAAAGCAAGTTACTTCTGTGAAAAATTATAGAAGGATAGCTCAATATCAGACACTGTAGAAACATCTTGAGATGATGAGAACTTAAGAAATACTAATTAGATAAAAACTAAAATAAAAGAAAACTAAACCAAGATTATTTTATAACTTCTAATAATCACCTTGTTGGTAATATGTTAATTTTTAAATGTTCATGCCTTATTTTTCTACACCTGGTAGTTTAGTGTCTTTATGTGCGTGCTCCATGATGAGTTATAGTACTTATTTATTCATTTTCCCCCTCCCATTTATATGTGATATTCATTTTTCCCATTTTGTTCTTTTTCAATTCAGAAGATTTTATTATTGTTATCTTTATTAACCTAGAGAGGTAAGTCTTTTAGAGTTTTATAAAGATTCTTATTGCTAGCCTTAACAGAGGTTAAAAGGGGAAAAGGGCTCTTTAGACTTTCAAAAACATTTTACCTAAGACTGAAAAAGAGAAAGAAAGTTATGCATATGTAATAAATTTTTATTTTAGGGATGGAAAGAAATGAAACTAGATTCATGTACATTCAGAGAGAAAAAAAATCTCCTGTATGTTCACTGTCAAGGATACCACAGAAACTCAATACCAAATAAACATCTAGCTAATTGAGTTTTCCAGAAATAAATTAGAATAGAACAGAGAAAGCATATCAGTAATTGTGGGTATCATTAGTGAATGTGAAATATACATCACCATTTTTATAACCTCCTTTTTGTTTCTTTGTAATTTAAGTTTTCAAATATAGCATAGGTAGTTAGCTCATAGCCTATTTCTAATAAAGCTCCTATTTATTGTCCTTAAAATGTTCTATAATTAAAATATGTTGTTTGCTCTTTCTATTGACTCTCACACATCGTAAGCTTGTTTCATACTTGATTTATAATAAATTAGAAATTTGGATTGATTTTCTCTTAATTTGTGAAAATCTTGAATAAATAAATAGAAAACATTTCTATCTAATAAGGATTTGTGACTTCTGGTACCCCAAGTTAGTGGATGGGACCAACTTGACCAACTTAGGTTTAATCACATTACCCTGAGGTATGTTAACTTCCATGCACTCAGTTCTAATATAATTTAAAAATTCTGGATTCTCCATGCATATAATGGGATACATATTAATTTTCTATAACAAAGAATACTTCGGTTTGGAAACCAAGACCGATGGAGCCAAAGGAACCAAGGTGTGGGGTATGAAAACTCACTCACCATCATTTCCATGACTTGTGCTTCCGGTCCATCTAACTGTGGACTCTACAGGGTTGTTCACTGTGGTCCCCCATGAAGGTACTCCCTCATCAGTGGACAGGCAAGTGGTCTACTCAAGGACAGCTCTGGTTGCCTCCTGAACACTTGGACTCCAAGGGCATGAGGGATGCATGTGGAACCCAACTGGCTCACTTAGTCACTTCAGGTTCCTTCCTGACAAATTATGACTCAATTAACATTTGCAGAATACCCAGGTTTGGGTCACTCTACCTGGTAAGTCACCAAGAGCTGATAGCTGAGGTTAAGCAGTTAAAAATATGTAATGGAGGAGGAATAAGTTGAATATGGTTCACGACACTGAGGGAAACTGAATCTTGTCCCAAAAGTCTCTCTCTTCTTTATTTTATGCTATGAAGAGACCCATAGGAACTATGAAGGGTGTGTTCTTTGAAAGTGGGTGGGGCATCAGGTCTGTCAGGGAACGAGGTGGCTGGGAGCAGCTGTAGAGACCCAGCACTCAGATCTCTTCAGAAGAATCTATAACCAACAGTGTGGGTGCCCACTTTCTGCTGGCGTACTTTTGGGATTCAGCACAGCCTTTATGCCAGGCCATGACAGAGCATGGTGAAGACGTTGGAGCTGGGCTGTGCTGTCTATGGGACTCACTCTTAACAGCAATCTTTACTACGGGGGGATTTCTTGCTGGCCTGCCTGGGCCCGGCTTTGTCAAAGCTGGCCTGATCCTGAGTCTTCATGTTCTGCTCTCTCATTCCTTTCCTTTCTCCTCTCACAGGCATAGTGAGAGCACCTTGGCATAAAGCCTTTCCCTGCCTGTGGCTACCCCCCTTTTTTCTTCACCCTGAGGAACCTCTTACATCTAATTCCAATTCAGGTTCAGCTTCTGCTTTGTGGAAGATCTGAGCTGACCCAGTTAGGAACAAAGATCAAGAGGCAGGAAATTTTAGGATGTGAATAGGAGATAATTGAATAAGGAACCATGAACTTTCCAGAAAGGAAGGAAGGTAAATGTTAGGGTTTAGCTGTGTCTCCACCCAAATCTCACCCTGAATTTTAATAATTTCTACATGTAAAGGATGGAGCTAGGGGGAGATAATTGAATCATAGGGGCAATTTCTTCCATACTGTTCTCATGGTAGTGAATAAGTGTAATGAGATGAGATCATTGTATATATGGGAGTTCCCCATGCAAGATCTCTTGCCTACCACCATGTAAGACATTACTTTGCTCTTGCCTTCCACCCTAATTGTGAGGCCTCCTCAGCTGTGTGGAACTGTGAGTTCATTAAACCTCTTTCCTTTACAAATTACACAGTCCTGGGTATGTCTTTATTAGCTGTGTGAGAAAAAAACTAATAGAATAAAGAAAGGAGAATAGTAATGAATAAAAAATATTTCAGGAGACAAATCAATAGACTGGAAGTTGAAGTAAGGTCAAAGTACTTTATATAGTAGACATGGAACATGTAAGTGAATAAATAATTTTATAAATAAAAATTTTTATTTCAGTTTAATAATCCACACAGTCCAGAAACCAAACAAGTAACAAAATACCCAGTGCCATTATACTTTTTACTACTTTGTAGTGGTAATTAATATGCTTATTTTGGTTTAAAAAAGATGCTGATCATATGTACACTTTTATCAAACTCCTTAGAGTCTAGAGGTAGATGTGTACAAGTCTAGAGGTACAAGTGGAAGATTTAAAATTGCAGCACGCTAGAATCCCATATGTACCTAGAGTTAAGCAGGAACCCTTTCCAAAGGGGTTGCTGTGGGACGTAAAGAGTAACTGTAAGTCCAGTCACTAAATATGAGGTGTAGGTGAGATTTTTGAAGATATTGGGTGGATGACATTTTGAAATTTCAAATGGATTCTGGAGGTAAACCATTTTTGGAGTTACTATGTTAGTTTTCTTACAAGGTCACAAACACATTCGAGTAAGAAAAAAAGTAGTATATTTTATGAACACAAAAACTTTATAAGATTTCTGTGTCCTACTCTTCGTTGTATGACTCCTTTATATACATGATATCTCCTAACCACACTTCTTTTCAACAATTATTGTTTGTTCTTGCTGAAGGGCATTGATGAAAAGTGCTATTTATGTACAAAGGAAAGAGCCAGCATCCTATGAAATATATTTTTCATGAACTACAAAAGGTATACCAGAAAAAGTAGTTTAACCATTTAAAAACAGAGTAGTTCTTTCTGCCACTGAGCTCTAAGAGAAACAACTATACTAGGTAAGTTCTATGTAGAACATGGGGAAATAGTGTAACCGTAGTGTTGTTAATCCATCTTCAAATTCTCTGTTCTGTAAATGTTCATCTACCCACTCAGTAAAGTTAGGGCTCATTGTATTTCTTTTCCCTGATAATGCTTCAGTGCATTTCCAAAGATATTTTTTTTTAATTATAAATTTGAATTCTAGCTGTAATGAAAGATTCATTTTCACTAACTGAAAACATCATTGCAAATGATCTTGCTTTTGTTCTCTTCTTTTATGCATCAAAATGGAGTTTGCATTACTTATGTTGTGTTTTCCAGTTCTATTACAGAATCACTTGAAACAAAAGTACAGCAAACTATATGAAAAAGTAACTATTATTATTATTTGTAATTTAAAATAATATTAAGTTCCAGGTACATGTACAGAATGTGCAGGTTTGTTATATAGGCAAATGTATGCCATGTTAGTTTGCTGCACCTATGAACCCATCACCTGGGTATTAAGCCCAGCGCGCATTAGCTGTTTATTCTAATGCTCTCCATCCCCCTATTCCACCCCACACACAGACCCCAGTATGTTGTTCCCATCCGTGCCTATGTGTTCTCACTGAGTGACTATTATTTTTAACATGAAGAGCAAATTGATGTAAAATATAAGATTTCAGTGAACCAAAATGTGATAACATTTTAATTGATATTTGGATTTAAATTTCCGTTTTTATTCTATCTTTGTACACTTATGTTTATCTAGTTTCTAGTTTTACTTAAAACTTATATCTGACCTACTACTAATATGCCTGCAATATATGCAAATACATGCATGTGACCTTGTATGCAGCTCTGGGTGTTAAAATAAAAAGCTAATTAAGAACTATACAAAAATAATGAAGGACCATATTTATTTCTAAATATGATTAATTTATTTGCTTCATTGATGCCAATATTAAAAAGGAATCGCCTTAGTCTGTATAGATTTTATTGAAAGACATTCCATGTCCTGAAAAGAAGCTAAATTTACTTCTGGCAATGAACTCTAAAAAGGATTCATTACACACATCCTTATAAAAAGTATGCTATGATACAACACATTTAAAATCCTTGTAAAATTTTGTTTGCTAGGACTTTTTACTACTGGTAACCTTATTACAAAATGTATTTTGAAATTCAAGTAACCTGGACCAACCAGTACAATACTGAAGAGGACGAATGAAGTTGGAGGACTTGAGCTACTTAATTAAGACTTGGTATAAAGGATGCAGTAATCGCACGACATTGTATTGTTGAAATGATAGCATACAGATCGATGGAACAGAACATGCAGTCCATAAACACACCTTCACAAATGTGATCAACTGACTTTTGACAAAGGCACAAAGGCAAGGCAATGGATAAAGGGTAGTCCTTTCAAAAAATGCTGCTGGAACAATTGGGTGCTTATATGCAAAACAATTCACTTGAACACAGAACTCACACATTAGACAAAAAGTAAGTCAAAGTAGATCTATATCTAAGTGTATACACATTTAGAAATGATAAACTCACACATTAGACAAAAAGTAAGTCAAAGTAGATCTATATCTAGTGTAGTACACATTTAGAAATGATAAAACTTCTAGAAGAAAATAAGAAAATCTGTGGTGTGGGCTGTGTTTCTCATTTCTTCCCCAGCTACCATTGCAGCACATCCTCATCAATCAGAGCACTCTGGACATGTCTCTTTTAAAAACATCTGAAATATTTTCACCAAATAGCCAACATTAAACAAAGGAGCAAATGAAAAACTGATGCCACAAAATGGAGCACCCACCAAACACAAGTTCCAGTGTTTTGCATTTCTATGAATGTTTTGCTCTTGTGTTTATGTTCTAGTAATAACTGAGCTATATTATATTCTCAATTCTCAGTTTAAATAGAAAAGGTGGCACATATACACCATGGAATACTCTGCAGCCATAAAAAAGGATAAGTTCATGTCCTTTCAGGGACATAGATGAAACTGGAAACCATCATTCTCAGCAAACTGACGCAAGAATAGAAAACCCAACACCACATGTTCTCACTCATAAGGGAGTGTTGAACAATGAAAACACATGGACATAGGGAGGAGAACATCACACACTGGGGCCTTGGGGTGGGCGTTAGGGGAGGAATAGCAGGGGGTGGGGATTGGAGAGGGACAGCATTGGGAGAAATAAAGGGGTAGCATTAGGAGAAATACCTAATGTAGATGATAGGACGATGGATACAGCAAACCACCACCATGGCACATGTATACCTATGTAACAAACCTGCACAATCTGCACATGTATCCCAGAACATAAAGTATAATAAAATACACACACATACACACACAAGAAGTATATGAACTTTGCTTCATGACGAGCAACTGAAAACTGACAAAGACACTAAGGAGCTATGTCTTTATTCTACAGTTTTCATACTTTAATCAGAATATGTTTAAGTGTTGACTACTTAACTCTATGTTTCTTTTTTGATATGTAGCATTTTCCCATTAAATCTATATAGCCGTATTTATTATTTCCATTCCAGACACTTTCATTTGCTTTATATGTAAATCTTTGTCTTACCTATTTTATGTGTTTGTTACATTAAAAATAGAAACTGTGCCCTAATTCACTTTTCTTTGTCTTCCATATCTATTTCTTTTGCACCATGTCATTAATTGTTTTGTCTTTTTCTCTGTTTTCATTGAGATTATGTTGAATGTTTTCTCTATTTCAGTAATTAAAACAGCTATGCCTATTTGGCAGTTGTCATTTCTATTAATTTTTATTTGTAAAATGTTTTTTGGACTTCTGTTAATTTCCTTAGCTCTAAAATTATCATTTTTATTGTGTTTATTACAATGCAGCTACACAAGATAGTATTTATTTCATTCTTGATATTATTCAATTATTTTTACGACATTAAACACTTGATAATTTCGTTTATTTTAGGTGCATATTCGTCCTGAATGGATTCTTCATCTGTATTTTCCTATCTCCCTTATCTTTTTCACTTGTCTTTTTGTTTTCTTCATTTTTATTTCTTACATATTTTTACTTTTTATTTTGCCATGTTCATCATGATATGTTTGCATAGATTTCATATTTTTCCTCTATCTCCCTACATTTTTATTAATGAAGAGAATAATTCTGTCAGACTTCTCTATTAACACATGTATATGGCCAAATAATTTTTATTGACTCTCCTGAAGACTTATCTAAAAAACATTTCTATCTTTCCTTCTAAACTACAATTTGGTAATCTCTTTTTCTGTATCTTCAAGGTATACAATATCAGAGAGAGAGATAACTCAGTTGGACACAGTTATAAATCTTGTTGGATGAACTTTTTATTTCTTTTAAAATTATATGTAAAAACAAAAATTAATACTTCTGCTATTGGAATAAGTCTATAAAATCCTAAAGGAATTACATTTCATTCACTAATTTAATATGGATTCCCGATGCTTATGCTTTCATTAGGGATACAAAGATAAATTTATTGATATCCCATGTTTAATTTATATTATCCTAGTAGGCATGTTTAAATACTTTAGGCAAGGTAGGTAGGGCATGAGGTAAAATTATATTTCTGTCTATGAAACTCCAAATTTAGAAACACTAATGAGCATCTTCGTGATATTAGCTCATCAAAAGTGCTTCTAGGGGATCAAAGAGAGACAAAAAATGTTATCTTGTCTCTCCTTGAAGGATATTTCTGGATTTTTTTTTTTTTTTTGCCAAAAGCTTTAATGGTTTATTGCACATATTTTTGTTCCTTTATTTTGTATATTTAATATTGGGGGTCATCATAAGTTATCTTTGCTGTCTTGTTTTTCTTGCTGTCAGGTATTAGAAATATAATATTCTATTAGTAGGTTTTAATCAGCATTTTCTGAGAGAAATTCTACCAGTGATTTTTGGTTTTTAATCCAGGGATAAGGAAATAATCCTCTTAGTTGTCAAACATAAGAAGAACAGATTGAAAAAGTAAGCTCACCTAAGATTTCTCTAAGACATCAAATATAGTTATAAGATTGAAGGAAAACATTTGTCATCTAATAATTTGTTGCTCATTAAAATGATCATATTCAGAAAAGTTCAGAAGCATCATTATATACATTAGGATTAGAAATATTTACCTGCCCCAAATCATGATCATATTTTATGTTTTCTCCCCTAAATCTGGTTTTACCTTTTACATTTATATTAAACCCTGTTTATTATCCTAGACACTTAAGATTTAAGTTTCTGTATGCCCTGTGAAAAGATAAAAATTTATTTTTGCATGTGGATACACCCTTAACCGATTTCCCAGTATTGTTTATTAAAAATACCATCTTTACCCCGCTGGACTATCATACAATCTTTGGCAAAAATCAGGTCTATTTCTGGACTCCCTACCGGGTTTCTCTGGTCTTTCTGGCTGTCTTTAAACTGTTACCATATATTCATGAATACCATGGCTTTATCATAAGTGTTGAAATATTGTTAAGTCTTCCAGATTTTATTTCAAGATTACTTTGTACTTTCATTCCATACATCCTGTTAGTATTAGAATGAGATTGTTAACTTCCAAAACCATTGTGAAATATTAGTTAGAATTACATCAAGTCTATTGGAAAACCTTTTATTTAAACTACATAGCTATAAGAATGAAAAAATGGTAACTACAAGCAATACATTGGGGAACCGCATAAATCCATCATGGAATAAAATCAGTCAGATACAAAAGAGTGTATTCTCTCCACTTCCATAAAGCTCAGTAACAGACAAAAGTTAATTTGCTGTTTTAGGTATCAGGAGCATGGTTACTTTAGGAAGGAGGTAAGGAGGTTAAATGGATGAGTTTATTTAATTTAGTTGCACACTTATATTTAGGAATTTTCTGTATGCATGATAACTTTTAAAAACTTTACATTGACTAGGCACGGTGGCTCATGCCTGTAATTCCAGCACTTTGGGAGGCTGAGGCGGGAGAATCACAAGGTCAAGAGTTCGAGACCAGCCTGGCCAACATGGTGAAATCCCGTAACTACTAAAAATACAAAAAATTAGCTGGGCATGGTGGCAGGGTCTTGTAATCCCAGTTACTCAGGAGGCGGAAGCAGGAGAATCACTGGAGTGAGCCAAGATTACACCACTATGCTCTAGCCCTGGTTACAGTGGGAAATGCCATCTCAAAACAACAACAACAAAACGCTTTCCATTGAAAATATTTGTTTCTAGAATGTGAAAGTTTTAAAAAACTGTATTTTCTTCTTCTTAATGAAAAATACCTCACAATTCGAGGAAATGCTCCAGGCAATCAAATTATATATGACACTAAAGAACTCAAGAGCAAAGAAACTGTGGCGTATATTTATTGGTGATAGTCATGATTTAATTTAAAGTAAATACAGTAATTATTGAAAAAGGTAAAATATAAACTGCAAATAACATAAATACTAGGTAATGTAAACACTAAGATTATATGTATGTAACAATTAAGTGCATCTATAGTAACATTTAATAAAAATCAGTCTTTAAAATAATTGGAATATTAAAATTTTAAGTGTGCACATTTCCTCATTTCTATTAAAAATAAAATATATTTTATTTATAAAATATTTTATTTATAATGTCCTTAATTTGAAAACATATATTGATAAATGGAAAAGGAGAATATAAAGGTAAAACAAATAAAACGTATATATTTTTAAATAACTAGTGTCTGGGTCATGGGATAAGAGGTGACATGCACAATCTCAGACAGCCTTGATGACAGACAATTGCTACTGATTATTTTCTCCAAATCCCCTGGGTAAAGGCAGTTCACAAACAATGGGGAAGCTCTGAGTCATGTCAAATAAAAAGAAGCAGGTGAGTAGGGTTTTCCGGGAAGCTGCCTTTAGGTCATATTATTATAATTAACAGTGAGTGGGGCTTTGAAGAACCCCAACCTTGTTCTGTCCCCTTCAGGTGGCTGCAAGGCTGCTGATTTCACTGTGATTGTGGAGGCTGATGGTTTTCAATGCTACCACTAAGCTGGGGAGTCTATTATGGAAACAAGGCAAGTTGAACTGCCACCAAAGCTCTCTCTCTTAGTAAGGCTCAGTCATCTTTTCTTAGCCTTTGGTTAATATTTTGCAATACTTTGGTTAGCTTTAAGAATTCTGAAAACATTGGTCTTGGCAATATTTGCCAGTGTTTTTCTTTTATATAGAGAAATATTTTGGCAGGCAGTACCTCTCTAGTCCTGTGGACAACAGAAATAGTATTTATCTTAAAGCTTATTTGTTTGTGATGATTTAATGAAAGATATTTGAAGGTGTAAATTTTTTAAAATAATCATAATTTTAAATATTGATAAACATTGTATGAAACAGGAAATGCTATTGTTACCACATTGCAAGATTTCTTTATGTGTACAAGTTAAGATGAATAACCTTAAGTTTTCTTTTAGTAGAGTTTTAAAATAGATTTAACAATGAAAATCATTAAAAAACATGACATGTATTCTGAGGTGCTGAAAATTATTTAAGGCTGCGGGACAAATATGACTAATACAATGGGAAGGAATAAAATATTCAGGAATAAAATATGAAGATGCTTCTCTGTTCCTGGCAATCATCTTGTTCCGGAGCCTCTTGGACATCCCAGAGCTATAGAGAAAATGATTTTTGCATGTTTCAAACACACTTGAGTAATGTCGATTCCAAACCTAGAAATGAGTTTAAACTCCCAGGAGTTTGAGTTCCATTTACAGTTGGCAAAAATGTAGATTTTTTTTTTTAAAGAAAGGTACTGTAAGAAAAGCAAATTCATACTACCTGAGCTGTTGAAAAATGTGATAACTGCTCTTTTGAAAGATCTTGAGCCTACATAAACCACCTGCTATGCAGCTCAGCATCACCATGAGAAACAGGGATAAAAGAACACAGAGGGTCAGAGGAAAGCTGAAAGCTTAAAACTCTGCAAACTGGAATCTGGATAAGAGGAAAAGAAGACAATATCCAAGATAACACATTTTTCTTCTATAGGGGATAATCCCAGTTCCAAATTACCTCATAATTTATTAAAAAGTTCAAAATCATCCTATCTGCCCTAGGTTTATTAGCAAATTTAAGTAAGAGAGACAATTTCCAAGCCAAATAACAGACATACAAAAATGTATTTTAAAACCTTGAAAGTGAAAAAATCAATTTATTCTTCTCGTTTCAGGAATGACCACTTTCTGGAGCAAGTCCAAGAGGTAATATTAAACATACGAGAATGATCATATCATAATAGCATGGAAGTTATAAGACTGTCTTCGGATGGATGAACATTTCTTCATATTAACCAGATAAAATTACTGACTCACACTATCCTAAGCTGTATCAATTAAAGCAATGAAAGAAATATGTTATAATCCCTCTGTAATTACCCTTAGACAAGACATATATTTATACTAACTCCAGATCATAAATTCCTTAACAAAAGCTTTGCTTAAGAATTTAAGAATTGGCTGGGCAGGGAGGCTCATGCTTATAATCCCAGCACTTTGGGAGACCAAGGTGGAAGGATCAGAAGGTCAGGAGATGGAGACCATCCTGGCCAACATGTTGAAATCTCGTCTCTACTATAAATACAAAAATTAACTGGGCATGGTGGTGCATGCCTATAATCCCAGCTACTTGGGAGGCTGAGGCAGGACAATCACTTGAATCAGGGAGTCGGAGTTTGCAGTGAGCTGAGATTGTACCACTGCACCCCAGCCTGCTGATGGAGTGAGACTCCGTCTTAAAAAATAATAATAAATAAAAAAGAATGTAAGAATGTAAGAACTGTAACCATAAGAATTCCTGTAATACTTTGAGATGATTCCAAATAAATTTAAATTTTAAGAAAGTTAAAAGTAATTGATGAATTTCTTCCAACTGGAAAAAACAAACCAAAACTCACAAGTATAAAACTAGGTACAAACTGCTAATTCTTAAAGCTTCTGCTCCGATATTGCTAAGTTAGTATTTTACATACATTTCTAAAGTTTTCTTTTCTTTCTTTTTTAAAATTTTTCTTCTGTTCTCTTCAAACTGGTAGCCTCGTCTTTAGTCCCTAGCCACAGTTGATGCTGCCAATAGTGGTGTTGTGGCTAGACTTCTGCTATATTTCCCAAAGCCTCTCTGAGAAATTTAGGTTTTGCATAGAAACAGGGTAGCTTAGAAAATTTGTTTGCCTGTTTTCCATCAGAATAGAGTGTTCCAGGATCTGAGCAAGAAAAGAAAATGGGCGATAGGCTTGTCTCTAGAGATTCAGAAACTCATGTTCAACATTTTGAAAAGTGTCCAAAAGGAGAAAATGACACCACTGAGGAATGACTATCCAGAAAAATTAGACTGAAAGCACAGAGCATCATATGAGGGGAAAAAAGGTGTTTCCTTAAGCTTACTGTAAAGACAATCAGTAAAATCTGAACAAAGCATCATTTCCACACCAAGACTCGTGTATTAATGTTCACAGTAGCTTTATTATAATAATTCTAAACTTTAAACAATCCAAATGTCTACCACTAAATGAATGAATAAATAAAGTGGTATATTTGATACAGTAGTTAGCTAGTCAGGCATGAACAGGGCAGGAGAGGGCCCCACCACACCACACCAGGAATGTCAGGTGACCATAAAGTGATGGTCAGGCAGTTGCTACACTGTCTCGCTAAAATAATAATTGGTTGCAGCTGGAGTCAGGGAAAGGCAGTTTCCCAAGAGATTAGAAACACCTGAAGCTGGTGATCAGCAGCTTCCTGATAAGGTCTTGGTAGTTGGGTGAGTGGGCTCCAGCATATGTATTAAGAGGCAAAATGGCAGAGTTTAACTGGTATATGACTTTCAGGGACATTCTGCTGGTAAAGGGAAGAGCACCTCAGGTGAGCATACGTACAGCTCCAATAAACACACTGCATGCTCATCACCCAAGTGCTAGCAGGCCACTGTGCATGTGAGCAGCTGACCCCAGGGAAGAATCAGAGGAGAAGGGATGCAAGACCCCAGAAGTATGCCAACCTATAAAACCCCAGGTCAAAAGGTCAAGCCACGCACTTGTCTTTCAACTTGCCCATTTGGCCCTCTTCCAAGTAAGTGTACCCTTACTTCTTACTTTCCATTCTTGCCCTAAAACTCTTTTTTTTTTTTTTTTTTTTTTTGTGATGGGGTTTTGTTCTGTTGCACAGGCTGCAGCATGGTGGTGCGATCTAGGCTCACTGCAACTTCCGCTTCCTGGGCTCAAGTGATTCTCCTGCCTCAGCCTTCTAAGTAGCTGAGATTTCAGGTATGAGCAACCATGCCCAGCTAATTTTTTTTTTCTTTTGGTGTTTTCAGTAAGACAGGGTTTCACCATGTTGGCCAGGCTGGTCTCAAACTCCTTACCTTAAAAGATCCACTGGCCCCAGCCTTCCAAAGTGCTGGGGTTACAGGCATCAGTCACTGTGCCCGGCTAAAGCTTTTAACTAAGCCTGGTTCCTGCTCCAAAATTTGCCGTGGTCGGTTTCTTTTTCTGCATACGCTCCTCAGTGGAATTATTTCTTTTGAGGAAGCAAGAATTGAGGTTGCTTCAGACTCCTATAGATTTGCCAGCACCAACATATTCATACAGTGAAATACTACTTAGCAATAAAAAAATTTAACTATTGATACACAGCATAGAAGAATCTCTTAATAATAATAAACGTATTCATCAAATGTGAACATTGCTGTCATTGTTCTTGTAGTCCTGTTTCTTGTAATGAACAGGTGTCTTTCTTCTGCTACAAATTTAACATTATTCACTTAATGTTTACTTGATGTGAAATGATCACTTGAACAATAAATGCCGTTATGGTATTTTCAGTTTAGCTAAGATATGTGATCTAGAATCAGTTGGCTTACTGTGATCATGAACACAGGTGCAAACACAAGGGCTAGATTAATGTATCAGGATTACCTTAATGGTATTTGGTGGTCATTTCCATGATTCAGAATATGCTTAAACAGTTTTATATTATACTCAAAACAAAAGAATAAAATCAAAAAAATTTCTCAGAACTATTAGAAGAACAATAGTACATCATTAGAATGCAATCTTAGGATCACTGTTAAATCAGGACAAATATGTATATAATCGGAAATGTATGCATTTGTATCTAAACTACACAAAAAAGGAACTGCATAAATTTGAGCAAGATATTTAAATCTTGGATAACTGTTGTCTTTATCTGTTAATGAATATGGTATTATCTTGATCATAGGATTTTGCATGAATTTAGCTAAATAACCTAGATCCACACTTCAATGTATGATGCACACTAAATGTTCGATAACCCATATGCTCCTTTATTTTCTATTAAATAAAATTTAGGAAGGCAAACTTATTAGGGAAAAGTTAGGAAGGCAAAATTATTAGTAAAAAATAGGTGGATATATGTTTTCAAGTTAGTGAGAAGTTTCTCGTCTAGTATTATTTACAACCATTTCTAGGTTCAAACTTATAAACATGCATATTATCCCTAAGAACTATAGTTTTGTTTATAATTATGTATTTATTTAAAGTATTATACTTTGCAGGATGTATGCTATGTTTTATATAATATTATGGCTTTTTTTTTCATGGTTCCTTATTTTTCCATTTTATGCCTAAGAAATGATTGACAATTAAGTTAAAATTCAAAATAAGAAGTTAATTTTTGTGGGATGAAATTTAGTTCTCATATTATAACCATTAGTGATATTCTTTGACAGTTATCAGATATATATTTTTTTCCTTATTTTATTTTACACCACATATGTTTCTTATCCAAAAAGTATGGATATTTTAAATATATAGATTTTTTGTTGCAATTCTCATGAATAAAACTGAATGAAGGGCTTTATAAAACACAGAAAAAGTGTTCCTCTTTTTTATGTATGTGGAAACTGTTGGAAATAAGACAGTGTATGTCACAGAGAAAAGAAGCTAGTTTCCAGAAAAGTGACTTATTTCTCTCTTTGTTCTGTGGAGTTTTGTCTTCGAAAGCAGAATTAGACTTTAAAATGAATATGGAACACCAGAGGGAAAAACAGTTAAGGTGAAGTTAGCTTCTCATATTTTGGTTGGACTCAAGGAGGTAGTAGTGAATGAATGTCGATATAAGCAGGTTTGTAGTGGCATCGTTGTTTTTAGAAGTCAAATGTTTGTTTTATTACAATATTTATTTAGGAGGCAATGAGAGTATCCATTTGAAAACTGCCTTAATGAGAAAATTTTATATTTAATGACTGTATTGTAATGAATGTGTTGAAATAAAACAGAATTCTTGTGACAAATATATTCAGGGTGTTAAGAAAAAACAAGGTTCCGTTATTTAGGAACTAAATAAGAAGGAATAGAGTCCCTAAGCAGAGTCTTCATAAAGTTCTTCATGAAGTCCTTTGGGCAGTGACATATTAGTAACTTGGTTGTAGGAATGCTTAAAGCAATCCCTAACGCTGTAATAATGACCGTGGGTTTTCTTTCCAGAGATGATATGGACATCACTCTTCGCTTTAGGACACAATTTATATTTTCCTTGCAGTAGTATTTAGTTACCAGATTTGAAATAAAATAAAGAGTCAATTAGTACAGTTAGTCCCGGATTTTCTCAATAACTATACGTACTTGGAAAATTTATTCAGGCTCTCCAGGCTTCTTTTATTCTCTTTACCTGTGTAAAATGGAATAATTTCTAAAACGATTTGTAGGTCTAAGAGTCTCAGTTATAAAATGTTCATGATGTTATGTCACAAGTGCAACACCAGTTCAGGTCCTCCAAGAAGCATATACCAAGATGGAATTAAGTTGCAAGAAATATATTGGGGTATTGCCCTAGGAAATTAAACAGGGAAGGAAGTGGAGCAAGCTACATTAGCTGTCAGACCATGATGGTGGTCGGACTTCTATGCAGGAAAGTGGGATTGCAGGTTGCAGGGTAGTTCTAGTAAAATTTTAGCAAAGCCATGAGAGTCCTTGAGCCAAAGTTCCATGTTCGAGGAATCTTCCGTCTCACAGGAAAGTCTTTGCCTTACTTAACTGATGTGCTCAATCACTGCTTAGAGAACAGTTGATACAAAGCATGACCTTGATGTGAAGGCGGTGATGAATTTGAGTACAGTAGCTAGGCCATTAATTATACGTTTGTATTAGAAAATATGTGAGGAACACTATCAATAGAATGAAATGTCTGGGTGATGACAAGGGGTTGTGGATAAAACCAAGGTTTTCTCATGCAGATGAAGCCTTCAAGTAACAGGCTTCAGGGAGAATAAATTGTAGATGTTAATCAGACTTAATATCTTTGTTGATGTTAATGCTGCTCAACTTTTCCTGAATTCCCAAAGGGAAGAGGGTATAATAAAGCATGTTCAATTTCTTTCTTTTTTTTAAATTTTATTTTAGGTTTAGGGGTACATGTGAAGGTTTGTTATATAGATAAACGTGTGACGCCAAAGCTTATTGTAAATATTATTTCGTCACCCAGGTAGTAAGCCCAATACCCAATAGTTATATTTTTTCAAGTTAACTTTGGAATGCCGTTGGCGAAGAGAAGGTGTCCATTCAGATGGCTGGTGGGGGTGGGGGTGACTAGAATTTTTCTTTAGGTTTGCGTAGTTATTGACTTACACTTATTTTAAATTAGAGTCTTTAGTCAATGAGTGAGAGGTTGTTAGTGCAGACAATTTTGGCTTAAAAGGCTTCTCTTTACACTAATGCTTATTTAAGTTGTTATGAAAGACAGACAAGGTTTAACCTGGTAAAAACTGTAAGGTCATATGCTAATTGCATCTATAGAATTCTAAACTCTTGGTTCACACAATAAACATTGAGTGGAGAGATAAGGAAGTTTATAATACATGTTTTCAGATGACTAATTTCTCTTTAGATGTTTTATGTTATATTTAAAATATAATGTCTTTGACAGACGAAAGTTTTACCTTAATTTTGCTATTTGGTTTCATTGCCTGGTTGGGAAGGAATACTTAGACACTGCTCTTTTAAACTGTCATGGTTTACTATTAGCAAGTGCGTGATGTTTCATTGCTCAAAATAATTTGTTTGAATGATTTGAATAAAAATAACTTTGATTATAAGGATTAATTTTTTATTAAACAAAATCATAAGTGGAACAAGGCAATGCATTTTATATTAATTTTGACAGATTTTCTAAATGCCATTTCATTACATTTCACTGTAATTAAATGCAAGTATTTCATTTAATACAGCAACTGCTTCCCAAATCTTACAAGACATTTTGTATTATTTTACTCATTAAGTAGCTATTAAAATATGTGATTAGACATTGACCAGACACCAACTGAAACTGGTATCTTTATTAGAATAGACCTTCTTTTAAACAGCTAGTTCTGAGGTCATTAATATGAAGGTTCTTAATCATATTCTTCTAAAAAGCTATTGTCCTTTGGGATACTCTAACAGTAAGTCTTCTAACATATAATTAATTTTACTTTGAATATATTAGGCTTTTGCAACTTTGCTAAAAGGTTTGTCTAATATGCATTGTATAGTGGGCATATGTAACATGAATGATGTAGCTTTTCTATTTTTTTGGACAGGGTTGCTTTCATTGCCAACTATACAAAAATATTTCACAGATTTAAAACATTTATATATTAGGCTACAACTTCAAATTATCTTTTCTGTGATGTGTGACAATATTTCCGTTAACATTGAATTATTAGAGTAATTTGTTAGTTTTTTAAAGATATTTTTGTAAATACTATAATTAAAAAGTTTGTCATAAATATTTTTCTAAAGACTTTTTTATAGTCTGTTTTTCTCATTTTTCACATAATCTTCCACACACCCAAACAGATCACCATTTCTTTAACAAAGCTGCTTTCACTAGGCTGATTTTAGACATATATATATGTATGTGTGTATGTGTGTGTGTGTCTACATATATATGTTTATGTGTGTGTGTATATATATATAAAACCAATGTCATTTTTAGTGTGCTTCTAAATTTATAGTGAAATAGTAAGCTCTAAGGTTAACTACATTCTCTTTCTGTTTTTATTAAATAAAATAAACTTAGAGAAATGCTGGAAGAATTAACGCACAGACACGCCTATATCCTTCACTTAAATTTCTTCACTGTTAATTTTATACTTTGATGCCATTGCACTCTCTTTATTTATTTGATTTCATTTTAATTAATTAATGGATCAAGTTGTCTTTTTGTTTTGATGCTGAACAATATGCATCAATATCAGGCTGTGTTGAATCGGTGCAAGTTGGAATTTCTTGTTGACTGCTTTGGGGCATTGCCCTGAGTCACCCTAAGCAGAGACACCAGGCACGACGGCTGAATTCACTGCATATATGCAGGTGCACACTTCTGTGTCTCCTGCCACGACCTATCTGCCACACTCCAAATCCACGTTTTCATCCCGCTCAGTTCAGCATGTCCAAGATGTTCTTCTTATGACATTCCACAAGCTGGTCCTGCCCAGTGTTATCTCTGTCTGTTATGTTATCTGTGTCTTCCCCATCACTTAAGTTTTCTCCCTGTTATTTCCATATGCAATGTATCTCAAGTGTTGTTGGTTTCAGTTTATAAAAAATTTGATGGCTTTCAATTTTTCTGGAAGGCACACAAAAGAGAGAAAACAGGGAATTAGTGACGTTAGCTGCCCTCTATTCCCTACTTTCCCTTGACCAAATATTTCTCCATGTGGATTAAATCCCCTGAAATTCAAAAATTCATCATGGGTCACTTTTTGAAGCAGTGTGGGAAGCCAGACCTCCTGGACAACTTTTATTCCAAGTTGGGAAGTGACAGAGACTGAACGTGTCACCTGTTGGCCTGTGTGACTGCCCATCTAGGAAGCTCTAGCACTCTGGAGCAAATGACTGATACCTATTATTTTCTACATGGTCGTTGTGACGCCCTTTTCAAAACGCAGGTTTGATTATGACAAAAACTTCCTTGGCATTATGATTGTGCTTGACTAAGGATCAAAATACTACTGTGGCTGGTGTTGACTTACTGGTTCTAGGGACTGTGCAGTGTTTTCTCACACCGTAGTCAAACCTACCCTCTTTATGCTCACTGGCCCCTTGTTAGCAGCTGTGTGCCCTATACTGTGTTTTCCTGAAACATAACGTACTACTTGCTTCATTGCCTCCTGCTTTTTTTCCAACACTCAGCACTGTCATCATCACTTTCTCAGATAAATTTCTTCCCAGTCTTTCTGATCTTCAGTACATCAGCCTCATTGTTTGATATTTACATGAAGGCCTTCTAGCACAGCATAATTTTCTGTGATATTATTCTCAGCGTTTCCATCTTAGAATTATTTGCAAAATTTTTTAATTGGTTGTTTTCTCCAATTGTTTAATTGGTTGTTTTATAAGGATGAAATTATAAACTTCGTCATTATATGAATTATAAGTTTTATACTTAAAGAGGCCAAATCCATTTGTTTAACAGTTATGTAATTCAACATGGTTTCACCATTGCCCAGAACAGCACTAGAATCCAATATATGTTTTGAATTAAAAACTAACCAAAATTATCACTTTAGTGGTTAAAAACTGAGATGCTATATTGAGACCGCCTGAGAACAAACCTCTGAACAAATATATTTCTCATCACTATTTATTTAAATCACTAAATAAATTAACAAAATATGTTCTACGTGTTTTTTTCAAATTTTGCATATACATGAATGACAATAATAACAGAATATAAATGTGCCAGCTGTTAAGGTACCAAAGTAATTCCAGTAACTCCAGCTATTGCTTTAGAGCAGGACAAGTAATATCTTATTTTTATTTCCTTGACCTTATAGCAAGTGTTTCCAGCTAAGTTATTTTTTTTTTTAGCTAAGAATTTTAATTGAAGCTGGTAGTTAGTCAAACAACCTAAACAAAATACAAGTGTTCCTTTCTTTTATCTTTAGAAAAAGAAAATATCAGAAAAAGATGTAATATTTAATGAAACTATTATAAAGAATGGGTTGCTGCCATTGATTTTTCCTAGCAAAATACCGATATACAAGTAGGTATAATTTAAAGCAATTTTTCAGTATTCCCCATAAGAACTTTTTCTCCGTCTAAATAGAAATTGGTTTTCAACAATAATCTTTGAACAAATCATATTTAGAAACATATTCAAAAGAATAAAATTGATAATATTTTGGACTTAATATAGTTCATCTGGCTTTGGAGTATGGCTTTATGTGCCTTTTTGTATTTATAGCTGTATTTTCTCAACCAAAATTGGCATTTAACTCACTTGAAATAACAATGGCTTGAAAAATAAACCTTTTAAAAGAGTGTGTTTCCATCAGACAACTCTAAACATTTGGAAAAATTCATGACTACCTTCTGAAATAAATGCAATAAAGAAAAAACGTGTAAGCCATATTTTATATGGTTAAACATAATGTGTTTGAAATTTATATGAAGGCTTAGCTTGACTCAGAATCATGTACTGACTGGCTAGGATAGCTATTTCTTAACATCTTCCATTCATTCTTTTACAAGTCGAAACTTAAACCATAAATATATGACCATTTAAAAGATTCTGTATCATAGGAACTCTTTTATATAACTTAATGCTTCTTAAAAGAAATAAAATTTAGTCATTTTGCAGAAATTCATTAATTCGTAGAGTAAGACAAGTAACAGTATGGATAGTACTTCCATTGCAAATAAACATGAGAACTTTTAATATTTTTGCAGTTTAAAATCAGCGTTACAGAAGATATTCTTTCTTGTCCTTATCTTATACATTTTATTTTAATCAGAAGCACAGAGGTATACTGCATTTGCTCTCCTGTTATTTTTTAAACATATTGTTTTTGAAAATGACAGAAAATCAGAATTAAAATAAGATTTTTTTTTCTGCATATGAATACAAAGCACATAAGGTATAAATGCACAAATATAGTACTATTGGAAAAGAACACATGGAGCCATTCTGCTAACATGATTATTCATACCATGGGATTCACAGTCATCATTACTCTTAGTAGGACCCAAATGTTAGCGATGATATTGAATATCACCTTGAGCTGTTCTTTGAGGATGTTTTAAAAAGAAAACAAGATGATTTGGGGATGGTTAATGGGAACAAAAAAAGTTAAATAAAATAAATAAGACCTATATTTAATAGCACAATAGAGTAACTATAGTCCATAATAATTTAATTGTACCTGTTAAAATAACTAAGAGAATGTAATTGAATTGTTTGTAACACAAAGGATAAAGGCTTGAGGGGATGAATACCCCATTCCCCAGGATGGGATTATTACACATTCCATGCCTGTATCAGAATATTTCATGTACTTCATAAATATAGACACCTATTATGTGCCCATAAAAATTGAAGTTTTAAAATGGTTAAAAAGTGCCTTTTGAAGCATATGATAAAACACAGAATTGTTCTTATCAGATTCCACATGAATCCTTATTTCCTTGCCTTTACCAGCAGTCACATTTTATTAAATACGTATTCTAATTTTGTGCAATTTTTGATCTGGACTTTTTGTGAGTATTAGATTTCAACTCCTTAAAGGTTGATGCTTATTAAGCAATAATATTTGTTTACTTGAAGTTGAGGGTTTGCTGGATGGCAGATGGATTCTACCACGCACTGCCTCTTGTTAATCTGGAAAAGAAGGAGGCTCCCTTTGGCTCTGCACACATCCCTATAATCTTACTATTCTTTGCCATGTCGATTTTTTCTTTCTCGAATTTTATTTTATTTATTTATTTATTCTCTCCATGCTCCCCAACCTGTGACATTAGAGGAAAAAAAAATACATCAAAGTCTAAGCAGAAAAAGGTAACCCACTGGAAAATGCCCAGACACCATAGCTGCACGATGGCATTTTCCACTGGCCAAGATGTAGTTTTTCATGAACATCTTCCTGTGGATTACATAAGCACATTGCATAATTAATTGATTATACCTATCTTTTAAATTTCCATTTGTGGAAATTATTTTTTTCAAGTCTTTGGGACAGCAATTCTCAAATACTCGAATTTTCTTGTTTTATTTCATACATCTTTCAGTTGCTATAATATAGCAATGCAATTAGTTGATGTGATGAGTTGAGGTTCTTTTCAATTCATAGGCCCTGCTATCCAGTATGTATTCATTTACATGGAGAGAAAGAAAACAGAATAATCCTAAAGCAAAATAATTAATAAACATAAATAAGTATAAGCTAAGATCTTTTTAAGAGAGAGTGGATAATAAGGGAAATCCAAACAGGGAATTGAAAATAAAATAAAATAAGATTGAAATGTCATTTATATTTGGGCACTATTTGTTTTTCTAGCATAGAGTAGTTAACTGAGAGCTAATCAGCAGGATTTAGAAAATATAGCTACCTCAAATTAATTTTGGTGTCATTCTTAAAGATTAGAGAGAATCAATGCCTGAAGAAAATGAGTAGTTACCCTTCTTTCAGTGCTGTTGCATAACTCTGAGTTTTGCTTTTTCTACGTTCCTTTCATCAATTTCTTGTACTTTTTCTCCTTCTTTTTGCTGAAGAAAGTGTACCCAGAAATCAAGAATCGGTTAATGTTCATGGCCCCCCAAGTATGCAGATTCAGTTATCAGTGGGAGGCAGGTATACTTTTAAAATAAGGGTACAGGTATAAAAATCCTTGATGAGAGCACGACTCCCAGTGTAAAGTGTGTGTGTGTGACAGAAATATGAAATTCATGTCATTGTTTCCTGCACAGTGTTTTGCTCAGACTTAGACTTAAGTTTGGAAGCTATCTGGAGTGCCACAGGAATTACTATAAAAGTCTTTGAATACTAGTCCCCCTAGACCATCTCCAGAAACGTGTAAGTCACTAAAAATGTTTTTAAAGATAGTCTATATTTTATATGATATGTTTCATATATTTATATATAATCTATATAAAATATATAATTATATAATCTATTTAGATTATATGTATAATATAGTTTATAAATATATAATGTATTTAGATATATAGATTATACATAAATTATAAATTATATGTAATTATATATTATCTATATGTATTATATATTATGTACACATGTGTGTACTTTTAGAGAGAGAAGTAAAAAAGAGAGAGAGAGCATTTGTTCTTGTATTTACTGAAACCAGTCTCCTTTGTTGACAATAGCCATTTTGGCTATTAGGGTGGCAGAAACTGATTTGATATTTATTTTCTATGATAAAATGTTACCCATTTCACTATTCTGTAATATTATATTATTTATTACAAATGTTCAGTAATATTCTTACGTTGTCCTCAGAGCTTGCTTTCTTCTTTCACAACCTTATAAACTTTATAGCATTTGGCTCAGATGCTTAGACTTCTAGTTTGGTGATAACCTAAACGATGTGTGGTTAACACAGATTGCATACCAATCTCTAGAGCTAACCTTGCCATTGCAAGTTTGCACTGTGATAACATTTGTTGTAGAAAACAAAAATCTGGAAGCTGAGCAAGTTATAAATATCTAAGACAATTAGATTGTTCATCTACAAATTTAAGATAATAATTTGCCCCTCATCAGATTGTTACAATTGTATGAGGATAGGATATGCACTTAGAATACTGTCTACCACAGAAAAAATGCTGAATAAATAATATTGAATAAAAAAGAAACCCTGCATAAGAACCAACTTGATTAATTTCTAAGGCAACAGGCCAACTATGCTGTTTGGGTAACAGAAGAGAATGATGGAAAGTATGGTTAACACAGAGACTCAGGCTGGGAATGGTGGTTCACTCCCATAATCCCAGCAATTTGGGGGACTAAGGCAGGAGGATCTGTTGAGTATAGTGGTTTGGTACCAGCCTGGACAACAAAGCAGAACCCCATCTCTACAAAGAAAAAAAAAATAGCCGAGTGTGGTGGTTTGTACCTGTGGTCCCAGCTATGTGGGAGGCTGAGTGAGACCCTATCTCAAAGCAAACAAACAAAAAAGGCCACGGAGATTCTTCCAATCTTCAGATGCCAGTAGACATTGGCAGGGGCAAATAAACATGTAATTCATGAACCTTTGACTTAGTTGTATGTATATATAAATATGTAAATATGTATCATGTCCTTCTATGAAAAGCCCAGAAAATATATCCATTCCCCACTCCAGATTTACATAACTCTATCTCCAAGGATTCAAGTTTAGCTTAAATGTTACCTTTCCACTTTGTGTTCCTTCAGTTACGTTTGTAAAATTGCAACCTCCACCACACAACCTTACCAGTTTTGCTGTTCTATTTTGCAACACAGACATATGATTATCACCACCCAGGGTACACTATAGGCCGTGAATTTCCTTTTTTATTATTGTTTATTTCATTTCACCCATAACAAGATAAAGGCTGGGATTTTTGTTCATTTTGCTTTCTGCTGTTCCCCCAACACCTGAATCAGTGACTGACTCCTAGCAGGCGATAGATAAATGGCTGCTGGATAAATATATTCCTTCAGCAGCACTCAGGCAAATGAGTTTGACAGCCAGTTAACACAAAAAGAATCTAGTTAGGATGGGAAGACAGATGGTGAGTTTTATTGATGACACTGACCTGTGAGTCACATAATGAATTGTGACGCCACTGAGAGGGCATGATATCTGCTGTGGCTTGTCCTGAATAACAGTGTTACAGAATTTTTTGGCTGAAATTGCTCTTGAAATTGCCTTCAGAAGAAACAGAGTCAATACCTTCCTTATGAGCACAACGCTGTCCACTTTTCCGCATGTCTTACGTTTTTCTTCTTGTTTAAGAATCACGAGAAATTTTTAAGCATTAGAAATGTACAAGTGTTAGAGAATGCTTGCAGTGCATGCGTCCACAACACTTCCCTCTCCCCCACATGATTCTGGTGTCTGCAATGCTATGATTACTAATGGTGCACTAATTTAAGACTGATTCATATTTTTTCTAGATGATTGCCATAAATATTTTAACTTTTATTATCTATCAGAAGACACTTTTTAAAATATTCCATATGTAAATATGTTTTTCACAGTTTAATGTATTAGTATGGTTATATCAATATATTTTGTAATTATTAAGTATGCTTACAGAATAACTGCTTGACTTTGCTGTTTTATAATTTTCATATTGTTCTCTATGGTTTATTATATATAGAGCGACTAGATAACTGGCCATTTTTTTATTATAAAATTCTACTAGAAACTGTTATGTCTTTCAAAATATTGAACATAACTATTATGTTTTGGCTGTGTCCCCACCCACATCTCATCTTGAATTCTTGTACCCATAATTCCCACATATTGTTGGAGGGACTCAGTGGGGTGTAATTGAATCATGCGGGAGGGCCTTTCCTGTGCTAGTCTCCTGATAATGATGGTTTTATAAAGGGAACTCCCTACACAAACTCTCTTGCATCCTGCCATGTATGACCTCCCTTTGCTTCTTGTTTGCCTTCCACCATGATTGCGAGGCCTCCCCAGCCATGCTAACCTGTCAGTCTGTTAACCTTCTTTGCATTATAAATTACCCAGTCTCAGGTATGATTTCATTTGCAGCACGAGAACAGACTAAAACAGCAATATATCCAATAAAGACTTTTAAAAAATAAAGATAGATAAACCCAATATTATTTGGAAGTAGATGCAAGTAGATATGTATATAATATTTAATTAAAGAATGTTTAATGCGTACAATAGAAAAGACAGAATAACGTAAGAGCAACAGTGTTACCTCTGTGCAATAAAGTACGGCCACATGCCAAAACAAAGCATACAGCATGAAGAAAAATTAAAAATGTGAACAAGGTCTTCAGAGTCTTTAAAAATAAGTCAGATAAAAATATAGGTCCAGCTATAATTTAAAAATCATTCAAAAATAAGCAAAAGTAGATTTCAATTGAAAAGCTGTCAAAATGACACGAAAAAGGAGGGCAAATTCAGCTAATTGTATTAAAATTATTCAAAAAACGGTATTGACAAATGCAAGTATAAATAAAATTATTTTTCTTCTAATATTGAAAAATAAATAAAATATCATTAGAATATTGAGAAACAGGCAGTGTTATTTGCCACTGGTAATAGTGAAAACTTATATACAAATTCTAGACGTTTTTTCCTTATCATTTACTCTGATACAGGTTTTCTAGAAATGTTTTTTCAATTAATAATCTGACTTGTCCTAAGATTGGGCTAAAATGAAGTTAATTACAGTATATTGCCATAAATGCTTACTACTAAACAATCATCATTCTAAGAATTTTATCTAATTAGTAATTAATTTAGAGCACCTCTGCCCGGGAATTTCCTAGTCTGTGGGCAATAAAAACGCGGCGTCCACTCACCCTCTGCGCTTTCACTGGGAGCTGCAATCCTGAGCTGTTCCTAAACGGCCATCTTGGATCCTCTCCTTAATCCTCATTACAAATTTAAAGGCTAGATTTTGTTATTATGATGATTTTATTTTAAAAAGTTAAGGCAGAGAAAGGTTAAATTATTTTTCCAAATCCTACAGATAATAAGCAGAAGGATGTTGAGTCAAGTCTCAGAAGCCTAATCCACAGATTGTTCTCATAATGGCTAGCTGCCTTGTAGGTCAAGGATTGGGAAAGAGTAAAGTTTGATAATGGGATAGTATTTAACAGGAATCAGTTTGTTCATAGGAGTTGTATGCAACTCTCAAAGTTATTTTACATAAAAATATATGTAACTAAGTAAATCTTAATAAACATTTATTTCTCCATTTTATAATTATGGCAAAATACAAAGAACACAAAGTTTACCTAAATTAATATTTTTCAAAACTTTATTACTTTTGCTAACTTCATTATATTTAACTAAATTAAACTAAAATTATATTTGTGTTACAAAACGAATTCTTAATTTCTTTTAGTTATTGCACCTTTAATTTTGCCTTACTCTAATGTACTAATACCATAACTGGGAAAAATTTTTATCATAAAAGGAAGAAAAAATTAATTGCATGTTTTCCTTGATTGTGCATTTATATTTTTTTCTGTTTTTTTAAATGTTCCTCAAGTCACAGGTTTACTTTGGAATTATAACTGACAGCCCCTATATAGACTGGTAAATGTAATAATGATTATTACAAATAAAAGCTATCAAAGGTCTGAAATATATTGGTTTTGATTGTAATATGATATCAATTAATTTCTTTTAAAATTTCAAGAACTGAAACAACTAATCATTTCTATTCGTTTTACAGAAAATCTCGTTATAAATAAAGTAATTATTGCAGAAAGGCTCTTTCTTATTAAACACACTATGAGAAGAAAGAAGGAATTTACAAAAATAATTGAAAAGGTAATTGAAGTATTTAGAGAGCTTTTATTCAGACTGAATAACACAATGCTTTTTATCTAGGAAAGTCATGATATGCAAATAAATTGAAGTTTTAAACAATATGAAAATGCAAAAAATTACAAATTTCCATGTTGAAAATTTTAAGCGATTTTTTGTTCAGATTAGCCTTTAATTCTGACCAGAACAGAGAGGTGGATGGCCACTGGCCATCTAGAAATAGCGGAGCCACTACTTCAGGTTAAAAGTGTGTTACTGACAAACCAGATGGGAGAGCAATGAAAATGGTGCAAATCACTACCACTACTAGAAACATCACTATATGCATGATTTTAGCACTAAGAAAAAGTTTTATCAATTAAGTTAAAATTGGAACTATACACACTAATATATCATTTTGTCTGACTTGGTTTTGTATATTTTTATGAATATTAAGAAAAATTATTTAAATGTAAATAAACGGGAATCACAATATAATAAAGGTTTCTTTCATTACTCTTTGGCAAAATTTTATTTTAGTTGTAGATAGCCGGAATTTAAATATACAGAGAAGTATATTAAACAATGTCACTTTTATATATTTATATCTATTTCCAAACCTCTCAGAAGAAAGAATTGAATTTTGGTTCTATCTTAGGCATTATTTGAACTTAGATCTGCAGTAGTCATGGGCTAGAGCTAACTTACTCTATCACCATTTACTGTTGTTCTCTCACTTTGTATATTTAGCATTCTATTTGATTTTCTTGGAGCTTATGGTTGTTTCCTGAAGAAAGATTCTCACAATTCCCAGTTCTGTCGTTTCTGTTTTTGCAATGTTCTCACTTAAAAATGATCTTATCAAAACCAAAGAAGTTTAACAAATATTTCATTTTCAAGTACAACATAGAAAACATGAGAATTTCCTCCTGATGTAGATTGCTGAGATAGTACACCTCAATATTTGAGTTAGTAGTGACCATGCTGGAGGGCTAGGCAATGGTAAGACTAAGGAGGTACCTTGATGGAGAAAAATAATTTTAGCTTTATTATAATTTTCTATGATCTGAAGCTTTTCTGCACTAAAATCTTTTATTGTAAGTAATAAAGAGAGATGATCCAAAGAACATTTTAATGTACTGATTCTGCATAACCGTATCCACATTTCCCTTGAGATGTTATTTCCTTGCAAGACAGCATTGGGTTTTACTTGCATTGACTATCACTTCAAGTACTTTGCTACAGAATAGCCTAATTGCATAAATTAGTATGGTGACATTATTCCTTAAACAATTTTAACATTTTTTAATGATTCAATTAAAGTGTAAAGGGATTACTTTGAGTAATCCTTTCTCTGTCTAATGTACATTTTGGCAATGATGTTAATAATGTTAGTAGTATCTACCAGTCATTAAACCTTTACTTGGTTTCAGCTTGGAGTCACTATATTATTTCCTAGGGAGATTGCTGTCCAGCAACCCTATTGTCCCCATTTTTGAAATTTAAAGAATAAGACTAAGAAAAGTAACATTTACAGACATTCAGATAAAGTGATCTAGAAAACATGAACCTAATAACTTGAACTTTGAGTCTGAGCTCAAGTCTGTGTCCCAGCAATACCCTCTCTAAATTCCTCCACCACCTTTTAAACTTTCTTCATTTATTCATCCAACTTGGAAGTTACAGGATATTAGATCAAAGACAGCAAATGACATGCTCTTACTTGACTCTTCTTTTTCCTTGTTCTAAGCTTTTCTTTAGTGGCATGTTGGACTGCTTTACAGCTCTGAGTTTTTATTAGTGGGGCAATTTGTACTTTCCTGTGGACTCAGCATTTTTCTCGGAGACAATTCAAACCACTGAAGCAAGTAATAAAATGAGAAAAAAAAAATCCATCTTGAGTCTTTTCCTTTGTTATAGATCAATAGGTAATGCTGTCCACAGTTATGAAAAGGTTTCTTGGACTTAGTTTCAAAATGTTTTCTTTTCTTTTGATAGCAACTGATCAGCAACAATATATATGTCCACGGTTTTGAGGGGATGATAGGTGAGGCATACTGTAATCCTTCCCTTCTTTGAGAACATCACTTTTTGGGAGGAGAAGAGCATTTTCTCCTGACAATCTTACAAATTATGATTGTTTCTTTTTATGTCAGTACTCAGAAGAAACTCTGTAAATGATAGCTTTACAGATTTAGAAAATAATGAATAGAGCCTCCAAGAGAGGAATCCCAGGGGCGATGTTAGCTCACTTTAATGATGACATTTGACAGCAGTTTTTGTTTAGTATGAGGTTCCCCTAGCAACTCTTATTGGAAAACTGAAAATGGTAGAAAAGCACTGAAATATGCATTTTTATTTAAAGAATATGAGTGATTTTAAAATTATTTTCTTGCTCCTTTTCAATGTAGCATAATCATTTCAGGGAATTAATCATGAACATTAATTTGTGCAAAGCGTAGCTGAATTTTGAAGAAATTAAGTAATTCAGGAAGTTATTTGGCTTTCAAAAATTTATTTTAACATACATGGTTCTTCTTTTTGATTTGAGCACTATGTTAAAAATGGAATGTTGTACAGCCCTAATTTCCAGTTCCACATGTGATAGTACAGGTTTTTAAAAATTGACTGGATATGGTTTCTAAATAATAACTCTGTAATGCATACGTATTGGAGATAATCTAGAATTTTCCTTGATCACTGGACCACTGTGATGAATTTGTTTTCATGATTTAAAAAAAGGTGAAAATGATTAATGAGCAATAGAAGCAAGTGTTGCATCATAAAAGTTAAGTCAATGTTTTAATGAAAGTATTAAGTCTGTATTTAATGAGACTATAAGCCATAGTATAATAGAACATTTCTCAGTTGTATTCCATTCAAATTATTTGTTGGTTTATCATCAATCTCTATGTAAAATATATGTAAAATATGCTTACTGATACCTAAGAAAGACTGACTTCTTATAGCATCTACATGACTCTCTAGAATGTGTATATGTTTTTGAACATAATAGTTGAGTTACATGCTTACCAAGATTCAGTTGTGTTTGTTCAAAAACTGCTTATGTCGGCTGACTTTGTTATTGCTATTTTGTAGTTGAGCTGAATATTTTATAAGCTTATTAACTATGAGTGAAAGAAGAGTTAATTGTTTCCATGAAAATTAAGTAGAATGTATCAGAAAAATCAGTTCATATGAACCTTTCAAAAAGACACCTTCTGAATTAAGTGTTGAAGAGACAAGGGTAAACTTTTTGGTGAAAAATATAGAATGATTCATGTAGGCAGTATTTTTTTGGCTTCTGACATTTTAAGTTTTAAACAAATGTATGGAGATACAATTGACATTAAACACATAACACATGTGCATGAGCACACAGGCACACACACACACACACACACAAGTGAAAGTATTATTGTAATTAAGCAAATGGTAATATTCATCACACAAATCTATTTTCTTTTGTTCTTGTATAAAGTCCATCCTTTTTCTTCACTTTTAGAAATAAACATATGCTACTATGGATTAATTTCAATCTTAAAACTTTCCTTTAAATGGAATCATACAGCTTATATATTTTTGTCTTGCATCTTTTATGGTGCATATTATTTTGAGATTCATTCAGGTTTTGTGTAACAATAATTTAATTCAATCATCTTTATTGCTTCATAGTATTCTATTGTCTGGGTGTATCACAATCTGTTTATCCACTCACTTTTTGTTGGTTACTTATTGTTTGCAGGTTATTACAACGAAAGCTGCATTGAAAATTTCTGCACAAGTCTTTGTATGCCATGTCCTTTCATTATTCTTAGATACGTGGACCTGGAGTAGTGGCCCTTTCATGGCTGTCACACGTTTAGGTTTTTGTTTTGATTTGTTTTGTAAAAGATACGGTCCATCTGTTTTTAGTAGTTCATGACATTTTACATTCTCACCAGCCATGTATGGCTTTGACTTTTTCTATATCCTCGCCAATATTTGATACGGTCTGTATTTTTAATTATAGGTCTTCTTATACAGATTTAGTGACATCTCATTGTGGTTTTGATTTTCCTTCCTGTAATTACTAATGAAGTCAAGACATATTTTCATGTCCTTATATGCTATTCTTATATATTTGGTAAAATATCTACTCAAATCTCTTGCCTGTTTGATAATTAGGTTGTTTGCTTACTTATTACTGAATTTTACACAGTATAGGTTCATTTTTATCATATGTATGTAGTGCAAATATTTCTGCTAGTCTCTGGCAGAACTTTTTATTTTATTTTGAAGAGCAGAAGTTTTTAGTTTTGATGAAATCTAATTTGCTTATCTCCTCTGTTAAGAATCATGCTTTTGGAGTTATACTTACAATGTATTTGTCTATACCAAGCTATAGGCTTTTTTTTCAAATAATCAGTGTTCTAAATTTTAAATTTAGGTTTCTGATTTTCGAGTTTATTTGTGTAGGTGTGATACATGAATCAAAATTCATTATCATGCACATAAATGTTCAGTTTTTCAGCAACGTGTGCTCAATGTCATATTCCTTCTCTACCATATCACATTGTTGTTCATCTAAAATGAATTGTTCACATAGATATAAGTGCAGAAGTGCTATTCAATTTTGTTGATCTTTGAACTAACTTTATTCCAATACCACAAGCTCTTGATGAGCATTTCTTGACTGTTGTCTTGAAATAAGATCATTTTAACTATTCAATTTTGTTCTTATATTTTATAATTTTTTTGGTTATTAGTTATTTTTGGCACTTTCCATATAAAATTTAGGATTATTTTGTAGATTTCTACCAAAAAAAATACCGATCCATCTATGTATCTATAGATATATTTAAGTAGAACTGACATTTTATCAATATTGACTCAGTATACCATCATAAATTAGATATATCTTTTCATTTATTCAATTACACTTTAGTTTCTCTCAATAAAGTTTTATAGTTTTCCATGTATATATTTTTGTACATCTCATGTCAGAGTGACCCTTTGCACTAAAGTTTGAGAAGTTACAGTTCTCCACTCCAGAAAATTCCTAAGTCTAGATAGGGATCCCGGATTGAGAAGGAGTAAAAAAACATAGAAAATTTTAAGGATATCTGAGTTGATGCATCCTAAAACACTGAAACCACAGATTTCCTAGAATCTATTGAGCCTACACAATAGCACATTCCCCCCTAAATGCTCCTCTCCTCTCTATGCCAGATCTTCTTGAAGAAAATCAAACTGTCTCTGCCTTGAAAGACCATCTGTGTCTTGCTCAGGACCTACTGTGAACTTTCTTCATGAGCAACATGCCAATAAAATTTTGGGAGGAAATTAAGTACATCCTGTCGAAGCTTCAGGCCCTAGCCAATAGGTACCAGTAGGAGCCAGGAGATTATATAAAAATGAATTATGTGAATGAAAGTAGCAGAAAACAATACTGGATAATGGAGAGATGATCTGTATGGGAGAGTCCACCACAAGATTTCACAAGGATCTACTCTGTGAAAGATACCAAGCAGATATGAACCCAAGATCAGGAAGTGACACAAAGGTCTTGATGGTTTTGAAACAAAAAACAAGCTCCAGAGAGTGGGAGAAAACCTTGCAGAATTCAAGGGGCCTGCTGTATTCATGAGGTTAGTAGTAGCAGTTCAGGAGTCTGGTGCAAGCAAAAATCTTGTCTCTAAATAAAGGACAAGTAACTTCATCCGATTATTAAGAAAGAACAATTCTTGATATGCCAATTTAAATTATGCAGTAACATTTTCGAGACTTGCCTATATTTTTTGACCCATTTATGACGTGACAGAGAAGTTTACCACATTTGAGAGAGGACAAAAAAGAAAAATTGTCTGCAACAAGTCTGAGTTGGATTAGAAAATCAGCTCAGTCATGTAGACCATGTAACCAGATGATCTTATGGTATACTAAAGATATGTCAGGTTGGAAAATATTCCAGGTGGAGTTGATGGCAAGTCTAATTAGGAGAATTGCAAAGTAAACACCTAGGGTTCTAGATTAAAGTTACTACATTAAAACAACAAACAAACAAACAAACGAAAAACAACTTTTGGACTATTACCATTGCATATGACCGAGAGACCTTGATTATAGAAAAAAAAAAAAAGAAAAACAAACAAAGAAAAAAAAATGGCACAGGTCCTTTCAGATAACACATCATCTGGAGATGGCCAAGCTCTTACAGGAAAAGCATATCATTTTAGAGCTGCAGTGGAGGCGTCAGCTTAGACATAAACACCGGCAACAAAAAAATGCCCTGCACTAGGAGATTGCAGGTACACTGAAACTATGACATTTATACAAACTCTTTAGAAGAGCTAGGAGAATATTGCCATGTGACCCTAGTGAATTTCCACATCAAACAGAAGATTTGTACAGCTGAGACCTGCTCGAACGTGCCTTATTAACACATGAGCTACAATAAGTTATCTATTTTGTGACGGTTTGTTATCAATAGATATCTAGAACAGAATATGGTACCCAGAAGTGGAATACAGCAATGATAGAAATAACACAACATCATTGACACTGGGATCAAGAGGCAAACAGAAGCTGACAGAAACTCAACAGGACTCATGCTGGAATCTGGACAGACTTAAGGAGACTGCTGGGGAAGAGCTAAAGGAGAGTGTGCAAATATTACTGAAGGCTGGGGAAAAATTGAGCCTATTTTATACTGTTGGGACGTTTGGCCAATGATTACCATCAGTGGTAGGATAAATAGAAAAGGTGTCTTATGTCTTGGCTGGGAATATTTCCAAGAAAAAGACATAGTGCCAAATCATTTCTTTTAGCTGTCTGTCATAAAATATGAGGGCATAGAGATCAGCCTGAGAAAGAATTTTACAGATTTTATGGAGAATTTAGAGGAAATATAAAGAAGTGAAGACATGCTAGGTTTGAAAGTAAAACTGTTTCTCATCCTCATTTTTTTTTTCTGAAAAAAGCTTTCTCAAAGTCATAAATGGCCTTAGATACAGATCCCAAGGATATGTTTGTAAGACCCTTTGTTGAGACCTCAGAAAGACCTAATAGGACTTCTAAGAGTGTTAAGCCCACGCATACCTCATTAACCTTTTAAAATAGACCAGGTAAATTCTAGTAATCCTAAAGGTATTTTCTCACTGTACCTATTCTCTTACCTAAAGGTGGTTTAGGTTTTAAAAGTATTCACTGCCTTTATGTAAGCAGAAACAAATGTACCAATGAAGCACACAAAATTTCAAAATTTGTAACAGGTTGGTCTGAAAAGGGCAGATGGAGTTCAAAAGAAAACAGATATTTGGACCCCAAAACTTCCACAAGTAGTCTTCATCTTATTTACTGTTATCACTAGCACTTAGTTGCTATTCAACCAGTATCTGTTTACTGAACGGCTCAACATTGGTATATATAATACTAACATTTTGCACATGCTCAGAATTCCCCAGATTGTAAGCAGTGTGGGTACAGGGGAAAGTCTTTTGTTGTCAAAAGTCATGGATTAAGACACACATAACACACAAAAGAATCAGAAAAGTTTCAGTCATTATTCCCCATCCATACACAGGTTAAAAAAAACACCACCACAGATTTAAAAGGGCTAAAAGCCTTTTCAGATCCATATAGCTAATCGTGGGGAAAAGATAAGAAGTTAAATATATTTTTAAATATAAATATCTATTATTGTCATAGTCTTTCATGTTAAATTAATTAGAAAATAATCCAAATATTAAAAAATATAATGGGCAATACATAATTTTACCAATGACAGAGATTTCTTCACATTTTTGTTGACAATAAAACACTAACACTCATGCTTTCCAATATTAATAACCACTTGAGAAAAGCAAGAAAATATTCTAATATTGCAAATGCATCAATTTAATATTGTGGGTCACATAATTTGCAAAACACTCTTTCAGGTCTCTTAGTGAGAGGCATATTTTTACTTTTACATTCTTCTTCTGGAAAAATCCTAACATTGATCTAATGCACATATGCACTAATAATTCATTATGAAATACTGAAAGCACTGACTATCTAATATCACATTTGGAGCTGAAGGAGCCAGGAGCAAAAGAACACAAATTAAAACCATTATTTCATCCTTATTCAGTATCAACAGGAGAAGGCAAGTAAAGGTACTGTCATTTGTAGTCAAAGGTTATTGTACTTTTTGTGGACAAAATTCAGTTGTGATTTTTAACAACATGATTTAATGATATAGATTCCACGATAAATCATATTCTGGGTAACTATTTGAAATTTAAATACTGAATTTTTATAAAAATTGTAGTTTTAATTTATAACAGTGCAACCAAGGTCAGTTGAGGCTTTTGGTTAAAAGCTTCAATGTTTTCCTGAAGCTAGGTTTTGTAGTATCCATCTTTTGTGAAAATATATCTAATTGGAAATAATCCTCAAATAGTTATTGTTCAAAGAATCAAGTTGATGAAATATGTGGCAAAGGTAAAATATAGGACACTTTTAAAATGTCTAATTATTTTTATTTCATGCTAGGAAATGTTACCATTCTTATGATTTCTTCCAATGAAATCCTTTGTTCTATTTTGAATGATAGATTACTGCAAAAGGAAACATAGTTTGTTTGTGAAATATTTTTCTTTACATGAAATTATCTGCAACTTAGGACTTTGATATAAATGCATATCCTAACTTGAATATTTTATGATAAAATAGAATCCATAGACTTAGCAATTGAAGTATTTCTGATAAGAACCTACTATCTTGGTATTCAATGTTGCTAATGAACAGAAATTTTCATGCCTTGGAAAAAGGCATCAAACAAACAAGTGGGAGGTGGGACTGACAGAATATTGTGAGAAGTATGATGATTTTTTTTTTTCTAAAACGAAAGGATTGCCTATCTGTACCTACCTGGCCATGGAGCCCTAGGGACAGCACAGTGAGGGGGCTACTTCAGAGCAGGGGGAGCTGTATCTGCTCCCGTACAAACCCTGATTGCATCCCCAGAGTTCACGCAATACAGCAGACTAGGGAGGATGTAGGCCTTTGCTAACAAAGATGTTAGCAGTAACAAACCTCAGTCCTGGACAAGCACAGCTGTGCTCCTATAGGCTGTGTGAACTTGAGCAATGTGGTTTCTCACCTGTCTGCACAGGGAAGTAGCTGGAAAATGTATGACAACCTAAGTAAAGGCACTGACTAGGTGCAACCAATCTTCACTTGTTGGGTGAATTCTGTACTAGGTATGTCAAATGTGAGAGTTTTCTTTTTATATTTAGCATTTTTTCATGCTGTTACTACTGAGAATGACATTTTTGATAAAATTTTGGCTTTACATTAATAAATTAATCACAGTAATTTAAAGGAGGATATTTATATCTCATCTTTTGTTGAAGGAAATTTACTCAACTCATTTAGAGTGTTTTAAAATCTTTAGCACATTAAATTAAGGCAGGATATAAGCTGTCTTAAAATATAATTCTTTTTTATCTATTGATATCTCTGTGTAGGCAGGAGAACAGACCTGCTTTCATTGACTCTGCATAGTAGTAAAAGCTAAAATTTCCAAGAGCGTTACTAATTGAGACTCTATGTACTATTCACACACTTGGCTCATACTCACAATCTGTCCAAAATCAAAGGGCATTTAAAGATCACTGAAAGAAACAACTCTTGCTAGGTTATTTTTATCAAATTTCTTCAAGCAGTGGTTGAAAATAAAATCATGATCAATATTATAGTGAGCCTACTGAAGCCTATTAATTTCTAAGGTACAGCATCTGGCTAAACCTTTTAGTTGTGTAGTAAGGAAGAAAATATTTTGTATTACTTCCTTCGCCTCCTCCACTCCCCAGTAAATTCAGAGGCATAAAATTTTGTACAGTTTTACACTTTTAGTCAACAGACTGAAATAAATACATCCATAAAGATCAGAAAAACACTTTGATTAGTCTTAAAGCACCAGTTCCTACGATTATCTCTCCAGTTAGCAACTGCACTGAGCATTGAGCAAAAGAGAGCTTGGTGAGTTCCCTATGAGAGTGGTGTTCTCCTGGGAGAAGGTCCAGGATACAGTGACAGTAGCTGGGGAACTTTTAGGTGCTTGAGCTCCTGAAAATAACTTCTAAACCAAACTTATTGGCAGTAACAGAGGATTTTATTATTGTGGTGCAAAGGAATGTACACAGGTGTGATGGGGTTAAAATACATTACTCTGGTACATTGACTATTTAAGTTAAAGGCACATGGAAAACAGCAGGTGCAAAATGATCATTTTGACCTTTGTGCTGTTTTCAAGAAAAAGAAAATACAATTCCCCCACAAAAGACACCCTCCAATACTACATTAGTGCAACATCATTATTTTCAAAAACGAGAAATTGAAACTGAGAGAATACTATATAGAATACTATATTTGTTAGAATAACTCTTATTTTTAAAGCCTCCCTGCGTAATTTAGTTGCTTCTTTGCAAGTTGCTACTCTGTCCAATTCAGCATATGAGTAACTGACTTTAACTACTTGTTTGGGCCTTCATTTTATTATGAGGTCTCCCATGCCACATAAAACTTGCATTATGCTTTTCTCCTATTAATCTATTTTTTATCATTTAATCCTCAGACCCAGCTGGAACCCTAAGAGGATGGAAGTGGAGCATTTCTGCCCCTGCTCATGCCAGGAAATGCATTATCCCAAAGTTTCAGAGTTTGACCATCTTTGACTCATTTTTGATTGTGACTATATTGGTCACAAAATACCAAAACATACACCACACAGTTACATAATTATTTCTAAACATCGTCCCCAACACCACACTAGTTCTCCCTACAACTAGGCATTGTACGTGTGTGTGTGTGTGTGTGTGTGTGTGTGTGTGTGTGTGTGTGTGTGTGTTGAGCCACATCTTTGGAGTAAAATAAGTCCACTTGTCTCTTTAAACTTTATATTTTTGTCTGGAGTTAGGAATTTTGTGTCAATTCATTTTCCTTACTGCTAAGTTTTGATATTGAAGACTCTGATGAGTAATCCAGCTTTTTTTTTTCCAAACTGTATTTTGGAAAGTAGGTGGTTGAAAAAATTCCACAGTGAAATATGTGATAAAATAGGAATGATGTTTTTAAATTTGTCTACATAAAATTTGGAAGGATTATCATGGGCCCTTTGAAGCATAATGAAGTCCAGGCTGGAGTGTTGTGATCTTTTTTCACCTTGAGTCTCCTTAGGAAGATGTCAAAGACACTTGAAATTGATTTCACTCAAATAGATTTCATGTAAACCTTAGAAATCTTTGTTCTGTTTCTTCCAAGAAGTATCTGAAGGATTGAGTTGTTAGAAAACAAAAGTGGAGGCAATTTTCAGTAACATTTATCTCCGTAGATCCTGGTTTGAAAGTTGCCTAACTTACACAAAACTTAACAAGTCAAAGTACCAAAAAACCGTGAGGAAAAGGTGAACAATTAATACTCTCTCTGACATTCTGCTTTATAATCACTTCACATTTCTTTATTTAGTCACTAACCAATTTGTTATATGAATTTTAAAAATAGCGAGGGCAAGCCACTGCTTAGAATCCTGTGACATGATGAGTAAGGCATAATTTGGCTTCTGTAGCCTCCTGCACTTGATGATAAGCTGAAAGTGACCACATATAGGGTGTGCTCAAGGTCAATTTGTCAATAACATTTCTTAATAGTGATGATAAATCAATTACTTTGGCATAGTAATATTTAAAATAAAGCATAGATTTAACTATAAAGATACTTAGCAACATTTCATGTAAAACAGAATTTAAACAGGTGCTTTTGCTTACCATGTAGCAAGGTGTACATGATACATAAACGAGAATCGTGAGAATTCGGCTCTGTAATTATTTCTAATTGGGCTTTCTAATTATTTCTGTTTTGATGATGAGGAAACATATAACATGTAAAATGACATGCCTACTATGCATGTTTATTAAATGTTAAGGAGTTCTTTAAAGAGTACTAACTTATTCTAAAGCTTATAGACTTATCTTTTCAATTTCTGCACTGCCTCTCAAGAGAAATACTGCATTCCAAATGATTTCAAAAGAAAAGGGATTCAAGTTTTTATTTTAAAAAGTAGAAATATTTCTCTAATGACCAGTGAAGATGAGTTTTTTCACGTTTGTTGGCTGCATAACTGTCTTCTTTTGAAAAGTGTCTGTTCATATCCTTTTTTGTTTGTTTTTTCTCTTGTAAATTTGTTAAGTTCTCCATAGATTCTGGATAGTAACTTTTTGTAATATGGGTAGATTTGCAAATATTTTTTCCCATTCTGTTGGTTGCTGGTTCGCCCTTTGATATTTTCTTTTGCTGTGCAGAAACTCTTAAGTTTAATTAGATCCCATTTGTCTATTTTGGCTTTTGTTGTCATTGCTTTTGAGAGAAATGCAAATGAAAACCACATTGAGATAACACCTCACACCAGTTAGAATGACGATCATTAAAAAATCTGGAAATAACATGCTGGAGAGGATGTGGAGAAATAGGAACACTTTTACACTATTGGTTGGAGTGTAAATTAATTCAATCATTGTGGCGATTCCTCAAGGATCTAGAAATAGAAATTCCATTTGACCCAATAAGCTCATTACTGAATATATGTCCAAAGGATTATAAATAATTCTATTATAAAGACACATGCACATGTATGTTTATTGTGGCACTGTTCACAATAACAAAGACTTGAAAGTAATCAAAATGCCCATCAAAGATAGACTGAAAAAAGAAAATGTGGCACATATACACCATGGAATACTATGCAGCCATAAAAAAGGGTAAGTTCATGTTCTTTGCAGGGACATGGATAAAATGGAAACTATCATTCTCAGCAAACTGACACAAGAACAGAAAACCAAACACCACATGTTCTCACTCATAAGTCGGTGTTGAACAATGAAAACACATGGACACAGGGAGGGAAATATCACACACTGGGGCTTGAGGGGTAGGGGGCTAGGGGAGGAATAGCAGAGGTTGGGGGGATTGGGAAGGGATAGCATTAGGAGAAATACCTAACGTAGATGACAGGGAGATGGATGCAGCAAACCATCACCATGGCATGTGTATACCTATGTAACAAACCTGCACAATCTGCACATGTACCCCAGAACTTAAAGTATATTTTTTAAAAAGTCAAAAAAATACAAATATTTTGTAAAAATAGAAGAAATATAACTTCAGCTTTGGCTGTTTGTATAAACACAATTATTGAAATTTTGCTTTCTTTAAGCCTACCTGTGTTTCAGTCTTGGAAGAAATAGAATTTAGAATTACAGAGGATAAGGCATTTTCTCCTGCCCTCCTAGGATTTTAGCATACCTGCAATAATTCTTCATTGTTGAAAATAATTAATGTAGATTTTTATAGCCTTAAAAGTATGAGTACAGACAACAACAAGATTTGAAAATTTTTCATAAAAATTTTACTGAAATATTAGCTGGCTGTTATTTCTAAATTTGCTAACTCTCAACTGGTTAAAAAGCCCGTGACAATGAAAATAAAGACACTTGCTCTCAACGATCTGGAATGTACTGTATCTGTAGGATAAAAATTGATCTCAGAGCCTCTAAAAAACTGTTCTAAAATGAGAGGGCCCTTCTTACATTTATTATATTCTTGGAAAATGGTTCTGCCACTTCTTTTTTCTCTTAGCTAATGTGAAATTATATTACTTTCTTTATTTTTCATGCCAGTGTCTATTTTCTGTTTTATAAAACCGCTTTCTCAGTATTTCCTTCTTCCTATGACTCTTTTTTCTTTTTCTTAAACCAAGGAAAACAATGAGAGGGATAAAGAAGCTGGGTGATTGAGGGCAAGTAAAATGGTTGTTTAATAAATCGTATGAAAAAGTATAAGAATTAAACCTGATAATATATTCTATCCTTTTAATCTTATTGAATATTATAGTTTTGCTGTCAAAAACCTCTGCAAATAATTACAAGCTGATGTCAGTATACTTAGAATGGTCAGATGAAAATCAAATTTTAGTATCTGTAGTGGGTATGCATAAAGTACAATATTTGGGCATTTGTGTGTTTGACGTAGGTCAGCTATTACCTGAATCTTTCAGCATGTTATCTTAATCAGACTATCTGTTTTCTAAACTAACTGATAACTATAAGTGGTGCAGAAAACTGTCTGGACAGTGCAAGACTTACATCAAATATTCTGAAATCTGAAGTTAATTAATTAGGAAGTGTCAAGACAGATTTTATACTCAGGGATTCTATGGTATTTTCATTCTTTGTTCAAATGTACTTTACTTTTGAATGCTGCAGATTCAGCATCTTTAACAGTGCCCAATTAGGAGAGAGCCTAAGGAAGCCCTAAGGAAAAATAAAACAATTACATAGAAAAAAATATTTTCTTAACAAGTTTCAAAATTGATCATATTTTAAGTTTTAATGGAATCTTTACACAGGATGAACTTTAGTAGTAAATATATCAGTAAAATCTGTTTCATAAATTGTTAGAGAAAAGTTTGCAACATCAATTTAGAGGGAATATTTGATATCTCTCATCATTCTGCAAAACTAAACTGCAAAACTAAAAACTGGTTCAATTAGGAGCAGGCTGTCGGTAGTACTAGAATGTGAAAATGTGTGTGTATTTTATACAATTTGAGAGAAAAAAATGTATTCTGTTTATCTAAGGAAAAAAGGCCTCAGGGTCTCTTCTTCCATGAAGAAAAGATAGCTTAAGGTCAATCAAATTCTTGAAAATTTAAAGGTTATTTTAAATCTCTTCCCTCTGTGCTTTGCACATGAGATTCCAGGCAGAGTAGTAATATGTGAGAGGGTAGGCAATGGTTGTTTTTGCAGGGGGTGGGGAGGAAAGAAAACAAATCCCAAAACCAAAAACCAAGTTTTCCTCCATTTGATACTATATTAAAAGCATATATTCTTACTGTGGTTGAGAAAAATTGAAACAGAAAAGTTTTGGGGTTAACTCTTCTGAATTTAAGACATTTATATAAATGCAGACTAAAATCGTCTAAAGTTTGGCCTGAATATCAATATATTGGCTCTGTGAATTTGTATTTGTTCACTTCTTTTTAATATTTGAGCACAACTCTAATTTGCTTCCTCTGGTTTATACTTCCTAATCCTTCTGACTTCCTACTAAATTACATTTTCTTCTATCTTACCGTGATTCTATTATTTATATGTATGTATACACACATATTAAATATATACACACAATATTTTAAGCCAATGTTAAAGTCCATAAATACTCTTTTGTATGTTTTTAAGACTCACCCATTCAATATTCCCTAATGAACTTTTGATCTATTCTCAAGATTTTTCTCTACCAGAAACTGTATTCAATTTTTCCTATGAATCTCAAATATTCTCTCTGTCAAATGCATGGCTTTTTTTGTAGTTGTTCAGGTTTTTCGAAGTCCAGCCATTTATTTTGAAATAAGGTTATATTTATAGAAACATTCCGAAGATAGTTCACAGAGTTTCTAGAGACCCTACATCCAGATTTCACTAATGTTAACATCTTGCATAACTAGGGTGTACTTATCAAAATTAAGAAATTAACATTACTATAATACTACAATGAAACTAAGGGCTTTGTTTTGATTTCATTAGTTTTTCCACTGATGTCATTATTCTGTTCCAGCATCCAATCCTGGAATGCACATTGCATCTATCTGCCTTCTATGTGTCTACGTATCTTCTTAGTCTTTTATGATTTGGCAGTTTCTCAGTTTTTCCTTGACTTCCATGACATTGCCACTTTTGAAAAGTTGTGGTCTGTGATCTTTGCGAGATATTTATCAAATGGGTGTACCCGATATTGTCTCATGATTACACTGAAGTTATGGGTTTTGTTGATAAATACCCTAGTGGTGAAGTGCTCTTCCTATCAAGTCAGATCCAGGAGTGCATGATATCACCATGACTTTTACAGCTGATGTCCACCTTAATCACTTGGCTAAGTGCTGTCAGGTTTCTGTACCATGCAGTCACTCTTCGTCAACACTTTGAATAGTATAAGCCTGCATGGATGTTTGTTCATATATGTGTGTTTGGTTTTCTTTGTTTTGGTATTTAATCTGCTTGGTTTACTTTAGGCTGCTTTTATATGTGTTTTGAGGTCTGTTATAATTTATAAAGTTCTCAACTATGATTTCTTCAGTTGTGTTTTCTACCTCATTCCCTCTCTTCTCTCTCTTTTTTCTGCATAGTTTCCAATTTTGCATAGGTTACACAGCACTTTTATTTCACCATCCTTAAATTCCTCTATTTTCTCTACCCACTTTTTTTTTTTTCTTTCAAATTCAGCTTGGGTTAATTTTACTGAATCATTTTCAAATTCACTTAGCCTTTTGTGTTGTTAAATTTAGTAACTAGTCTCTTGAAGGAAGACTTCATTTCCATTACTCCATATATATATTTTTTTCTTCTTTTTTTTATTTTACTTTAAGTTTTGGAGTACATGTGAAGATCTTGCAGCATTGTTACATAGGTATACACATGCCATGGTGGTTTGCTGCCTCCCTCCCACCTCTGTCACCTACATTAGGTATTTCTCCTAATGTTATCCCTCCCCAATCCCCCTCCTCCCTGTTATCCCTCCCCTAAACCCCCACCCCCCAACAGACCACAGTGATTGATGTTCCCCTCCCTGTGTCCATGTGTTCTCATTGTTCAACACCCACCTATGATTGAGAATATGCAGTGTTTGGTTTTCCGTTCTTGTGTCAGTTTGATGAGAATGATGGTTTTCAGATTCATCCATGTCCCTGCAAAAGACATGAACTCATCTTTTTTATAGCTGTATAGTATTCCATGGTGTATATGTGCCACATTTTCTTTATCCAGTCTATCTCTGATGGGCATTTGGGTTAGTTCCAAGTATTTGCTATTGTAAACAGTGTCACAATAAATATACCTGTGCATGTGTCTTTATAATAGATCAATTTATAATTCCTGCTCGTCTTCTGGGTGTAAAGTTTTGGTCTTCCTCTCTTCTTCCACCAACCACAGTGAGTTTCCCCTCATGCCTAAAGGCAGCAGTTTTATTGTTACAAATCTTCTCTTTTTTTCTGAATGGAAACAGAAGACATGGGTCTTGGGAGACGTTTTGGCAGGGGCTGCTTTTGTCTTCCTCACATTGTGTTCAACACTCAAAGAAGTTTTCCACAGTATCCTCCCCCATGCACCTTTCAAGAGCACCTTCTCAGTGAGCTGCTGTCTGTACGCATGGTGAAAGGCTTGCATGATTATGAGAACACCATGAACAGCAGCAGGTTCACAGTCTCACATTACCCTGCATTCGGCATACAGCAGTTTGTCCATTTGTGCTGCTATAACAAAATACCTGATGCTACACAAATTTTAAAGACCAGAAATATATTTCCCATGGTTCTGAAGGCTGGGAAGTCCCAGACCAAGGCACAGCATGCCTGTGGTCTTGTGAGGGCCTGCTCCGTCAATGCTGTTTTCCTCTGGTGGAAGGCAGAGGGGCCAAAGGAACAAGTGCTTTGTCCTCACATGGTAGAAGATCTGAAGGACAAAAGGGGCAAAAGGTGCTAAAGTCAGTTCCCTTCAATGCTTGTATACAGCACAGAGTCTTTTATAAGGGTTGAGGCTAATGACTTAATCACTCCCCCAAAGTCTCCACCTCTTCATACCTCCACAACAAATATTAAGTTTCAGCACATGAATTTTTGGAGAATTGAGACCACAGAATATAATATACTAGTTTGCCTCAGCCGCAGAAGAAACAAAAAGACAAAAAACAAAACCAAACCAAAAAAAAAAGGACCCTACAGACGAGGTCATTACAACAGCAGACATCTATTTTCTTACAGTTCTGCAGGCCAAAAGTCTGACAGCAAAGTGTCTTCAGAATTGTATTTTTTCTGAGGATCTCCAGGAAATGTGTGTTCCATAACCTTTTCTGAAATTCTGGTGGTTTGCTGAAAATCTCTGGAGGTCTTTGGCTCGTGAAAGCACATCCCTCTGTCTTCACCTGGTATTCTCCTGTGTCTGCGCTCAAATTAGTTTTCTTTTTATGGGAACACAAGTCATACAGATTAGGAGCCCACCTTACTCCATATGATCTCAACTTAAATAATCAAATATGCAATTACTCTGTTTCCAAATAAGTTTATATTCTGAGTTGCTTGGGCTTATGGCTTTCAACATATGGATTTTGTGGGTACAAAATTCAACCTATAATGTATAAGGTCTGTTAGCGTTTGTCCCAAGTAACTAAACTTATTTTTTCTCTGTAAGTACCTATTTTACTCCAAAAATTACCCTAGCAATTTGTCTTGAGACATGAGCACTAGTTGGGCCAGCATTTTTCTCATTATAAACGTGAATGGAATACTCTTTCCAGTTCTGTATCTGTGACATGACATGAAAACTAAATCATGATATTTTAATCTCTAAAAATGGGCTTTGAGTCCTCAGGATGTTTATAAAAATTTTACTTTACTCTTGATAGCATCATATGTGTAGTAAGTTATTCATGCCATGAGTTAACATTATTTACTAAATTTTAATGCTTACAATTTATGATGTCTGAAGAAGGAAACTTTAAATAAAATATCTTGAAAATTTCCTGGATCAATAAGCATTTAATAGGTGCTCAATAAATATGCAATGGATAAAATAAATGCTATCAGACAAAGAAGAAAACAACGACCATAAAAAATCACATATATTCTGCTTAAATGTGCATATACCTAGATTATATATTGCCAGGATTACTTTTGAAGTATGGTTGGCTTTTTATGTTTGCACTGATATTGAGTAACATAACAAAACAGCAAAAGAGAAGATAGGTTAGTTTGTTGAAATTTTGTATTTGTCATAACCAGAAAAGCCACAGAATGTTTATCCCTTTGTAAAGGAAAATTTTTTTTTTACTTTTATTTTTATTTTCTAAACCTTTGGGAAAATTCTGTCTCATTTTGTAAACATAGGACGTGTGAGCCCTCTAAACAGATGATTGGCTGATATTTTATATAAAACTGCGTGTGTATGTACACCTGATTTTAAGTGCTCTCATTACTGTAATGCAACAAAGGTTTCAGAGAAATACCTGACACCGTTCAAAATATATCCAAAGATTTACTTCTCTGGGCAGGCATCATGATTTACTACCACTGTTGGCTGGAGAAAGCTCTGTGCCCACCAACAAAATGCAATTTGATATCATGCCCAGAAATGCCAGCACTGGCAAATGTCTTTCTTTAAGCACTAGAACATTATTGTGTAAGTTCCCCACAGAGCTATTTTCTAAATGGTCTGAGAAAGTATAGTGGGAATGGCTGAAAAGAACAAATGTTTCCCTTACCCTTGTGGTTGGCAAGAAGAAAGACCTGCTTGTAAAAAAATGGGTCTAAGAGAATGAAAAGGACATCATCTTCCTTCACAATTTGCATTTTTCTAGACACTCTCAGCAGGATTTACTTTGCACATCTGTCTGTTTGGACTATGTAAGCCCCTCATTTCTTTGTTATTAACACACTTGGAGTTCTTGCAAGAGCAGGAATTATTATTTTTAAAAATTAAATGCATTTATTTTATAAGCTTTGTGCATAAAAAGCTTGATATCTTGTGTAAGGGAGATCCTAGGTGTTTTTGATTACTGTCAGTTAAAATACTCCTTTAATGCTGAAGTCAAAGAGTTTGTAACATGACTTAAAATATGTATAGTTAAATATGGGTTATATTATATTCATAAATATATGAGATGGGAAAAAATTTAATACAGATATTCTTTGTCATTACGAATGACTCTGCTTTGCCATGGTCACATTCGATATCATGTATTGTGGTTGCTGTTTCATGAAGAGATGTGCAAATGGCTAGGTGGAAGCCACAGCCAAATATCTGGGGCAGATGAGCTCATGGAATTAAAGGCCTTGCAATGTTCAAATTGCCTTCATCCTTGCTTTTCTGCATCTCTCCTTATGATATCTCAGAAAAACAAAGTACATTCATGAAATAATGTACTTTGTTACATTATTAATGTACAGGCTAGTCCAGTTCAATTTAAAATTTAAATCTTACTTTTTGCTAAAGTGTCTTCTGCTTCCCATCCCAGGAAGAATAATTAGAAAAACCAGAAAACGCTAATGTCGAATTTGAAAATATTTACATAATTAATAGACATTCTGTCGTGTTTTATTTCTATACACTTGGATGGGTGTGGTTAAAATAAAATTCCCAAGCTTAGATCCTTATATCAAAAGAAGAGCTGAATGGTCTTCCAGTTCATATTCCTCAATGCGCAAATGGGGAAAATGAAGTCCAGAGAAATAAAATGAGTTATTTATGACACACTTGCCATTAGAGGAAACATTGGGAATACTGTATAAGCTCAAGTATAAAGGCATTTGATTAGAGCCTTCACTCTTCAAAATCTCCAGACCATGTTTTATATCCATTCTCTTTTCAGCTTCATCTATTCTGTGTTTTCTATTTTACACATTAACCTCCCCCTTTTTCTTATTTAGGGCCAAGTTTTAGATTGGCACAGCTGGAAGTTTAGTTAAATTCAGAGGAGGTGGAAAACACAAGTAAATGCATTTGAGAATAATTCATGCCAGTGTTCTCACAGTTGGAAAAAGCAGGTATAAATATGAAAATGAGAAAGGCTCATTTTCTGTAGCATAGTGTCGGATTTTAGTGGGAGGCATTAGTCTGCACTCAGGGTGTTTAGACTAGATTTGGATTATATCTAGTCTATACATACACAATCACATTGATGCATTTTTGTGTTTATATGTATGTGTATTTGTGTATTTATATTTATGTTTCTTGACAAAGTCAGCTTAGGGCAGCTAGAAACAATAAAACCTTAGCAGTAATAGGTATAATTACCATCCAAATCTTGGTTTATAAATACTATTCCCTACAAAAAGAACAAGATCTATTTGGAGAAATGGCTTATCCTTAGGCTTGTGCTAGAAAAAGACAAAATAAGTCTAGAACACCTGGTGCTAAAATGTAAAGCAGTTGTGAGAAACTGATAATAAATAGAAATCTTTTAATCATAATGCTCTAAGTAAAATAATTTAGATGGCCATTCTCCATGTCCCGTGAATTCAGATTTCTGTTAATAAACATGATCCTTCAGTATAGAAAACCAAGCCTTACAAAATCAAGATAAATAGGGCATGTTACAAATGTACGCATTTTCCACATTATCTCACAGTTCCAGGATTCTTAGTGAAATCAAAATCCAACTCTGTATTCTAGAGGTTGTATAAGCAAATGTATACTAAAATGTGGCATTTTGTTATTGATATTTTTAATTAGCAACACTGGGAGATTACAGGTGCTAACTGAACTCTACAGAAGCCCAATATTGCTGGCTAAATGAAAAATACTCTAGACAATTATTATTAGAGAAAAACAAAGTCTACAAAAATTAACACACATAGATCCAGAGTAGCTCCATCTCTGTGCCAAGAATCCTCTAGCCAGAACTATTATTTCTCTTTTTGATATGGTTTTCATTTTTAAGTATGTTTAAATATGCAGAAAAGTTGCAGAAATAGCACACACAGCTGTTTTATAACTTTCATATAACTTGATGTTATCACTTTTATCTGAATACATTAGTTGTATAAGAACAAGGACATTCTATTATCTATTCAGAGGTCAACTTTAACTTAAATAAATTAGTATCAACCCCCTATTACCACTTAATACACAGAACCCAACTTATTTCACCCAGCTACTCAAAAAGGGTTGTGATGATAATTCATGATTTATGCACTTAAGCCATAAAACCGCAAACATAATTATGTAGTCCTCTCAGTTCTTGGTATACAATATGGATTTATCCCAGGAAGTTAGAATTTGTCATTTAAGATGGTGTCTGATATTTTTTCACTGTAAAGAATATATTAACAATAATATTAAAATTATTACATAATAATGATATGCTTATAGTATATATTTTGTGTGGAGATATTTTTGAAATATGAAATTTTTAAAATCTAATCAAACTCTCAATCGCCACTTCTAGCATCATTGATGATCCTTGTCTCAGTCATTGTTAAATAGTGATTTTCTAATTTATCTCTCCCTCCTCATATTTTCTTAGGCAATTAGTAGAAGTCACATGGTGTTTTCTTGGATTTCCCTAGTCAGATCCATGATTTCATGAATTCATTGGATGCACTTTCTATTTTCCACATAGGGTGAATTTTCGCTAATTGTTCTGTCAGTGCAAAACTAGATTGTCATTATCTGTAGTCAAATATAATTGCTATTTACACACAGTCTCCTTGGATCCTTTTAACTTCTGTTTTCCAATCCAAAAGTGAAAACTGCATGTCTTACATCAGCACCAAAATTCCAAGCACCGAATTACATTCTAGTTATCTAGTGTTGCATTACTAACTACTTTGAATGTTAATGGCTTAAAAAAAACAAAGCTGATTCTATTTCACTAATACGTGGTCCAAGAATTTGGCCAGATGAGCAATTCCTCCGCCCCATGTTTTGTCACCATAAAATCACTTGATGATGTGCAGCTTGAGGCTAGATTTGCAGGCTCCGAGACGGCTTCACTGACAAACCTAGTGCCTGTTTAGGCATGTCAGATGTTTGGGGTCAGATGGGTCACACTCTCCCTTTCCACATGGCTGGTCAACAAAGTTCCTGGGCTGCTTCTATGACAGCTCAGGGTTCTGAGAGTGAGTATTCTAAGAGAAAGGAAGTTTCTAATATGTTAGCAATAGGGCCAAGAGGGTGGAATAGTGATGCTTCTGCTATGCCTCCTCCACATATATACAGTTAATTAATTTTTGAAGACGAGTAAATGTAATGGGAAATATAATGCTGTAACACTGAATAAATGTACAGAAAAAATAAACCTCAAACATAACTTCACATCATATAGAAAAATTACTATGGATAATAGACCTATATAAAAATCCCAAACTATTACATTTCTAAGAAGCATAGAAAAAAATATATTTATGATTTTGGGCTAGGAAAAGACTTTTTTACATGTCATGGAAAAATAACATAAAAAATGATAACCTGGAATTGATAAAAATTTATAATATTTATTCTTCATACACACAAATCAGAAAATTCACAGCCAAACTAGAGATTCTAAGTAAATTTCACCATATGTATTTTTCAGATACTGCATCTAGAATATATGAATAACTCTTACAAATCAACAAGAAAAATGTAAAACAATCTCCCACCAAAAAACAAAAATTTTTGAACTGACACATCACAAATGAGAATGTACACATTAAAAGAAGGTTAAACCTCATTTGTTATGAGGGAAACAAAGATTAAAATCATTATGAGATACCACTTCTCATCAACTAGAATGGCAAGAATTAAAAAGATTTTTAAAAAGAGCAAATTAATTTCAAGGTAATCAGAAAACAAGAATTAGAGCAGAGATCAGTAAATGAAAACAGGATATCAACAGAGAAAATCAACATAAGTAAAAGCTAATTTTCATAAAAATATATAAAATTGATAAACACCTAGCCATGTTAACTAACACAAAAAGAGAGAAAATATAAATTCCTAATGCCAGAAATGAAAGAAGGGTCTCACTACAGATCCCATGGACATGAAGAGGATAATAAATATTTGGAAAAACTCTACACTTAAATATTTCACAACCTAGATGAAATGGACTCATTCCTTCAAAGACATAATCTGCCTAAGCTCTTATAAGAAGAAAAAGATTGTATGAAGAGGCTTATTTATAAAAGAATTTGAATCAATTATTAATAACCTTTCAAAACATAAAACATCATGCCCTGATCACTTCACCAGTAAATTCTCTCACACATTAAACGAAGAAATTATACCAATTTTTTACAATGTTTTACAGAAGACAGAAACAGAGAAAAACTTTCTAACTCATTTTATGATACTAGTATTTCCTCAATAGTGAAACCAAAGTCGTTACATAAAAATAAAATTACAGATCAATATATATCATAAACATAACTGTAAAACTATCAATAAAATATTAGAAAGTTGAATCCAACAATATATTTAAATAACTGTACACCACAGCCAAGTGAGTCTTATCTCAGGTATGTAAGGCTTTTTCAACATTCGAAAGTCAATTAATTTAAGCCTTTAGATCAGCAGTTTTAAGAAGAAAACCAAAAGATTGTGTCATCACATGTAGAAAAACATTTAACAAAATTCAACACTAATTTACCACACACACCCACACACACACACACACACACACACACACACACACACACAGCTTAAGTAAACTAGGAATAGAGGGTAATAATCCCTAGATAATTCAATAAGAAAAGATAAGGAAATAAATGGTATTCAGACAGGAAATGAAGAAATAAAACTGTCTTTGTTCTCAGATAAAATGATTGCCTACATACAAAATCCAAAAGAATCGGCCAAAGAGAAACTCATGGAATTATTAAACAATTATAGAAAATTTGTAGCAGTTATAGAAAGATTAATATATGAAAGTCAGTCACTTTCTTACACACCAGAAATGAAGAAGTAAAATTTAAAATTAGAAAGGCATTACCATTTACATTAGCACCTAATAAAATGAAACCTCTTTGTATAGATCTAACAAAATATATGCAAGATGTATCTGAGGGAAATTACAAAATCTGACTGTAGGTAGCAAATAAATTAAATTAAATATGCAATTTTCATAGAAAGTAAGGTCAAGAGGTCAGTTTTTCCCAACTGTATGTATAAATTAAACAAAATTCCAATTAAATACCAGCAGGGTTTTTTTTGTTTGTTTGTTTGTTTGTTTGTTTTTGCATATCAACAAACTGATTCTAATGTTTGTATGGAAAGACAAAAGACTCGGAATAGCCAACTAAATATTGAAGAAGAAAAAGTCAAAGGTCTGAAACTGCCTGACTTCAAGATCTACAATAAAGCTTAAGTAATCAAGACAGTACAGTGTTGACAAAATAATAGACAAATAGATCAATGAAACAGAACAGTGAGCCCAGACATAGACCTGCATAATATAGTTAACTGATTGACAAATAAGCAAAGGGAATACATGGAGCAAAAGAAGACTTTTGCTTGAACAACTGAATACCCACAAGGGAAAAAAAATGAATCTGGATGCAGAACTCATACCCTTCACAAAAATTAACTCAAAATAAATGATAAATGAAAATATACTATGCAAAACTCTAAAACTTGTAAAGATAACATAAGAAAACAACCTGGATGTTTTATGTATAAGGTTGAGTTTTTAGATACAACACTAAGGGCATGATCTATGAAAGAAACAATTGATAAGTAGGACTTTATTAAAATTAAAAACTTCTGCCCTATGAAAGGCATTGTCTAGTGAATGAGAAGATGAGCCACAGATTGGGAGAACATCGTTGCAAAAGACACATCTAATACAGGACTGTCATCCAAACATGCAAAGATCTCTTACAACTCAACAATAAGACAAACAACACAGTTAAATGGCAAAATACCTGAATAGACACCTCACCAAGTAAGCGCATGAAAATATGTCCAACATCATGCGTCATTGGGGTATTGCAATTTAAAATGACAATGAGATATAATTACTTACCTATTAGAATGGTCAAAATCCAAAACAGTGACATCGCCATATGCTGGCAAGGATACGGAGCAACAGGAACTACCACTGATTGTCAGACTACAATATAGCACGGTCACCTTGGAGGACACTTCTGCAGTTATTTACAAAACTAAACACACCTTTACCATATGATCCAGCAATCACACTCTTTGCTGTATTCCCAAATAAACTGAAACTTGGGTCAACACAAAAACCTATATATGGATATTTATATCAACTTTATTCATAACTGCCTAAACATGGTAACAAGATGTCCTTGAAAAGGTGAATGGATAACCAAACTGTGCCACATTCATGTAATAAATATAAGTGATTAAAAGAAATAACTACCAGCTACAAAAACACATAGAAGAACATCAAGTGCACGTTACTGGGTAAAATAAGTCAATCTGAAAATCTACTGAATGATTTTAATTATATGATATTCTGAAAAAGGTAAAGCTATGGAGATAGCAGAAGGATCAGTGGTCGCAAAGAATTAATGGAGAGGGAGAGTTAAACAGGGGAAGCACAAAGGATTTCAGGGCAGTGAAAGCATTCTGTATGTAACTACAGTTGTCAATACGTGTCATTATGCCTTTGTCAAAATCTATAAAATGTACAACACCAAGAGTGAGCCTTAAGATAAGTTAAGGACTTTAGGAGATAACAATTTGTTAATGTTGTTTCATGAGTTGCTACAAATTGCCACTGAGGTTCAGGATATGGATAGTGGGGAGATTGTGTGTATGCTTGGGGATGGGTGTATACGGGAAACTGCTATTATTTCCATTCAGTTTTTGCTGTGAACCTAAAAATACTTTTAAAATCAAGTTTATTAATTTAAACAAAGTGGGTGTAGTACACACACACACACACACACACACACACACATATACAAAGATTGACAACATCAAATGTTGGTAAGGATGCAGAACTACTGAAACTTATAAATTGTTTCTGGGAGCATAAAAATCATGCATCCACTTTAGAAACCCACTTGTCATTTTGTTATAAAATTAAACATGTGCCTACCTTATGACCTAGAAGTTTGGTCACTGTATATATGAGCAATTAATACAAATGTCCACAAAACCTCTGCATAGTTGTGCAGCTTCATATTATACTTGTGCAAACATTTCTTTCATAGCAGCTTTGTGTTCTTTTTGTACATGCTTCAATTTAAGAAGGAATAACTTGCTGTATATTCATACACTTAAATATCACTCAACACCCAAAAAACTTAAAACTAGAGATGAATCATAATAACATTATCATAGTGCAGAGGGTAGGCACAAAAGAAAATGTACCACATTATCCCATTTACATGCAATTGAAGAACAAATAGAACAAGGCTGTGGTCGTAACAATCAGAAGATTGGTCATCTACAAGAAAGCCAAGACTGGGTGAAAGGAGGCAAAAGGAATTTTTGGTGTCCTTGCATCGGCTATTTTTGGTCTGCAACACTCTTCTCCCAAATTTCTACATCACTAATTCCTTCAATTCATTCCAATATTTGCCTCAATATAATCTTCTCAAAAAGGAGAATTCAAACAAAATACTTTAGTGTTGCTTTTTAATTCTCCATGACATACCTTCATAAAACAAATTTTTTTGGCTTGTTGTATGTTCTCCTGAAATCCTAAGTCCCTTGAAAAAATCCAGGGTGCTAGTTTCTTTACAGTGCATAATTAGGACAGTGTTGCCACATAACTGATGCATGAATTCATCTTCATATTCTCATTACTAATTCTGATTCAGGGCTACTCTTCTGTAGCCAGTGATCTCTCACATTTCCCCTGCTTATTCTGCTGTTTATGCCATGCTTTCTCTAGGCTTTGGTGGCTTTATCCCAAGTCTTATGGCCTCAAATGCCTCCCCTGTCAAGATTTTCCATGTCCTCCTATCTTTGAATTCCCATAAATGACCCTTAGCTTCTCGTGTTCCTTGGACTTGCTCCACATCTAACTCTTTCAGTTGATTAGCAAAATATTTCTGAACCATATGTATTTAAAGGTGGAGCTAACAATAAACCCAAAATACCTAAGTTAATATAATTTTTAACCAGAAAATGTTAATGTGTGAGACTGAGACAGTACTTACTCATTTATAATTCAGTATCTTAAACACTACGGAGACTTTTTCTTTACATGTTTCAATTACTATATTACTAATATATGTTTAAACATATTATCTTAAATGATTCTAAATTAAATATGAGAAACCGATTTGCTATTTTAACAAAGTCTTAAAATGCATTTGGTCTACATATTTCATCTCTCTCTGTATGGACATAGAAACCTCCTGCCACACACACACATTCTATTTTGTGTTTGTTTGGAAAGAAGCACTGCTGCTTTTATGTAAGTTTTGCCACAGATTCAAACTGATATAGATGAGAATTTACTTAAAAAACCATAGGCAGCATCTATATTACAATTTCCTTCTCTTTTTTTCCTGTCCTTTTCTTTTTCAGTTCCATCCCTCTGAGTTGTTGCTCATCAATCATACTGGGAAGCTCACTTTTATTCTGCACACTTCACCACTAACTGGATTACAGAGCTGAAAAACTTACTCAAAGTTTAGAATATGATAAACGTAATCAAATTGCTCTAGTCAAATTCTAACAGTGGTGAATAGATGACACTAATTACCTTTTCTTATTATGCTACAAATGTAGTTTACTCCATCTTTATTCATGAAGAAATATCATGCAGCCCACTGAGAGGACTGCAGCAGGGTGTAATATTGGCTTATTTGTTTTCTTAGTTTTACTTTCTTTACCAGCATCCAAAAGATGTAATTTTAAGCTGCAATATATTTATATGCAGTAGTTTTTTACCCACTTTGGAAGATAATTGTAACCCACTGCAAAGCCTCGCAATTCTGCATAAACAAGTGCTTTAAAAACTCCACTAAAATGATATAAACTTTTTTGTTGTGGTTGGTGCTGACTTTCGTTTTGGAGTAAGTGATATTTTTTTTCCAAATGAGTTAACACAGAAAAAAGTGGAGCATGTGATTAAAAAAAAATGTATCGTGATGAGAGAAATTGGACCATTCTTTTCAGAAAAAAATATGAAAATATACTACATTTAAAGCTTTTTCTACATTTTTACATGTGGAAATTTCTCAGTAATTCACCTTGAAAATAGTTTATAGGAAATAACTGTTCAAACTTGCTTACATGCTGTCTGACTTAAATAATTTACATATCTATTTCTAGTGGTCATAGTAGAGACAAGTTTCAGAAACCTGTCATTAAATGATTATATACTCATTCTATATATCAAATGCTGTACTAAGGAAAATTATCTGTGAATGCTTCTGTTTCCATTTATCAGACAACCAGAAACTGGTTTCTTTTAATGCTTGCAACATTAAATCAACCTAAATATTTTCTCTTATGCCCATAAGGCTTACATAGAATATTAAAATAATAAGCAGGAATATGCCTATAACATCATAAGTACGATAGAATATTGATTTTAGAATATTTAAATTATTAACATACCAACAGAAAGTATATCTGAAGTTCAATAAATTTTTTTTTTTTTTTTTTTTTTTTTGAGACGGAGTTGCGCTCTTGTTGCCCAGGCTGGAGTGCAATGGCGTGATCTCGGCTCACCGAAACCTCCACCTCCTGGATTCAAGCAATTCTCCTGCCTCAGCCTCCCGAGTAGCTGGGAGTACAGGCGTGCACCACCACGCCCAGCTAATTTTTTGTATTTTTAGTAGAGACGGGGTTTCACCATGTTGGCCAGGATGGTCTCGATCTCTTGACTTCGTGATCCACTCGCCTCCGCCTCCTAAAGTGCTGGGATTATAGGCATAAGCCAAGGCGCCCAGCCCTCAATAAAGAAGATTTACATGAAATGAGTTTGGAAGTTAATACACACATTGAAATTAAATAAATGAAAATGTTTTAGGATATTACCAGAAATAATCAGAATAGGAATATAAGAAGTGAACAAAAACTATAACTTATAATATAACCTGCAGCATAGGAAAAGCATATAGTTAACATGCTCAGGAAATTTTACTTTTATACCTGTTGTCCTGGTTTAAATATTGATAACACTTCCTTTCAGTTTTAAAAATGTTCTGGTTGGGATGCTAAGTTAGGCAGGCACGCTACTTATGGACAATTATAATGGAATGGCATTCCATTCTCAGAGCCAGTGAAGCCTTAGAAAGGATTTAAACAGGTGACTCCTTGATATAATTCATATTAGTGTGTAGAGAATAGACTAGAGGGAGCAAGGCATGGAATTAGCACAAGAGGGGCTGTGGCACAGCTGGCAAGGAGGAAGGTGGTAAGGGGTGAAACTGGACAACAGAAAGGATCCGGATATTGGAATTCTTTAAAAGCTATAAGATGTTTTGGTTATTTCTCCCTCTTACCTTGAGATGAAAATTTTGTAAGGCATTAGGTAGATTAATTCAGATGTCAGATTTATATTTCTTCAAATAATTATTTGTATATTATAGTGGCATAAGGGTGGAGGGAGGAAGAGCATTTGGAACTGATTGTGCTGCTGAAACCAAGAACAATGAGGGCATAGACTGGGAAATGACCATGGAAGCACATGGAGGGTCTCACAGGAGTGCTGGAGGGGGAGCAGTTGGATATGTTAATGGATTCAGTGCAGCATGTGAAGGACACACGGATTTACTGCATCTCTCACAAGGGAAGATGCCTGGATTGCCTGACTCAACAGTGAGATGGATGTTATTTATGGAATGGGCTAGGCATGTGTAGGATTTAGAAAGAAAACAACTAGTTCTGTTTGTAAATATTAAGTTCGGGATGTCTTGAAACATCCAAATTCCAATAGCCAATTGGATGTACAAGCCTGGTGATCAGAGAATTCTGATATAATGATATAAATGTTGGCATTATTAGAATATGATATTCAAAGTCATGTTACTATTTGACCTAAGTTATAAGTAACAAGTTTTTGAGATAAAATACGCCATGATACACTCTCTGATGCCAAATGGATTTGGTAACACTAGGACTTTTGCTTTGTCAAGGTGGAATAGTCAAAGGGTCTTGAATTCCTGGCCCATGTTGCTCTTCCCTCAAAATTATTTTAGTGGATGCTGTTCCACTGCCTGCCAGCAACTCTGCTTTTGAGGTAGGACTGAGGCCAGCCACCGGTGATATGAAAATTCTCTCTAAAAACCAAAATAATTTTTATTTTATTGTTAAAATTCAATAACAATTAATATTTGTTTCACAGATGGTTAAATACAAATGACTTCATTGATACGTATTGTGCACCCTTTCAATCTGCAAATTTAGGTCTTCTATAATCAGATAGACTTTCCTATATTTTAAAATGTATTTCCATTAAATGCAGTGTGCTCTCTCCTTTAAGAAAATCCGTATTCCACATGCTGGCTCCCTACCTTAATAATCACACACCTAAATCCTGCATCTATTCAACTTAACCCTCCTTTGCATTGTGAAAATTTTTTTCTCAAATCAAATTTCCATGTCATTGCCCTGGTTTTGGTTTTTACCAGTATATGTTTTTCTTTTTATCTTTATTACTTTCAGTCTAATTTTCAGTATTTTTATGTAATTATGTATGTGAGCACTTACATTTAAAAAATCCGTTTCAATTTCCTTTCCACCATGTAATCACTTTCTTCTTAAAATCTGTGTCTCCATTATTTTCCTTGACAAAAGGATGGATATTTTCACTATGTTTTCTTTTTTAAAAAATTTTTTGAGATGGAGTTTCGTTCTTGTTACCCAGGCTGGAGTGCAATGGCGCAGTCTCGGCTCACCACAACCTCCACCTCCTGGGTTCAGGCAATTCTCCTGCCTCAGCCTCCTGAGTAGATGGGATTACAGGCACGTGCCACCATGCCCAGCTGATTTTTGTATTTTTAGTAGAGACGGGGTTTCACCATGTTGACCAGGATGGTCTTGATCTCTTGACCTCGTGATCCACCCACCTCCGCCTCCCAAAGTGCTGGGATTACAGGCGTGAGCCACTGCACCTGGTCCCACTATGTTTTCAATTTGATGGAATAAGTATTATTCAAAAAGTATTTATTTATTTATTTTTGAGACGAAGTCTCACTTTGTTGCTCAGGCTGCAGTTCAGTGTCACAGTCTGGGCTCACTGCAACCTCCAGCTACCAGGTTCAAAAGATTATTATGCCTAGGTTTCCTCATTTATTTCTTTTATACACTATTTTAACTCACATTTTTAAAAGCATTTTACATCTAGTTTTTCACACAGTTAACATATTTTTAAAACATTTGATATTTATCCACTCTTTGCTCCACAAAATTTTGGTAGTCTTTCCTTAGCTATTTTATGTATATTCTTGTGCACTATTTCAGACTTTTTGGGTAGATAGATTAGATTACCTATTGTGTTGTTCATATGATTCAGGCAGATGTGGGGGCATCAAAAATTTAGTCACTGCATATTTTTCCTAAATATTTTTAAACCCATCTGGAACTACAATTGCTAATTTGTAGGTATATCTTACACATTTCACAAATGCTCCCTGTGTTTAGATAGTTCCTGTTACTAGGACTAAATATTAATTTTTCCCAACAGACCACAGAAAAACAGGGGTCACTATAGTATGTATGTGGTAACTTTCATAAGTTAACTCATCTACTTAGAGAAAAGTGTTTATTACTTAACTATCTCACATTTTCTCTTAGCACTCTTTGAGCCTTCTGTCCAACTTGTATTTCCAAATCAAGAAGGTTTATTGTTACCAGATATTACTATTTTCTAACAAACTGTTCAACTCTCTTAAGAAGAAATGTAATATGTTAGCATTTTTAATGCTTTTGTAAACTTCATGTTTATTCTAATATTTCCCAAATTTTATAGTATAATATTGAGGCCATTTCTTTTTATTAATACTTATTTCGGTGCATACATATTAGCTGGGTTTATTTTGGCAAATTTTATATAAACCAGAAGTTGTAGTTTTGTATTTTTTTTGCAGTCATTTTTCATAGAAGACTTTTTCTAATATTTTCAGGTACTTATAGCATAAAAATCATAGCTACCTAGAAAATTTGAAATAAAGCTACTTTTTATAATGAAAAATAGTTTAATATGTTGAGAACATAAATATTTTATCATAAAAAGTAATGGAGGTAAAAGTCAAGATAGACTTATTCTATAGATTTATAAAATATAAAAGAAATAGTAGACATTTTCTATAATACAAATACATTGTATTAAATTTTTCTGTAATACACATACAAGTATTATATAGTACAACAGGTAATAGACTGATTTTAAAGTACAAAATATATAAATCACCCCAAGTGTTTCAGATTCAAATCTTATCTGGTTAGAAATGTAAAAATGCTTATTAACATTGTACAGAAATAGGTTCCAAATTAGCATGCTGCTATAGTAATGTGATAAGTGCCCAAATAAGTTAAGTTTATATGTAAAATCTCTATAAAATACCGAGATATGCAGAAAAAATAACCATATATCATTATAAATATTGAGTTAATCTCTTAATATTTTAGGAAAACAAATACTTATTAAAATGTTTTAAGAATTGAAAACTACAAGAATAAGAAAACTTAAATCAAGCCAAATGAAAACACAAATACATTTTTTTTAATTCTTTTTCCTTCAACTATACTTGGAGTTTGGTAACAACAAAGTAAGACATTGAGTTAAATGTAAGTGTTGCAGCCTTTTTACTCCTTAGTTCACTGAGGTCTGAGTTCTAGTCCCACAGCCAAGATGAATAAGGCATGCAGACTCCAGAGAGTGAGTAAGGTAGAGTAGGGTTTACTAAGTGACAGTAAAGCTCTCAACAGTGAGAGAGTACCCAAACAGGGTTGCCAAATATGGGGCTGAGTTCTGGGTCTTTTACATGGCAGAAACAAGGAATTCTTCTGTGGGTTGTGCCTTAATTAGAGGGGTAAAGCTCCCCCCGGTGGGGTTGCAACTGTGCCTGCCCAGGGTTTTCTATAATGACTCCATCTTAGTTACCGATGAGTACCTAAGCAAAACCGATGGGGTGGGGCGGTAGCTAAAACCACAATTCTAATGGCATTATAATGAGTCTGGGGTCATTTTAGGATACATTCTATCCTTTTCTGTACCTATGTGGGCAGCTGGAAAGTCCCTTCTGAGCAGAGATCTTGGTGTAAGAGGAAGTTTCTAGCCACATTTACTCCTGCTAGCTATGTAACAGGCAATGCAGTTGTAGTCCCACAGGTGTTGTCTCTCTTCCCAGACACTCCCTCTCTCTCTGCCTAACCAGCCCCTATCTGCCTCCTCTCTTATAAGTCTTGGTAATCAATGGCAGAAGGTGGTCAATGACAATAGCTACTGCAAGCTTGAGTAGCAAAATCTGAAATTTCTGAGTTACCTGAGATTATTATTTTTCAAAGACAGAATATTCTTGCTGTTGTGAGTGCACTCTCGAGTGTACTGGCTCTTTAGGAAGTTTACTGAAATCCACAAACTACCTAGGAAAATTCTACAATGAAACATTGGGGGTCCTGAAATCTAGACAGAGTTATTTTTTAGGAAGGCTCCATAAGAGGCTGTCTTTAGCAGCAACAGTGACTGAAATCTTGGGTTGGCTTGCATCTGTCCATCAGCATCCTACAACTCACACTAATGAATTGTACCTATACTCAGAGCAACTTTCAGGTGCAACAGTAAGTTCTTACAGGGTAGTCCCTCAACAGAATCTTGTCTGGATTTCCGAAAACACCAAAGAGAGTTGAGAATTCAATACTCTGCTGCATTGGCTGCCTCTTGGCTTTGACATATTGGTGCAAAGAAGAGATGAGTGACCCTTACTGTTTTCACTGTGTCCTGGTTGTCTGGGCAACTTGCAGATTGCTGACTCTTGGGAAGCCTGTGTCTTGAAAATTATCACCCTAAAGTTTTTGTGAAACAGTATTAAAAAAAAATCTGTGTCTCACAAAATAAATTTCTCATAAAAATGTATTTTAGGACTTAATCCTAATATAGGGCAAAGTGTTATAGAGATATTATAGAATAATTTCCAAGAAATTTTTGCCTGCAATTTTCATTAATAATGGATCCTCAGGAGTGTTTTAGATGGAATGAATTAAATATTTAAAAGGTGAAGAAGTATAATGCCATCCACCATGTTTAAAGGTTAATATTTATTTAATATTGTTAAGAAAAATGTGAATTATGTAGAAGAAGTTATTTTATATGAACAGTGAGATTTTATATGCATCCTTGGCTTTGTCAGGAGAGTATCTTTCAACCCAGTTCTGTAGGTGGAAGAACATAAGATGCTTTTAGCTCACAGAGTGAAGGGGACTGGCATATGTCATGTATTAACCCTGTAACTCCCAGGACAGTCCACCTGCACTTTTTCTTGCCTTTATTCACAAAACAAATTTGTTAGCATGTAGACAGAAAAACGGAGAAAGTGGTAACATTAGGCATTCCTGCTATTGTAATCAGCAGTAAAACAGTTATGTCTTATTTCCTGTAATATATTTCCAAGAGGACATAAAAAGTACAGCAAGATGATAAAAAGATACATTTATGATTATTCTTTCCCTCTTGAGAAAGCAACAGGTTTGTAATTTTAAAAATAGCCATCATTTTTCCTAAAGATAATGGAATTAATGGTCAAATATCTGCTCCAGGGTTCCCCCATCTCTGGTCATTGTTGAATAAAAATACATTTGTACTTTGGGAGGCTGAGGCAGATGGATCATGAGGTCAAGAAATCAAAACCATCCTGGTCAACATGGTGAAACCCCGTCTCTACTAAAAATACAAAAAATTAGCTGGGCATGGTGGCGTGTGCCTGTAATCCCAGCTACTCAGGAGGCTGAGGCAGGAGAATTGCCTGAACCCAGGAGGCAGAGGTTGTGGTGAGCCGAGACTGCGCCATTGCACTCCAGCCTGGGTAACAAGAGCTAAACTCCATCTCAAAAAAAAAAAAAAAAATACATTTGTGAGTGAACATGACTCTAGAGCTTAGAATCTGTTAAAATCTCCTGGGAAATATGGGATTAAAGAAAATGGGAACAATATAGACCTTCTCCCTCTGTACAACATGGAATTTTATGCAATTTAGAATTTTGATGTGTAGTACAATGAGAGTATACCACAGGATGAGCTAGGGCTATCTTTCTGCCCATGAGGTGTTGAATAGACTTCTCTATGGTATGTTCAGGATAAAGACTAATAAATTCTGTCTCTCCCAATATTACTGCCTTTCCCATTCTCTCTCCTTCATTATGCATTGGAAAGTAATATATTTGACAGAAGGTGGCTGGGGCCACCACTCTCTCTGGAAAGGGCCAGTTCTGGACCATCTTTGGCTTTAGTAGGAAGGTGAAAGTCACATAGTCCCAGCTACTGTGTGATTTCAGAAGGTACAAAGATGATATGAGTGGTAGCATTCATAACATTATAACCGACTAAATATGTTAAATCAACACTGGAAAAGAAAATAAACAGTATATTTGTTATGCCAGAAAGATAAAATAAAACAGCTTTGCTGTTTGTTAATTTTTATATATTATGTGAACTTACTTTTCTAGAGTGTCATGAGACTTACGTCTTTCTAGAGCATGACATGATTATTTAAGCCCTTCTGAAAGAAATTTAAAAATTGTAATATTAACAAAAATTACATAGTAATACAAAATAGGGTTTAAGGAATTAAATTTTATAAAAGGATACTTTTATTTCTATGAAAACATATTTTTCACTTTTGCTCTTTCCTCTTTTTTACAAAGCAACAATTTTGCCCCTGAATTCCAGATTTTACACAAGTTTTAAAATTACATTTGAACTCATAGATATTTTAATGTAACCGAGAAAATTCTACATTAATCTTTCCTTTTTTACAAATATAATTAATTGTCAATAATTGGTTTCATTGGTAAAAGAGCAACTTACAAGGTGATTTCTGGAAATAAGCTGGTAGGTTAGGATTGGGAAGCCTAGGAATACAATGTGACGCATTGTATGTGTATGCATGATATGGGTTGGATGTTTGTCCCCTCCAAATCTCATGGTGAAATGTGATCCCCAGTGCTGAAGGGAATGTGGAGGGAGGTGTTTGGCTCAGTAAGGGTTTGGTGCCCTCCCCATGGTGATGAGTGAGTTCTTGCTCTACGAGCTCACTGAGAGCTGGTTGTTAAATAGAGCCTGATACCTCTTCCCTTCTCACTTGTTCCCTCTCTTGCTACGTGACACACCAACTCCCCTTTCCTTATACCATAACTAAAAGCTTCCTGAGGCCCCACCAGAAGCTTCTGGTGCCATGCTTGTGCAACTTGCAGAATGTTGAGGCAAATAAACTTGTATTATTTGTAAATCTCTCGGCCTCTGGTTATTCCTTTATAACAATGCAAAATAGACTAACACGGTGGTGTGCATGAGTGTGTGTATGTTTTAGTTCTTTTTTTTTTTTCCCTTTGGCCTGCTGGTCACTTTCAGGTTTCTTCAGTTAAGCACAACACAGGAATATTGCTATCTTCTTCCCTCCCTTTTTGGGAATATCAATATGAATGGAAACATTTATTGACCTACTACAGGGTACTGTGTTTGATGTTTTTAAGGTTTTATTTCTTATAATTTTTACAACTTTATGATAAGTTTCTTATAATTTCCAAGATTATGTTGCAGAAGTTAACCTAAAAGTTTATTGATCTTGTGTGGGAGAAAGGTAATTTAAGCAAAAATATCCTAATCTAATCCTTGTAGAGCTATAAAAGAATGCATATTCTGTTTAGCATTATATGAGAAATTTAAATTTCCACGCCAGTTCAGAATTATATTACTTCATAAACATGTAAGTCATGTTAGGCTTTAAAAAATGATTTTCACAGATTTATGTCTATATCTACTAATTGACAATTAAAAAAATTCTATCTGATTTCAAACCTTTTCTTGAACTACTGAGATATGCTGCATGGCATTACATATCAACATTTATGGTAGGACATGTAATTTACTAATAAAAAACAGACAAAGATTCCAATATTTCCTAAGAAAAATTGATGCATTGAAAACATTTTAGCATTAGTAGTCCTTCATCATATTTTAAAATAAAATAGTTTTAAATGTATTTTTAGTAACTTATGTAGAAGATAAAAATTTGTTTTTTTAGAATAATTTACTTTTTTTTTTTTTACAGCTAAAACATAAATGATTTTATTGGTTCCATAAAGTTGATCTATAAATGAATGGGTGCTCTTCCAGTTGGAGAGCTAGCTGGGATGGACGGAGGTGAGAATCCAAGGAACTCAATAATTTACTTTTTGAAGTATGACATAAAAATTATACCATCCATTCAAATAATATTGAGATGTAGCATAAACACTAAAATTAGATTAACAGAGGAAAGTATAAGTTTATATTTTTATAATGAAGCTGTTCTTCCTCTCTAAGATAAGAAGGAGTAGCCTGAGATCTACTGGCACTCCCAGGTAGAACTGGAAAAGCCACACAACAGATCAGACTCATCTCCGTAAAAATATCTTAAAGTTGCTAAGACAACAAGCCTGATATAAAACTGATGTTTATAGTTTCTATTGAATAAGCATAGAAATTAACCATTCTAGTTTTAAAAGTTACATTTGTCTTATCTGAGTTATTTTCTCAGATAAATTTCCAACCAGAAGCCCTCCCAGATAATATCAAGGAACTGAAACTCACCAGATCACTGCCTTTGGACAATGAGAAGTCAGAATCCTCACCCATCATGACTGTCAAAGCGATCATCTGCTTCCTGTTGACAAACATCTTCTCCTTACCCCTTCCTAATTTCTGTTTTCCTGCATGTGGTTATTTTTCTGCTATATAACCCTCTAATTTTTATTCCATCAGGGGATGGATTTCAGACTAATCTCCCATCTCCTTGGGTACAGCACCCAATTAAAGCCTTCTTCCTTGGCAATAATGGTTGTCTCAGTGATTGGCTTTCTCCGTGGGAAGCAGAAGGACCTAGACAAAACCCCTGATATTTTGGTAACACAGGGTGAACTTCAGAGAGGTGCACTAACTTCGGTCCATGCTTTAGGTCAAGAATCCTGACTTCAGGAGTCTGAGGCTCCTGACTGCACTGACCTTAAACAGAGCCACTGCTCAAGTGAAAGCACTTTGCAACATGTTTGGCAGAAATGATGTGGACCTTAGCACAAAGGCAGTGGTTCTCATGATGAGCTTAAAGAATTCTTAGGGTCCCTGCTTGAGTGTGTGAATGTGCACATCCAGATCTGTGGGCTCATGTGTGTATATGCTAAAGTCTCTAAAACTCAGTAACTGAAATACAGAGTTTACAAAGGTCTTGAAAGAAGCACAAGTGTGTGGAGCTGTACCATCTTGCCACTGAGCCTCCACTTATTGCTTAGTAGATTTGATTAAATAAAGGTGGTGATGAATTAAATGTGACTGTTGAGGGAGAGGAAGGTGTCAGTAAACATACCTGGATATTTACTTGAAAAAATGTGCGTGAAAACCAGAAGCATCATTTGGGGTGTATCATCAGGATTTCAGAGTTGGACCTCATAAATTGGGTAAGCCTGTGAAAAACCTGAGTGCTCATATCAGTGAGGTGGTGAAAGTATGACTCATGAAAGTTAGAGACAGAGGCTTCAAATAAATTGGTATTTTATTAGCATATTCATAGAATTTAATCATGGAAATACATTCATAGGTGGTTACCTAGGGAAAAACGTCGGATAGTAATGAACCCCTAAGGAATCTGATTTTTTTATGTAAAGAGCAAAAGGAGATCCTGACCTATAAGCTCCTGAACAGATGACAGAGTGATGAGAGGCAATTTTTAATTATTTACAGCTCTACCGACAAGCTTTGTGGTTGTGGAGGTGACTTAAAGTGACTTTAATATATTGAATGTATTTCAACTTATTTAATTTTTCAAACTTAATTTTTTATGTTAATGACATGCAGAGTAGTGCGGTTGGAAGAAATTTTATTAAATGACTGGGAAAAGCAAATTAAGAAAGAAATTTGAGAATAAGTGCAAAACTACATAGGTGTGAAAAAGTGTAAACTTACAACTTAGATCAATTTGACAATAAATATTTTCTAGGTTTTAAATTAAAGGGGGTTTATCAACTCTTCAGCTTCACAATGTAAGAGAACAAAATTGTAGTTTTTACAATCTGGATTGTTTTTCAGACTGTTGCCTGTCCAATATCCTCCTTTGTATTACTAAATTCTTCTGTTACTGGGAACAGTGAAGTACCAGTTTAAAAAATAAAACAACCAATAGCAATAGTAGAAGCAATAAAAACAAACCTTCCTTTTCAAAAAGGGTAACAATAAATGGCATATGGAAATAATTTATCAATACTTTAGAGTTTGAAGAGAATTCATTGACTTATAGGGAGAAGCTGACTCAAAGGTCTTGTTCCCAAGCATAGGGTGATGGAAGAGCAGCTACCATGCTTAAGTCATGAAGGTTTGAGCCCCACCCCAAGGCTGAGAGTGGAAAGTCAAGGGACTTTCTTTTCATGGTCCTGTGTGGATTCATACAGCTGTGGCTGACTTCCAATGGAATTCTCATTATGAGAAAGTTAATAAACTAAAGCTGTCTTGGTTAATCCACTAATTTTCTAAATTCTTCATTAATTCATAACTGCTTTACTTCCTACCTCTGTGCTCTTGAGCAAATTATCTAACCACGGGGTGATTCAGAGACTCATCTGAAGACGGGATATCCTCCATGTAGTTTCTATAGTGATAAACTGGCATAATGGTCTTGAAATCTCCAGCATGCAACAGTCTGAAAATCAATCTCAGGTTGTTACAATTACAGAGATTTGGTTTCCTTACGCTGTGCCAGCCAAAAGTGAGGTTTTAGATATTGAAATGAGTTATTAAAATTTGAGGTGGGGGTGACAATCATAAAAGTTTTACCATATTACTTTTTTTAAAAGATGCTATATAAAGATACTGTAAATGAAGTAGAAGACAGACCAGAGTGGGGAAAGCCAGTTGCAACCAACATGACAAACGATCTGTTAGAATTGAAAATTAATAGAGAACCAGCTAATCACAAATGAAATTTCAAACATAATGGATAAATTAACTAAAAATATAAATAGGTTGATCCTATTTTCATAAAAATTATTTTGGTCAAATTTTAATGTCAAACATTAACATTTTATTTAACCATGTCGTAAGCACATCACCCTTTAATATATTTATCTGATCAATACTTTATAATAAAAGTAAAAATTACTAGCTAGCAAGAAAAATAAATGTTTCTTTGAATATTAAAAATGTCTATTAATCTGGACTTTGGTGGGGGCCTCTATGGCAGGCTGAATAACACTCCTCTCACCTAAAGCTACCTGTCCTGGAACCTATGAATATGTTATGTACAGGATAAACGGGACTTTGCAGATGTGATTAAATGAAGAATTTTGAGGTAGTGAGATTATCCAAGATTATTTGTGTGGGCCTGTTGTTATCATAAGTGTCCTTATGCAAAGTTGAAGAGAGAAGATGTTAGAATGGAAATGGAGGTGAGAACAGAAGGCCTACACTATGCACCTAGTTTTGAAGGTGTAGGAAGAGACCATGAGCTAAGGAATGTGGGCCACCTCCAGATGTGAGAAAAAGGCAAGGGAATGAAATTTTCCCTAGAGCTTCCAGAGGGAATCAGCCCTGCCAATACCCTGGCTTTAGTCCAATAAAACCGATTTCACATTTCTGACCTCCAGAACTATGAGATAACAAATTCATTTTGTTTTAGCCACTAAAGATGTGGTAATCTGTTACAACAGAAATAGAGAATGCAGCCTCCATCTTGAATATCTGTAGCGCATGCTGCATTGTCTACAGCTGTATAGTATCAACTGCAAGAGCTACCTTGTGCCCTAATGCATCCACGTTATTTTTTTTCAAGTCTTAGCAATAGAAATGCAGCTTAAAGCCCTTAGGAATAGATAATGTATTCTGTATTTCTTGGTATGAAATAAGGGTGATGATTAGAGATATTTCCTTCATGTTATATTTTTATTTTCTTATTTAAACATGTTCTTCAGCGGTATTTATCTCCAAGAATCTTTTTCTCAGACAATAAGTGGGTATCCCCTTGAACCCTTACAAAAATTGAGTGATTAGCTTAGAATTTCACAAATAATTTTCTTAAATTCTAATCAATAATAGCAGTAAATTTTGAAATGTAGGCTTTGTTCTGGAAAAGAAAAAGGACTCCCAAATGCCGTCAACTGCTAATTAATGTATCCAGCTTGGTACAAGAGGGTGGACGTTGTGCAGGAGGATCAATGGGAGGACGCTAAGGTCCCTGGACAGAGATAGCACCTGTTGCTACACACATGACAAGAGGTCTCCATGGGCACAGATTCTGTGGGCTAGAATGTCAGAGACCTGCTGCAGCAGGTTGACTAGGCTGCTGTGAGGGACAGGGCAGCAACGTGGCTGTTCTTGATGCCTAGCCCTGGTGCTTACACATGGCCCCCAACATCTAGACAGGACATTTCAGAGCACAGACCGCATGAGCACCAACCCTCATGGCAGAGCTGTGACACAGCCCCTTGAGAAGAGCAGGGACTTGGAGGACACATGGCTGCCATGCTTTTCTCCTAGGACCATCAGCAGGGGGTCCTGATGACATTTTCCAAGAAGCAGGGAGGAGGAAATTTGAAAAATATCTGAGAAAAAAAATAACAGCAAAGTTATATGCAATGTAAATTCCTGTTGGACATCTTTGATTGTCACAGGATGCAGAAAAGACATGTTGCAAAATGAGTCTACTGTTTTAAAATTGTCCTATCTTCTCCACACCATCCCTGCAACACACATTTCTCACTCATCTAACATTTCCTAGTGTCATTTTTATCCACTCTGCCACCCAACACTGAGAAAATAATTATCATAAACCGCTTGTCCAATCTGTCTATCAGATCATCTCAACCTCCCTTCTAGACTTTCTCCTTTCCACCTTCCCAGAAGCCAAGGCCCTCCTTTTAGCTCTTGCCATCTCTTGAATAAATTATTTCAAGTGAGCCTTAGTATGGCGATCTTTTAGCTGTGATGATAAAGCCCTCTGCTTATGGTACAGGTAGATACATAGAGTAGCTCTGAACCGAAGTGAGCTGCACTCAGTGACTAAGAGCATGTGCACCATATCTCTCAATGGCAACCTTAGGAATCTCCTTCCTATCTCTATCAAGTTCAGCATCCCTATGTCAAAGAACACAGTGAAAAGTACAAAGAGAAAAGGTGAGAAATAGCTGCCAAATGTGGATGTACTTTTCGGCGAGTAATGAACACTAAAAAAATATTGAATTGCCTTAATTCAAATTTATTTTGATAGAAAATATCCACATGTTGGGGAGTTTTATATCATACAACTACATTCGTTATGCAGATATACTTTGCTCCACATAACAGATTTTCCCATAGAATGAAATATAAAGTACAAGTATGATAAGCATGTCATTTTTATAGACATCAACAGAGAGAATGAACTTTAACAAAAAGAAAATTTAGTTTTCAAAGAATATGACTTTTATGATAAATATATACTTTTTTACGCATACAGTCCTGCTTTAAAAAGTCCCTATCTGTCTACTTTATAAACGCTTTCCTACCTCACACACAAATATTTGAAAAGTCCTCAACTATAAAAGTATCAATGTATCTTTAACTCTGCTTTATTAAAGAAAAAAGCTCTTCTTATTTCTTACCTAAATGGGGAAGATAGACGCTGATGATTCTGAATCTGGAACACAGCTCCTTACATGAGGCTCTTTAATAATGACATCTGGCCTCAAGCAGGTAGGAAAAAAAAGAAAACACTCTGGAGTAAAGTATACTTTAATTAACTGCAAACAGTTCTCAAGGCCGTCTTCAAACACTTACACTTCATTGCAAGACAGAGAAAAGATAATTAATAAAAGAGTCTCTCCAGAAAATGAATTAGTCAGAAATAATTATTTGTTAAAATTGTTGGCACTGATGACATCCAGTGTGACAGGAGCTGGCCACCTGCACCTGCTGTTAGTCTCAGCCTCTGCTCCAAGGACACTGTTGAGATTGCCGCGCTCCTTCCATCAAGCAAGAAAGCAATAATCAACAATTCCATCGAGTAAATGGAAGTGTGAATAGCACTGGATATGCATGAATAACTGGGCAAAAATAACTCTTTGCACCTGCTCCTTTTTGTATTTCATAATTGACATCAAAGGCTTATAAAGGCAGTCCCTTTTTCCAGTGATTGCTACATTGGTTTAACTTGCTCCTTCTATTTCATTAGAAGTGGAAAAACGTGTTCACATTTAATGACCATCTACCTGACTTATTAGTGTAGTCACCTATGATAGTAAAATCCTGTTGGATTTATTAATAAATTATAGCGTATCAGGAGGGATAACATTTACAGTCACACTAAGTATAATTTGCCTTGAACTTCAAGAACAATATAAAGGATAATTGTTTAGTGTGCCCTAAGTTGGTTTTGAATCTATTTTCTATAGCAAAGGGTTGATGCTTCTAAAAGTGGTCCCAAGGCCCTTCTTTTGTCCCTGATACTACATTCAATAAACACACACACACACACACACACACACACACACACACAAAGAGAGAGAGAGAGACAGAGAGACATTGCTTTTTCGGCATGTCTGAAATGTAATGGCACTGAAGAAAGGACAGAAAATTTAACAAGCCTGTATGGACAAATTTGGTCCAAAAAGAGTTGGAAGGATTTGAAATAATTTAAAAGCCTACAGAGTCCCTACCATGAAGATCTCCAATGTATATAAACTAATTGTAAGAAGGGAAAACAACATGGCATCTAAAGGTTTGTAATTTAAGAAAAAGCCTCTATGGAAATGTAATCTTCTTTGGCAGTTCTTACTACTAAAGGCAAGAATTTAATTGATATTGTAGAAATTCAGGAGAAAATTAGGTGTTCTAACAAGAGTCATGTTTCAGTTTTCAGTGTCGATTTTGACCTAATTGCCTGGCCAGGTAATGAAGGTAAGATAGCAGCAGGGGCACCGGCATGATGATGTGAAGCTGAAGATCATCAGTGGAAACACGTATCGCTGTGACTCTATCAGCATTTTGCCACTGTTAAGTATGTTTCCTCAGACTTCATCCTGTTTGCTCACGAGAAATGTAGGTTGGATAAAAAAGTGAGGAAAGTAGTGCAATACTTAGTCTGCTATAACCAGGATGGTTTAAAACGTATTTATTCACAGGAAAGCTGAAGGACGGTAAGACGGAGCTCAATGTTGAATACATACTTTTAATTCTGGAAGTGGAGCAGTAATGGATAATGTCATGTTAGAAGGTGTGATTATGGTAATCGGAGGTTAAGAAAACCTGGAATATTCAACAGGTAACTGGTAGTCTAACAGGGGCCCTTTATTGATGTGCTGTTCACTTTATTCTTGTCATTCAAGGCTATTTATTTACGGATTGATTAGAATTTCCTTCTGATTAATAAAAATCTCAACCTTTCTTTTTCATTGAAAATGTACAAATTATTCCTTTCCCTTTGATGTTTTTCTTCACCTACTCTTAGTGCTGGGTAGAATATCACCTAATTGGAGAAGCGTCCCTGGCCATCCTTCCCAATAGAGCATTCTGCAATGATTCTTCGTCACTGCTCCCTGCTTTCCTTTGCTCTGCATTTGCTTTTGCCCATGTTTCTTGATGGTCTAGAGTGCATGTGCCATGAAGTCACAGACCTTATTTTCCTTGGTCAGCACTCAGTGTTCAGCATTCAGCAGAGTGACTGGTACTTGACTTGGGCTCAATAAATTATTGATTTAAAAAAGCAAAGTAAATACTTTTTAATAAAGACTGAATAACAACATATTAGCTTTCTAACAAATGCACAAAAAGGACATGAATTTGAAGGAAAATGGATCAAAGACATATAGAAAATATAAGTAGATTGAGATTTGTTAAGAATAAAAATAACTCTTTCAAACAGCTTCTCCCCTAAAACTCTGCATACCCAGATGGTTTTATGAGTAAATTCTTGCAAGTTAAGTGAAATCGATAACTCCCATGGTGTTTGCATAGTTCAACAGCACACAGAAAAAAGATAGCTTCTCAATATATTTATAAAGCGGTGCTATGCTGGCAAGGAGAGCACATAGAGAATATTTTACTTATTAATATTGATACAAAGTTGTAAATAAAATATTAATGCATGGAATCAAGTAAAACATCACATGAATAATACACCCAAACAAATAGGTTTATTCTTTTAAGATAAGAATGATAGAAATGCTTTAGCACTACAAAATTAACTAAATATGTTTTATAATATTAACTGGTCAAAATAAGAAATGTATAAACATTTTTACTGATGCCAAAAAGGTCTTTCTGACAAAGTAATCGACTAACATGTGAACAGAGGAACAGTTTCTGAGCAAGCTGAGAGTGCAGGCCAACGTGCAGAGGCTTAATGCGGAGGTGTGAGAAGCATGGGGATGCAGGAGCAGGAGGGAGACGGAGATTTCCCTGTCTTTGTAAAACCTTTAATAGTGTTATGAAATGTCTCACCAATTCAAGTAGACATATGAATGATAAAAAATAAATATAATACTTATAGGAGTACCATGGAGATGTTGTGGTTTGAACACAATGAAGCAAATATTGCAGTAAAGACAGTCACAAGAAGTTTTTGCTTCCACAGTACATATAAAAGTTGTGTTTACACTACCCTGTAGTCTATTGTGTGCAATAGAATTGGGTTTAAAAACCAATGTATGTACCATAATTAAAAATACTTTATGCTGGCTGGGCGCGGGTGGCTCAGGCCTGTAATCCTAGCACTTTGGGAGGCTGAAGTGGGTAAATCGCCTGAGGTCAGGAGTTCAAGATCAGCCTGGCTAACATGGTGAAACCCTGTATGTACTAAAAATACAAAACTTAGCTGGGCATGGTGGCACACACCTATGGTCCCAGCTACTTAGGAAGCTGAGGCAGGAGAATCACTTCAACCCGGGAGGCAGAGGTTGTGGTCAGCCTAGATTGTGCCACTTCACTCCAGCCTCAGCAACAGAGCAAGACTCCATCTTAAAAAAAAATACTTTTCTGTGAGTCACATGCATGTTTTTGTCTTTTCAGTGCATATGAAAGTTGTGTGTACTGTACTTTAGTCTTTGAAGTGTGCAATTACATTATGTCTAAAAGCAATTTGCATGCCTTAATTCAAAATAGTTTACTGCTAACTAATGCTGGTAATCATCTGAGCCTCCAGAGAGTTGTAATCCTTTTGCTAGCAGAGGGCCTTGCCTCAGTGTTGGTGGTTGCTGACTAATCAGGGTGGTTTTTGCTGAAACCTCGGTGGCTGTGGCTGCATCTTACAATAAGGTAACTGTGAAGTTTGCTGCATTATTTGGCACTTATTTTAATAAAATATTCCTCTGTAGCATGTGATGCAGTTTGATAGCATTTTACCCACAGAAGAACTTCTTTCAAAATTGTAGTCCATCCTTTGAAACCCTGCTACTGCTTTATCAACCAAGTTTATGTAATAATCATTTTTTTGTTAATTTCAGCAATGTTTATATTATCTTCACCAAGGGTAGATTTATTCTCAATAAACCACTTTTTTTGTTTATCCATAAGAAGCGACTTTTCATCTGTTAAAGCTTTATTATAAGACTCAGCATTTCCATCACATCTTTAGTATCAACTTCTAATTCCAGTTTTTTTTGGCTATTTCCACCATGTCTGAAGTTACTTCCTCCACCTAAATATTAGACCTCTCAAAGTCATCCATGAGGATTGGAATAACTTCTTCCTAACTCCTGTTCATATTGATATGGCATCTAGAATGGTAGAATCTTTATGTTTTCAGAATATTTTTTCCTTTTTAAGAAAAAGTTCTGCTTTAGCTTAGGTTCAGGGAGTAGATTTTCATTTTTGTAAAAATTCCAACATTTAGTTTAGATTTAATGGGTAGATGTGCAGATTTGTTACATGGGTGTATTGTATGATGTGAAGTTTAGAATAAAGTTGAACCCATCACCGAGGTAATGGGCATAGTAATCAATCAGTAGTTTCTCAACCCTTAGTTCCCTTCCTCTCCTACACCTCTAGAAGTTCCTGGTGTCTATTGTCACCATCTTGATGTCCATGTGTACCCAATATTTAGCTCCCACTTATAAGTGAGAACATGTAGTATTTGATTTTCTGTTTGTGCATTAATTTGCTTAGGATAATGGCCTCCAGCTGCACCCATATTGGTGCAAAGGACATGATTTCATTATTTTTATGTCTGCATAGTGTTCCATAGTGTATATGTACCATATTTTCTTTCCAATCCACTCCTGATGACCAATCCTAGGTTGAGTCCATGTGTTTGCTATTGTGAATAGTACTGCAGTGAACATATGTATACGTGTGTCTTTGGTATAATGATTTGTTTTTCCTTTGGTATATGCTCAGCAATGGGATTGCTGGGCAGAATGGTAGTTATGTTTAAACTCTTTGAGAAACGTCCTAAATGCTTTCCACAGTGGCTGAACTAATTTACATTCTCATCAACAGTATATAAGCATACCCTTGTCTCTATGGTCTTGCCAACACCTGCTATGTTTTGACTTTTTAATAAAAACCATTCAAACTAGTATGAGATGATATTGCACTCTAGTTTTGATTCGCATTTCTCTGATGATCAGTGATGTTAACCATTGTTTTCATATGTTTGTTGACCACTTGTCTGTGTTTCATAGAAGGTTTTCCATTTGTTTTGCCCAGACTCATCAGAGGAATTACTGTCAATCGCAGCTATAGGCTTACAACATGTATTTTATAAATAATCAGATTTGAAAGATGAAATTTCTCATTGATCCATGGGTTATAGGATGGATGTTGTATTTGCAGGCATTAAAACATCAGTAATCTTCTTGTTTATTTCCATTAGGGCTCTTGGATGGTATGATGCATTATCAATGAGTAGTAATATTTTGAAAAGAATTTTTTTTTCTGAATAGTAGGTCTCAACATTGGATGTAATAACATTCATAAAACCATGCTATAAATAGATGTGATATTGTCCTGCCTTGGTTATTCTATTTATAGAACACAGGCAGAGAAAACTTAGCATAATTCTTAAGGCCTTATGATTTTTAGAATAATGAGTATTGGCTTCAATATAAAGTCACCAGCTGCATTAGCCCCTTACAAGAGTCAGCTGATCCTCTGAAGCCAGCCATTCACTTCTCCTTTCTGTCTATGGAAGTCCTAGTGGCGTCTTTTCCAAGAGAAAGCTGTTTTGTCCACATTGTAAATGTGTTGTTTCATGGAGCCACCTCCATCAATGCTCTTAGCTAGATTTTCTGGGTAACTAATGGATCTAGAAGCTGCTGCTTCTATATTAGCACTTGGAGCTTCACCTTGCACTTGGCCATCCTTTCCTTAAACCTCATGAACCAACCTCTGCTAGCAGCAATCTTTACTTCCGCAGCTTGCTGACCCCTCTCAGCCTTCATAGACTTCAAGAGATCCTTGCTCTGGATTAGGCATTGGCTTGAAGAAATGTTATGTCTAATTTAATTTTTCTAACCAGACCATTAAAACTTTCAATATCAGCAATAAGCCTGTTTTGTTTCCTTGTGTGTTTACTGGAATAGTACTTTTCATTTTCTTCATGAAGTTTTCCTTTGCATTCACAACTTGATTAGCTGTTTGGTGCAAGAAGTTTTGCTTATAGCTTATCTTGGCTTTCAAAATGCCATCCTCCCAAATCATTTCTAGCTTTTGACTTAAAATGAGAGTCAGGCTTCCTTCAATTCCAATACATAGAGGCTATTGTAGAGTTACTAACTGGCTTAACTAGAATATTGCTATGTCCTAAGGAATAGGGATGCTTGAGGTGAGGTAGACAGCCCAGAGAAGAATCGGTCTGTGGAGTGGTCAGAATACACAACAGTTATAACAGAAGTGTGCCATCTTATGTGGGCATGGTTCATGAGGTCCCAAAACAATTACAATACTAACATCAGTGATCATTGATCATGGATCAGCATAAAAGATAAAATAATAGTAAAAATACTATCCTATGTACAACCAAAAATGCACTAACCAAATAGGGCAATTGGATACTGTTTATTAAGGCAATGTAAACATATGATTTGTACAAAACATGGAGGCAGCAAACCACATTGCCATGTGTGTACCTATGCAACAATCCGGCATGATCTGCACACGTACTCCAGAGCCTAAAGTACAATTAAAAAAAAAATTGAACAACTTAATCACACACAGGTTACGTGTTCTTATTTATGTTAGTGAACTACTTGATCAAATATTCAGAAAATTATCTACTTTTCATTGGAGAAATAATTTCAGGGATTTGTTTCATTTTGATTTTTGTGTTCTAGTTATATTAATTGAACATTTTTACCCCATAGTTGTTTTCTTTTCTAATAAGACATTAATTCTTTCCCTTTTGTTTAAAAAGGGTGACTAATTTTCACTGAGAGATATAATCGACTAAAAATTCCTCTTTCTCAGTTCTGATTTTGATTCATCTGAGTGTAGTATTTTTAAAATACATACTTTTGAAGATTTGGCCTACATGTCCATTAATCAGATGTTGTCTTCTATTTTTCTAAACATGTTTATATTGAATATAGTAATTTTCACCCTGGAAGGAGTGCTCTTTTTTCTTAGTTTTAGCATTGAATTCTGTATGGGTAATATTATATTATTCAGCAGCAAAATGTATAAATATAAAATTATATGAGCAATACAGCTTTGCATTTCAGCTTTTATGATTTTCCTAAATGTCAAATAGAATTTGGGTTTAATATTAAAATTATCAATTAAGTGTGTTTTGTGTCAGCTACTTTGCATAAGAGATCTCATAAAGTCTTCACAAAAGCAGTTTGGGGTAAGCATTAGCATTCTAATTTTATGCACTTCATAGTATAAAGCTATTAAGGCATCTGAGCAATGTAATAAACCATGGATCTGGGGTTTGAATTCAGGTTCATTTGACTCTATTCACAAGAATTGCCAATGCTGCATAATGTCGCTAATGTGAAGAAGTACATGTGATGATTTATCACTTCACATTAGCAGCTATGTTAAGAAAAAAAAATATAGGTGTAGTCTCTTAACCCCTCAAACAAAAGCTAAATTGACACTTACGAATTTACAATGGACTATTTAAAGCATTTTTTTAGGGGTGACTTCAGTGTCTTCTCAGTCTCTTACAACACTGATATTTGAACTAAAGGCAGGATTCTAGGTAGTCCTAAATATAATCAACACCATACTCTAAAACTGCCTGAATTTGTGAAACAGAATTATATGGATTGGGATTTAGCTCAACTCCTTAATACTTTTCAGTCTTGTAAAACTTACAAATCAAAATTCCTTTAAAAACAAGATGCGCCGGGCGCGGTGGCTCAAGCTTGTAATCCCAGCACTTTGGGAGGCCAAGGCGGGTGGATCACGAGGTCAAGAGATCGAGACCATCCTGGTCAACATGGTGAAACCCCGTCTCTACTAAAAATACAAAAAATTAGCTGGGCATGGTGGCGCGTGCTTGTAATCCCAGCTACTCAGGAGGCTGAGGCAGGAGAATTGCCTGAACCCAGGAGGCGGAGGTTGCGGTGAGCCGAGATCGCGCCATTGCACTCCAGCCTGGGTAACAAGAGCGAAACTCCATCTCAAAAAAAAAAAAAAAAAAAAAAAAAACAAGATGCAAGAATAAAATCAACCGGAACTCCTACCACTCCAGATATACTCCTGTGGTATATGACATGGTTGTTTCTAATTCTTTTGCTTTCTCACTTAATTTTGGTGTACCAGGAAAGCAGAGTTTGTATATGCAGTTTTCTCTGACCAATGTATTATGAAGAGACATAACATGAACAAAATAGTAGATTTAAATATGCATGTGTGATTTTGCTTTCCATCTTGCACTTCTACTACCTGCTATGAGAAGAACAAGCCCTGACAAGTCACTATGTCAAGTACCATGAAGACACAGAAGGAGCAGACCTGGCCTCAACCCACAGTTGGTAGGCAGGCAGAACTGAGCTCAGACACAATCTGGCAAACTCCAGCCAACCGAGGCCTGTGAGTAAAACACAAAAGTATTGTCATAAACCACTAAAACTCTGATGTTGCCACACAGCAATAACTCTTGGCCTTCTGTTGACTATCCCATTATATATTTTGCTAGATGTGTGCCCATACAAATCCACAATAAGATAGTCAAATTTATAACTTAAAATCATTATGTACAGTTTTCTTTATTATTCATATATGTGGATATATGTTGAGATAGTTCATTCAGTTATTCTTTTCTTTATTACCTTTATTGTCTAGTTTATTTTCTGTTCTTTTCTTGAAGATTTAATGCAAAGGTTCAAGTAATCTTCATTCCTGTGAGTCTTAGGGGGGTCATTTCGGCTTGTTTTTCATGAACTAGAGCAATTTGAGATAAACAATATTGCAACACATGATTTATAATTCTACATTAAGAATGCAATTTACATATCATATGATAGGGCAAATTTGTTTTATGCGATGTAAAAGGGAAATCTGCAGAACATGTAACTAAGAGCCTCTCTACAAACACAACCTAAACAAAGTGACTGAATTTCCTATTCATTGATAATAGTAACTCATCACTTCGCCTTTTAGTGTGTCAAATTTTCCTATTGCAACACGAGATAACAAGAGGACTTAGGTAACTCTCAGACTTCACCTGATGAGTGTACAGTCTTTTCTGCAGTTATGATTTTCCAGTAACTCCTAATTGATTTCTGTCATTGGTATAAAAACCTGCCAGTAAATGTATAGCACTCTAGATAACTTTACATCTGATTGTTATATTTGTAAGTCTGCAGTTCCTGTGTCAAGTTTTCAGTGGATGATCAGCACACATGTGGGAGGAAACTATCTAAGCTGCATAAAGCATCACCCAAAGAATTAAAGGGGAAATACTCTAAGCTCACAGCGGCTTAGCAGAACATATGTTCCCAAAATCGAAAATGAAATTCTCATAATTTACAAATATCTTAATGCAGGGGCATCAGTTGCAATTTTGTGTCAGAGAGATAAACAGTATGGTATATTTCTACATTGAGAAGCACTAAATGTGGGCATCAAAATAAAACTATTACAATTGCATTTGTGTCACAAGGCAGTTCTAGCTACTTCTGGATCCACACAAGCATTTACTTTCGTGAGACCTGGGTGTTCAGCTGCTATGTCAGTGCTGTGTTTCTCATTTCTTCCCCAGGTCCCACTGCAGCACACCCTCATCTATCAGAGCTCTCTGGGAACGTCTCTCTTTAAAAAATCTAAACTAGTCTCACCAAATAGTCAGGAAACATGAAACAAACAGGAGCAAATGAAGAAAAAAGTGATGCCACAAAAACAGAACACCCACCACAGCCAGGTTCCTTTGGCTAGATTTTAGGTCAAATAATGCAAATTAGGAAACAGTGCTGTCTTTGTGTATGTTATGCTATATTATTGCTGACATATTTTAGCTGCTTTAATGATCAGGTCTTTCATTATCATTAAAAAGGGTGAAACTATTGATGGAATCTATGTATTATGAGTCCACTCACCGGCATATCCTCACCAGAACATATTAGCATGAATAATATCAAGAAGTAAATATCTCACAAAATGTTTTCCAAAAAATCTCTACTTTATATTATACAGAAAATATTCCACTATTTCATTTTTAATTAACTAAATGAATCTCATTTTATGGAAGAAACAAAATTTCACCTTGTTGTTGACTGTAATTTGATACTAATTTACCACAACAGTATATTTCTCCATAAAGAAAATATTATTTTAACTTTTTACACATAATTTCTTTGGAAAGTAGATTAGTTGAAAGATATGCCAAATTTTAAGTTTTCAAAATGTGTTCATTGTATTTTAACAGTTGGCGAATTCCCAGCAGTTCATTCTCCATAACATTTATGCCAATTTACATTCCCACATTATGCCCATTCTTTTAATTCTGATTATTCTTAATCATTTTTTCCACTTATACTTTTGACTTTTTCATATGCAAGCTGTCTTCTTACTTTTACATTTATTGAGCATTTTTTGCTTTTAATGAGATTGATTTTTTGCTTTTTTCTTTTATTTGTAGTTCACATGTAACATGTGTACATATTATGACATAGTGATATTTTGATACATGTATAAAATTATTAAATGTTTAGTTTTCAAATCAGAGAAATTAGTACATCAATCACCTCAAACATTTATCATTACATTGTGTTGTAAACATTCAAAATCCTCTCTGCTAGCTATTTGAAAGCAAATAATAAAATATGTTAACTACCATCATCCTGCAGTGCTATGGAAGAGGAGAACACATTCTTCCCATCTAGCTTTAACTTTGCATCCATTAACCCACTTCTCCCCATGCTTCCCTCCCTGTTATGCTTCCCAGCTTCTAATCACAATTGTACTCCCTACTTCTATGTGCTAAAATTTTTTTTTTAGCTCCCATGTATGAGTGAGAACATGCAGTATTTGTGTTCTATGCCTGACTTACTTAAGGTCCTCTAGGCTCATCCATGTGGCGGTAAATGACATAGCGCAATGTGGATTTCATTCTTTTATGGCTAAATAATATTCCATTGTGTATATGTACCACGTTTTCTTTATCCATTCATCTGTTGATATACATATAGGTTGATTTCATATCATGGCCATTGCAAATACTGATGCAGTAAACATGGATTGCACATGGCTCCTCAATGTACTGACTTCCTTGTTTTGGATAAACAGTAGCAGATTATAGACTCGATCATATGATGGTTCTGTTTTCATTTTCTTAGGAATCTTTATACACTTTTTTCATAATGGCTGTACTAATTTACATTCCCACTAACGGTGTATAAGAATTCCCTTTTCTTCACAACCTCATCAATGTTTTTTGTTTTTTTGTTTTTTTGTCTTATTGATAGTAGCCATTCTAACTGGGAAATATGTTATCTCATTATGGCTTTGATTTGCATTTCCTTGACGATTAGTGATGCCGAGCTTTTTAAATACACTTTTTTGGTATATACATTGGTATATGTTTTTTGGAGTAACATCTGTTTAGATACTTTGCCTATTTTTCAATTGGAACATTTCTAATTCGCAAATGGTCAAGTCTTCTAGCCATGTTCACATATGTCTGGGGAGATATTTATCTTTTCTGATTAAGCTTTAAGAAATTTTTGAAAATGTTTTCAAAATTTTAAGTTTATATCTGCTTCTAATCTTCCTTTTATTATTTCTAATGATGTATTTTATTTTTAGTATTCTAATGAGTATTTTGAGCCACAGAAGTGTATGCATTTAAAGATCTCATGCAGTGAAATCTTACATATAGTGTGGGGATTTTGATATTGCTATTATTTGTTTTGTTTTGCATTTGGTGCCATTTTTGCAAAGTTCAACTACATGGAGAATATATTATCATCATTTTCATGTTACTATTGACTTCTATGTTTATATGCCAGATTATATCTGTTTATAAAATATTCCAGATGCGTTGATATTTAGCAACACAAGATTTCTTATTCTTTTTTTTTCCCATTTATTTATTTTATTGCATTTTAGGTTTTGGGGTACATGTGAAGAACATGCAAAATTGTTGCATAGGTACACACATGGCAGTGTGATTTGCTGCCTTCCTCCCCATCACCTACATCTGGCATTTCTCCCCTTGGTATCTCTCCCCAGCTCCCCACCCCCCACCGTCCCTCCCCTATTTCCCCCCAACTGACCCCAGTGTGTAGTGCTCCCCTCCCTGTGTCCATGTGTTCTCATTGTTCAACACCCGCCTATGAGTGAGAACATGAGGTGTTTGATCTTCTGCTCTT